>NC_081301.1:29532500-30214166 GCF_030435805.1 Mustela lutreola | reverse complement strand
TGAATGATGAGTTACTGAAAGGCTTCCCATAATCACCTCCTGGAAACGTTGGGCGCCGGCATCTCTCCTCCCCCGAGAAGGTGCTGTCTTCCCGCACACCAAGGCGGCAGCACTGGGAGCTGGGTTGGGGCTGCTGTGGCGGCGGCTGCAGCTGGGAGAAGCTGGGGCTTTATTTTTGCCCTGGGGTTTTATGACACACACAGGTGGAATATGTGGAGGATTCTGGGTTATTTTTCTTTGTGGGGATATTGTTTTCCCTTTTAACCTCTTTCGCGGGAGGGACTCTTTGCATCTAGGTATCTAGGTGGTGGGCAGGCACCGTTCTGAATATCTCCTAGGTCCCAGGGAAGAGGTCCCCAGGAAAGGATTTCCTAAAATGCCAGCCCCATTGGGGCGGGGCCTCAGAGTGCGGAGCGCCTCCCGGCACCTGGGAATCGCCTCGAATCTAATGGCTCTTTGAAACAGCAGAGACTGAGTCAACGTTTGAGGAGTCCAGGACTGGGACAAAGGGCACAGACAGTGGCCATTTAGGATAGGAGTGACTAGAAGCTGATTAGGCAGAAGGAGGTTCAGTGTGAGGCAAAGTACCCTGCAGGTTTCACTGAATTCATATACCCCTTCTACTTCTGTGGGTGGTGGCTTTTATTCGTGGATGGGACTCTAATATGGAGATTTCTGGAATGTCACATCTGGGGTAGAAAAGACTTGATTGTTCAAGTCTTTAATACAGTTACAAATTAGTTCTTTAACTCTAGAGAGTGCCATGTGCCAAAGTTTCTCCATCTTGACCGTTTTGTTCTCTGGGATGTGCAGACAGGTATATCTTTGGCTTTTCTGCATCTCAGGACCTTGGAAGAGGGGAGTGTGGGGAACCTGGAAACCAAGCTGATGCTGACGGAAGAAAACACTAGAAGCTCAGATCCAGAACTTGTGGCTATGGGTTGTCAGAGCGTTTCCTTCATTTTAAGATGATAGGTAGAGAACCTCTCTTTGCTGCTCTGGGGACCTTTTTTAATTTTAATTTTTAACATTTTGTAACCTCTTTGAGGCGGGAAAGAGCATAATATACGTGAAGCTAATTGAGAAAGGTCACAGATAAAGGAGACTTTGACTCCCAAGTCAACATAGCCAAAGGTGAAAAAGTTTTTGAGAAAGAAAAAAAAAAAAAAAAAGAAGGGGAGGAGGACTGGGAAAGGAATGCGTATTATTAAAACAGCTTCATTTATATGATTTTTAAAAGTTTTTATTCAAATTCCAGTTAGTTAACACACAGCATAATATTAGTTTTGGATGTACAATATAGTACACTCCATAATACAGTTTTTATTCTTTTTAAAAGCATCTAGTAAGATAGAAATCTGAAAGGTTTTTTTCTTTTTTAAAAAAACTAGTGAAGACCTTTCCACATATATTTTCAAGTTGTTATTGGTATGAGGGGGCTTAAATATAATTATCAGCGTTTGTCCTTTTTATTTCATGGTGAAATTCTCATTTGTTTTGCAAAACTTAACAAGGAAAGATTAAATTTTATTTTATTTTAGTTTTTTGCTTTTTAGTAGAACTCCGTTTTCTCTCTTTATGACATATTTCCTCTTCCTACATTTGCATTATGTTCAGAGTCTATTTACAAGTATTTATCCCACAGTTAGCATGAAAGTCATATAAAAATAGGTAACATAGTTCTGGGCCTCAAAGATTTTTTTTTTAAAGATTTTATTTATTTATTTGACAGAGAGAAATTACAAGTACACTGAGAGGCAGGCAGAGAGAGAGAGAAGGAAGCAGGCTCCCTGCTGAGCAGAGAGCCCGATGCGGGACTCAATTCCAGGACCCTGAGATCATGACCTGAGCCGAAGGGAGCAGATTAACCCACTGAGCCACCCAGGCGCCCTGGGCCTCAAAGATTTTATGATCTAGTTGTAGATACAAGATTAACACACAGGAAATAATTAGAGAGTAGGATAGCTCTGTACTGCACAGTGAGTTTATAACATGTATTCTATATACTCCAACGTCTTTCTTGGCTTTTCTCAACATTCAGAAAACACACATCAGCACTTGTTATGTGTTGGAGGCTGGGGGAGAACAACAACAACAAAAAACCCACAAGGAAGTGGCTTTCAAGGTGGGGGAAATGGGTATTTACCTAACTATGGTGCAGTCTGTTTAACTGTTATAATTATAGGTTAAATCAAAGGTCAGTAGTACAAACATGGTTTGTGTGTTTTTCTTCCCCTGGGGCTTTGAGATACTCTTGAAAAATGAATAGTCTTTTACCAGGTAGGGAAGGATAGAAAGGACAGTTCAAGCAGAGGAAATGTGTGAAAGTGCCCAATGAGGTAGGGTAAGCCATCCCGTGTGGCTAGAACACAGGGTGCTGGAGTGTAGATATAGAGGTGAACAGCAGCTGGGTAATATTAATTGACAACTAATATTGTGGAGTTTGCATTTGCATAGAGATATGCCCAGGATGCTGTAAAAGCATGAAGGGAGGGCATCCACCTCAAGGAGGGTGAGAAGATCAAGAAGCTTTCTTAGGGAGGTTGAGGTGAGAGGAGTCTTGAAGGACAAGGAGAAGAGGAGGGCTTTCCAGCCAAAAAACAAAACAAAACAAAACAAAAACAAAACAAAACAAAAAAACAACTGCATAAGAACTGGAAGCAGTTTTGTGTGGCTACAGTGAGAAAAGTAGGTTCTTAGCCCCATGGAATAACCAACTATCATGGCAGAGGTCAAGTGTGAATGGAAATATCCCAAGCAAAAGAGCTTCAGTTTTATCCAGAAGGCTTGGAAAGAGTTTGAAAGAAAGTTTGAGACATGATCAGATTTGCATTCGAGAAAGATGACTGCGACCCCAGTGTGGACGATGGATTGGAGGTGGGGAGAAGGAAGGCAGGGAGCTTATTGTGGAAATGTAGGTGTGGAATGATGAGGATGGTGGCAGTAGCATGGAGAGGAAGAGATGTGTCTGGGAAACGAGGGGAAAAAGGAAAGCCTGCTCATCTAAGAAGGGCCTCCTGCCTGTGCCCCCATCCTACCTCCTTCTTCCTCAGCATTCACTTGTGTGGTTCTACTTCCTGTATTTTGAAGCTGAATCTCCAGCCTTCATCATGGTCTTGGTACAGAGCAGGAACTCAATAGATATTTGTTGAATCAAAGACTAAATCTGTGATTGGGAAATCCAGTCACGAGGTGACGATCTCTCCGTTAGAATAGTAGGAGCTAAATCATGACTTCATTTCTCCAGGGTGATCACCCTTGGGAGGTCAGTGATGAAATGATCCAGGGGGAACTACCTCTATGAAGAGCTTTCCTATGAAGTGCCAATAAGAAGCATCATTGTGGCATCACACTTTTTATATTTAAAAATTATCATCAGCCCATTTTGGAAGCAACAGCACTTCGCACGGTTCCTGATTCATAGCAGGCTGGCAATAAATGTGAATTCCTCTTTCTTTCCCCCTCGTCAGAATATCCTGATTTCATGTGCTTTGCTCAAACTTTCAAGAGAGTCTGGAGGTAGGGAGTTTGTAAGCCACAGCGTCTCATTTGAAGAGCTCATGGCATCTTGGCATCCTGGAATGAGGGCCAGACAACCCATGTTCCAACCACGCAGTCCTGGGAACTGGGTTCCTTACTGAACCAAACCCAATCAGTTCCAATCTGAAAACTTCCAAGCAGTTCCCATCTTGAGTTCCAGTCTTAAAATCCCATAGGAGATGTCAGAACAGATAAGAAACATGAGAATTTCTTTCAGGTTGACTACAGAAGATGAAAGAGACCAAGTGTCAAAGATAGCATTTTGGGTTTGATTTTTGGATGGATGGCAGCAGAGCAGCGGGGAGGAAAGTTAGCTCAGAAAGTGAAAGGCTCAACACCATGTTGTGGACATTGATTCTGAGGTGACAACTGACTCATTTTGGAAAGCGCATAGTACAGATCCCAGGGTGGAGTGGTTTCACAGTAAATGGCAACTATTGCTCTTATTAAGGGGAGATGGAGAGAGCAGGAGTTCACAGAGCAAAAAACTAAATCTCAGCATTTAGCAAAATTTAGGGATGCGGGAGAGCAACATGTATCAAAGAAAGTTCCAATAGCTTGTCTCAAGTTAGCAAGACAGTAAGTGGCAGAATCAGATCTCAATTTTTAATAATCCTGTCAACTGTCTCTTCTTGTCAAGTGTGTAGATTACCAGGTTGATTTTAAATACAGAGAAGTTGAAAAGATTGAAAATAGGGCACTGAAAAAAGACAGTGAAAAGGGGTTCACTGTGACCATTAGGAAAGCAGTGTTTGTACAGCAGTTTGCTCAGAAGCCGTATTTCCAGGGGTTGAGTGGGGAATGGGAGGTAAGAAAATCCAGGCAAGGCGAACCCATCAGTCATTTATGAAGTCTGGTGGGGGAAGAGTTATGGGGCCATAGGGAGAAGAAGGTACAGTGAAACTCCCAACAGTTTTTATCAAGGGGGAGCTGGTGGAGAGAACACGTGTCTAAGGGGAACAAAAGGTGTGGGAAATGAGAGCAAGAGAGAGGAGACAGAGGCGGATGGACACCTCTTTGCAAGAGCTTAAGAGGGTGGATTTGAGAAAAGATGTGGAGTGTGTTCCTCTTTCCCATAACTAAATAACTATTGTGCTTGCTACAGCCAGATCCTTGAGTGTTCTGGAAACTCAAGGAGCCTCTGAGTGCCGTACTCTAAGGGTGTCACTTGGGCATACTGGATGATGAACCTTGTTCAGACAGTATGGTGGCCAAGAGCATAGACTCTGGAGTGAGACAGACTGTATTTGAATTTTGGCTCCACCACTCAGCTGTGCAACTTAGGGCACACGGGTTACTTTTCTCAGCTTCAAATTACTCTTGGCTGTAATAAGGTGATAACCATCTTCTCCCATCAGCTAGTCCTGTGACAACTGGTTAATATTTGGAAAGCTCAGCACAGAGTAAGTGCTCACTATATGGTAGGTATTCTGTGTGACAACAGTGAAGTCCCAGACAGAAAGTTCTGACGTTATGCTCAGGACCCCCGTGATTGTGTGCTTTGGTGTTCATTTAAAAAAATTAATTTGGTTGGTTATAAAAAGCTGGCTCTAATCCTGTCTTCCCAACTGTAGGAATTAAATCAGCACACAAATATGGCAGGGGCAGAGCGGCACCACCATCATACGCCTAAGTGGCGTGGCTAAGTCCTGGGTGTGTCTGCTTAACACATTTGCCTTGTTGCCTCCTTCTCGTGCCTTTCTGGGGAAGGTGCAAGTTTGTTTGCCTGAGGCTGGTCCTGGCATTCTCCAGGCTCATAGGTGTCACAGAGCAGCTACTTAGCTGTTGAGCAAATTGTTTGCAGGGAAGTGACTACGTGTATTAATTATAGCACATCTCCGCTACTGAAGGACATAAACTCTCAGTATCTCAGATGTGAGATTTGCAATACTTCTTGGGAAGTAAGAGCCTTCCATCTTTTTGGCTAAGTGTATGGTATGTTCTAAAATCACATTCCAGTGGAAATGGAAGCCCTACCATCTAGCTAATTGGCAACAGAGTAGTGAGTGGAACCCAGGTCTGACCATGACCCAGTGCTCTTTGCCTTATACTCTCCAAATACTTTCGTTACTGTTCTGTAATCAAAGACTGGTTTTGCTTGTTTGTTTCATCTACCCCACTTATACTAAGTACCGCCCATACTACACTTACTGAGGTTCCCAACTGAGAATTTTGTTGCCTCTGGGTCTTTGGTCATGCTGTTCTCCATTTGTGGAACTCCATTCTTGCCTTCCCTGACTCCTTTAGTCCTTTAGGCCAAAGTGTCTTCCTAGGGAAGGTTGTCCTGACCTTTTAACTAGGGTTGGCTTTTCTTTCTGTGTGTTTCTGTAGTCCTTAACTTTGCATTTTCAACACCTCACAGAACAGTTGTCACATAGTAACTTCTCAGTAAACGCCGTGTGTTGAATGGTTGGCGCAGTGAATGAATCTTGTCCTTTTTGAGTCATCACTGATGTTCTAATAATGCAGCTTCACATTGTAGAAAATCATAGACTTTGCAAGTGCACAGGGTGGCTGGAAGATTTCTAATAAGACTTCTAACTGAAGCAAGATGTGGAGACTGAGAACCAGAAAGGTTCAGTGACTCATCTGAGAGCATGTAACCAAGTAATGTGAGGACTGGGACCAGATGCCAGTTACTGATTTCAGATGTAGGGTCTACCCAAGGCCTGGATCAGGGTGAGCTGAAGGAGGAAGGGTTATGCAAACACATGGTTAATTCCCCTCTTTGTTTAAAATGTTGACATTTTGTTCATCATGGATTTTTGGCAATAATTTTGATTTTTTAAAAAAATTTACATTAAAATATTGTTTATCTTGATTGCTGAATTTTTTTGGGCTCCTTTCTCAATTTGCCTCCAATGCAAGTGCCCCATTGGCCTCACTCTGGTTCCAGCTGTGCCCTTCTGCAAAGTAAGAGGGAGAATATTTCATAGCCTCCCAACACTAGTGTAAGAATGCTGTTACACTACGTATGACATAGACCCAAATTAGAAATATCAAAGGAAACACCATTCAACATAGTGGTGGGAGCTGTTAATAAATATTTCATTACCTGGCTGCTCTGCTAATTAGTTATCATTACATTCACAGTATAAAGCAAGGCCAAAAGAAAAAAAACGAAGTTGAATCAAAGCTCTGTCTACCTATAATCTATCTATCTCAGGTCTAAGGACAGTGTAAAGATCATCTTCATCTGTAAATTTTTATGTCTGTATATTTGAGTTTTTTGAAGACCTAAGATGGAAAAAAGAGAAAATTATTCTACCCACCAACTTGGCTGGTTTGGACTTGTATTACTGCTGGCCTGTTTTGAAGATTTGTGGCCAGAAATTTAAAACAAACAAACCAAGAAACCTTGGCTATTTCTACCAAAAAATTAGGAAAGGAAGGAAAAGGACTGTTAATAGAGATGAGAAGAAGAGTAAAAGGGAGGGAATTTTGAGGGCGCATCTACTACACACAGCATTATTATGGAGTGTAGAAGAGGCTTGCATATTATTTCCTTGATTTCTCCAGCATGTGGGAACAGACATTAATATCTCATTCGACAGCTGAACAAAGGTCAGTTAGCTCTCCCAAGCTTTCAAAGCTAGAGCTGGATTCCCACCTCGGTCTGAGTTCAAGGCCTGTGCTCATCCCCCTTCATCCTTCTGACTCTCAAAGGATAGGGGTGACAGATCACCCCATCACCTTCTGATGCCCTCAGAGCCCTAGGTACAGGGTGTCAGCAGCTTGTCTGAGTCCACTAGATGGAAAGTCAGCAGTCAGCCCCCCTCCCTGCCATTATTCCCACCTTCTTTGCTTCATTTATCTTTTCCCATTCATCAATAACAGCAGAAAGCAGAGATGCATACACATAGGAAATAAATACCCCTCTTTGTGTGAATGTCATAAATTTTTCCATGACGTGAAAGCACATATTTTATCTTACCTCCATTATGTCAGAAAGGGCTTTTTCTTTGGGCATTATGGCATCAAGTGTTCTAGAAATGCTCACAGACACAGACTGAAGAAAAGGTGATCATAATTACTGGAGCAAATCCATCACAATGAGGGGTAATGGATTTGCACGGCTGATGGTCAAGGGTTTCCGGGTGCTCTTTTTATGGATGTTTCTGATGAATAGCAGGGAGAAGTGACCCCCCACTCCCAACCTTTTAAATTCAATGAAATCCATAATCAAGTGAAATCAGATCTAATTAACAAGAAATAAAATCTGGTCGAGAGCAATGCTGTTGAGCCCAGAGCTCTAGCAGCTGAGCAGGCTTTATCATTAGTCCCATCTTCAGCCTCTGCGAGCTGTTGCTTCCAGGCAAACCCACACACTCAAATGCTCTAATAACCAGCCCACAGCCTTCTCTCCTGGGGGTCACAGAAACTGAAAGAAAAAAAAAAAAAGTAAGACCATTTCATTCACACTTGTATTAACTGGAGAAAACATTATCTCTGTGTGGTTCCCTCTTCCCCCTGCAGTGTAAAAAGCAAGGCAGTATCTTTAGGTTTGAGAAAATCTTTGGGGTTTCGTTTTTTTATATATAGGCTGACAGGTAACATGTCAGACAAGCAATTCCTGGCCAGACTAGTTTGGAACAATTAGAGTATTTTAGCCATCAAACCCCTCAACAATGGTATAGGTACCACAGTGTGATAGAAAATGCATGTAATGAAGTACGGGGAGTAGAAAGTAAAAGTCAGTCCTGTTTCTGCTCCAAACTCTTCCGCAGAAAACCACTGTCAATTGCTTCGTGTATGAGCCTCCGACCTTTTTGGTTCATTAACATTTACATATGTTGTTCTTTTTTTCTTTTTCATGGTGAGATTATACTTTACATACTATCTTACCATTTACTTTGAGTTACAATTTCAAATGAAAGCGATTTTTAGGGTAATAAGCGTCTGGTAAATATTACTGTTGTATGAGAAGGGTGAGAGCTGCTTTCTATCCTAAAATAGGGCTCCGCTGACATATGCTAGGGTTCTTTGGCCATTTGTCCCCATGTATATTTTGTAGATATGGTCAATGAGCACATATTTTCTGAGCTTCTTCCAGGGACCACCTACCACCATGTGTTTTCCAGGAGCTTACCTTCTATCTAACAAGAGATAAAATAATTAGGTGACTTAATTCGAACTTAATGAATGGCAACAGCTGTAAATTCTCCTTGACTCACACAATTGCTGGAAGGGAGAGTCTAGTCAATTGTCTTATTTCTTTTAGATGAGAAAAGGCTCCATTGAGGTTAACTGACTTCTCCAGGGTCCCCCAGTGATTGGAGACGCTGGGATGACAGGCTGGTTTCCAGCTTCGGAAGGCAACGCTGCTTCCAACCTGGGAAGACAAGGCTACAGCCTCGGAGGGCACCACCAAACAGCCCTCACATCTGGAAGAGGAATCAAGGGTACTCACTTCACAAACACTGGTTCGAGCAACGAATCCCTAGCAAATTGAGACTCATGCTTTATGTAAATATTCCCACCACAAGCTGCTGCTGAGACTGTCTCCCCATCCTTACTCCCCTCCCTGCCTTTCTAACCACTCCCCAAGGTCTACCTTCTCCTCCCTGGCCTGATACTGTCCCACTTTACTAAGACTCTGAAGTTAAGCAATAGCCTGACCCTAACGTTGAGATGAGAGGGTGCCTTCCTTACCCAGGGAGGGTGTTTTTCTGTAAACAGACTGGCAGCGATTCATTTTTTAGTTTCACTTCTAGCCATCTTGAACCTTAAGAAATGAGTACCAAAATAACTGAATTTTACCTGCCAACTTCAATCAAGGCAGGAGCTCTTTTTTTATATTAACTGATGATTTTTTTCTTCGTGGTGAGAGCATAAGCAATGCTCTGATTCCTAAATGCTCTAATTATCTTTCACTGCTATGCAGGCGAGATCCTGTGGTGGGCTAATGGCTTGGGCTGTGGAGACAGATGGAGCTGGGTTCTAGCCCCAGCTCTGCCTTTCACTGGCATTGCAATGTCAGGCCGGGCCCTTTGCTGTTTGAAGACTCAGCTCTCTCATCTGGGAGACGGAGATAATAAAAGTATCTTCCTTCCTTGGAAGAGGTTTTGTAAGGAATAAATAAATTACTTGCCATTAATAGAGAGTTTAGAACATAATAAGGACTAAGGGCATTGTAGCTACTATTACTCACTATTTATTACACATATATGATGAGCAGCCCTCAGAACAACTTAAATGTCAAGCTTTTAAATGCCCAGTTGTCACATTTTCTTCCATAAAACTTTAACACTTTTTGTTTGTTTTTTGTTTTTTGGGTTTTTTTTTTTTGAAATTAAGACTTAAAGCAGGAAGCTGAAAATATGCATCGTTAACTTTGGTAACCCCCAAACTTTGTCAGGTCTATGTCAGAATATCACCATCAGCTAGTCCTAATGCATGAGCCATGGAATTCAGAAGCTTGGCCGGGGTGGGAAAATAGAGGGTTTTTTTCAGTACATCAAAGCTCTGCTTTAAGAGTAAATCTCAGCCCTCATCCTTTGCTTCTTTCTACTTGGATGGACTTGCTTGGGAATTGATGAAAATGTATGCCTTTCTCAAATATGAAGACAACCTTATGAAACACTCCTGGTGAAATACGTACCATAGCTCCAATTTTCCTTAGTTTTCTGGTAGGTTATCCAGATATATATATATATATATATATATATATATATATATATATATATATATATAGAATCCCAGTCACTCATTCAGTGCTCAGGTCTCCCCTTTTGCTCCAGGTAACGAGAAGCTATCCAGCTTCTCCTTTCCAGCATTTCTTCTTGTGGGTGGTCATAATGGATGTACCCAACATTGAGGCTTATTGGATCTGAGCTGTCATTGGCCAGGATCCAGAGAGCTGGGGCAGAGAATGTTACCTTGATGTGCATCAAAAATGCAAACATTCTTTTACCTCAGGACTTCCCACTTGCTGTCAGCACAGTCTAGGAGTCCTGCTTTGCAAAATGCTACATCTTTCATGCTCTTACCACTGTATACATCATGTCTTCATCAGACAGAGAGCTCTTCTCTGGTCACTCACCCAGCCCATTCATCTTTTCTCTACTCTTTTCTTTTCTCTTCTTCCTTCCTCCCTCTTTCCCTCCCTCCCTTCCTTTCTTTTCCAGAGAGAGTGGGAACAGGGGGAGGGGAGAGGGGCAGAGAAAGAGGGAGACAGAGAAAGAATCTTAAGAGGGCTCCGTGCCCAGCACAGAACCTGATGTGGGCTCCATCTCATGACCTGAGCCAAAATCAAGAGTCAGACTGAGCCACCCAGATGCCCCATCTTAAGCTCTTTACTCTGCTTTACATTTCTTCATTAATATTGACTACCACCTTACTTTCCATATATATGTTTATTATCTATTTGTGACCTGTCTCCTCCTACTAAAATGTAAAAAAGATGACAGACTCTATATGTCTTGTCCCTTTTTACATCCCTAAGACCTAGAAGAGTGCCTGTTACATTTTGTAACTTTAATTGAAATTTATTGAATAAATGAGTTAAAATGTAAAAATAATTGTAGGAAACCAGTAGAAATCACTTAATCTAAAAGACTGAAGATGAGACAACATCTAAAAATGTGAGATAGCTCCAGAGTTCTGCTCAGCAGATCTGGGAATGCAGACTGGGAATGAGGCCCAAGATAGGACATGGTCACAGAGGATTGCTCGAAATGAGCCAGAAGGTCTCAGTTAAGCGGCTGTCACATGGGGTGCTGGTGGGTGGTGCACATGCCAGCAAACTTATTTTTGCATAAGAATCCATTTTACTGTGTACAACTTGAAACATTAAAATATTCTTCCTGATTGAGCCAAATTATCCTCTCTCTAGCCTCATGGGGTCAGATGACCAGATTTAGGGGTGCAACTTGCATGAAGAAGGTAAAATTAAATGGTGCCCAAAGAAATAAAATTTTATTTTATAAAAAGACTCCTTTATATAGTGCTCCAATAAAATGAGCTAATAGGGCACAGAATAATAACTCATTAATTAATCACAGATTAATTAGCAGATTAATCACACATTAATTAACTCACAGATTAATAACTTTGGAAAACTAAAAACACTTAGCATGCATACCATCTTATCTTTGTATGTCACCCACAATTAAAGAAATGTATATTTGTACAGGAAATCTAGCTATCATGGGATCTTTAAATATGAGGTTATACCTGGTTTCTAGGTTTGGCTTGGGGTGCAGTGTTGACAGGTGTTCCGTGTGGTTTGTTGCTTTTTTGTGATCAGGGACACAGCAACTGGAGGCAGCTCTGTGAAGGGCTGGATTGCCCCACAATTGTCCCTGAGTTTCTCCTGGAGGAGCTGTACAAGGCGTGGCAGCCTTGCCTGAACACTTGAACCTGAGTCTTGATCTCTATGAATTTCCTTGGAGAACAGTTATTAGTTTTTTTTTCTAAAGATTTACTTATTTATTTGAGACATAGAGTATGTGATGTGGGAGGCCCTCAGGACATGGGGGCTGTGAAGGGGAAGGGCAGAGGGAAAGGAGAGCGAGAAGCCTCAAGGGACTCCCGCTGAGTGTGGAGCCCAACACGGGACTCGATCCCAAGATCCTGAGATCATGACCTGAGCCAGGTGCCCCTAGTTATTAGATTTTTTTTTTTTTATGGTTCTTTTGCTTTGAGCAAAAGGTTCCACTCTCTTAAACATCAGCTACACAGAAGAAACTTACCAAAACTCATCGAAGGGAAATGTAAAAATTTTGGAGGTTAGCTATGTTAAAAAGAGAATATGGTATAGTTGTTCTTAGTCAGCCTTCCTAAGAGTCATCAGGAAAAGCCAGTCTGGCAAGTGATGAAAAACTAAGCTAAATCTTTATACATGAAGAGAATAGAATTTATAGGAAAAGAGCTGAAAGAAATCTAAACATTCAGAACTGGTGAATTGATTGCCTAGTGTTACTGGAAGGATGAAATCACTAGAGAATAAATCAGAATCTATCAGTTCATAAATACCTTTTCCAATAAGGCATCTGGCAGATACAATGTCCTATAATCTTTCACCAGAGGGTGATCCCCAAGAGGGGCCCTTCTCCTCTCTTCCTCCCAGATCTCAGTTTTGCTATAAACCTTTGTTCTTCTTCCTTTTCCTCAAATTCAAGATCATTTGTTGTTAGGGGACAATTCGTGGAACAAGGGTTTCTTTTTTCTCTTGTTTCTCCAGAAAGCCTGTGGGGACCATCCCAAGGATACTTATTGTCAAGATTTTTTCCGGCTTTTTAGTAGCAAAGAGAAATATCTACCCACCTACAGTTTCTCTCATTTTCCCCTCCCAGGTGCTAGATTCCCGCCCCTCCTCCCGACCTGTTTCCTAAAAATAATGCTAAGTTGCCTTGAAGGTAGATTCAACATCCAAGTAAACCTGTTTCTGAAAATGCAGAACCACAGGAAGAAGCTTGAGGACTTTTCTTTGTCTTCAAAAGTGATTTTGATTCATTTCTTGATTTGAGTTTAGGAAATGGCTGTAACTTAAGAGATTATATTTTGGATCAAAAGGAAATTTTAGGGACGCCTGGGTGGCTCAGTTGGTTAAGCAGCCAACTTTTGGTTTGGGCTCAAGTTGTGATTTTGGGTCCTGGGACCAGTCCCTGCTGGCTGGGCTCCGTGCTCAGTGTGGAGACTGCTGGGGGTTCTTTCTCTCTTCCTCTCCCTCTGCCCTTCCCCCAAGCACATGCTCATGTGTGCACCTGTGCTCGCTCTAATACACACACACACACACACACACACACACACACAATCTTAAAATAAAATAAAATAAAATAAAATGGGTAAAAGCATAGACAAAGACAAATGCAAGGAATAGGTAGCTCTGTAGAAAAGGGTTTGAAGGGTGCCTAGGTGGCTCAGTTGGTTAAACGTCTGCCTTTGGCTCAAGTCACGATCCTGGAGTCCCAGGATTGAGTCCTGAATCAGGCTCCCTGCCCAGTGGGGAGCCTGCTTCTCCCTCTGACCCTCCCCACTCTTGTGCTCATTCTCAAAAAAAATAAATAAAATCTTTTTAAAAAGTTCATTAACACTTTTAAAAAAGGAAAGGAAAGGAAAGAGAGAAAAGAAAAGGGGTTGAAGACTGGGAAAATATCAGAGGAGAAATTATACTGCTTCTCCCTCTGACCCTCCCTCCTCTTGTGCTCTCTCTCAAAAAAATAAAATATATATTTTTTAAAAAGTTCCTTAAGCGGTACTTGGGTGGCTCAGTGGGTTAAGGCCTCTGCCTTCGGCTCAGGTCATGATCCCAGCGTCCTGGGATCGAGTCCCACATCCGGCTCCTTGCTCGGCGGGGAGCCTGCTTCTCCCTCTGCCTCTGCCTGCCATTCTGTCTGCCTGTGCTCGCTCTCTCCCCCTCTCTCTCTCTGATAAATAAATAAAATCTTAAAAAAAAAAGGAAATTTTATTGAATTCTAATTCCCTGGATGATACTTTACAAATGAAGATGATTTAAATATTATTAAATTGTGAATTAAAAAGAATAATTGTTCCATTATTATAGGAGATAAAACACATTGTTCACCTAAACAATTTTTCTGTATGAGCTTCACCCAGTATAATTTCTCCTCTGGTATTTTCCCCAGTCTTCAACCCCTTTTCTTTTCTTTTCTTAAAGAGTTAAGAAACATTTTTCTTTTTTAAAGATTTTATTTATTCATTTGACAGACAGAGATCACAAGTAGGCAAGAGAGGCAGGCAGAGAGAGAGGAAGGGAAGAAGGCTCCCTGCCAAGCAGAGAGCCTGACATGGGGCTCGATCCCAGAACCCTGGGATCATAACCTGAGCCGAAGGCAGAGGCCTTAACCCACTGAGCCACCCAGGTACCGCTTAAGGAACTTTTTAAAAAATATATATTTTATTTTTTTGAGAGAGAGCACAAGAGGAGGGAGGGTCAGAGGGAGAAGCAGTATAATTTCTCCTCTGATATTTTCCCAGTCTTCAACCCCTTTTCTTTTCTCTCTTTCCTTTCCTTTCCTTTTTTAAAAGAGTTAATGAACTTTTTAAAAAGATTTTATTTATTTTTTTTGAGAATGAGCACAAGAGTGGGGAGGGTCAGGCTCCCCACTGGGCAGGGAGCCTGATTCAGGACTCAATCCTGGGACTCCAGGATCGTGACTTGAGCCAAAGGCAGACGTTTAACCAACTGAGCCACCTAGGCACCCTTCAAACCCTTTTCTACAGAGCTACCTATTCCTTGCATTTGTCTTTGTCTATGCTTTTACCCATTTTATTTTATTTTATTTTATTTTAAGATTGTGTGTGTGTGTGTGTGTGTGTGTGTGTGTGTATGTGTATGTGTGTGTGTTAGAGCGAGCACAGGTGCACACATGAGCATGTGCTTGGGGGAAGGGCAGAGGGAGAGGAAGAGAGAAAGAACCCCCAGCAGTCTCCACACTGAGCACGGAGCCCAGCCAGCAGGGACTGGTCCCAGGACCCAAAATCACAACTTGAGCCCAAACCAAAAGTTGGCTGCTTAACCAACTGAGCCACCCAGGCGCCCACTCCTGCCCATTTTAGACAACTCTTGCTGCTAATCCTTAATGTATGACTCCCATCCCTTCCCCCCTGACAACTTTGCAGCCCATACCCATCCCAGCCCCTGAAAGAGAACATAAAGATCACTTGGAAGTGGTGCTGTGTAGGGAAAAGTAAGAGATTTCCATCAAAAGATCTGAGTTTGAGCCTTGATACAACTGAGGTTGAGCCTTTTCTCAACCTCTCTAGATTTCATTGCTTCATTTATAAAACGAAGACAAGGGTAACTCATAAAGAATTGTTTTGAAAATGATGAATGAGAGGGTAAACTGAACAATTCTACAGAAGTGTTCATTTATTCATATAATATTACTAATTCAGCACCATCATTTTATAGAGAATGGAGAGGAGGTAACTCTTCCAGAAATGCAAGGCTCACACTTTCACTGTTCATTTGGCATTTGAAACCAAATCATGTAGTATGAATCAGAGGGAAGTATATGTGTTGGCTGAGGATATAAATCACCCTAGGATCAGATGTGTTTCTCTTTAATATAACTTGGAAGTGTTCTGTGGTAAACAGAGTTTATGTTTGGCATTTATACAGGGGACCACTTTACCCAAAACTTTTGTTTTGCCCAAAACTTCTTACCTAAAGCTATTAAATTTTTTGCTTACTGTGTTCCCATTTTAATATGATGTGTGTCAGAGGGGTTGGGAAGATAATCATCCTTGTTTTAAAACGTGTAGGTAGGGGGTGCCTGGGTGGCTCAGTTGTTAAGCGTCTGCCTTCGGCTCGAGTCATAATCCCAGGATCCTGGGATCAAGCCCCACATCAGGCTCCCTGTTCAGTGGAGAGTCTGCTTCTCCCTCTCCCACTCCCCCTGCTTGTGCACTCTCTCTCCCTCTCTCTCTCGCTCTCTCTTTCTCACTGTGTGTGTCTCTCTCTGTCAAATAAATAAATAAAATCTTTTAAAAAAAACTGTAGGGGGGGGGTGTTGCTTACAGAAGAAGAAAATGGAGAGGACAGAGAGAGGGAGGGTGACTCCAGAAGGAGGCAACTATTTCAGATGAACCTAAACTAAAAGCAGAAGCTTACCAGATAGGGCTGTGGGGACTGAAAGCATCAACTGCAGTAACAAGGGTCTCATGTCCTTAACCTCTGTAGAGCTGGAGAAAACAAAACTCTTGTGATGAAAATCATCAGGAAGAGTCAGCTGCATGAGTAGGCATGTAGATTGAAGTTTTAATGACAAGCTAAAGTTGAAACTGGACACATTCCTTTGATTATTAGAAATCTGAGTTATGTGGTAAATGTTTGTTGAATAGGTGAATAAACGAAGAGCAGTGGATAAGTAAGTGAACCCAAAGAGTCATGAATGAATGGGATTCTGATGCCAACTTCATGCTAGATGCCCAGTGGGGCAACTTAGTTGGGCAATGGATAAGGAGAGTGTGAGCCAAAAATGTTCTGGGTTAGAGCTTCCCAATGCCTTCTCCTTTCCTTACTGTTGGACAAAATATCAGCAAAACCTTCAGATACAGACACGCTAAAAATAAAATTTAGAATCATATTAACTAACAAACACTGGTTTTCTCCTACAAAGTCCAGTGTATACATTCCTTTTTTTTTTTTTTTAAAGGTTTTATTTATTTATTTGACAGATAGGGATCACAAGTAGGCAGAGAGGCAGGCAGAGAGACAGGGGGAGGCAGGCTCCCTGCTGAGCAGAGAGCCCAATGCGATCCCAGGACCCTGAGATCATGACCTGAGCGGAAGTCAGAAGCTTAACCCACTGAGCCACCCAGGCGCCCCCAGTGTATATATTCTTAAGAGTGTTTGTGTCTATAAGTGCCTTACACCGAGGGGCTGCTAAACACAAACTTCACTTTCTCAGTTGTTCCATGGGGACTTTACCAAAGATAGTTGCTTTTGTGACCTTTTCCTGGTTTCCTGCCCTTTTCTCTGAGCTCCCTTTCCCTTGCATGTTTTTTTTTCTTTTTTTTTTAAATTTTTTATTTTTTATAAACATAAATTTTTATCCCCAGGGGTACAGGTCTGTGAATCACCAGGTTTACACACTTCACAGCACTCACCAAAGCACATTCCCTCCCCAATGTCCATAATCCCACCCCCTTCTCCCAAACCCCCTCCCCCCAGCAACCCTCAGTTTGTTTTGTGAGATTAAGAGTCACTTATGGTTTGTTTCCCTCCCAATCCCATCTTGTTTCATTTATTCTTCTCCTACCCACTTAAGCCCCCATGTTGCCTCACCACTTCCTCATATCAGGGAGATCATATGATAGTTGTCTTTCTCTGCTTGACTTATTTCGCTAAGCATGATACGCTCTAGTTCCATCCATGTTGTCGCAAATGGCAAGATTTCATTTCTTTTGATGGCTGCATAGTATTCCATTGTGTATATATACCACATCTTCTTGATCCATTCATCTGTTGATGGACATCTAGGTTCTTTCCATAGTTTGGCTATTGTGGACATTGCTGCTATAAACATTCGGGTGCACGTGCCCCTTTGGATCACTACGTTTGTATCTTTAGGGTAAATACCCAATAGTGCAATTGCTGGGTCATAGGGCAGTTCTATTTTCAACATTTTGAGGAACCTCCATGCTGTTTTCCAGAGTGGCTGCACCAGCTTGCATTCCCACCAACAGTGTAGGAGGGTTCCCCTTTCTCCGCATCCTCGCCAGCATCTGTCATTTCCTGACTTGTTGATTTTAGCCATTCTGACTGGTGTGAGGTGATATCTCGTTGTGGTTTTGATTTGTATTTCCCTGATGCCGAGTGATATGGAGCACTTTTTCATGTGTCTGTTGGCCATCTGGATGTCTTCTTTGCAGAAATGTCTGTTCATGTCCTCTGCCCATTTCTTGATTGGATTATTTGTTCTTTGGGTGTTGAGTTTGCTAAGTTCTTTATAGATTCTGGACACTAGTCCTATATCTGATATGTCGTTTGCAAATATCTTCTCCCATTCTGTCAGTTGTCTTTTGATTTTGTTAACTGTTTCCTTTGCTGTGCAAAAGCTTTTGATCTTGATGAAATCCCAATAGTTCATTTTTGCCCTTGCTTCCCTTGCCTTTGGCGTTGTTCCTAGGAAGATGTTGCTGCGGCTGAGGTCGAAGAGGTTGCTGCCTGTGTTCTCCTCAAGGATTTTGATGGATTCCTTTCGCACATTGAGGTCCTTCATCCACTTTGAGTCTATTTTTGTGTGTGGTGTAAGGAAATGGTCCAATTTCATTTTTCTGCATGTGGCTGTCCAATTTTCCCAGCACCATTTATTGAAGAGGCTGTCTTTTTTCCATTGGACATTCTTTCCTGCTTTGTCGAAGATTAGTTGACCATAGAGTTGAGGGTCTATTTCTGGGCTCTCTATTCTGTTCCATTGATCTATGTGTCTGTTTTTGTGCCAGTACCATGCTGCCTTGATGATGACAGTTTTGTAATAGAGCTTGAAGTCCGGAATTGTGATGCCACCAACGTTGGCTTTCTTTTTCAATATCCCTTTGGCTATTCGAGGTCTTTTCTGGTTCCATATAAATTTTAGAATTATTTGTTCCATTTCTTTGAAAAAGATGGATGGTCCTTTGATAGGAGTCCTTGCATGTCTTTTGATCTATGCTCTTGACCATTGTAGAAAGCCTTTGTTGCTGATCCCTAATGAATGACTCCCATCCCCTTCCTCAGACAACTCTAAAGTCCAGACTTCCTCCCAGGGCAGCAGGAGAATTACCATGTTCCACGTTTTTCTTTTCCAGCATCTACCCTGATTCATCGCGTCTCTTATTCTTTACCAATGTCAGTGCCCCCGTTTCATCGTTTAACTTTTCCTCAACCATTAATTCCTTTCATTTATTCTTTGTGTTACCATCCTCTCAAATCTTGCATGTGTTTTAACATCTTTACCTTCTTTTTATGTCCCTATTAGTATATAGTGTTTATAGCGAAGCTTACTGAAATCCAACCTCGTGTAGTCACACTGGTCTTTCTAGATAACTTAACTTTCCTTCCCCAGCGGAGTTGTTGATACCTTTCCCCAGTTATACTTTTACCCTTGAGACTCCTCCCACATGACACCAAGCACTTTTAACCCTTTCTAGAATTTTAGATTAGGGAGTTCTGTTCCTTTATTCCCCGGAGTTCTTAAAATACTCCTTGGCTATCATGAGCTCGCACATTCCTGTTTTAAGGATGTTTCCCTCATTCTGCATTACTATCGCTGAGAATAAGTTACAGCCTAGTCTACCTAATGACCTCATCCGCTCTGAGAAATGATATCACAAAACAATGTTAGGTCTGTGCCTGAGCACCGGGTCAGTCAAGTTCTGTTTTAGCCAGTAGGTGAATATTTGTCTTTTATTCCTGATCTTCCTCACTGTGGTGTCAGTTCTGTCATTTGCGTCAGGAACACACCATTCCTTTCCTTGATTAGTCCAGAGGTCTCCCCGGCACTCCTACAGTGGTGTCACTTCAGTTTCTCGTCCCTTTCATTTCTAACCCCCAGTGTAGATTGTAACTGGTGTGAATCCATCCTCAGGTCTGAACCATGTGATTTCCTCACCATCTGATGCTCTTTGTTTGTAAATTAAAACTATATGTTTATCATGGTCATGGTATAGGTTATTTCTTCCTCCAAATACACCTGTGACTGTAGTTTATTTTGAGTAGTATCCCATCTTTGAGCAGCCCTTTCATTTCTTTTACTTGTTGGCCCGTTTGATTATGGTCATGTGTTTCTTTTTCTGAGGCTGCTGATTTTGTCTAAGATCTTACTAAGAATTTTAGGAAGTGAATCTTTATTGCTGGTGGAGGTGTTTTAGCTTAGTGAAGTAAGTCTTGTCATTTTCCTCAAATTGTACCATATTGGTAGGTGGGCACCCAGCCTGTTCCATAGAAGAGGCTCAATTAATATTTGTCAGTTGACTGACTGAGTGAATCATCTGCTTCTTTATCCAATCTGCCATGCTCAGGAACTGTTTGGCCCTACTTCATTCCTTTTTTCTCTGTGTCTTAAGAACTATGTCAAGAGAACTGTGTCAGAGAAACAGGTCCATAAATAGATCATTACTTACAGGGAGAAATTCCAAATAGCCTTGTTCTGTGTCCTAGAAAACATCAGGGCTCCTGAAAAGCAATGCAAAAAATCACAACTAAGCTCACTATTTCATTGGGAAGACAAAAGACACAGACATGAGACAGCGTGATCCTTGATCTACTGAGTGTTCGAGGTAAGATGCACCAGGCCTTCCATGAACTGATTAAAAACCACAGAGATCCTAGAGCCCTTAGTGTAATCTTGGTACCAAGTCTCATATATTCCTGTAAAGTAGGAGAGAAGAACACAGTGTTTGGGGATGCAAGACCGTCCCAGAGAAATGGGGCTCCCAGTGAGTTAGTAAATGAACCAGACATTCCTTTTCAGGAAGAGGTTTATTTTTCTTAAGGTAAAGTATGAAGATTGATGTGATGCTGTCTCACTTCAAGGAGATTCTTAGAAGCATTGATTTTATAATAGGAAACATGCGCATCTCCTAATGCATCTGCATTGAATGCTCATGCTTCAATAGCCACAAATCCTCAGAGGCCAGGAAAAATTCTGTTTCAGAGCCATTGGCTAAAGAGTGGCTATTCACTGATACACAGACGAGAACTTGAAAGGTAGGGGAAAATATTAGCAGTACATATGGCTTGTAATAGGTTAATGAACATACTATCAAAGAGCACCACAAAATGATAAGAAATAGACAATAGTAAAATGAGCAAATGTACAAACAAGAAACTCATAAAAGGTAAAATGCAAATGTCCATTAATTACATCAAATTTATTAATATTCAGAGAAAAGCAAATAAAGACTCTAAATACCATTTTGCTACCATTAGATTATTAAAAAAATTTGTAAATATTGTTTTTATTCAGTGGTGACAGGTATGTGTATATGTATGTATATGTGAAATAGACACTTTATACACTGCTAATGGTTGTGTGAATTATTACAACAGTTTTAGCACTTAATTGGCAAATATTTTCAAAACTGAAAATGCACATACCTTTTCACTCAGTACTCTGATGTTGGGGGAAGATATCCTGAGGAAATGAGATATCCATGAGTTTTTAAGGATATATATATAGATAGATACTGATATGGATATAGATATATATCTCTACTAATGCAGCATTTAGTCATAAAATATGGAAAAATATCTGAATAGTTTATCAGTAGGGCACTGAATAAATTATGGAATACTAAATAAATTGTTATATTGTGCCATTTTGAAAAATGTGACTTAATGTTTACTTACCTGGAGGGATGTCTGTTATTCTTTGGGAAATGGAAAAAGAAAATTAATAATAGTAATGTGTGTGTGTGTGTGTGTATGGCTTACCATGTGCCTGGTAACTATTCTAAGTTGCATATATTACTATATTACTTCATTTAAATATTATAGTAGCAATTTACAATTGAGAAAATAAAGCAGAGAGGCCAAATGACTTCCAAGTCCATACAAATGCTTAGTGATAGAATAGAATTTCAACCCTATGGATTGGCTCCAAAGTTACACTCGTTTTTGTTTTTTTTTAAATGCAAATGCCATTTTATTTTTATTGAGTGAAAGTAGCTATTGCATTTTAGTGAAAAAAACCTCAGTAATAACATAGATTTGGAAATTGTATCTTCTAAATACATTAATCAGTTTTGAATTCCCAAGCGAATTATTTACTCGGTATCTATACAGAAATAAAATTTAAGAAGACCAAACTCTTTCGTCAAAATTATAACAAAAATTGTTTCTAAAACTTTACAGTTATAACTTAAGAAAATACACAATGAATTAAACTCATCCCAAATGCTGTGTTTTATTAGATGTAATTTACCTTTGTAAAATTATAGATTGTCAATAAAATGGCTAAATGGTATAGCAGAAACAAATATCAAATGCCAGAAGTAAATAAGAAATTTACATACATTTAAAATAATATGGCATATCTATAAGTGATCATAACCCCGTATCTGACACTCTTAAGTTCTGTTACTATTCAGCGCTATCTTTGGGGATCATAGCTTACGATACTTCTTTTAAAGTGTGTGTGTCCAAAATTGCAGAAGTGCCTCTTTATAAGGGAGATAAGATCTACAGTGCTACATAAGCCAATCAATACTGACAAAAAAAAAAGTGAAATGTACAAATCACAACCATAGGTTATAGTGTAGAATGCAAATCATGAAAATAAAAATGGTAGGTAAGGAAAGAGAAATCTTTAGTGTCGTATTCCTTTCTGCTTTTTACATTTCTACTTTCTTAGGTCTTCTCTACTCTTCTTAGTGAAGTTTTTTTCCTATTTGTTTTCTTCTAAAAACAAATCAAAACTTAATCTGTTTTTCCCTCCTACCTTCTTCCTTCCATCCTGCCCTTCCTCCCTCCCTCCTGTCTGTTTAGATGTTTCTCCGTAGAATCAGTCTGCCGAAGGGACTGACGTTTGTATCTCCATGAAAATAACAGGTTGGGGGTAAATATTGTCTTATATAATAAGCAGAGTACAATGTGTTAGTTAAATAATACATTGCCAAAACAAAAGAGTAAATAAACATTAAGTAAGTGGATTGGGTTTTTATATCATGCTACATAATATTGTGTCATGTAATTAATGAATAGAAATAATTATTCTCCTTGTAGCTTTAAAATTGAAATTATATGGCTGCCTATATTTTTCATTTCCTGACCACATTATAATGATAAGACTTTCTTCTTCTTCTTCTTTCTTTTACTCTTCATTTGTATTTCTGACTTTATTAAAAATCCATTACTTACGGTAATCCAAGCAAAAATTGCCTTCTGAATCCTTCATCTCATTTGTAATTTGTAGCCAATATCTGAGGGAAGTCCTCTCTTAGTTTGGTTTTCAGTCTCTTCGGATCTGTCTTTCCTAGTTTGGGAGGCTAGAAATCCAAGATCAAGACCCCAACAGATTTAGTGTATGGTGAAGACACTTCCTGGTTCACAGATGATCAACTTCGTCCTCAATGCTGAAAGGGCCAAAGTTGGCACTCTCATGACCACAGAGTACTTTGTCCTAAATGATAGCATCATAAAATACTTTTTTGTGTTAAAAAAAACAAATAATCATATATATGTACATATCTATGCATATGTATGTTAAAAAGTGATGCTTCTAATAAGAGACTTATTTTAAAAAACAAGTTGCCTAATCTATAACATAGAGATATTAATAACATCTGCTTCACAGGCTTACAGTAAGGATTAAATGACATAACCCACATAAAATATTTATCATAGTATATATGACATAATAAGCATATAATTAATGGTGTTTGCTATTCTTATAAACACTATACCTTGAATATGATGATGAGTATGGGCTAGACTAGTGGTTCTCAAATGGTGGTGATTTTGTCTCCCAGTCCCAGGGCACATGTGGCAATGTCTGGAGACATTTTCGGCTAACACAATGTAGGAGAGACAGAGCTATTGGCATCTAATGGGTGGAGGCTAGAGCTCCTGCTAGACATCTTGCAATGCACAAGATAACCTTCCACAGTAAAGAATGGTTTCATCCCAGATGTCAATACTGGCAAGTTTCAGAAACCATAATCTAGGGTGTTCAAGGCCTCAGTTGGTGCAGCTGAGGTGGCTGAGATGACAGGGTGATTGTGGCTTCTTTCTACACTTTCTCCCTGTAGGAAGCTAGGCTGGGCTTGTTCACAGGATGGTGTAAGGTTTCCCAGCAATAAAGGAGGGCAAACCCCAATGGGCAAATACTCTGCAGTCCTTTTTAGTCATGTTTTCTAATGTCCCATTGACCAAACAAGTTCTGTAGCCAAGCTCAGATTCCAGGGGTAGAAAAGCAGTCTCAACTTTTTGATGGGAGGAGCTGCAAACCACTGTGGCTTTTTTTTTTCTTCTTCTTTTTTTAATCTACCACTGAGGGGAGGCACTTTTAACTGAGACTCATTCTGCTAAACTGCCCTCCAGGAAGACTGTACCAATTTACTCACCCAACAGTTGCCTGTATTTCATTATCTCACAAACACTTCTAAGTCGGTGTTAAAAAGATATTAGCACTTAGAGTCTTTGATCAGTCAGGTGAAAGTAAAAGGGCAAAATAGAAATAGAACAAAATAGAAACTTTATATTAATTCTTTTTTGATGTTTCCACTCAGAAGAGACCAGATTCACATGTTAAAGAAGCTAATAGCATCTCAACTTGGATGTCAGATAGTACCTAAGCCAGGAGACATGAAAGGATTTATTTTCTCCCACACACCTGCTTCTCTTACACTTTCCATTTCAGTTAATGATACCACCATAATCCAGTCACTTGAGGCAGAAACCCAGGTCTCCTCTGGCTACCTCCCTCTTCCTCACATATATTTCAGTCAGTCACCTGGGCTTCTATCACTTTACCTCCTACATGTCTCCCATGTAATTCCATGTTTCCCCATTCCCATCACCATAAGGTTAGTTTATACTCTTATTATACCTTGCTTGGATCATTGCAATATCCTCTGTGTCCACTATCAATTCCCACACCACACCCCACCTACTCTAATGCCTCCAGAGTTATCTTTCCAAAATAAAAATCAGACCAAGTTAATCCATGACAGATATCCCTCTAATCTCCATGTACTTTGTGGAATTTTCATGTCCACTAAGAATTAAGTTCAGATGCCTTAGTAGAGCATTCACATCCCTGCTCTAGGAAAAATGATCATACTTTACCCATCTCACAAGGTTGTTTAGATAAATAAATGAGATGCTTAATGTATGTATGTTGGATGAATGAATATGTGAATCAACAAATGAGTCAGTAGATAAAAGGGAAGTACTTTTTGTGTGGCTAGAGTAAAGGATTTGGAAGTTGTAGGGAAGAGATGTAGGGAAGGGTAGTCTGGCACTGGATTATAAATGGCCTTGCATATCAGGCTTATAAGACAGAATTTTATTGTTTAAGAAACCAGAGCACATGATAATCTTGGCTACTTCAAATATTCTCTAGAAAGGGAAATATCAAACCCTTTTTATAGTGTATCTCAATGTCAAAAATTATTAGTTTGAATGTTCTTGTCCACATTGAATCACAATTTCCTGATGAAGTGCAATCCTCTTTGGTAGCCTAAATTCTATAACCTGATTTTCGCCAAGTCTTCCAATTCACAAGATAATTTCCAGATCTTCTTTTATGCATTCACTTCTTTGGATACAACCTTTGACCTATATCAGAAAATAATCTCAACCACATTTCTGAAGTATGTGTATGACAGTCAATTGGAACAGAATCCAAAATGGCTTTGGTATACTGGAGTCAAGGTATAATATTTCTGTTAGGCTCTCCCACCTGTTTTTCCCTGTGATTTGCACAAACCCAGTAGCTCTCTTTCAGATAGAATTATTATCCAGTACCTTGTGATATCTGAGGTTACTGACAATTGATTTCTTCTAGTGCCTGTCCCTGGTGTCAGTCACTGAAATCCTTGATCATCAATGGATGGTCAGAATTGCAGACAAATAAATGAATAAGGAAAAAATAAATTAATTGAAGGAGACTTCTTTGTCTCCAGTCTCTGACTCTTGCCATGCTGCAAACCTCTTCTGTATGCATTTGCTGTGTCAGCCCAAAGTGAAGCAGACAGAATGGGAATTGAGGAAGGCCATTAGGAGCTGAACCAGCAGGAACCCGATAAGGAGAGCCCCTGGCCCTGCTGCGAGGATGAAGGCAGGCATGGTCTGTGGCAGGAGTGGAATGGAAGCACTTTTTTCTATGCTCCTTGGTAACAGCATGGCCATTTCATAAACAAAAGGCTCCATGTGGACTGCTTAACCTGAGCTCATCAGTTCAGTGTCTAGGACTGGGAGTCCCTTTTACTTGAAGCTGGTGACTGGATAAAGAGGCTATCAATGAAATGGGGTTTTTGCAGTTTTAATAAGATCAAGTTCTATTTCCCTTGGAGGATCTGTGTTCTGTATAGAATCCTCTGTAACATTAATTTGTTTTTGAATTCTTATGCTAACAATGAACAACATCTACCTTTATTAGTCCTTTCCTGTGCTGATCCAAGAAGCATCCTTTTGTTGATACACATCTAATAAAGACAATCTCTAAAACCAAATAATAGACTGAAATGTGTCATTTCATTCAAGACCGGGCTCACCTTTAATTCACCAGCAGAGACCATTGTATTTGCCTTTGTGAAAGCAATTTCGTAAGTGTTCAAGTAAATCAAAAGATCAGCTAATTAATTCCTTATAGAATTGGATTAGATGCTCACATTTCGAATGGCAGCTTTATGCTTACTCATTTTCTTGAGTAACCTTAAATATTGTTGCTATCTTCCTGTTCCATTATTTATGTAATCACTAGCCCTTGGTATTCTGCTTCAGGTCATATAAAATCACTTACAGATATTTTCAACATATAACATACACACAGAGACCCTTTATGTCATAATCCGATTTGATGGTTTTTTTCCCCCCTGCATGACTTCATGTGGGAATTCTTGCTTAAACTTTATTGATCTGTCTGTTTTATTGTGCTAGGCTATCTAGTTCCACATCACATGGGTCAGATGGAGAGGTACAGTGAACAGACATACGTATTTTGAATCTTCTCTTGCTAGTGGGCACAATTAACTTCATCTCTTTTGAGCTGAGCTGTCCATTTAAAGTCATTATTTGCTTAGAATGCATTTGCTTAGAAACAAACATAGTTTACATGATATAAATTCCCAAAGCTAACTATCTCCTCCATCTGTATTTGGCAGTTTCTATTTCATGCTGGTTAGTAACACAAAAGCAGTAGCACAAAAAGCTTCCATTTATTGAGTCTTCTTAACCGTCAGATTTGGTGTAAGTGCTTTTTTTTTTTTTTTTTTTACATTATGTCATTAATCCTTCAATATTTCAGGGAAGTGTGCCCTATTATTATCCATAGTCTTTAGGTGAGAAACAAGAGACCCAAAGAAGCTGAGTAACAGTGAGTGTATGTTAAACATCAGGATTCAGATCCACAGTTTTCTGACTCTCAAAACTATGCTCTTAATCTTTTTATTGTATAGGCTCCAAAGGTAACCTGTTCCATCTTTCAGTTGTTAAATGTTTTATATTGAATGTCTTTGAAATATATCTTCCCATAGCTTTTACTTGTTGGTCTTATTTTGACAGTTTTGGCTAAGTGAAGTGGCTTTCACTTCTCTCCGTGCAGTATTTTTTATAGGAGAAACATAACTAATTCCCTCCAGAGATATGTATTGGGCACTTGACCTAAAGGATTATATATCAGCATGAAAGTGTCATTCATTCCTCAGGAACGCATATAACTTTTATAGAGACTATTCTCAATGTCCCTCCTTCATCTTGGTATTTCAGTAACCCCGTCTTGGATGTTTTCTATCCCCTGGTTCCTTTTTCTGGTCACACATCTATATCATATCTGGACCATGCTGCACCCACAACATCCTCTCCTACTAAGACAAAGACACCTTCAAGTTTCAACCATTCCCAGGTCTTCTGCAGATTCTGAGGTCATTTTATGGGTCTGGACAACTTAGTGAAGAGGCAAGGGATCCAATTTGAATCAGGAAATCAGGTCCCCTCACTGTAAAATGGAGTCAAGATCTTATACCTACCTCATAACACACCTACACATCCCAACCAGGATTAAATTAACATCAAATCAAGAGTTTCAGTCCTTGGCCCTAAGGACTACCTAAATGTAACCCATAATACCAAAAAAAAAAAAAAAAAAAAAAAAAGTCCACCTTCCACATACTGTGATAGATTCTTATATGTCTCTAGTCTCCTTTTGAGTTTGAAGATTTCTAAGGCTGGTAAAATTTTATTTTGACAGATAGCTTGGGATCCATTAAAATCTCTTAGTGCAGTCATGAACCGCCATTTGCTCTTGGTGAGGTGATTCAGTATCCAGCTGCAGAAGCCACAGACAACGATGCTGTCCTCTATTACTTTCTGGGCTCAGTTACCCCTAGGATTTGTTGTCAGTTAAAGGAAACAGCTTCTGATCAATGCTATTAGGTCACAGGCCTTTTTGTGCTTAGTCTCTTGTGCTCACATTTTGCCAGAGAAAAATGTCCAGTTTAATCCTTTCTTCCTTTTCCTGTCTGGTGACTTTTTAGGGTATTTAGATAGAAATTTGAAGGTCCCAGATCTCAAGTTCCCTCTTTCTTCTTCTTTGGGCCATACATACCCTTGGCCATTTAACTGAGGAAATAAAGAGAAGAGAAGAAGCAGAATTTCCTCTCAGCTAAAATAAGAAAAAGAAAAGGAAAGATTCCAGGTAAGTTAAAAGTGCTCTGCAGAGCAGTAATGAGCCCACCTAATACATTGCAAAAACTTGAACTGCTTCAGCTCTCCAAAGTTAAAACCCTCTCGTCCACCTAGCCGGAGTCCCGAGGCCATGAAAGGAAGAAAGATAGGGGATACTTCTTACTTTCTCAATGCCAGTCTTGTTTATATTCCACAAATGTCTTGTGATGGAGAGAGCTGAGGAGGAGCAAGGAGAGCTTAATCAGGAACTGGACCTGGGGAAGGGCTGTACACCTTATTCCCCCAGGCAGAGACTGGGTGGCGGAAGATGAAGAAAAGAGCTTTGGGGCTCTAAGAGCAAAGGGACTTACCTCTTGTCTTAGAACGTGGCAATGAGCTTGGTTTCAGGATCTCTGCATGGGCTGCCAAGAAGTGGTTCAGGCCTTGGGTGAAACTTTTGGGAAGTTCGCCTTCAGCGAGGTTAGTTGTGTGTTGACCTTCAGCACAAGAGTGACCCTGGACCTTCTGGACCACTAGCCCTTGTGGTTTCCTCCACCCCAATCAGTTCCATCCGCTTGATTGGTACAGAAGAGCTGGACAAGGAGACAAGCAGGTGCCATATGGAGACAGGAGCTCAGAGAGATGTTTGTGAGCACACAGGAGATACTTTGTGGGGACTCCCAAGGCACACGTGATTGTGTGGGTGTGAGAGGTATTTAGAAAGAAATTTGCTTTCAGGTCCCACTTGATGGGGTAGGAACCAATGAAATTTGATTTATTATTCTTACTATGATCCCTTCTGTTTATAAAGTCCAGAGAAACTCTATCACCTCAGACTCAAATTACCAAACTCCTTTTTCTAAGAGAGGAGATGCAAGCCCTTGAGAAGGTGTGTTCAGCTGGAATTAGCCTGGGGGGGATAAGGCATTTTATTGTTCTTTGTAATGTAGACAAAATAGTATTTTCTATTTCATGACAGTTTTCAGTATTGCATAACATTTAAATTTTCTTTAAATGTTCTGTCTCCTCATTTATTTCTCACTGATTAATTAGGTAACATTCTCATTTTATAGGAGAGAAAAGTGATATGCAGAAAAAAAAGTTGTCCAACTTAATCAGATATATTTTAAAAGATTTTATTTATTTATTTATTTGAGAGTGAGAGAGTGTATGTGTGCCTGTGAGTAGGGGTGGGGAGGAGCAGAGCAGAAGGGACAGACTCCATGGTGAGCACAGAGCCCACTGTGGGGCTCTATCCCAGGACCCTAAGATCAGGACCTGAGCTGAAATCAAGAGCTGGTCGCTTAACCAACTGAACCACCCAGGTGCCCCCAACTTTATAATCATATTAATAATGACAACTAATTAAGTCTCAGGTACTAAGCTAAGAAAGTTACGGGTCCTCTCTTATTTAATTCCTAAAATTGCTTTCTGAAATGGGTATTGTTATTGTTATTATTGGTGAATAAATGAAGGCTCAAACAAGTCAAGTAATTCCCTCAAAGTCATAGAGCTAAGGAATAGCTGAGTCAGGGTTAAATCAAATCCTACCCCCCCACCCCCGCCCCAACCACCCTGCCTCAAAGTCCACGCTCCTAGCCATTTGCAGGGAGACACTCCTACTTTGTGATTAACCACGAAATAGCCTTTCTGTCTGTTTTACCTGCAAGGGAGTTTTTCATTATTGTAAAGTAAATACCCTCTCAAATAACGTGTGTGTGTGCGTGAGCTTTTCATTAATATGCATCAAATGGAAGCATATGATTTTCAGATGGATTCATTTCTCGTTTTGACTGCTTTTATTAATTTGAATATCAAAGCACTTGCTTGTTTATACACATTAAAGAATGAGCACTCTAAAAAGAGACAAAAGCAACTCTCTGAAAAGGTTTTGGCATGTTTTTATGAGTAAAAAATAGTTTGTATGAATCACTCAGGGTTTGTGTGTATTATGCACAATAAACCAAATGAGTGTAACAAGTTAAATTTATGAATTAAAGATCTGGTAATTCATCAACCACCTGTCTGGGAAAGACTTTGGAATTCAGTGTATATAAAATGTTTCCTATGATCGCATGGAGGGAGTGTGCAGTATCACTACAGAGTAATGAGATTTAACATATACAAGAATTTAGATAATCCTTATCACATATTTTCTTTAAAATGCATTAAAAATAACATATTGAGTGCAAGCTCGCCACTCTATAGCAACCTTGGAGGGACTTTATATATCTCAGTGTATGCTTTCCTCTCTAAAGTTCTTATTTTAGAGGGTATGTATATATACTTATTCCAATAATACTGTCATTTCTTGAAACACTTTTAAAAATTCCCTGGGTAAAGAATTTCCCCCAGAGCCAGTTTATAAGGTGTTGAAAAGTAATTTGCTTCAATTTATAACTTCCCTCCCTTCTTTAACAAAATGTGGTGATTCTTCATCCTGTTATCCATCTGATTTATCAAACCAAGCTCTGAACTGTTTTTGACTGTTTCTCAAAATGAAGCCCAGTGTCCCAGTTTTGCCACTGAAGAAATCGAAAGCACTATGGAGAAAGTCCCCAAAATGCTGGAAATAATTTAGTTACCTCCCCAAGGTAGATAATACCCTGACTGGGTCTACATATCTTCAGGTGGACCGATTCAGGTCTGCCCTTAAAAAAAAAAAAAAAATCACATTGCTCTGAACACATTTGTACATTTTTAGCTCTGTGATCTCATTTTGCCATTCCAATGTCTTGAATCTTCAATGAAACTAGAAGCAAATTTCTAGCCATTGTGAGGCAATCTTTTGACCTCTTCTTCCAATTAACTTTCATTTATGGTATCTTTTTTTTTTTTTTTTAATAACATGTTAGTCAGGATATAACTTGCAAGACACTTTACAGTTTTTTTCTGAGGGAGGCTTTCAATAATTTAAGAACTTGACTGTAGGATATACTTCCCAACACCTGATTTAAAAACAGCTCAGCCAGACATTTGATTATAAAGCACAAGTTACTCTTTTTTTTTTTTTTTTTCTGTTTTTGCTTTTGGTACCTTGTTTTTGTTTAGTGAGATAGAAATAAATACCATTGAAATACATATAAGCAATTACACAATTTTTCTTATACTGTGCCTTTTATTACTGTGACTTATTATTCTGTAATAGGAAGCCTGTATCTAAATACCTTTGACTTTTAAAAGTATTCATAATCGTCAGCATGCTAAGCGACATGGAGAAAAGGAGGAGTTGTTTTGTCCTGTAAAGAGGGAGCATATGCCCTCGTCTGAGATTCTTTTTTTTTTTTTTTAAGATTTTATTTATTTATCAGAGAGAGAGAGGGGGAAGAGAGCGAGCACAGCAGACAGAATGGCAGACAGAGGCAGAGGGAGAAGCAGGCTCCCTGCTGAGCAAGGAGCCCGATGTGGGACTCGATCCCAGGACGCTGGGATCATGACCCGAGCCGAAGGCAGCTGCTTAACCAACTGAGCCACCCAGGCGTCCCTCGTCTGAGATTCTTGATGAAAAAGATCTCTCTGACTTAGGTTTCAATATCTCACATACCTTAGCTGAGGTGGAAGTGAGTGTGAGTTTAAAAGTAATTTTGACTTGAGATCAAACTATCTAGAAGTAAGTCTTATGTCATAATTACTGTTTTGAAAAATATTGAAAATTGTCATGAACTCTTATTAAGGAAATTGATTTGTAGATAGTAATAGAAACATATTTTTCATGAACATGACAGATGTAGCTTATGTTCATTAGCAATTATCTATTTTAGTTAAAACAGGCTTCTATCTCTGTATTTCTCCTCTTAAAATCACTTTTCCTATGAATCAGTTAGCTTCATAAGCTAATATATTTGCCATTTCTTTCAGTATTGTTTAGTTTTCTTTTTCTGGTGGAAATGTAATTAACATACAATGTTATATTAGTTTCAGGTGTACAACATACTGATTCAACAGTTGTATATATTACTTAGTGTTCCTGTAAGTATACTCACCAACTTCAATATATAACATTATTATAATATTATTGACTGTGTTCTCTTTGCTGTACTTTTCATCTCTGTGATTTATTATTTTATAACTGGAAGTTTGTACTTCTTAATCCACTTTATTTATTTCAGTCATCTTCCCACCTACCTCCCCTCTGGCAACCACCAGCTTATTCTCTGTATTTAAGTGTATTTATTTGTTATTTCGTTTTTTAGATTCCACCTTTAAGTGAAATCATATGGTGTTTGTTTTTCTCTGTCTGACCTATTTCACCTAGCATAGTACCCTTTGGGTCTAGCCCATGTTGTTGCAAATGGCAAGAGCTCATCCTTTTTCACAGCTGAGTAATATTCCTGTGCATGCATATATGTGTGTTTGTGTGTGTGTGTGTGTGTGTGTGTACATTTTCTTTATCCATTCACCTATCAGTGGGTACTTCAGCTGCATCCATGTCTTCGCTACTATAAATAAGCTACAATAAACATAGGGGTATATATATCTTTTGGGATTGGTGTTTTCATTTCCTTTGATTAAATGTCCAGTAATGGAAGTACTAAATTATATAGTAGTTCTATTTTTAATTTTTTGAGACACCCCCATACTGTTTTCCATAGTGGGTGCACTAATTGACATTCTCACCAACAGTCCACAAGGGTTCCTTTTTCTCCACATCCTCACCAACATTTGTTATCTCTTGTGTTTATTTTAGCCATTCTGACAGGTATGAGGTGACATCTCATTGTAGTTTTGATTTGCTTTTCTCTAATTATTAGTAATGGTGAGCATTTTTTCATGTATCCATTGGTTGTCTGTATGTGTTCTTTGGGAAACTGTCTATTATAGGTCCTCTGCCCTCTTTTTAATAAGATTATTATTTTTTTCTTTTTTTTTGGTGTTGAGTTCTAAGTTCTTTATTCGTTTTGAGTATTAATGTCTTATCAGATCTATCATTTGCAAATATGTGTTCCCATTCAGTAGGTTGTGTTTTAATTTTATTGATGGATTCCTTTGCTGTGTAAAAGCTTTTTATTTTAGTGTAGTCCCAATAGTTTATTTTTGCTTTTGTTTTCCTTTCCTGAAGAGACATATCTAAAAAAATGTTGCTAAGGTTGATGTCAAAGAGCTCACTGACTATATTTACTTGTAGAACTTTTATGGTTTCAAGTCTCATATTTAGGTCCATTTTGAGTTTATTTTTGTATATCGTGTAAGACAGTGGTCCAGTTTCATTCTTGTGCATGTAGCTGTCCAGTTTTCCCAGCATCATTTGTTGAAGAGACTGTCTTTTCCCTATTGTATGTTCTTGCCTCCTTTATTGTAGATTGATTCACCATATATCCATAGGTTCATTTCTGGGCTCTCTTTTCTGTTCCATTGATCTTTGTGTCTATTTTCATGCCAGTGTCACACTGTTTTGATTACTACCTTGTAGTATATCTTGAAATCTGGACTGTGTTATCTCCAGCTTTGTTCCTCTTTTTCAGGATTGCTTTGGCTATTTTGAAACAGCCAAAGTCATGTTTTAAACAAGTCACATTTTGTTTTTATTATTTTTTTAAGATTTTATTTATTTATTTGACAGAGAGAGAGTGCACAAGCACAAGCAGGGAGAGTGGCAGGCAGGGAAGAAGTGGCTCCCCGCTGAGCAGGGAGCCCAATGTGGGGCTCCATCCCAGTACCCTGGGATCATGACCTGAGCCGAAGGCAGCTGCCCAACAGACTGAGCCACCCAAGCGCCCCTTAACAAGTCATATTCTAAATAGTTGATGTTTATTATTTTGGGTGTCTCTTGTATTTGCACTTATTCATGCAGAATGGTATAAAGTCTTTTTTTGCATTCTCCAAAGTTTACTTTTAAAAGGAAGGGGACCGTGTGTGTCTCTGTATGTTTGCAGGAGACATAACTTATGTAAAGGAACAATTGTTTTACAGGTTTTATTTATTTTTTTTTAATTTTTTTTAATTTTTTTTAAATATATTTTTTTAAGATTTTATTTTATTTATTTGACAGAGAGAGATCACAAGTAGGCATAGAGGCAGGCAGAGAGAGAGAGGAGGAAGCAGGCTCCCTGCTGAGCAGAGAGCCCGATGCGGGACTCGATCCCAGGACCCTGAGATCATAACCTGAGCCGAAGGCAGTGGCTTACCCCACTGAGCCACCCAGGCGCCCTGTTTTACAGGTTTTAGAAGGAGATCTTGTCCTTAATAAAAATAATGAAGTAGGTAAATTTTATTTTTATGTCTTACTCTTTAAGACATCTCCTTCAGGGAGATCTGAAAACCTCTCCCACTTCTTGGAGCCCCGACACTCCTAGAGTCTAATGCCCGCAGGGCCTTGCTCTCATCTAATCTGCACACCCAAGTTAGAGATTATTATCCCAGAAGAATCTATAAATAGGTTAATAGATTATATTGGGGTATTTCAAGCACTGATAATATATAGTAATGGAGGGGCAGAATGGCTTCCCAGGAAACCACAAATCTAAACACCTTGATGACTATAAACCCTGGGGCTAGCTAGAAAATGGAGGCTAAATTTACCACAAATGCTTTGAATCCAGAAAGGTGGAATGAAATGAAAACCACCCCCAACCCCACCTCCACTGATCTCCTTTTATCTCATTCCTCTGAATTCTCTAGAACCTCTTTTCAATTTCTGGTAAATATTGCTTTTCTGGCTTTTCCCCCAAATACTTTTTTTTTTTTTTTTTTTTTTTTTTTTTTTTTTTTTTTTACCTTCTATCTTCTTGCCTAAGAAATTTTGACACTTTCCCAAAGCCTATGTTGAAATTGCCATCCTGGCCTCTCTTAGCTGGAGGCTCCCAGACCCTGGGTTTCCCATTGGGTTCCTGCTACTACATCAGACCATTGTTCAATCACCTTATTTTACCAACCTGTCTTTATTCGATACCTACTGTGTTTCTAGTCTCCATCCCTCCTTTGATGCTGATGTGTGGTAATACCTGATGGCTGGATTTGTAGCTCCTCCTTCATTCTTAGTCTATTCGACCTTTCCACCTTATGGAACATCATTAGTCAGTCTTTTCTTGAAATTCTCTCCTCTCCAAATTCTTTTACCTCTTGGCCTGTCTTTCGCAGACTTCTCAATCCCTCTTCTTTCTTCAGTCTTTAACAACTGTTGTTATTCAATGCTTTATCCTTTCTCCCTCTATATTCTTCTCACAAATGATCTAATCAACACTTAATTCCCCAAACTCTCTTCAGTATAACTGTTCTTTATTTCCACTGCTGCTACCCTAGCTGGCACAAACACCAGTGGAATAAACTCCTAAAAACATGTCTCCTGTCTTACTTTCTCCCTAATTCCTACTCACTTTCCATAATGTCTCCAGAGTCCTCTTTCTGAAACATAGACTCAAACTAAAACATTACATTCTTCAGAAATTGTTAATGAATCTTGTCACCTCCCAAAAAAAGTACAATCTGCCTCAGGCTTCACAGAAAGCCAAGAGATAGTTGAATGGTATGTCTGTCTATTTGTCCAAATGGGTTGTCTTTGGAACAGCTTGTTCATAGATATTATACTTCAGAGCCAGCCATGGTAGGCAGGGAGGGATGAAGTTTATCCTCTCGGATTCCTATCATCTGGTTCACTGTTCGAAGTTAGTCTAGTGGATTTTGACCCTTCTATGTGGTAACATTCCCTCAGAAGAAGGATCTTGAACCTGTGGTGTGGTGTTTCATTTCACGACAAGTATGAGAAGAGTCAGAATGCTGGTTGGCCTGATTACATGTTAATGGCCAAGATGGAATCCTATATTCTTGAGCAAGTGACTACTTGGTTCCAGGCAGTAGAATCACATGTATGTGTGAAGTCCCTTGGCTGCTGCTACAACAGAAGCCAAATAAATAATGGAGAGCCTGGGAAGCAGGTGAAGCCCAGGTATATAAGGAGGCAGATGTGTCCAAATATAATGCTCACCCTCACTACTCCTCAGGAAATAAATACAAGATTCCATTATTTTGCCTACCGGATTAGTAGAAGCTGAATTGACAATATCAAGCATTGATAAGATGGTGGAAAAACTGGTACACTCACAGAGAGCACTGAGTACTCACTTTGGAGAATAAGAAGAGTGGAATGCAAAGGCCAATACCTGTTGTTGGTATGCTTATATACTATATTTTATTTTTATTATTTTTAAAGAAGATTTTATTTGAGAGAGAAGGAGAGAGCATGAGTAGGGGGAGGGGCAGAGGGAGAAGGAGGGGAAAAGCAGACTCCCTGTTGAGCAGGGAGCCCAGTGAAGGTCAGGATCACGACCAGAGCCCAAGGTAGACGTGTAACTGACCGAGTCACCCCTGTGCCCCTTAATATATTATATTTTAAAATACTGGTAATGGGGGGAAAAAAACTTACAGAAGAATACATATGATATCACTTGGATACAAATAAAACCTAAGGAAATGGACAGAATGTAATGGCAATAGGTGTCAATTCTGGTCCCCACCACAAAATATGAGCCCTGTGGAGAAAGAGATTTGGGGAAGAAGCTTATAGCTGCCTACATGACAGGAAAACAAAATATGGCACTAATTGTGCCACCCAATATCACACCAATCGTGAAGTGTCCTTACCTGTCAATGACAGAACATGAAGGAGATTTTGTGTTGACCAGTGGACACAGAGGCCTAGTGGGAAAATGGAAAGATTATTTGAGATGCCCCCTAGAGACTCTTTGAAATAGTAAGGGAGGCTTTTCTTTCCTCAAGACTGAGGTCTTGTGGTGCCTGAGTGCCTCAGTTGGTTAAGCAGCTGCCTTGGGCTTTTGGTCCTGGGATTGAGTCCTGTGTAGGACTCCCTGCTTGGCAAGGATTCTGCTTCTTCCTCTCCCTCTCCGTCTGTGTACTATTTAAGATTTTATAAAAAACAGTCTCCAGAAAAATAAATAAATAAATAAAAAGACTGAGGTCTTGGAGGAAACATACCAAATCAGCAACATGTGAGAATTCATGTGATGATGAACTCATTGACTACTGAGGCCTGGGGTCATTCAGTTAGAGTTAATTGTTCCTTCTCTGTGGTCCCAAAGCATGTATTACATGATATTACAGATGACTCTGTTCTGTTCTCAAGGGTAGGGGTAATGTCATGTTTATGTAGGGTCCTCAATACAGTAGTGTAAGTGTCCCATAATGAAGACTCCTTACTGTTGTGGAACAGACAAATGGATGATTGGCCAGGGTCTCTAGAATCAGTCGGAAATACTTTAGAGTGATAACCCAAAATCAGAGCAAAGTCTTCTGGGTGAGAAAAATCTAGAAATACTGTATGTCTGGCTTGAGTCTAGACTCTTCAGAAGAGACAAGAACTGTCATGCCCTTTGGGAATCACTTTGAGTATTTGTAAATAGCTATATTTTTGTCCTTCAGGTCATGTAATTGCATGGGTCAAACTGAAAGTAGATAAAAACTAGAAATTGTTAATGGGTACAGTTTCTATCTTTCAATCAAATTTTGCCTTCTTCAAGTATTTCTGGGGCATTCACAGTTAGGACAAGTTTTGATGTGTGTGTTGGGTATGATTTCCCTCATAAAACCTGAGGATTTCATGGAGATAAAATAGACCATATTAAAAAGCGTTCACCACCACAATACAACAACAAAAACTTCAGGCTGATAGATATTCTCTGAAAGAAGATAATTAAATATATATATGTATTTTCTAGAGAATAAATGTGCTGATACCTGGATGTATTTCAGTTAGCATTCCTGAGGCCATTTATAGGCTTCTGTTCCTTTAATATGGTAGCCCTGAGTTTTGCAGAATAAGATGCCTTTTGATAGACTTTATATTTAAACATAAAAAAGCAACAAACACCCTTACAGTGTTAGGTTGTAGGCATAAATATTTTATGTATTTTAGACTCTATTTCAGATTTAACCCATTGCATTTTGGGGAACATGTCTAGAATATCTTTTAACAAAATGTAACAGGGCATTGAAAATACTAACTCATGGAAGATAACTAAACTCACCGGAACTTCGTGTTTAGCTAAAGATTCTTTCTCAGAAAAGACTCTCTAATGAAAGTTAGATTAGTAGGTAACAATTGCAAGATAAAGCAAAGAAATAACAGACCCTATATTATCATATGACATAACGCTGCTGCTTCTTTTTCCTTTTTTTCTTTTTAGTGGGCAGCAAAGCAAGGTTATTGAATGATAGCAAAGTGATAATACAGAGTTCCTGAGGAGGGAGGGGACCAGAGAGGGTTGCCATCTGAATTGCTAAGTCAAGGAGTTTTTATGGGTGTGGTGGTGGACTGTTTTCATCTGACCAACCCAACCAATCCAATCAGGTTTTTCTCATATGCCATAATGCTTCTTTCCTGGATAAACTTGTGCTTGAACACCTCATCCTCTTACTGTACCCACCTATCTCCCACAATTATACACCGTTCTGGGCAGGGAAAGTGTTGTGTCTCCTGTGTTCCCCCCGGGTTTGTGTTTGGCAGGGTGGTTTGCTTTGGACTAGTTCCTCATTGTGTCCACCTGAGTTCTTTAATCCTAATGGTGATGATATCTTAATTTGCTATAGAGTCTCAGGTCCTGCTCAGAGCTTGGTTTTTGAAGCAGGAAGATGGTGCTCGCCTTAATACAGCTCACACTGCCTTTGTAGGATCTCAGCCAACTGTTTTACATGTATCTCAAGTGGTGAGAAACTTGATGTAAACTTTCCTTGACATAGCCAGGGTGAGGTGATATATACGTTAGATTATGTTTTCTAAAACATATGAAGTGTTTATTAAGAGTTTCAGAAAATCTAAAAGCTACCGGATAATATACATTTCACTCTCTTGAACCAGGTGATTATTCCTTTTCATTTAAAAGAAACTCTGATTCTGTGAACTTTGCTCTTCTGGACCAAGCTGCAAGTCCCCAGTTGACAGACCATAGGACTTCCATTCCTTTACTTCATGTTGACCCTTTGTAATAATCCAACATGATACCTTTACTCTTTCACTTTCCAATCCCATCTCTACAGAGACCATAGTGATCTTGAAATGTCAATCAGATCATCTCACTTCTCTGCGTGCAATAATGGGTTCTCAGTGCTCTTAGAGTAAAAATCAAATTTCTTACCATTTGATCCAGCCCCTCATTATAAATTCCAGCAGAATCTTGTCTCTCTCTCCCTTGTTTCAATTAAGGTAATACGAACTGCTATAAAAGCTTAGCTCTGAAATCTCATGGCCTAACACCCATGGAGGTTTTTTTCTTACTCACGTTGCTGGGAAGAAGAAGGGAGCCTGGGCCTTTGCTTCATGTGGTCATCTGGGGGCTTCGATGTGACAGTTTAGCCTGCCACTCCCACCCCCATTCTTTTGGCCAGGATTCAGTCACATGACTATGCTTGTATGCAGAGGGTAGGGTGAGAAATAAAATCTTTTATTGGAAAACCATCTCCCCCAAACAACACTCTAACACTGAAGGGGCATTCTTTGTTGGAACTGCTTCTTCCCCATGACCCTGACACATGGACCTTCAGCCACATGAGTTTCACTGTAGCGTATTTCTACCTCCAGGGCCTTTGCCCATGTTCTTACTCTTCCAGGAACATTTCTGCTGCTCTTAACATGAGGGGTTATTCCTTCACTTTTTGCTCCTGTCTTAAGCGTCATCTTCTCAGAGATACCCTGCTTGCTTACTGTCTTATATTCTGAAATGTTTTCTATATTTATTTCTCAATTTATATTCATTGAAGTTTAGTTGACATAGTGTCATATTAATTTCAGGTGTATAATGTGGTAATTTGACAATTCTATACATTAGGCTCACTATAGTAAGGATAGCTTCCAGTAGTCTGTTACCATGCAGTCTTTCTTAACCACCTGTCAAAAGTAGGATGTTTCCAAGCAGCTTGTGGGTTTCCATTATGGCACTTATCATAATTAATGATCATTTGAATTGTTTATTTGTTTTTGTCTGTTTCTCCTACTAGAGTGTAAGCGCCACAAAACTAAAGATCTATTTGTCTTTTATAGCATTGAATTCCTAATGCCTGTCCTGGTGCCTTACACCAGTAGATGCTTAGTAAAGTTTGTTTTCTAAATTAAGGTAGAAATAAAATAAGACTAAAATAAAATACTGTAGGGGCGCCTCCCTGCTTGTGCTCTCTCTTTCTCTGTCTCAAATAAATAGATAAAATCTTATTTTTAAAAGATTTTATTTATATATTTGACAGAAATCACAAGTAGGCAGAGAGGCAGGCAGAGAGAGAGGAAGAGAAGCAGGCTCCCTGCTGAGCAGAGAGCCTGATGCGGGGCTCGATCCCAGGACCCTGGGTTCATGGGTTCATGACCTGAGCCGAAGGCAGAGGCTTTAACCCACTGAGCCACCCACGTGCCCCAATAAATAAAATCTTTTTAAAAATATTACTACTTACCATTAATATGAATTTACAAATTTATGGTTCTATGACCAGGTTTAACACAGTACAGTCAACAAATCATGATACTCTGTACTGACACTTCATGTTAGCCCAGCATTTTTTTGAACAATCATAAACTGACTATTCCACTTAGCTCTTGTTGCACAATACCTCACCTCAAAATTTAGTGAATTAAAACAGCAATAATATGCTCCTAAAACTGATGTAACATTGTGTGTCAACTATATGTCAATAAACAAAACAAAAACAAACTTAACAAATCAAATTCCCATCAAAAGATGGCTAATGTAACTTTTATTTTTTTTTAAAGGTTTTATTTATTTATTTGTCAGAGAGAGGGAGAGAGAGAGCACAACCAGAGGAAGCAGCAGGCAAAGGGAGAGGGGGAAGCAGGCTCTCCATGGAGCAGGGAGTCCAAAGTGGGTCTCGATTCCAGGACCCTGGGATCATGACCTGAAAAGAAGGCAGGCACTTAACTGAATGAGCCACCCAGGCACTCTATATTGCAAATTTAAAAATATAATTATTTTTTAAAAATTTAAATTCAATTAGCCAATGTATAGTATATCATTAGCTTTTAATATAATGTTCTGGGGTGCCTGGGTGGCTCAGTGGTTTAAAGCCTCTGCTTCGGCGTGGGTCATGATCCCAGGGTTCTGGGATTGAGCCCCACATCGGGCTCTCTGCTCAGCGGGGAGCCTGCTTCTCCCTCTCTCTCTGCCTGCCTCTCTGCCTACTTGTGATCTCTCTCTCTGTCAAATAAATAAATAAAATCTTTTAAAAAAAGATATAATGTTCAATGATTTATTAGTTGCATATAACACCCAGTGCTCATCACATCGCATGCTAATGCAACTTTTAAAAAAGAAAATAAGTCTGCTGGAAACAGAATTCGTACATACACATGGAATCGATGATGAGGAAACACTATTTTAAAAAAACAACAACAATAATTTTACCATCTCCCAAAGATTTTCGTGGGTCAAGAATTCAGTCAGTATTTGACTCAGATAAGTGTTGGCTTATTCAATAAGTATTCAATAAGCATTTGGCTCAGAGTTTTTCACGTGGTATGGTCAAACGGTGGCCAGTTCTCGACCAACAATGGGGCCAGAGTAGACACAGAGGCTAGAGGTTTCCAGACCAATTATTCCTGTGAGCAAAGCAGAAGCACATGCATTTTTATGACCTACCTTTGGAAGCATTATTTCACATCTGCTCTGTGCTGTTGGTTGAAGTCTACAGTTTCAAGTGTACAGGACATAGCATTGGATAGGAGGCGTGTCAGAGGATTTGTGGACAAATTTTTAAATTATCACATTGACCAGTAAGGAAGGAATCCTTGAATTTTGCTAAGTGTTTGAAAGAATTGTTACTAGGAGCCTTTTTCTCTCCCCTATTTTTTATATACTGCACCAAGGAATTCCATGACATTTTTTATTTTTTAATATTTAATTTATTTATTTGACAGAGATCACAAGTAGGCAGAGAGGCAGGCAGAGAGAGGAGGAAGCAGGCTCCCTGCTGAGCAGAGAGCCCGATGCGGGGCTCAAACCCAGAACGCTGGGATCATGACCTGAGCCGAAGGCAGAGGCCTTAATCCACTGAGCCACCCAGGTGCCCCAAATTCCATGACATTTAACTTTGTCCCTGCACAAACGTCTTTAAGTAGCCCACATATGTATGTATTCAGGACTTCCTATTTGAAAAGTGCCTCCTCTGCAGGGTACTGTAGATATCATGTCATGAGCAACCTGACCTTGAACTGAGTGCTCTCTCCTTTTCGTACCATTGGAATGAGGCTGCACTGATCCTTAATGTCGCTTTGGCACATTTGTGGAAACGAGCTTTTTGCAGCCTAATTAAATTTGGATTCCCAGCCTTAATATCCTACATAACACTTTCTCTGTTTTCATTAAAGTAGGGTTTTGTTGTTGTTGTTGTTGTTGTTGTCTTGTTTTGTTTTTTTTTTTTTAAAGATTTTATTTTTTATTTATTTGACAGAGAGAGATCACAAGTAGGCAGAGAGGCAGGCAGAGAGAGAGAGAGAGGAGGAAGCAGGCTCCCTGCTGAGCAGAGAGCCCGATGCGGGACTCGATCCCAGGACCCTGAGATCATGACCTGAGCCGAAGGCAGCGGCTTAACCCACTGAGCCACCCAGGCGCCCCTTTGTTTTTTTTTTTAAACAATGGCACAAATATTCGTTACTCTGGTCAGAGTTTCAGAGGAAGACTTTACCACCAATTCTGGGATCCTGCTGTATAACCATTTTACATTTAATGAGGTGTTTTAGAAGGTGGATAATTTGGTTTAGAAAACTCACAAATGGCCATAATGTTCCAAGCTCCAAAATGCACGTTAATCAGTGCAGTCCTCTGGGGTTTGCTTTGTTTGTTTTGTTTGTTTGTTTGTTTACTGAAATGTTATAGTTAGACATATTATACTATTCCAAGTATGACCTTGAACAAGGATTCAGTGACTTTTAAAAAAGGACACTTTCTCTTTAAGAAGAGTTTTTTGTATTTACAGAAAAGTGGCAAGAATGTTAGAAAGTTCTTGTGTAATTTGTGCTGTTTCCCATATGAATAACATTACTGTGCTACATTTGTCAAAATTGAGGAACCATCTGAGGGTTTTGAAGGGGCGGGGGGTGGGAGGTTGGGGGAACCAGGTGGTGGGTATTAGAGAAGGCAAGGATTGCATGGAGCACTGGGTATGGTGCAAAAACAATGAATACTGTTAAGCTGAAAAGAAAATAAAAGCTGAAATGAATACTGTTAAGCTGAAATAAAAAATTAAAAAAAATTAAGGAACCAATACTGACACATTATTATTAACCAACTTTGTTTAGATTCCTTCAGTTTTAACCTAACATCTGTTTTCTGTTCCAAGATCCCACAAGGACACCACATTACATTTAGTTGTCATGTCTCCTTAGACTCTTCTAGACTGTTATGAACTTTACTTGTCTCTGACCACCTTGACAGTTTTGAGTTGCAAACAGCAAAAATGGATAGGGAGGACCAACATTATATTGTTCCATTAGGAAGTTGAACATCAAGACTGCGAGAGCAAATTAAGGGCAAAGTAGCCGTGTGTTTGAATCCTGGCGGTAGCATTTCCAAGCTGTGTGACTTTGACTCAGTTCCTTAACCTAGCTGAGCTTCCGTTTCTTTATTGTTCAGGCAGGAAATAATAGTATGATCTTTATAGAGCTGTTGTGAATTAACTGAGCTAAAGTATATATTGCACTTAGCATAATACTTAATGCTTAGATGACACTCAACTGTTATTAAAAAGTGTCTAAAAGGGCTCCTGGGTGGCTCAGTGGGTTAAGCCGCTGCCTTCGGCTCAGGTCATGATCTCAGGGTCCTGGGATCGAGTCCCGCATCGGGCTCTCTGCTCAGCAGGGAGCCTGCTTCCTCCTCTCTCTCTCTCTCTGCCTGCCTCTCTGCCTACTTGTGATCTCTCTCTGTCAAATAAATAAATAAAATCTTTAAAAAAAAAAAGTGTCTAAAATATAGGCCAGTCCTCAAGATTATTTCAAGTATAAGACAGCTGACCTTGTATTATAATGGCAGTGATATCAATTATCTTAGTGCCACTTGTTGGGCACCTACCATGTACCAGTCACTATTCCAAGCTCTCTTCATGTATTAACTGAATTAATTGTACTGATAACATTACTAAATCCAACCAATCTTAATAACTTATTTCTAGGAAAAATGGCTTCTGAAATTTTAGATGTACAAGAAAAGAAAGAGGAGAGTCCAGTGTAATAAATTCATGAGACTAGGTTAGAAATGTAAGTCAGCATATTGATGAAAGCTGAGGGAAATGAACAGAGCCGAGGTCTGGGTGTGGGTTTTAAACAGAAGTATCTTGGAGCAGGGTTTTCAACATCCTTGAATTTATGATAAAATTTTCCATATCTTCTTTCTGAGGACTTGCTAGCCAGGCTTGGGGACGCGGTGGTGGGGAAGGGGCAGGATTTGAGGCCTGTCCTAATGCTCAAATATTTGGTGTGGGTGAAAACTCACTATCAAAAGAGTATGGAAAATGCTCTCACTTCTCAGGATGCCAGTGGCTTAGAAGAAATGGAAAACTGGCCTCACTGGTTCCATGATCCCTTCCCAAATACCCAGAGACAAACGTGCGTGTGGCTTACTAATTAGGTGGAACCACCCTAATGATTTGATTGCTGTTGTGGCTTCTACCAAGAGAGTGTTTGATTCATGTAAAGCAATCAGAACTATAACCCAGTACTAGCAAGTGAAGACTGGCAAAAATGTCAGTGCCAGGGAGTACATCCCCTTTGCTCACTGTGTACAGGGGTGATCGGGATAGGAAGGAGGGTCTGTTGGCCAAAAGACTGCTTAGAATTACTGTCTATTATTGTGGGCAAATGTTTCATAAAGTAAAACAGTGACTTCCTCCCAGGATAGCTTTGGGAGCTGAGGACAGAGGAGGAAATTAACTATTGAAAAGAGTTCCCTCAATGGTGCTTCAGCTGATCCAGGCTTCCCTAGGGGCTGTTGTTATTTTCCATGTGGATGCTCTTCAGGAGGAAAGAGAGAGAACAGGCAAGCATCTTTGTTTAAACAACAACAAACAAACAACAACAACAAAAGCAGCAATGCTGCAAAATCCCATACTTAATTTCAACAGCAGCCTCAAATTAGTGGCTATCAGCAAAGTGCTGGGTGTAATTACTTTTTAAAAATTCTTAAATAGACAAAATGTTAGATATAATGATTTCATACTAGAGATGAAATTGAGGCTGAGGAAGGTAAAGCAACCTGCCCAAAGTTCAGCAATGGGATGTGACCCCATTCCTGTCATTTCTACAATCTGTGATTAGAGCCATTGTGCTGTAGCTCTGAGTCCTGAATACCATGGCAGGCCCAAGCAGTGTCGAGGACGTTCTGTGTGGAAAGGCCTGGCCATCCCAGTGACAGCTTCCTGACTTAGAAGAGACTGTAGAGACGCCACAGGTTCTCAGCCTGCCTGCACAGTGAAATCACCTGGAGACTTGAAAACATACTGATGCCTGAACCCCACTCTCAGAACCTCTGATTTCACTGGGCCGATGTAGCATTCATTGTTGTGGAGATGGGAGGTATTTATAAGGTTCTCCAGTGGTTCCAGGATGATCCGAGGCTGAGCACCACTGACCTAGATCAGCTCTGACTGCCTACTCTTGTGACCCACAGACTATCCAGGCTCAGCATCCCCTGGGAGTTTGTTAGAAATGTAGACTGCTAGGACCCACCGCCCATGATCTTTCTACATACTAAGGTTTAAGAGTGGCAGTGCCCAGCTGAAGGATGGAGGAGTTACACAGCAAACGAAGGAAGGGAAGGGTGTTCTGGATAGATGGGTTAATATGCAAATGCTCAGAAGAGAATTATTCAGGAACTAGAAATAGGTCTTTGTAACTGAAGCACGGATTACTGAAGGATTATAGGATCCAACTTCGCATGCAGGCTAGACGCGCTTCTGCCCCAGGACTTCACACTGCTTACTCCCTCTGTCTGCAGGGTTCCTTCTCTGTCACCTCAAATGATATCTCCTTGATAAGGTCCTACCCTGATGACCTCCTTTAAATTGTAAACTTTCCTCCAAATCTTCACTCCCAGATTCCATTCTCTGCTCAGTTTTACACAAAATTTGTTACCTTCTAACATGCTAAATGATGTACCATTTCGTCTTCATCGTCGTCTTCTTCTTCTTCTTCTTTTTTTTTTTTTTTTTGGTCTCTGCATGTCTCAGAGGGAAGCTCAGCGAATGCTCAGATTTGGTTTGATTTTCTTGCATGCAGTCTCCAGCGCTGAGAGCAGCACCTGGCATTTAGAAAGGATGCTTACTATATATTAGTTGTGTTAACGAATTAAGTTATGAAGAGCTAAGGAAGAGGTCATGCTTAATTTACCTAGAACTTGATTATGAAGTCCTTCAAGAGCCTCTTCAGGACTTCAAGTGAATAAAGAACAAGAGGAGATTTGCATTTGATTTTAGGAAGTCCGTCTGGCTGCCATTTAGCTAGTGAACTTCAGGTGTGGGCAAATTAAGAGACAGACAAAAGGCAGGAAAGCCTGCTGGGTGACAGTCGCAGCCCCAGGCGAGGGGCTGGAAAAGCTGCGATGCAGTAGGGGCCCCTTAGGGGGCAGCATCAGTGGGGGCTGGGGAAGCGGGGGAAGAGGAGAGAAAAGTCATCCAGGGTTTCTGCTTTAGGCAACTAGAGGGATGGAAAGCCATCACTGAGCTGAAGAGGGTTGAGGAAGAACGGATATGTGGAGAGGAAAAGTAAAGCTACTTCCATGTATGAAACTCTAAACAGATAGAACCTGAAGGGAACTTGAATTTCACATTCCTTAAGCAACAATATATATTTAACGTTGACGCTGTGGTAAGTCCCAATGAGTAAGTGATATTGGTTCCGAAAAGTAACTACTGTGGGCTAGAGATACAATGTGAACAGGGCAGGTAGGGAGCCATTGGTCTGCCCTTGAAGAATTCATAAAGAGAAATCAAATGTTGTGGGAATCAGAGCAAGAATGAAAGAGACCAACAGAGAGATTACTTTCAGCTGGGAGTCAAGGAAATGAAACTTTCTGGTAATGGTAGCATTTACATGGCAGCTTCAAGGAAATGTCAGGTTTAGAAACACTGAGAAGACAGAGGAATCAAGGGCACAAAGGCCAAAAAAAAAATCTAAATCTAAATCATACGTCAGGAATAGCAAGTAACCTAGCCTGTCAGGAATTTAGACATGGGGTAAGGGTGTGCAATGAGAGGCAAACACAGAGATCCCAGAAAGCCAGGTACAAAATTGTCAACTATAAGATTCTCTAAAAAATTAGCCCCAAACCTAGTAAGTGATCAGTAGGTGTCCATTTAGTAGGTCTGTGGATCATTTTTTAATGGGAGTGATGGTTGCAAAGTGCTGTTTTAGGAAGATAAAAAGATTTCAGTAAAGATGGATTCGTCATTAAGTTAAGGCAAAAAGCTGGGAAACAAGGATATTTTAGTAGTATACTAGTCAGATAGGCTATCTACTGTCAAATAATCCTTCTATTTTAGTGTCAGCACCATAAAAGTATCCCTCTGGCTTTTCCAGCAGTCCACTGCAGGGGCTCCTGGTCGGACGGCTCCTAGAGACACACAGCTCTCCTCCAAATTGCAACTCAAGCCTCAGCCTTCTTATATGTTTGGCTTAGTTATCCTTTAGTTCTTTTTTTTTTTTTTTTTTTTAAAGATTTTACTTATTTGACAGAGAGAGATCACAAGTAGGCAGAGAGGCAGGCAGAGAGAGAGAGAGGAGGAAGCAGGCTCCCTGCTAAGCAGAGAGCCCGATGTGGGACTCGATCCCAGCACCCTGAGATCATGACCTGAGCCAAAGGCAGCGGCTTAACCCACTGAGCCACCCAGGCGCCCCAGTCATCCTTTAGTTCTATGGAGTCTACTCCACTCAGCTCATAGAATGCAGAGGAGAAAGAGAAGGTGAGCAAACACGCACACCCATTCCATTAGCTAGAATGCAGTCACATGGCTGGGACATCATCCCATGGGATGATCCCATGGGACATGTCCCATGGATGGGACAGCCATCTCCCATGGCTGGGAGGCTGGGACATCATCTAGCTGTGTGCCCAGAGAAAAGGGGAACCGGTAGTGTGTAAACTGGTCAGGCTCCACGACAGTCATGAAGGTGAAAGATAATGAAAATGAACTGAGGGAATAGAGAAGAAGATATGTGTTCAGTAAATATGAGGAAAGTAGAATTGGCAGTAAATTGCTACTGAATAATTGGGCAGGAGAGGGGAGGGTGGGCAAATGACACTGTTTGCAAATGTAATTCCCATCAAAAAGAGATGTTTACATCACAGGCCATTGAAATTATAGGTAAATATCTCCCCGATGCTTTCTATTTGAGAGAGTGACAATATTGTAGCAACTCACGGGAAGATTCCCAGGGACGTTTACAAGCTCTTGCGTCAATATGGAAGCTTTTAATTCTATGTTTGTTTGTTTTTAAAAGAAAGTAACTTCACTGTTCATGTGTTCTATTAGTTAAAAGTTTAAGAAAGCATGAATCCACATTTGTGAGGCTTAGGATACTTATTGCTTTGCTAAGGGATAAACAATGAATGAACACAATGGGAAAAACCTGGTATTTGCTTTATGTATCTACCTTGACGGATTGTTCTGAGGATTGTGCAGGCAATATAGGTAACATAACTAGCATAATGTTTAGCTCCTAGAAAATAAAAAATAGCTACTATTATTGTGTGGATATAACAAAGACAATTATGGAGGAATGGGTCTAGGTTAGGTGAGCTAGCCACGAAGTCATAAATCATGGCATGTTTACGTAGCATGCTGATACTTTAAAAGTCTAATTTTGCTGGGTTATTTCTCAAAGGAACGTCCAATTCAATAGCAGCTCCCCAATACAGAGTTCTCAGCTGAAATTTGTTTTGCAGCAGCTCTATTGCACAAATTGAGGCAGCTGTGCACAGCATGTGTTTCATTTCAATGACTATATCGTGAAGGGTGTTATGCAAAAGGCCACTAATCAGGGAAAAGGCTCTCTTCAATTGGCAACTTCTCAGGGCCACATGCAAAGGGAAATTTGCATGATTCATTAAGAAAGAACCACCCTATTGGTTTGTGTACAACGTGGATTATTTACATTTTCTGTTTTTAAAAAAATGCTTAGATGGTTATTTCCAATCCCATGCCTTCCCTCAGTTCATTAGCCTGAATAAACTAAGTTCCCTTGGCGGAGAAATTGATTGTAGAACCGTGGGTTTCTTGGGGCTGGTTTTTGCTGCATACCCAGATAACCTTAATAAGATTAGCCTTGTCTTTTCCTATGGGCTTTGATGATGGCAATCTACCATATTCTCCAATTAAAATCTTTGTCACACTTGACTTTTGTTTTGCTTAATTTTTATATTGTTTTCAGCTTAAAGAATAAAAGTAGATTGATCTGTTTTACTTCTTCTGAGTTAAGTGGTTCCTTGCACAGATTTCCATACCCTGGCTCATGTTTGTGAATCTGCACTGAAGCAGACGGTGCTAATCTATATGAATCTATTTTATGGAGAAAGAGGATGAAACCATGAATATTAATATCCTATTATCATGTGATGATATTCTAAACACATACAACCGTAAAAAATTCTCAAAATATGAAAGGAAAGGATCACGGGGTCACCTGTATAATTTCTGTCCCAAAGAAACAAAGCTAGGAAAGAACATGAAAACAAAATGTGATTCCAAGCTTTGCCATAGTAACAAACTCGTTCTGAGGCTTCAATTCTTAGTTAAAGGGTTAAGTCCTAGGTGGTGCCAGAAAAGTAAACATGGCATCCTATGTGGTTTTGGATCAATAAGATGCAAAACATTCACTTGATGAGTTTGTGAATGTTCACATATATTTTAGTTTAGGTGATAAGCTATTAGAGAAATCAAGTATGGGGTGGGGATGTAGCATTTTTTCTTTTTCCTGGGAGGAGTTCTTAGAAATGGCTCCAGTATTTGAGCATGGAATTTTGGATTTCGTTAATCATGTTAACTCCCTAATTTTTCTCCAAAAGTAAGGTCCAGAGAGAGGAAACTGCTTGCCTAACAAACTGCTTGGCCCCATCATAGGTAGGCCATATTTGTAATAATAGGACCACACATGCTCCTCTCTTTGAATAAACATCAAGGCTCTGCTTATTCTTAAAGAAAATATTTTCTCAGAGGTCATGGGGCAGTACAGACCATGGTACAAACAGGTTTCCTTTCTTTAGATGTGACTTCATCTCCTAATCTCTTTGTTTGCTATATTGGTCATTCATTCACTGCTGAACATCTCTATGTGGTAGGTTTTCTGCCAGATTTAACAGGACAGACAGCAAAAAGGGTGAGGGAAGCTCACCGAGTATTGGGCCAATTACCAAGTGATTTTTCCCGGAAAACAGTCTGTGTAGTAGAAATGCATTTGGTACAATGACTGTGTGGGTGGAGAATTATAGATACAAGTTTATGAAGTGCCATTAAAACCCCCCAGCAGTGATCTGATTCTAACATGCAGTGTTTACTTCCCTTCCCAACCCAAAGAAATTAAGGAGATCACTTACTGTGAGCCACAGAATAGGAACCAAACATTAAGCATTTCCTGAAAATAAACTCTCTTGGCCAACAATTGTGAGAAACTGCTCAAATGAATACTGAAAAAATGAAGATTTTTGTAAGAGCTGGAGAACAGACAGTTGTTAAATAACCCAGTGTCTAAGAGAAGTGATTTTTAAATGTTGACGTTTAGTTTCAAAACCAAGTTATTTAAAGGGCTCTAACAACACATTAAAAAAATCTTGAAAATCAGCATTTTCTTTTACAGATTTGCAGTTTTGGTGCTTTATCAAGGGCAGATGCCCAAGATCATAGATGGGATCACAACTTTACATCAAAATAAATTTTAATCTGCTTAATTTTGAAATAGTTTGCTTACAACATCAATCCCCCTCTTTTTTTTTTTTTTTAATAAAATAGCTTGATTTTCTTTGTTAGAACAGGCTAATATTACTCTATCCCTGCATAGCAGAACTGACATTCCACCAACTTTGTACGAAATTATACCTTCTGGTCTAATTTTCTAATTACAAATGACATGTGGAATAAATTTTCTAATTACAGTTGACATGGGGAACAAAAGGTTCTTGGATGAGAGTCCGGGAAAGAGACCAGTTAATGTAGAGCTGCTAGGTGCCTGTCTGGCGATGGAAGTCCTCTCGTGACTGGAAAACTCAAGCCACAGATCTGGTCTCCACAGAGTTGTTTGTTCATCCAAAAATTATTTATGATTTGCCTCCCAGAACTACAAATAAACCAGAGAGGCAGAGGAAGTCCCTGCGAAGGGAAGTTATTCTCTGTAGGGGAGACAAGGAATGAGCAAATCATTATAGCATACCTTCAGACAGAGTAAATGCTGGTGATAGGAAAATGACATAGGACAATGGTATAACCTGGAAGTGGTACTGGTCCCCTTAGTGAGGGTGGTTAAGAAGGCCCTTCTGAGAAATTGAAGATCAAGGGGAGAACAGATTTAGGCAGAGGGAACCATAAATGCAAAGCCTGACTTGGAGCAAGCATGAGGCACGGAGGGTCAGAAAGGTGGCCAGTGAGGTTAAGTATATTGAGTAAGAAGGTAAGTATTAGGGTATGAAGGTAGAGATTTGATAGGGGCCTGAGCAGGAAGAGTAGGAGTTCTCCAAGAGGGGTCCCTAGACCAGCAGAGGCAGCAACAGCATCCCTAGGGTATATGCAAATGATGTACATTCTCGGGCCCCATCCCAGACCCACTGAATCAGAGGCTCAGGAGAGAGGCCTGGCAGTCTAAATTTTAACCAGCCCTCTCAGTGATGTGTACCTCGAGACCCACTGAGCTACATATAGACTTGTTTGCCATGATAGGGAATTTGAGTCTTAGTCTTCACTGGAGAGTTGTAAGCAGAAAAGTGAAAAAATGTGATTTAGAGGTCGAGAAGGTAACTTTGGCCTTTGTGAGAAGACTGGACAGATTGGCACTTCGTCTTTTATGTATGTATTCTGAGTAAAAATTATAGCTCAGTAGGAAAGAACAATTAGCAGATTCATGCCGAGCTCTGTTTACTTTTATTGTGAGGAATAATTGTGTTCAATCTCATGCCTGAATTCCAGATGTCAGTACCTGAAAATGCAAATAGTAATTCCCTACTGTGCCATGTCAGATAACTGAAATTCAAACACACTTGTGGAAATGCAAACCCATTATCAATTGGTTTTGGGTACTAATGTCTTAAGTGAGGCAGATTTTCTAATTGAAACAAACAATTGACTTTAGCAATGAAATGTAATTAGGACAGTTATAAATTAATAAGTTAGTTGTCCATTTTAATCTGAATATCAGCCCAAATTTGGAAGGGTGTGTGTGTGTGTGTGTGTGTGTGTGTGTGTGTGTAAAATGTGCTTCCTAGACTGGGAACTTACCTTCCTACCATAAAATTCTTCTGGATATTTATGGAGTCTCCAAGGGATGATACTAGAGTGTTCTAGAACAGATCTTCTCAACCACCCCTTATTATCTGCCATTTTCCCTTTGCTTCTTCTCCACTTCCTTCACTTCCTGTAATATGCCTAGTAAGGTTAAATGAGCGTATGTTATTTGTGCCTTAACTACCACAGGTATACTTACAGCACCTCCCCTTACTAGAAGTGCTGCCTTTTGTTGTATGTCCTCTACCTCTGTGCCAAAATCCCAGTAGGCTAATGCTAAGGCATTGAAGAGGGAAATCATGCACACCCTGCTGGTGCCACAGAAAGATGAAGCCCAAGGAAGTGCTGCCTCTGCTTCTCCAGATCTTACATTGTGAGACAGACCTACTCTTTCTATTCCTGCCTGTGCCCCTGTTCTCCGTGGGACTCCAACAGGATGCCTGCCACTTCTGCTTCCTCAAACACATCCACTTTATGTGCTTTGGAGTAAATTTCCTCTCAGTACTTTCTCATTCGGCAAGCTTTACATCTTATGCTCTTGTAAAATCTAGAGTCTTGTGACCTACTGCAGTCTGGTCTGGTGACCGTGTAGGCAGATATTTTATCCCACTGTCATTGCTCATTCTCATCCTGAGTATTCTCTTCTCTGTTTCCTTTGTAAGATCTTCTGTTTCCCGAATTTCAGGAGACTTGAAGTTTGGCCACTCCTTGCTTTTGTGGGTGGGGAGTTGAATTTGAAAGGACAGCACTGATACAATGCATACAGTCCTTATTTTGGCCACGGCTTTCTAATCCTGTGTTTCTAGAGGCAGTGTTCACAAGAGTAAAGAGTATGAGAGTGAGACACACCAGGGACCACGTGTGTGAGTGACTTTGATCAAGTTCTTCTCTCTCTAGCTTTGCTCCTTTGTTTTGCTGGAGCACATCCTTCATTTCCCAAGAAATGGTGCATGAGAGGTAAGGTTAATTTTTTTAGAATTTTTTTTTTTAGAATTTTCATGTCTGAAATTATCTTTCTTTTATTCTCACATTAAATAATGATATTTGGAAATATAAAGCCCTTCAGCTTAAAAACCACATTTTCCTTAACATATTTAAGGCATTGTTCCATTGTCTTTTCATTTCCAATGCCATTCAGATTCTTCATTCTTTGTGTGAAAGCATTCTCCCCACTCTGGAAGTCTCTTGCAGCTTTCCTTTCTCCCTAGGATTCTGAGATTTCCCTGTGAAATGCCTTGGTGTGGGTTTATTTTTACCCATTTTGTCAAACGATCATGCTGGTCAGACTTGAAATCTGAGATTCATGGTTCACATATAGGAAATTTTCTCTAATTATTTTAAGGACGGTTCCTTCTCTGTTTTCTCTATCTCGTTGCTCAAAAAAATTTTTTTAATGTGACACAATTTGAAATCTCTGGGTACTAGAGGTTTGTTGACTCTGGTCTTCTCTGTAGGGTGATTGGATGGATTCTGTTCTTGGGAAACTTATGGCATCAATATCCTTAGAATTTTCTTTTTGTTTACAGTCCCCAGATAAGACTCTTCTAACTGTCTGCTTGACTGCCAACTTCTGGAAGCTGAATGGATGTGGAAAAGAGCTGAGGTCGGAACATTCAGTCTATAAATGCTCTATAATTACCTTTTTCTCGGTGTGGGGCCCACCTCACAACTGTGCCTGGTGTCTCCCAGTTCAGAGATCCTCTGTTTCCTTTCCCCAGAATAAAGCTCCAAGCTCCTGCCAAGATGGAGCAAGAATAAGGGGGAAAGACTTTGTGGGAGCCAACTGCTTCTTAAGCATTCCTTCTACAGATCTTGCAATTGTGAGCTGCATCTTCTCTACCCCTTCTAGAAGTATTTAGTGCCATTGATTTTTGAGCCTGCTGGGAGTTCTGCAACATAAAGCAGATTGCTTCTTGCCTTTCCCTGCTGCTGGTTTAGAAGTTTGCCTTCTGAGCCTACAAAGTTACTCACCACCCATCTATCTACTTTCTAGCCCGCAACCTTTTGGTTTATTGTCTTCCCCTCCCATTTTGGCCTGTAAGTTCATGCAATTAAAAAAAAAAAAAAATAGCTTACTTGAAATTTAATGGGGTTTGAGAGAGAACAGGATTAAATGCATGTGTTTAATTCACCCTTTGAAATCAGAAGTGCTTTCGAACTTATTTCCTCCCCTCTAGTCTCTGAATTGGGTTGGAAGGAATGGAGAGTTTTATGAATCATGGCATCTCTATCCCTATGCTTCCCCATTAGAAAGCAGAAATAGCTACAGTAAGTTTTGATTTAATTTTTTCCCCTCTGTGTTAACGTATGGACATGGTCCAATTCTATTTCTGTGTAAGATAAGATGAGCAGGATGTATTTAAATTTAAGAAAGAGGAATGGAGATTAGGTAATGGCAGAAATCTCCTGACTGTGGGATGTTGAAGTGCGTTATCAGGGGAATCCGCTGAAGCTTGTGAGTAGCTGAACTGACAAAGAGCTTAGAGCAGAGGCAGGGATTTTAACTTGGCTGGCGTTGCCTTTTAAGTGAGGCGCGGCAATTAGCACAGGAGCAGGGACACTCTTCTCTTTGTCTGGATTAAGAAATATCTGAAGTTTTAAGCAAATGCAATGCTCATTGATGGCTGTTTGCATATTGCAGAGTTGTCCCCAAGATCAAGTCCCTCATATCCAATTAGGGCCTGGGCATCATTTCCGAGAGGGGTGGGACTAGTGCTGGCAGATGGGCAGTGACTCCGTGAGGGTGTTGGAGGGATGGAGGGGGGTCCAGCAGCTGCTATGAAAAACACTGAGCACGTAACCACCTACCCATTACTAGTATACCTTCCAATTTCTTGTCAGAGAAGTGGCAGCTGATTACTCCTCTGCTTCTACAGAGTCCTTATGTTTACCTGCTCTCCCTTCTATTTTTCTTCTCTGTTATTTGTCATGTCTAGTTGCAACATAATTTCATCTGGAGGTGTTTTTTGTTGTGGTGGGGTTTTTTTGTTTTGTTTTGTTTTGTTTTGGTGGCTTTTTTCTTTCTTATGTTGAGGGCTGGGGTGTTGGGGTGAGCAAGAAAGCTTTTGTTTTTTTCAAGGAGGGGATTACGATTCTTTTAGTGTGGTTCACCCATGAGCTTCCTTTAATTGTGCATCTGCTCCCTCCTATCCTGAGGCCGGTGCTGCCAGGAGAGCGCTGTCCTTGCTGTGCCAGGAAATCGGGTTGGATTTATGGTTAACTGCAAAATCAAACTCAAGGAAATAAAATTGGCGTTGACTTCTCTGCACCTGAAGCCTGGACACCCCTTCCTTGCCTTTTTGGGTTTTGATTTGGAAAGACAGCACACTTATTTCTTCATCGTCTTCATCATCATCATCAACAACAAACAGGCAGTTTCTTCCTTCCATATATGCAGCCTTGTCAAACGGGTGCCACACTCTGCCTACGGTACAAAATGTATACATACAGTGTACCAAGTACAAAATGGGAGCCATTGAAAAGAGCTTAATAGCCACTTCTAAGAGAGAATCAAGTCTGGAGTATTGATGGATCTTTGAAGAGATTTAGAAACAACACACAAACTCAAAGGTAGTAAAATGTTTTACTTGGGAAGGTCAAACAGGGAACTTTTTATGTGCTACTAAAGGGTTTTCTAAGTTGCTTCAAGGTTACTTTCTTTCTGCTATTATATTTAAATATTGCAAAGTATTGTGACAGTTAGGTCTCACAGACATAACTTACTTGGGGTGCCTGGGTGGCTCAGTTGTTAAGCATCTGCCTTCGGCGCAGGTCATGATCCCAGGGTCTTGGGATGGAGCCCTGCATGGAGCCCTGCATGGAGCCCTGCATGGAGCCCTGCATGGAGCCCTGCATTGGGCTCTCTGCTCAGCAGGAAGCCTGCTTCTCCCTCTCTCACTCCCTCTGCTTGTGTTCCCTCTCTCTTTACCAAATAAATAAATAAAATCTTTAAAAGAATAAAAATTAAAATGCTTACTTATTTGGCCAGGGTTTTCAAATCCCACTAGAGGCAATGTGGCACAGGACTACAGAGCATGCGTTTTGGAGGAAGACAGGCCTGGGGCCAAATGCGTTTGAGCGATTTTGATCAAACTATGAAACTCTTTAAATTTCAGACTCCTTATTTGTAGACTGGGAATGCTGTTTGTGCTTCTCTAAGGATTGTGGTAAAGCTGAAATGAACAAATAAAAGGAAACTGCCCAGGACATATCAATGTGGGGCAGCTACTGTCATCACTGTGACTGGTAGTGGAGTTATTATTATTCAAACAGCAGGATTGTTGGCATAGCGAAAAGGAGGGAGGAGGCACTAGAGAAGTGCTTTGGGTGTGAGCAAAGATGAGTGAGCCCAGCCTGCTTCTCCTGTAGGATTTGGTGGAATATCTGTATAAACTTGGTCCCAAGGTACAGACTAGAAAATGATGGAATTTGTACTAGTTCTCCCTAGAATTTCTTGTATTACATGCCAGACCTCCTTGATAGGTATAGCTGTTAGTCTCATTCACAAGAGCATGTCTTCCTTATCTGTATCTAATCTCAACTGGTCTGCAGACTCAACCGGCAGTGAACATTGATACTGTGGAGAAAATTCCAACAGAACAATAGAAAGCATGAAACGTATTGTTTTTTTTTTTTTTTTTTTTAATTTATCAGAGAGAGAGAAGGGGAGAGAGCGAGCACAGGCAGACAGAATGGCAGGCAGAGGCAGAGGGAGAAGCAGGCTCCCCGCTGAGCAAAGAGCCCGATGTGGGACTCGATCCCAGGACGCTGGGATCATGACCTGAGCCGAAGGCAGCCGCCTAACCAACGAGCCACCCAGGCGTCCCGAAACGTATTGTTTTAAACTAAACTATTTTATTTATTTATTTTTTAAAGATTTTATTTATTTTTGCGTGAGAGAGAGACAGAGAGCAAGCACAAGTATGAACAGGGGGAGAGGCAGAGGGAGAATCAGGCTCCGCACTGAGCAGGGAGCCCAATGCAGGGCTCAGTTCCAAGACCCTGGGATCATGACCTGAGCCAAACGCAGCTGCTTAACTGACTGAGCTACTCAGACACCCTAATTAAACTATTTTAAAATGTCCCAATATTCAGAAGAATAGTTGGAGAAAGTAATAAGGACAAGGAAAATTATCAGAATTTTCATACCTTCTAGCTGATAACATTTTTTAAACCTGGAGAGAGTATTTAAAAAAAAGAAAAAAAGTTAAGCTAAGAAAATAAACAGGATTTAAAGGATCGGTGATTCACAACTGGGTTTCTGGGATTTAAAACAAACAAACAAAAAAGGTAATGCACAATCGGCAGTGAAGAGAATTAACACTTAGTAAATGAAGCCTTTTCTTTTTCCTATGTGTCAAATCAAGTGTATTTCATAAAGGAGCAGAACCTCTTCAAATAGATGCAATGAAGCCTCCTATAAGCATTTCCTCCAGGGACTAACAAAAATCAATTGCCTACTCAAGGTAGATCTTTAATAAAAGATTGAATCAAAATGGTATTGAAAACTGCATCAGCTATAAAGGAGTGCCCCTTAAGACAGGTGATTTCCCACCATACATACTCTTCCCGACAGGTTCCATTATCTACTTAAAAGGAGAAAGTTTGATTGAGGAATGCCATGTTGAATACAAAGATCTATTCTTTCATCTGTTTACTTATTAATGGTCAGATACATTATCTTAAATAACAAAGAAAGGATATCTCTAAGCCTTGTAATAAGAGTGAATATATTTATGTGTGTATCTCAAGAGAATTCCACTTGGCTGATGATGCCTAATTAATCTTTATAGTTTGTTTGTAAGGAGGATGCAGTTTTAATGTCCTCCAATCTGTAGATCTAATAACTGAGGAGCATAGAAGATAAATTGTGTCTGCCTTGACTGGATGGCTTTAAAGGGGTTCTCTACAGTCTGAATAATGGAGCCCATGCTAGGCTTTGTCCATGAGGAGATTTTGACTCACGGCTTCATGTGTGGTCAGACCAGAAGCTGCTTAAATAGGGAAAAATCTATGAGAAATGTTCAGGTGGTCCCACTTCTTGGAGGAACAAACAATTTGTGCTATCCCTTTGGGACCTACTATTTGGGGCCTATCCTCTTTTCTAAATCCTAGGATCTGGATGGGTTGGGGATACTGTGCCCAGCAAGGCACATGGTGACAATTCTTCCCAATGGGACAGAGGACTAAAATTTGTTATATGGCACTAGATCCCATGTGGTTGGGGTGTATGAAGAGTGAAAACAGAGTGGCAATGATGACGATGACAATGGTGACTTATTTTATTGACTGTCACTCTGTGCCAAGTGTTCTATTTGCTTTATTTAATCAACATAGTAATCTGTTAGGTTAGTGTCATTACTATACCCAGTTTAAAGGGCAGTAAGTAAAGCATATGACTTTTATTAGTAAAGAAAAAAGTGGAAAATCCGAGGTTCAGAGGGAGTTATTTATTTTTTTTCTAATGCAGGATAAGGCAGTTCACTCTACAAGGCTCCTTTGGCCTTCTTACAATTCAATTTTTGACTCAAGGATTTCTTTGAAACACTGCATGCAGGTATTGGACTAGATAATGCAGGGAAATGAAAATGGCCAGCTGTCTGTCTTTAAGAAATTCAGTCTGGATTGGGCTACAAACTCAGATACCTTCAGGGACAGCCATGAAGCACAACATCAGTGAGCATGAGAGGGTGAGGGCCCAATGGAGAAGACATATCCTATCTAAGATGGTCTGATTATACAGCATTAACACCAAGAATCCCTACCACAAAGGCAGAACTCTCTGGGCTAGATTAGGTCTGGAATTACTCTGCATTTCATGCAGATTAGGTATTCTGATTTCTTGGCCAATAAGATGTTTTCTCTGTGATTTTTCATATTTAAATAAAAATGTAGGATCTTTACTTCTGGGATATGGAAACCTTGATATGGAGACTTAGGAACTTGCAATGGCCATCAACTCCTGCTTTGAAGGAAGCCCCTGTAAGTGAGAATGGAATAGGCTCATGGAGAGAAGCAGAGATAAGAGATGGGGTGAGCAAAAGTCTAAATGGCATTCATAGGCCCAGTCCCAGTTGTTGTTAAGGCTCAACAGTACCTTTCCTACAGTAGCTCTTCAACTATTTCTTCAGTAACGGAAAATGATACTCTAGAATATCCTTTTAGGATATTTCTCTTTCTCTTTTATTTCAGCCAAACTAGCTTAAATTGCATTTCTGCCACTTGTAAAATGGCTTGATTAATTCCCAGGGCTGTCTATGAGTCCAGTTAAGAAGATGGGAGATAGAGGAGAGGATGGGATCCGCCCACAAAGCAGAGGGCCATATGGAGCCATCCATGTCTCTAAACCTAAATAGAGAGGCATGTGTACTCAAAACCAAACAGTTGGGGTCAAAATGAGAAGACAAAAGGAGACTTCAATTCCTGTTGGAAGTGACACCAAAACCATAAATAATGAACCTTTGCCAGAAAGCTGCATGGAATGGGATTCTGATATGCTGCCATAGATCAAAGACAGGACTCTTAAAGGAGGGGGTGCTGGGACTACTTTTCAGAAGGAGGAAGTGATACTGGGGTACTGGGACAATATGTAAAGTGGACTCACTCCTTTAGATTGCCCTTAGGACTTACTCTGGTCTCTTAGGATCCTCTTCTCTTACTATAGGTGGACCAGGATAACTCCCCTGGTCCATCTTAATCTGGATATGAACTCTGAAAGTATCACTACTTTTCTTGGTGTCTGGGAACATATAATGCATCCTACACATATTTTGTGAACATATTCCATGCTTTACAGAACCAGCTCTGTTTAAAAAACAAACAAAAACAGCTACATTGTGATATAATTCAGATGCCAGACGTATAAAGTATATAAAAAGTGACTTTCAGTGTATTCACAGAGTTGTGCAGCCATCACAATATATCGTAGAACATTATCACCAACCCCAAAAGAATCCATGTCCCCTTGAGCAGTTACTTCTTGTGTTTTCCCCAATTGTCCCACTCAGCCCTGGTAAGCTCTGATCTGGTTCTCTTTCGAATTGCCTATTCTGGTCATTTCACACAAATAACATCCTATAATATGTGTCTTGTGTGACTGGCTTTCACTTAGGAAAATGTCTTCAAGGACCATTTATATTGTAGATATATGAATACTTCATTTCTCTTTATTGCCCAATAATAGGCATTATGTGGATATACCACATTTTATTTTTCCATTCACTGAGTGATGGACGTTTGGATTATTTTTAGTTTTTTGGCTATTATGAATAATGGTGCTATGAACATTTTTTGTGTAAATATGATTTCATTTCTTTTGCATATATACCGAGGAATGGGATTGTTGGGTCACATGGAAACTTTTTATTCAACCTTTTGAGGAACCTTCAATGTGTTTTCCAAAGAAGTCACACCACTTTACATTTCCAGTAGCAAAGTAGGAAGATTCCAATTTCTCCGTCTCCTCACTAATACTTGTTTTATTAAATGTTTTGTGACTGTAGTCATCTAATGGTTATGAAGGTGTATCTTATTTGGGTTGTAATTGGCATTTCCTTAATGGCTAATAACATTTTGTATCTTTTCTTGTGCTTATTGGCCATTTGTTTATCTTTTTTGTGATGATATCTATTCAGATCATTTGTCTGTTTTTAAATTAAGTAGTATTTTTATTAAATGTTTTTATATGCTCTAAGCGCAAGTTCCTTGTAAGTTACATGATTTATAAATATTTTCTCCCATTCACTGAGTTGTCTTTTCATTTTCTCATTCTTGAAAGGACAATCTTATCATTTTGGAGGTGCCCAATTTATTTTTTCTTCTGATGCTTGTGTTTTTGGTGTTTTATCTAAGAAAAGATTTCCAAATCCAAGATCATGAAGATGAAGAATACTCCATATTCTCTTCTAAAAAGTTTTAGAAATTTATCTCTTGCATTTAGGTCTATGATTCATCTTCATGAATTAATTAATTTTTGGTATTATGTGAAGAAGGGCACTAACTAGTCTTTGTGTGTGGATTTTGAGTTGCCCCAGCACCATTTGTTGAAAACACTATTCTGTTTTCATTGAACAGTCTTAGCACTCTTGTTCACAATCAACTGACCATAAATGTAAGGGCTTATTATCTGGACTCTTCATTTTATTCTTCTGATCTATGGGTTCATCCTTATGCCATTACCATGCTATCTTGATTTCTGTATCTTTGTAGTAAGTTTTAAAATCAGGAAGTCTGTGTATCCTCCAACATATTTTTTTTTCCTTTTTGAAGATTGTTTTGGATAATTCTCTGTGTCCTTTACATTTTTTATTTGAATCTTAAGATCAGCTTGTACATTTCTGTGAAGAAGCCACCTGGGATTTTGGGAGTGATTGCATTGAATTATTTTGCTTAGTGATTAAATTTTGATAGTATTTGATAAAGACTGCATTAAATCAGTTTGGGGAGTATTGCCATCTTAACAAGATGATTGATAAATATGGTTGATAAATATGGGAATATCTTTCCATTCATTTAGGTCTTCCTTAATTTCTTTCAATAATTTTTTTTTAGTTTCCAGATTATAAATTTCTCACTTATTTTGTTAAATTTATTCTTTTTTAAAAAATATTTATTTTACAGAAAGTGCATGCACAAGTAGGGGGAGGGGCAAAGGGAGAGGAAGAAAGAATCTTAAGCAGACTTACCGTTGACTGCAGAACCCAACATGGGGCTCGATTTCACAACCCTGAGATCATGACTTGAACTAAAATCAAGAGTAGGACACTTAAAGACTGAGCCACCCATGTGCCCCTTAAATTTATTCTTAAATATATTATTGATTCTACTGAAAATTGAATTGTTTTCTTAATTATAATTTTGGATAGTTCATTTCTAATATATAGAAACAGTATATTTTTGTATATTGCTCTTGTACTCTGCAACCTTGTTGAATTTATTGATTAGTAGTTACGATAGTATTTTTGTGGATCCCTTAGGATTTTCTGTGTACAAGACCCTGTCATCTGCCCATAGAGTTTTACTCCTTTCTAACTTCAGTGCCTTTATTTCATTTTCTTTTCTTTTTTCTTTTTTTCAGATTTATTTATTTATTTGAGAGAGAGAAAGAGTGTGTGTGAGCAGGGGGCAGAGGGAGAGGGAGAGAGAAAATCTCCAGCAGACTCCCTGCTGAGAGCACAGTCAGACTGGGGGCTCTATCTCACCATCCAGAGATCACACCTGAGCTGAAATCAAGATTCAGATGCTCAACTGACTGAGCCACCCAGGCGCCCCTTCATTTTCTTTTCTAATTATCCTGGCTAGAACCTTCCAATACAATGTTAAATAAAAGCAGTTAGACTAGACATCTTTGTCTTGTTCCTGATCTAAGGGAGAAAACTTTGTCACCATTGAATATGATGTCACTCAGTGATTGAGTTGAGGAAATTCATTTCTATTTCTGTTTTCTTGAGTGTGTTTATTATGAAACGGTTGGTTTTTTGGAAACTCTGATCATGTAGCTTTTGTGTTTTAATCAATTAATATGATATATTAATTTGTTTACTTTTTTATTAGAGCTTTCTTGCTATCTGAAAATATTTACTTTTACCTACTCAACCTATGTCATCACTTAGGTTCTCTGGAAACAGACATTAAGAAAGATTGGGAGCCACCAAATTGTTCCCTGTATTTATGAGTCAATTTCTGTTTTATGGTTTTGGGTGGTTGCCAAAGGGTTGTAGGGCAGGCCAGTGGGTGAAATAGGTGAAGAGGATTATGAGGTACAAATTTCTAATTGTAAAATAAGTAAGTCTTGGGTACGAAAAGTACAGAATAGCAAATATAGCCAATAATATTGTAATAACTTTTTATGGTGACAGATGGTAATTACATTTATTATGGTGAACATTTTGTAATGTATCTAATTGCTGGATCACTATGTTATACACCTGAAGTGAATATAATATTGTGGATCAACTATATTTCAATTTAAAAAGATAGAATTTGAGGTATAAGATGTTTATTAGGGATCAACACCTACGAAAGTGTTGAGAGAAAGCAAGATTGGGCAGAGGAGAAAGTCAGACTGCCATATATATCTGACAAAGTCTTATTCTTAGACAGGTATGTCTCATCAAGTCATCCTATGGCAGGTCAAAATAGCCAGGCCTTTTTGCCCTATCTTGGTCAGTATCCAGATGTGGGCTACTTCATGAAAGGTAGAGCCAGGTAGCTTTCTATAGCTAAAACAACCCTAGAGATGCTTACAACTGAAGATTGCCTGCAGATCCCTTGGGCAATAAACCCACCCCTTGAAGGGTGATCTGGGCCATGCATCAGCCTGTCAGCCACACTGTCTCTTACAGAAATCTTAGACTCTGATTCAGGGTTTGCTGCTGTTATCTAAAGGTTGAGTTAACAGAGTAGAACAGAAGTGTGTGGTTAGCCCTCATACTCTTTGTTCAGAGTCACACACACAAGGCCAATAGCCACAAAACCACAATCAGAGTACTATACTTTTTCTTGGACTACTTAGCATCTCAAAAAAGTCTAACCTATAGTGTAAAGGAGATTTGGTGACTCATCTAAATATTATCTCATGAGAAACAGGGCTTCCTCAAATCAAAAGCCATTCAAGAATAGTTTATTATTTATGATGACAAGTAATACCTATAAACTATAAGGTTTCACTGATACTTCTTTCATTTGAGAACAGGAAGTTGTTTGCGAAGGCGTTTTAATATGCCTATTCTGTGTTTATTCATTCTGCTAGTCTTTTCTCATTCTTGTGTCCATTTTCCTATCAAAAGTCTCCATACATGTAAGTCAGGAGGTCCAATAACCATAGAAACCATGAGAAAGAAAGAAAAAGATTAAAAAGTCACATCTATTTCTATCGAAAGAAGTGCTGCTTGTAAATTTAGAATATGTATTTGTTTTAATCCAGGTTTCACTTTTTATTTACTCTGGCTTTGTTACCCTTGTCTCACTTCAGTGGCCCTCTTAAATCAACTTAGACTGGGTTGGACTGAATTGTTTTTTGTTTTGAGAAAATGTGGTATAACGAACAGTAAACCATATTTATACTCATGTGGAGTGTCAATACATTTTATGTAAATAATTCTCTCCGGTCTTACATACTAGATTATCTGGGAAGTGGGGAGGAGAAAATTAACTCATTCAATGTTCCAAAACAGTGACTCTGATCTATTCTGAAGGTGAGAGTAACCATTTGATACTATTTTCATCAGAACTATCTAGTTATTGTTCTTTGAGGCAAATGGTTCTTCCATAAATGAAATAACTTGTCACTCCTGTAATCTGGAATTTGAATCATCAATAACATGTGTCTGATTCATCTCTGTCTCTCTGAAATGCCAGCACTAAGAAGAGAGAACAGTGCATGGCAGAGGCTTTGTCAACCCTGAATGAATAAAATGCTTAGGCTTTTTCAAGGAAAAATTAGAAGAGGACCCTTACTAATAAAATTTGGAATGAGAGTAGAAACATCCAAGTTTCCTCTACCTTCTATTCTACCATCCCAATCCCCATGGAAGGAACTGAGAGACTTTAGGGACAGCAAGGAACTTCAAAGACTTTGTGCTAGAATACCATGTGCAGCCAGTTCAAGAAGATGACTTTGAGGACCAATAAAGTGTTTATTTGCTTGTGAAATTACTGTCTGTTCTCTACTTGCAGGAGTCAGGCCACAGTTTAGGCAAGTGAAATGAGCAGAAAGATAGAGTAGAAGTGAAAGTAACCCAAATATCCACTTCTTGTGTTTTATCCCTCTTCCCCCTTTTTATTAAAACATCGCATTTTGGTCTAAAACATTGAACGACTGCTAATTTTCACAATGATTGTATTAGACCATCTTAAGTAATCAGCAATGCAATTTACCATCATTGAGCTCTATATGAAAAGAAGACATTTTGCATTGCACTCACCCTGTAAAATGCTTTGAGAAAATTAAAGCCGGGGTTACAATAGGAAATGGTTGCAATGATATTTCTGCTGTCATTTATCTTACTGTAATCAAATAATTTTAACCTGCTTAGCCTTTTATTATTCCTTCTCTAGGAATTTCTTTATACTGAAATTATAACTTTTATAGAAAATCATAGTAGGAACACAAAAGAGCTGCTCGAATTTGCTGTGCTGGATCACTGATCCCTGAATGTTAGCACTCAGATAATTAAATAAATATTTTGACACCTTACAGTAATTCCAAATGGTGAACATGTAAAACCCACAGGGATCTGCCTTTCCTAGCAAGCTGGCCTGGATCTCTGATTCCTCATACACTAATCTTAAGAGACAAACATGTAACTTTCATTGACTGTTTAGTATTTGCCAAGCATTGTGCTAATATGTATGATATCAAAAGATCTCTTCAATCCTCACAACACCCAAATGAGAAAGGTTTTTTTTTTTTTTTTAAAGTTTTATTTAAGTTCTTATTAGATAACATACAGTGCATTATTGGTTCAGGAGTAAAATTCATTGATTCATTGCACCTAGTGCTCATCAAAACAAGTGCCCTCAGAAAATTCTTAGTCCTATTTTATAGATCATTTTATAGAGGCTTAAAAAGTCAAGGGACTTGCCCAAGAACACATAGTAAGTCATGGAGCTGAAAGACAGATAGAAGGAATATTATTACTAACCAAATTGTTATTAATGAAGTTAACTTAAATATATATATATATATATTTTTTTTTTGAAAGTTAGTATTTTCATGATTATGTTTACTGCACAATAATCAGAAAAACAAACATTAAAATGAAAACAAAAATCACCAATGTTCCTGTAGGGGAGGAAGAATATTTTCTCTCTACTTTTCTAAGTTGTTGGCTGAGTCTCCCCATCCTCCTACCCCATAACACAAGACAGATTAGCAGTAAAGAAAGCAAACGGAAATTGAGTGAATGATAACCCAGGAAAACTGAGTAACTCCCTGAAATGGTCCAAACCACCACCTTAAATACCATCTTCAGCTAATGACAAAAGAAAACTGTTGGGCTGGAGGAAAGCCTGCTAATGGGAGGTTACCAGGAAAAGCACACTAAACAAGGGAGGTTGCTATGCAGATCAAAGTCATTGTCTTTTCCATTGAGAAGAGTTTCCAGAGACTTAGTCATCCTGCTCTTCCTGGTACAGAGAGGGACATGTCCTTACAAATGGGAATTTTCCTTATAGATGGAAGAGTGTCTTCCGAAAGGATAACTTCTACTCAGTTTTCTTAATTTTCCCAGCTATTTCTTAAAAATAACCAGTCTAAAATAATCCTCATGTGGAGAAGGCACATATCAGGGTGAAAAAGTCTGCTCCCCTTCACTGTCCTCTAATCCTTGCCAAGATCATTTATACACATGAAGTTTCAAGTTGGAATAGTATTGTACCAAATGTAATGTGAACATTATTTCCACATCATTAGTTTCCTTCTAAAAGATCACTTTAATAGTGTTTAATCCATGGCCTCCTATTCCACGTTATAAACCCATGCTTTAGTCAGCTAAATTCTTATTTTTGATTAATTTGTCACTAATTTTCCCTTATTAATGTCTATTGCAATGAACTTTCCTGTTTAAACAGTCTCTTGTTATTTTATTTGTAAAATTACTAGCAACTGAGTCAAAAATCAGTATTTTTAAGGTATTTGATACATATTTCTAAAGTTCCCTTGGAGAAGGTTGTTGCAAATGTATTAGTTTGCTAGAGATACTATAATTAAGTACAAGAAACTTTTTTTAGAACAAGAGAAATGTATCATCACAGTCTGGAGGCTAATCAGGGTGTTGGCAGGGCCATGCTCCCTCTGAAACCTGTAGAAGAAGGATCCTTCCTTGACTCTTTTGGCTTCTAGTACCCCAAGACATTCCTTCGTTTGTACCTGCCTAATTCCAGTCCGTACATGGCGTTCTCCCATAGTCTTCCTGTATGTCTGTGTGCAGACTTCCTCTTTTCATAAGGACACCAGTCATTGGATTAGAGCCCATCCTAATGCCTTCATATTAACTTGGTGAAATCTGCAAAGACCCTGTTACTAGATAAGATCACATTCTGAGGAACTGGGGGTTAAGACCTCAACTTACCTTTTTTTTGTAGAGGGCACAACTCAACACATAATGCAGGGTGTACGATATTCTAAACCACTTCCAAACTTCTTTCATCCTCCTTCAACACAGGGTACTCTCTCTTACCTGTGGGCCTGCATACCTGCTCCTTAAAACTAGAATGTGCTTTGTTTCAATGTTAGCTAGAGTTTACTTCTCTTTCAGGTCTCACTTTAAATGTCACTTTCTGGGGCACCTGGGTGGCTCAGTGGGTTAAAGCCTCTGCCTTCAGCTCAGGTCATGGTCTCAGGGTCCTGGGATCGAGCCCCACATCGGGCTCTCTGCTCAGCCAGGAGCCTGCTTCCTCCTCTTTCTCTCTCTGCCTGCCTCTCTGCCTCCTTGTGATCTCTCTGTCAAATAAATAAATAAAATATTTAAAAAAAAATAATAAAAAAAATAAATGTCACTTTCTTTTGGAAGACTTTGCTGATCTCCATCCTCTAGAATGTTAGATGTCCCTCTGTCCCTACGTTAGCACTTAGTATTTTGCACTGTGATTTGTTTAACTGTTTTTCTAATTCTCTTGACTCTAAATTCCATGAACACCAAGAGTCCTGTCTGTCTTCCTTACCATCCATGGTATATTTTTGGTGCCTAGCTGGTGCTTGAGTAAATTCTCAGTATAAATTTGTTGAATAAGAGGATCTTTACAGTTGAAACCCTTTATCAAATAAAGTGGCCCAGCTTGGTACAACCCTGCTTACTCTTGAGTTTCCCCCTCCCTCTGTGTCACTTTTCTCCTCGTGCTCTGGACACACTGGCCTCTCAGTGCTGCCAAGAGCCCCTTTTCCCTCATGCTCTAGGAGCATTGTCCATGTTGTACCCCCTCTCTGGAATGAATTTCTGTGCTCATACTCATACCTATCCTTCAGATCTCAGCTCAGAATTCACGTCTTCTTCTTCTTCTTCTTCTTTTTTTTTTTTTTTTAAAGATTTTATTTATTTATTTGACTGAGAGAAAGAGGGAGAGAGAACACAAGCAGGGAGAGTGGGAAGCAGAGGGAGAGGGAGAAGCAGGCTCTCCATTGAGTAGAAAGCCCAGTGTGGGGGCTCAAACCCAGGACCCTGGGACCATGACCTGAGCTGAAGGCAGATGCTTAACTGACTGAGCCACCGAGGCAACCCCCCAGGGCTCACTTCTTTCAGGAAACTTTCCTTGGCTCTCCCCGTTATGGGATGAAAGACTGTGTCATCCACCACCCAACCCCATTCTACCCCCACTCCACTGCTGCAAAGTTCCTGTGTTGAAGCCCTAAACTATAATGTGATGATACATGAAGATTGGGACTTTGGGAGGTAATTAGGTTTGGGTGAGTTCATGAGGGTGGAGCCTCATGATGGCATTTAGTGACCTTATAGGAAGCGGAAGAGATCAGAGCCCTCAATCTCTTTCTCCATGTGAAGACAGAGAAAGCAGCCATCTGCAACTAGGAAGAGGGCTCTACCAGACAGTGAATTGGCCGGTACTTTGATCTTGGACTTCCCAGCCTCCAGGATGGTGAGAAATAAATTCTGTAGTTTGAGCCACCTAGTCTATGGTACTTTATTATGGCAGCCTGAGGTGACTAAGACACACCCTATCCCCTTTCCCAGTCAAACTCTCTTGTTATATATTTTTCAGAAACACTTGTCTTAGGGTCATTATCTCAGTTGGCATTTATGCATTCATTAAAGGGGATATTAATTAATATTTGTCTTGCTAATAGATGGTAAGTTCCATGAGAACAGAACTATCTAATTTGACCACAAGTAAGTAGTTGTTGAATTTTAAAAAAAAAGAATGAGAAATAAATGAATTAGTTTCCTTTTATCCTGTCATTCCCCCCTCCCCCCTTTCTATCCCTTCTTCCTTTCCTCTACTTTCCACTGTGCTAGCTAGGGCAACTCATCAAAAACACATGAGCCCAGGAAGCTGGAGGGGATGTCTACAGTGGAATAGTTATGGTAAGGATCAGGAGATCTTCTGGGCCAATCCCCATACCAGGCAGAAGTTCATTCAACAGTCCTGAGGCTTGAGCAGACAACTCAGGAACTTTTTCAGTCACTGGAAGCTCATGATATGCTGACTCAATACCCTTTTGAGTAGTTCCAATGGTTTGAAAACTCCAACAACCATCTCCTTAAATACCTTCTATTTATCTGGTCCCTCAAACCTAACAACTCTCAGCCCTCTGTAGCCGTACAAGCTAGAAGTATTTTCTCTTTTACAGGACCCCCTTCTAGTATTTAAAGTTGTTATTAGCGACCTTTCTTCCTCGAACAAGATTCTGTTCCTAGTTCCATTCCTTTCAATAATTACTATCCTCTTTGTGTTTTGGGGTCCATGTCTTGCTCGTCTACCTATCTCCTTCCCTCTCTTCCTCCTTCTTCCCTCTTCTCATTTTCTATCTTCTTTCCTTCCTCCCTTTCTCCTCCTTCCTGTTCACATCATTTTTGTTTGTTTGTTTCCCTCTGCCCTTTCCTTCCAATCTCCCCTTCCCTTTCCCTGATTAGTTTCCCCAAGAATATAAAGCAACTAGAGGACCTTTGGCTCTTATTTTCTTTTTAAAGATCAGACCCGCCCTGAACATCACAGAAGTCGGCGAAGGAGGAAGAGAAGGATATCACCAGCTTTGAGTCATTTGGATCTTAGAATGACAGTTGTACTTTTTTTTTTTTAATTTTATTTTTTAAATTTTTTTATTTTTTTAAATTTTTTATTTTTTTATAAACATATATTTTTATCCCCAGGGGTACAGGTCTGTGAATCGCCAGGTTTACACACTTCACAGCACTCACCAAAGCACATTCCCTCCCCAATGTCCATAATCCCACCCCCTTCTCCCAAACCCCCTCCCCCCAGCAACCCTCAGTTTGTTTTGTGAGATTAAGAGTCACTTATGGTTTGTCTCCCTCCCAATTCCATCTTGTTTCATTGATTCTTCTCCTACCCACTTAAGCCCCCATGTTGCATCACCACTTCCTCATATCAGGGAGATCATATGATAGTTGTCTTTCTCTGCTTGACTTATTTTGCTAAGCATGATACGCTCTAGTTCCATCCATCCAAACCTTAGACAAAAGTGCTGAACAGGATCGAGCTGTTTACAGAAACCTGGGAAGGCTACGAAAACTCCCCATCAAGTTAATACTGATCCATTAATCAGCATGCTCAGTTATTAATATGCCATCACCAAGCTCCTGTGGAAGAGGTGAACGATAATGTAATCACCAGGGAATCATGAAAGCTAGATTTAATATTTCAGAGAAACCCACTCATTTATTCACTCAATTGAGTGCCCACTTAATATGTAACCCTGACATTTTTAACTGAATATTTTGGTTGAGGCAGCGGTAATAGAGCTTTGAATTTCAGAATGTCAAACTTCTGTACATTCAGAAGTCATATAATTAGTTTCCTGTCTATTTTGATGTATCCAGCAAATATACCATAGCTGCTGACCAATTTTGCATTCAATCAGTCCTTCTGTTTTAACTTTAGAATTCCCATTCATTGACTCAGCTGACACAGAAGTGCATCGCTATGGCAGCTGCTTCTGCCTTCTTTGCTAAATGAAATGGAGATTGTGACTATCTCTTTTCATTAGATCAGCTATACTGCTTTATCATTCCAGAAGAAGCAGTCAAGGCCCCAGAATGCATGACCGACCAGTATCCATGAATCATTGCCAGGATTCTTTGATCCTTCACCAAGGGAGTGGCCCTGTATGAGTGCCAGATATCAGAGCAAATCATGGTTCCCAGCTCTGCTGGGATACATGGCTTAAAATGTGCAGTTTTTCTGAAGGTAGGATAGAACATATTTCTCTCTCTCTCTCTCCAACCCCTTGTTCAAGTGATGGACAAATCCTGTCATTTCTACCTCTCACCTCTCTCTGGAATTTTTCCTCCCATCTTCATTTTTTCCTGTAACTACTTCATCCAGACCATCATCATCTTCCATCTGAATTATAGCCAGAATGCCATTCTAGCAGGGCTCCTGTTTTCCTGCCTTTCTCCACATACTATTCACACTGTAGCCAGAGTGATATTCCTAAAAGATAAATCAACTCAAATCATTTCCTGCTCAGAAAACTTTGGTGGCTCCCTTTTGCCTATAGATATAGGCCTATGAGGATATTTAAGGCCATTTGTGATTTTTTTTTTCTAACCTTCCTCCATAGCCTGACCCATCCCATTCCCTGTGTATTACCCTTGGTTCCCTCCATTTCCCTGAATGTATTACCTTATTATGTCTTTGTCCTTGCTGGTCTGTCTCAATAACCCCCTTTCTCTGTCTTCTTGCCCAATATTCCAGTCCATTCGAATATATCAGAGAAGCTCTCTGGGATACCCTTGCCTCATCACACCCAGGAAGAATTAGACATTCTTTTCTTATGTTGTTGTGATTATTTGAATTAGATTATAGAAACATGTTATTGATCCCTTGAGGTTAGGGATTTTGATTTTACTTTTCTTTATTCTTGACTACTAAAACATAGCAGGTGAAGATTATATAGTTGCCGAATTAATTCATAAAAATGGTTACACTAGGAAATATTTGTTCCTTATTCTATGTCAGGGCACTGTTCTAAGCACTCCACATATGCTACCTATCTAACATACAGCCAGATGACCCTTCTAGTTAATAGGCACTGCTCTGTGCCTTCAATGTCCCAGAAATGTGAAACCAACTCTAACAGTCACTCTGTCACCAACCCACACCTCTATTTCCTTGCTTCTACATTTTTTGCTTACTAATGACATCCCTGCAAGCTTCAGTCTATCTCAGTTCTACACACAATATTCTCTTAAGGAGTTTCAGGAAACCTCAGCCCTTCACCCTGGTTAGTGGTGGTGTCAAGTCCAAGTGCTGACCACAGGTTCCAGTCTCTGTTGTTAGTGGCCGGGCAGCCTGTCAGACAGGGAGTGTAGTGTCTGAGCAGTGACCCTATATTTTGTGTTTAGCTAGTTTTCCATCCCTTTCTTAGACCTTAAAATCACCCATTCATGAATTGTCTACTTGTGCCCAGTTTTCTGAGCTCAATATTCCTTCTTCCTCTCTCCTCATGCATTTCGATCAGTAGTACTAGACTTCTGGCATAAGCCCCATTCCAAGATTTTATTTTAGTAACACTTGAGATTTGGGGGACTCTTGCATTTCCCACTGTTCCTCTGTTCCTCCTGGGGGTTGCCTAATACCTATGGGTGGATTCATAGTAGCTGATGGTTTGCTTGGATGCTGGGACCTCAGAGCATTGTCTTGACTTGTATCCTGTGGGTCCTTGGTCTGGATCTTTCCTGAGACTGTAATGGGTTTGCCTGTGTAGTAGAGCTTGCCTCTCAATCCCAACCTTACTTACAAGTGTTGTGGAATCTCCAATGTGAGAAAAAATAATTCTTGCCTTTATTTGACTTATAATACAGTTTTTCTAAAAGCTAGCTTACCCTGATCACATGCTGTGTGCCAGACATAAAACTTTCACATAAAAGCTGCAGGGTGAACGTCATTATTCCCATTATACAGTTGAGGAAACTATGCCTATGAAATAGTAAATGATTCTCTCAAGGTCATCTGGCCAGTAAGTGATAAAACCAAGATTCAAATTAGTATCAGTCTGCCTCTAAAAATCTAGCTTCTTCTCTGCAAATTACAGAAGGAAACAACTGGGACAAGGAGAAAGTATTTCTGGCCCCTGAAGGAGGTTGAGTTCATAATAAGTGCTCAGTCAATACTCTTTGCTTTGATGTTGACCCAGTATCACTGTACAAGCCTCTCTTATTGATTGTGGCCAAGGCAATTGTAGAATTATGAAGTAGAGCCAATCAAAAGTGTCCCTGAAATGAATGAATATGGAGTGCCTCAGAGGTATATAACTGTGGGTTGCCAAAGATGACAGAAGATGTGGTTAAAAGCACATTCAGACACAGTGAAAGGCTTATAGTTGCTGCAACAGCTTTCCCCAAGCAGATGAGGGTATTTTAATTTGGCAAACTGATATAAATTCTGTGTAAACAATGGCATTCTTGGGCTACCCCAAAGATCACAAAAAGCAGTGAGGCAGCTGGTGGGCCAGCACATTCTGCAAAAAGAGTGACACACCAACAGCATCTGGAGAGGCCAGGTGCCATAGAAGACCAAACAGAGAGAGGCCTTTCTAAAGAGAACACCACAGTCAAGATGGGAAATAGCCAGAGCAGTAGATGCCCCTTCATCTTTAGCAAAGGTTGGTTAACAGTACATATAGGGTATGGAATGTTATATCTGAGCAAAGGAGCATGTAGCTGACTAATCCCATGGATGTCTAGTTCAGGGTGTGTGATCTGGATAAGCACACATAACATCAGAGTGGGTTTGTGAAACACCTGTGGGTGCTCTGAGACACATACGAACATGTGAAGATCCAAGTGGGCATGAGCATTTTCTGAAAAAGGATGAGTCACGTCTAACACACATGGCTGTGGAAAAGCAAAGTGAATGGATAACATACATAAGATTTAAGTAAACATTTTCAACAACCCGGGGAATGTGAGTCATCTCAGCGTGCATGTGTATTGTCTGATGAGGGTTTGTGATGTCTCAAGTGCGACTCTTGAATAAGCACAAGCACACCTAAATATCGGTGTGTAATGTTTGAACTGCTTACTATCTAAGTGAATACACTTTTTCAAAAAAGCGAATATGTGTCACATTTTAGTGAACATGTGTATCACCTGCATAGGAAGGATGTGATGATCTGAGCCAACAGGTAAAACATCTGAATGAGTATGTGTAACATTTAAGTCAGTCAATCTCAAACTTGACCCTGTCTCATAATCACCCATAGGATTTGTTAAAACACAGATTGTTGGGAGCTTACCCCAGAGTTTCTGAATCAGAAGATCTGGGGTCAAGCTTAAGAATATGGCATTCTCGTGATATTGATGTTACTACTCTGGGAGCCACATCTTGAGATCCACTGTTTTAAGTATGAGTAAAAACATGTGTAACAGTTAAGTGCCCTGATTAACATATACATGAACACATATGTGATCTCTAAGTGAACACATGTAACATTTAAGGGGCACTTAACATCAACCGAATAAATATTATGACCTCTACACAAGTATATATAACATTGACTGATGTGTGTAGGATGTCAGTGAATTGGATCTTTGTGAAAATAACTGAACAAGCATGCATAAAATCTGAGAGTATGTGGAATTGCTGAATGAGTGTGAGCACCACCTGAACAGATAAAACATCTAAAAGATGTGTATGTTTTATACCTAAAGGGACTCATTGTCTATAGGACTACATAGACATCTATACAAATAATTACCATACATTGTGGGATACAAAGAAATGAGTGTACAAGGAACAAGGATGCACAAGCAACAATAGTGCATCAGGAACAGAAGAGATGCTCCCAGAGGAGGACATGTGGGTGGAAGAGATGATGTGTGAGGTCTGTTTGAAAGCTGTTGAGGAGCATTCTGGGATGACAGGAAGAGGTCGATGGAGGATGTATTTCTATAAGAGGATCCAGAATAGGCAAAAACATAAAATATTAAATGGTTTGACATGTTTGGAGAACCACAAGTAGTTTGGGATTTCTAGAATAGAATATGAAGTGGGAGCAGAGGGTTGAGGCTGGAGTGTTCTGAGAGAGCAAGATCGTGGTGACGCTTCTGGGCCATGATACAGAACACGGTGGTGCTTTTCGTTTTTTTCCTCTCTCTCCCAGTCAGGATAGAGAATCAATACATGGTTTAAAGCAGGGAATGAATGTGATCAGTGTATATTTAGAGATATCACTCTGGAGACTGAGTGGAAGATAGGTCACAAATGGAGCAGAAGTCTACTGCAGCATCTGTGCGTGACTGCTATGGTGGTATCTATGTATCTGTGTATCTATGTATGTAGATCTATGTATGACTAGATCTATGTCATACTATGTATGACATAGTATGTCATCTCTGACCCAGGTGTGGTAACACTGGGCATTACCTAGTATATGACTATCTATGTATACATAGGTCTATGTATATGTAGATCTATGTATCTATGTATGATCTATGTATAACTATCTATGTATGACATCTATCTATGTCATACATAGATAGTCATATCTATGTATGACATAGTATGACATAGTGTGACATACATAAGCTATGTATGACATAGTCATACATCTATGACTATCTATGTATCTATGTATGACTATGATAGGCATATCTATGTATGACTAGATACATACTATGTACATAGATACATACTATGTATCTAGTCATACATAGTCATATGTATCTAGTCATACATAGATACATACATAGATACATAGTCATACATATCTATGTATGACCGATGGTGAGATCTTATACCGTAACAAATGCAGTGGAAAGTAAGGGACAAACAGAAGCTATTTGAGGGGATAAATACCGACAGGACTTGTGGAGCTGTGCACTGGTAGGTCATGAGCATCAGATGGAACGACTGCGAGAGACTGGGTAGAAGAGGAGGAAGGATTAAGAGGAAGAACTTGGTATTGGACACCATCCGTTTAGGCACTCCCTAAACATTCAGAAGGGGATTGTTGTATTTGGGTCTGGAGCTCTAGGGACAGTTCAAACCTCAGACAGAAATTTGGAGATGACTGGTCAGTGATTACTACACTCAAGGTAATGAGGCAGATTTGGGTGAGAAGAGGGATGAGCACAGAGGTTAAGGAGGAAGAACCCCAGGGATCAACATTTGAGAAATGGGCAGAAGAAGAGACTCAAACGAAGGGCAGTTAGGTGGAACCATCAGAAAGGGAGGGGGATACAGAAGCATGAGACCTCAGGAAACCGCGCGTCCCTTCTAAAGTAGGGGAAAATCAACTTAATTTGAATGATTAACGGATGGTCCTGAATGGAGTGTGTGATTCAAGAGGGAGTCCTGCGTTCCATCCTGGCTGTGCCACTGGGTACTTCGGTGGCCTTGGCTCATGAACTTGAGTCTCTAGGCAGTTTTTAAATATGAGACATGAGAAGGCAATCTTGATGATGAGACAACAGAAGTTTGGTAGTTTCTGTTTTGCCTGTGAATGAGGGTTTAAAAACCTTCTTGACCATACTTGCTCCAAGGCAGAATCTGCATTTCTTGGCCATGGGTTAAAACCCTAAAGGCATTGTTCACTAGTTCTTTGGCCCTGGGCAAATTACTTAATTTCTCCAAGCCTCAGTTTCCTATAAAATGAGTCTAACAGTAGTAGCTTTGGGATTTCTTGTAAGTATTAAAAGAGATAAGTCGCAGAGTGCTTAACATAATGCCTAGGACAGAGTAGGTAGTCAAACAAACGGAAAACCTTTAACAGCAACAATCAAACCCCTGTGAAAACTATCATGAGGAGGAAGTTGAATTAGATCCTCTGAAGTCCCTTCCAGCCTGATGCCCTTTGCATTCGCTTCTCTTTTTGTCTGTGACCTTGTGATGGGCTGCTAGGTAGACATTTATGGCCTAAATATTGACTAAGAATAAGGATTTGGTTTCTGATTTCTGACATATATTACACAGTCAAGAGAAAGTAGTTCTGATGGGGGGGGGGAAATGAAGCAGCAATAAATGCAAATAGACTAAAAAAAAAGATATATATATATATATATATATATATATATATATATATATATATATGCTCGCCAGAAAGTACCCCCCTCCCCCATTTCCCTTGACACAGTTGCAGAGCCTGGGTGCACAGAATAGAACGAGCATCTCCCACTCATGACCCATAATAAATTGTTTCTTTGACCCAGTCACTGGGACTGGTGATTATTTCTTTCTCAGAACAGTGCAGGAAAATAAGAGAGTTACGCTGGGGAAAATGTGGCTGATGCCTCCTCTCCCTGTTACCACACCTGGGCAGAGCGCCTCTTTCCTTCCTTTACAACAGTCACATTGTAGGTATTTTTCATATGTGCAATATCTAAAAATAGATTTGCAAAAGGTGGGTTATTAAATGGATTGCTGAAGAAATTGAGGACCCAGCAAGGTAGAAAGGTAAAGAAATCCAGTTTAATGCACGGTGCGCATGGAACGTGAGGTGAGATCTCACCTCTGTGGTGACAGTGACCGTTTTGCAGTGCAAAACCATTCTCACCTCCAGACCATGGCAGGCTAAGGGGACCAGGAAGGATGAAGGCGGGACCTAAGAAGGGAATAAAAATTAGGTTTACCTTTTAATCACTTATTTTCTTTTTATTTGTGGGAAAAAAAAAAAAAAACCCAGGATGGCATTTTCTAGGTAGTATTTGAACTGCTCACCCTGTAGAAATTTTCCACTCTCAACTCTTCACGCTCCACTCAGCTCATCGGGTTGAAATCCTTCATTACTTCCAATCACCAGAAATACTACGATTATTATGGGAATGAATTTGGAGCACGCATTTTTATATGCTAGCATTAAGGAATTTTAAGGAGTTATATTCCAATAATCTATGGGATAAATGCTAAGACAGTTTGTTAGAAATAATTTACTCTGTTCTCTCTGTGTGTGTGTGTGTGTGTGTGTGTGGTTGTAATGGTAGCTCGCATTTATTGAGCACTTTGAATACTAGATGATTTTCTAAGTTCTTTACATTTAACCCTTAGAATTAGAATCACACTATTAGGACTACAGGGACACTGCTAGAGCCCAGTGAAGACCATTATTTCCCCATTTTATAGCCAAGAGTATTGTGTTTAGTGATGCAAAGTAATTCACCCAAATTTAGCCAATTCACGTGGCTAAATAGTGGTGAAGGAAGATTTAAACACAGGTCTGCCTGATCCTCAAACCTGTGTTTTGAGGCCCTATGCAATACTTGTGTGTACAAAAAAATACATTGAAGTAAGCGAAACCTTAAGAAATACACATCACCACTGTGTCTTGCCTTGCTTGCAGCTGGAACTTTGTGCATTCCTTTATTATAATAGTTACTGATTTGAGTTATAGTTGTGTGTGTGTGTGTGTGTGTGTGTGTGTGTGTGTTTAATTCTTTACCAATGGTTCTTGACTTTTTTTTTTTTTTGTATGGTGTGAGATGGTGATGGCAGTCATGAACTCCTTTGAAGATTTATCAAAGTTAAGACTCTTCTGAGAAAAATGTGCATGCATTTAGATTGGGTTAATGCTTCAGTGATTACTTCTATAATGTCATGCATCTCCCCCATCAAAATATAATTTGAGGGGCACCTGGGTAGCTTAGTTAGTTAGGTGTCCTACCCTTGATTTTGCCTCAGGTCATGATTTCAGAGTCCTGGGATAAAGCCTCACCATGGGTTCTGCATTCATCAGGGAGTCTACTTGGGAGTCTCTCTTTCTCTGCCCCTCCTTTCTCTCTCTCTCTGTCTCAAATAAATAAATCATATATATATATATAATTAATATATATAATTAGTATATAATTAATAATCATTATAATATAATAATTATATTTTATATATATTTATAAAATTTGAGTATCCTTAGATTTTTCAGACCTGTGAGATCACTCTTTTATGTAGTATCTTAATACTAAGTATTTCCTAAAGGAAACTCAGGGCCCCTCTGCAAACATCTGACTGCTAGGGGCGCCTGGGTGGCTCAGTGGGTTAAAGCCTCTGCCTTCGGCTCAGGTCATGATCCCAGGGTCCTGGGATGGAGCCCCGCATCGGGCTCTCTGCTCAGCAGGGAGCCTGCTTCCCTTCCTCTCTCTGCCTGCGTCTCTGCCTACTTGTGATCTCTCTCTGTCAAATAAATAGATAAAATCTTAAAAAACAAAAACAAAACCAAAACAAAAAAAAAAAAAATCTGACTGCTATAAATACTTCTGAGTCTGTGTTGCCATATGTTACCTCTGAGTCCAGATGCAGATTCAAACCCAGCCCTGGACAGTGGTTGACATACTTAGTGAGGATCTGAGGATAACTTGATGTAATTCAAGAGGGAGAAAGGGAAAAAAACAAAACAAAACAAACAAACACTAACAATTGGGCATCAGATGTAACTTTTCTTAAAGTTTCCTGTTAGACATTTACCCAGTGTGTGACTATCTTGTTGAATAAGCAGATGAATGAAAGAATAAATCTGTAGACCCTTTAGGTATTCATCAACCAGGTAGCTTATACCCTACACAAGACTGTAAGCTCATTATGGGCAAAGATTTCTTTTTGCATCCTTCACCATTCTATATCTAGAGGCTGATGCTCAATAACCATTTCTTGGGATATATTTAAAGAATAAATCCATGAACCCAAGAAAGACAACCCTTATACAAAGGTACACTACAACGAATAGCTCCTCTTTTTTAAAACTTCCATTAAAGCCAGGCTAGAATCCCTATAAAAAGTATTTCTAGGGGCGCCTGGGTAACTCAGAGGGTTTAAAGCCTCTGCCTTTGGCTCAGGTCATGGCTCCAGGGTCCTGGGATTGAGCCCCGCACCCGGCTCTCTGCTCAGCAGGGAGCCTGCTTCTTCCTCTCTCCTTGCCTGCCTCTCTGCCTACTTGTGATCTCTGTCAAATGAATAAATAAAATCTTTAAAGAAAAAAAGTATTTCTAAATACAACAGCAATATTCTCCCCAAAGAGAATTCTACCATCACCTCTTCAGGGCTGTTTACAGAATACTATGCTTTCCCATTTACCACATTTCTAGTTATTTTCATGTAATTGTCTATCTTTTCCATTAGTCTCAAAACTTCTAAACTTCATGAAGGTAGGAACCGTTTTCATCTACATAGCACGGTATTCCCAGGTTTTAGGTGAAGCTAATAAACTTTGTTAAAGAAGACCAGTTGCTTCAATGAATGAATGATTAATTCAATTGATTGTTCCATTCATGGATTATGGGTTGCCTTAGATTGTAAATATCTTGCAAGGGTCTTTCCCACTTTGTAGTCCTGACCTATAACATAGATTCTGGTACACGGTAGGTGTTCAGTAGGTGGTTGTTGAGTGACATAAAGACACATGTAAATGATGGTCTTGGATAAATAGTGTGATTAATTTATTGTCCAATTTGGGCCTCTTTGACTGGGAAGGCAGGCACGATTAGTAATTATGGCAGAATAGCAGGAATAGACCAGAACTGCCAGGGACAGAGTGGGAAATTTGATCAGCCTTCAGATAAAGATGACACCAAAAGAAGTAGTTCTTTGTTTAGGGAAAATAAAAGCCAAGGTCATTGTAATGCAGTTTCCTCTAACACTTTTTTTTTTTTTTTTAAATCTTACCCATGCTATAAATTAACTCTAAATAATTAAGCATACCTGTTATTTACTTTGGAGACCCCAAGGTCCTTTCTGTCTCTGAAAGGTCCTAAAATCTGGGAGACAGGCTCAAAATATCCCAGAGACAATTGCACATTTGTCTGTTAGCCTGAGAAATAAACTGTTGTAATGATATGCGTTTCTGTTTCTTTGACATAGGGAAAGGGAATCAGGACCTCCTGGGAATACTGCCCTAACACTCATGCTTACTGAAAATGTTCCCAGATGGCTTTGGTCTAAAGATTGTTCTCAGGGCTTCTCTGGGTCAGAGTGCAGCCTTCCCCACTATGCACCACAGGACTAGATCTACGTATTTAGCTCTGATGAGAACTAGTGGGTCTCCTGAGCCAGTGGTGTTGGAAGAGAACTGGAACTGTCATTGCTTCCAGTGTAAGGGCCTCATCCCCTATTTGTGGATGGCAAATCCCTTTGTCAAACTAAGATTCTGGCAGCTTAGTACAGGGGACTTCAGAGTTAGAAGACAGAGTCTGAAGGATACTCAGCCACTCAGATGGCTGTGTGAGCCTGATTCATGTCACGTTTCTAGCCTCTTGTTAGTCATCTATAAAGAGGTATGATGTTGTGAAGATCACTTCATGTAAAGGTACTTTATAAACTGTAAGGGACAGTACAGAAACTATGAAGAACTGAACAGACAAGCATCTTGTAGCTGCTCTGGACATCATTAATGATGGCCAACATTAGGATGCTACCAGGTTTAAGCCACTGTTTGTCCTTTCTTTAGAAAAGGATTAATGTCAGTGAAGTCCAATAGCCATAAACTAATTTTACCTGTGTTTGAACTTGATATAAATGGAATTATATTCTACATATTTTTAGATTTTATTTCTTCTGACTGTGGTGTTCCTGTAATTTTCTTATGCTCCATATTGCTCTGTATAGCTAACATTCACCCCGTCTTCAATGCTATTTATTATTCCATTGCTTTGCTTTCATTTTTTTTAAAGATTTTATTTATTTATTTGAGAGAGAGAGAACACAAGCGGGGGGAGCAGCAGGCAGAGGGAGAGAGAGAAGCAGGCTCCCTGCTTATCAGGGAGCCCGATGTGGGACTCAATCCCAGGACCCTGGGATCATGACCTGAGCCAAAGGCAGAGGCTTTAACCCACTGAGCCACCCAGGTGCCCCTGTTTTCATTTCTTTGTTATTATAAACATTTCTGTGTATGTGTGTTCTTATGTAAACGTGAAAGAGTTTAAGGGAAGATTTTAAGTTATAAGTAATTTATATCTTCAGTTTTATATCTTATGTCTATTGTCTTCAATGGATAAAATGAATTTATATACCCACTAGGAGCATGTGAGTTTTCTGATTGCATTTCCTGGCCAACATTTGATATGGTTAACCTTTTTAATATTTGCCAGTCTGGTGGTTGTAAAATGGTATTATGCTGTGGTTTAGATTTGAGTTTTCCCGCATTTACAAAAGATTAAATTATTATTTAATATACTTTCCTACTACTTGGATTCCCCACTCTGAAGTGCCCAGTCATGTCTTTTGTTTATTTTTCTACTTGATTGTTTTTTTTTTTCTTATTGATTTGTTAGTATTCTTTAAAGTACCTGGATACTAATGAATTGTGTTATATGTGTGGCAAATATCCTCTCCCAAGTTACAATCTGAGTTTCTGTGTTTGTTTATGTTGGAAGAAGTTTTTGTTTTTACTGTGGGCAAATGTAATAATTTCCTTTGATGGTTAACTGTTTTTGTGTCTTGTTTAAGAAGTAATTTACTACCCTGGGCTCACAAAATGTTCTCCTATATTGTCTTCTAAAAGCTATAAAATGTTGCCATTTGTGTTTTAGTTTGTAATCTACTTGAAATTAGTTTTGGTGTATGAGAGGAGATGGAGCAAATTTGTTTTTTCTAGGGATAATCAGCTGTCCCTATGCCAGTTTGGGGAAAGGCCATCCTTTCCTGTTGATCTGTAGTGTTAGCTCAGTCATGCATCAAATTCCCTTGTATCTGTGTTGTGTGGCTCTGTATTCCAAGAAACATTTTAAAATGAGAAGCATCATTATCATTCTTGCAACATTCATTTATAGAGAACTTAGTTTAAGCTAGGAACTATGCTCAAAAAAAAATCTTTTTTTTAATAAAGATTTTATTTATTTATTTTGACAGACAGAGATCACAAGCAGGCAGAGAGGCAGGTGGAGAGAGAGGAAGGGGAGCAGCCTCCTCATTGAGCAGAGAGCCCGATGCAGGGCTCAATCCCAGGACCCTGGGATCATGACCTGAGCCGAAGGCAGAGGCTTTAATCCACTGAGCCACCCCGGCGCCCCTATGCTCAAAAATTTTTATGTATTGTTTAATTAACCCTCAAATAATCCTGTTGAGGTTGGTGGGTGCTATTCATTTTACCCCCATTTTACTGATGAGTAAACTGAATCAAATATATAAATTAGATAGATAAAGTAAGTATCGTTTTTCCTAATAAAAGGTAGAGACTGGCAATGAACTCTATGTCAAAGATGTGTTTATTCTGCAAGACATCATTTTGGCTTAAGAAATCAGAATGTATCTTTAAAGCCTGGAGCTTTTTAAATGCCTTTTTAAAGCTTTAAAGTTTATTTCAAATATACTGTCCGTTGGGGAAATGGATATAAGCATACTTACTGCCCCCTTTCTGCTTTTGCCATGTCACATATGAAAGCTTTTTATAGAGTATTTTGTTAGAATCTACTTATTTAATAAGGATTAATGAGTTCATCCCACTGTGTAAACAGACAATTCTCTGATGTAAATTCATATAAGAAATGAAGTAAAATTCACTATTATTAATCACAGATGCATTAAATGAATGTGCTTCTTCATACCTGCATTTGGGTTATGTAGTCAGTTTTTTAGGGCCTTCCTGTTATTTTTTTAAATTTTTTTTTGTTTATTTTCAGCATAACAGTATTCATTATTTTGCACCACACCCAGTGCTCCATGCAATCCGTGCCCTCTCTAATACTCACCACCTGGTTCCCCCAACCTCCCACACCCCCCCCACTTCCTGTTATTTTTAACCTAGGCAAAGATCAGGAAGTATAAAATGTATTCATTTCAACCTATGGCTAATATATTCAATTTTACCCATGTCTAAAAACCCTCCTAGAGACCAGAATTCCTTTATTAGAAATTCTAGCCATAAAGGAAATACTAGGATCATTTGCTAGTCTATAGGGAGAGCTCACCTTTTTATGAAATGACTAAATGTGCACTATAAATAAAACCCAAATATTCATATTTCTATACACATGCATACACACATGTGCGTACATACACAGACACGCACACAAAAAATTCATGCCTCTAGTTCAAATATTAGGTCTAATGAAAATTTTCTTCTGCCTTTTATACACCCTATCCCACCCATGGAAACATCTTGAATAAAACTAAATCTTACTTGGCCACTAAACTGGAGATTTGTCACCTATGCAAAAATAAAATAATATGTCTGATAAATTGAAAATAAGAATTCTCTGAGAAACTTATGAGTTCTTGAAACTTCCAAAGTGATGTTTCTATGCAATCTAATGACACAAATGAATTCCTGCTAAGAAATTCTTTTTTTTTTTTAAAGAAATTCTTTTAAATCTTAAAATAATTGTTTAAATTTTCTTTTTCTCATGGAAGGCCAGAACAAATTCCGGCAGTCCAAAGCTTAGAGAAATCTTTCCTATTTCTGCTATGTCTTCCCTGTTAGACATTCGTTTGCTGTGTTCTTTTGTGTTTTCCATTCTGGTATGATTTTTTTTTTTTTTTTTTTAGTGGAGAGAATCAGACATTCATAACATGTCAGAATTGAATGAGACCTTAGATATCATGTAGTTTAGAGAGAACTTCCAAGTGTAGTTCATGGATCTGTAAGACTATTGGAAAATTATTTTCATAGTAATACTAAGAAGATAGCTTTCTCGTCATTCTCCCTTTCTCACTTGTGTACAGTGAGTTTCCCAGAGGGTATGCAACATGTGTTACTGCAACAGATTGAATGTAGAAGTAGACAGGAAAATCCAGCTGTCTTCTATTTACTAGACATGATAAAGATAGGCAAAGTGTAAGAGCGCTACTCTTTTTATAATTGCTATCTGTTTTAGAAAATACTGTTATTTTTCATAAAGTGGGTTTTTTTATGTTAGTCTGCAGTGGGTTTAGTAATGTTGTCCTTGAATTAATAAATATTTTTAAAATGTCTCAGTTTATGACTAATACAGTAAAGATTGATTGATACAACCCATATAAGCAAACACTCTTCTGGGTGATCAGTGACTTTTAAGGGTATAATTAGATCCTGAAACAAAAAAGTTAGAGAACTTCTCATCTGCTTGAGTTTAACTCCCATCATTCTGCAGTTAAGAAACTAAGACTTACACTTCCCCAGGGAGATGGTCAATGCATTAACTTCTCTTCTCTTTCCGGCATTGCCAGTCATTTTTTGTGTACCTCCAAAACTTTGGGATCCGAGAGAGCCAGGGCAGTGCCCTATACCTCTGTCTTGAGCACATTCTTACTGGCCTAGAAAGTAGCCAAATACACTCTATGACTGAATAGTTATTATTGTTATGAATTTTACAAAATCATCCTAGTATGTTTTCCAGGGGATATAGGTAGCAGGTAGCACAAAGCACCTGGTGTAGATTTTATACCATTCCCACAGAAAAAAAAAGGCAAGATAATTTGGTAATCTGCAATCCTACTACTTAGAGATAATACTGTTGATGTTTTTGGCTATATTCTAATTTTTTAAAAATATGGTTTTGAAAATTTGAGTACTACCCTATATTTTAATGAATTTTAATCATAATTAATGAACCATATGTAATATCTGCCACTGGGTGGTTTACTCATAACTCAGCACATTCAAAGTTATTTTGAATTCTTGGCACATACAAGTAGCTCATTATGTGGCTCTGAGTGACTGACTCTGCTTTGGGTGGGAAAGGTGGGAAGACTTTATATTCAATAATGATCCTGGGGGCACCTGAGTGGCTCAGTGGGTTAAGCCTCTGCCTTCGGCTCAAGTCATGGTCTCAAGTCATGGGATCGAGCCCCGCATTGGGCTCCCTGCTCAGCAGGGAGCCTGCTTCCCTTCCTCTCTCTCTCTCTCTGCCTGCCTCTCTGCATACTTGTGATTTCTGTCTGTCAAATAAATAAATAAAATCTTAAAAAAAAAAATGATCCCAGTAAAGTATCCCAAACATGTAAATAGCCTGGCCATGGTTAATAACACCAAAGCAGAACAGCTCTTGCTAATGTTTTAATTTTTCGTCTATAAAAGCAAGAGAATATAAATGTGACATGAAGGCTATAAATCACAAAATGGATTTTTACTTAGTAAATCAGTTGAAGAGTAACAGGGGTAAGATTTCCCCCAGTCTTCAGAATTTATATGATGATTCACTTGAAGATTTGAATTTGAATTGAGTAGGTGATTAGACTCACTCATTATAAAAGAAATACAAATAAAAAATAACAAAAAGAATACAATGTTTAAATTTCATAGTGTCAAGGATTAAAAAGTTACATACTACCCTGGTTAAGAAATACAAATAAATGTAACCACTTAGAATGCAATATGGTAATAAATCTAACAAAATTAAAAGGCATATATCCATTTACTTAGCATATTCCCTTTATACCAATATGTTTATGGAAGTTTGAAAAACATGTAGAACATTATATCATTGTTTATAATAGCAAAAATGGGTGAAACCTACAATCCAGCAATAGTAGGCCATTTGCATAAGTTCTGATATATGCACACAATCGAATCTAATTAAATAATTTAAAACATTGGGATAGAGATAGATGTACTGATGTTGAAGAATATATTGTTGAGATATAGCATGCTGGCACTTGTATAAATGTGCAGGATACATATATAAATTGCATATATGCCTGTCTATGCATAGAAAACTTCCAGAAGAATAAAAAAGGTATTATTAACAGGGGTCACATATGAAGACTGGACTTTAAGCTGAGGTAGAGGTAGAAGGAAAAAGAGACTTACTTTTAAAAAAATTTTTAATTAATCATTTTTATTAACATATAATGTGTCATTTGCCCTTTTTTATAGACTATGCTCATGAGTTACTTCTGTGATTAAAAATGTTTTATTTACTTATTTTTTGTTATAATTTTATTATTATGTTATGTTAGTCACCATACAGTATCTCATTAGTTTTTGATACAGTGTTCCATGATTCCTTGTTTGCACATAATACCCAGTGCTCCATGCAATCTGTCCCCTCCTTAATACTCATCACTGGACTCACCCATCACTCCCCAAAACCCTCAGTTTGATGCCCAGAGCTCATAGTCTCAGTTTGTCTCCCCATCTGATTTCTCCCCATTCATTTTCCCCTTCCTTTCCTAAAAAACAAAAAACAACAAACAAACAAACAAAAAAACCTTTAAAATCTATATGCTTTTTGATCCAACAATAAAGCTGAATTAATTTTATGGAAATAATTATGTATATCTGAAAAGCCTTGGTCTTAAGATGTTCTTTTGGTATTGTTAACAATTGTGAAGATCTAAACGTGATATAGAAGTGATCAGCCTCAGAAGGTGGGGTAGACAAATTCCAGTGCACTAGTAAAAATCATGTGAAGAGAGAATATTCGTGCTATATTGTTAAGTGGTGCCTCCCCAAATATCTGGTGACTCAAATATCTGAAGTGTGCTATAATGATGGGATAATAGATGAATTTTATTTTCTCCTTTTTAAAATCTGTATTTCCTGAATGCTCTTCAAATAACAGGTATCACTGTTACTTAAAATGAATGAATGAGGGGTACCTGGGTGGCTCAGTCAGTTAAGCGACTACCTCTTGGTTTCAACTCAGGTTATGATCTCAGCCTCGTGGAAACAGCCCTGTGCCAGGCTCTGTGCTTGGAGTCTGCTTCAGATTCTCTTTCCCTCTCTCTCTGCTGCTCATATTCTCTCTCTCTTTCTCTCTCTTAAATAAAAAAATAAAATAAAATCTTCTTTAAAAAAGAACATCTGATACAATAGTTTTGTAACTCAGTTTTTCTGGTTTCTATTTTCTTGGTTCAGTAATGCTACTAATTCTTGGCTTATACATACTAGAACTCCTGTATAATTGATGCATTTATAAGAACCTGTATTGAGCAGTCAGTGCTTTTAATAAAAACTATTTTTGAGATTGTACGAAAATTTGGAGGACAATATTTTTCTGCTAATACCTGGTTTTATACCCAAATAATGATAAATTATCAATGTAATTTGATATAGTTTGACAATATTCTGTTGGTGCTAGTCTGGCATTTTGTAGATTTTACTTATTTTGATAAAGTAGATGAAACTGAAGCAATGTCAATTACTTAGTGAAACTTTCAGATATCAGGTGGTAAAACCTTAATTGCACAATTGTAAAGACTGTACAGTATGGTTTTCTGACTCTCACCACAGAGCATTGCTGATGTATGAGTCTCTGCATGACCTGATCAAACCATGTCATCGGAGGCATTCACCACCTTGACCTACCACTGATAAGGAGACATTTAGAAGGGCATCCAAATATTAGAAAGCCTTTATAGTAGAGAAATGGAATTTATTCTCTCACATACCAATACTTCAAAATAAATACAGCTTGGCTTCATAGCTTCTCCCTCCCCAGCTTCCAAATGTGTACTTTATTTAAACAGATTTGAGCTCACAGGATCATTTAGCATTTCTCTTCCCTACACATGCTATCAGCAGGCACTCATGTTGATGGATAATCGCGCTTGAAGACAATGCAGTTTTCCAGTCCTATTTCAACCCCCTTCCTGTTTGTTAAGCTTAACGCCGAGTTTATCCATCATACCCCAGAAGCATTCAGGGTGGTAAGGACAACTTTTCAGATGCTGTCATTTTTGTATTATGCTGTGAAACATATACATAAATGTCTTTATATATATTTAACTCCACACTTAGACTTAACTCCTCACACAGACTTCAAAAGGGAATAGACACTGAAGTAAAAGCCTGCCTTCATCAATAACACATGTAGCCGTGATTGCTCATTTATACAGTTCTTTTTTAAAAAGATTTTATTTATTTAACAGAGACACAGTGACAGAGGGAACAGAACACAAGCAGGGGGAGTGGGAGACAGAGAGGGAGAAGCAGGCTCCCTGCTGAGCAGAGAGCCCGATCCCAGCTCGATCCCAGGACCCTGGCATCATGACCTGAGCCAAAGACGCTTAACTGACTGAGCCACTCAGGCGCCCCGTTTATGCTGCTTTTACCCACTTCTTATTGGGTTCATATTCCCAGAGATGCGATCTTGGATTTAGAGTCTGGCTGCAGTTCCCATCTAAAAATAGCCCAGATCAACAGCTTCAAATGCGAACAGTGTGGTTAGCAGCGATTTGAGTGCATTAGGACAGATACCCTCTTCCTGCCCTGAATCATTGCCTCTCTCTGGTGTGTGGAACCTGCGAATCGCTACCTGGTCCCTGAGCAGTGCAGAGTTTCCCTAGGGTGCTGCACACTGTGGGGGGAAAGTGGGAGCAAGGAATGCCAAGGCGGCACTTCTCTTCTTCCTCATGGAGGCAGGAAGAGGTGCCAGCAGCTGCCTGACAGTGGAACATCTGAGTGGGAGTGTGAACACTTCCTCCTCTCCCTAGTCCATGCCAGGTGCTGGCACATGCTTATTTATTTATCTTTCTTGTTGAAATAAACTCAGCAGAAACAAGTCCATGTTGGTTCACATGAGACGATGCAGAGAACTGACCTTGCCATTCAGACGTCTGCCTCAAATATTTAGGTATCTGCAGTGAACCCAGTTTGGGGCTTGGAAGATGGATGATTTTCTCTAGATTTTTTCTTCTTCTTCTGGGAGCTGACAAATCCAGAGAGTGAAGACTAAATATTTGTTGGGACAGTTATGTATGTCTGGGAACCTCAAGCTTGACTGTCTTTTAGATAGAGACATTCAAGTTCAGGAGATGCTAGAGTGAGAGTCGGAAGTAGGAAAGGAGGTGATAAGGATTTTATTCTTTTGCTGAAACCGTAAGCATTTTACAGTTTGCTCCTTTCTGTGGAGAATATTTTAATAGCCTCTGGTCAGAATCCTGAGTTTTGGTTCTGATTTACTCAAAACTGTACTTACAAAACCAAACCTGAACAAACCATAAAGAAACCAGGTCACTGTTTTTGTACATTTTTGCCTCCATATTCTCGAAGTGATGTTGGGTCTTTAGAGAAAGCAATAAGAAAGTGAATGAGTAAGGGATGTGTGACTATTATTAATGTTTTTAATTTTTCTGTAGGAAATGGATCACTCACTTTCCTTTAAGATGAACTAATAAATTTATTATCCCAAGATCTTTACAAATCAGAATTCAAATGTATCTATGGGACCCCAATTTGCATTCCTCGAGGGAATTTTTTATAACTTCTCATATATGCCAGTATTCAGTATGCTTGGGGGGAAATTTGGTGCTGTTAAGAAAGAACAGCAAAAAATCAGACTCCAACTTTATGCTGACACCAAAGCTTTTTTTTATAGGCAAAAAAGAAAAAAGAAAATAAAACCAGTCAAACGCTGTTGACAGACAAATGCCTTTTTAAAAAAACTTTTATAAAAGTAATTTGCATATTTCTGCAGAAACTCCAGCGTCTCTGGCCCTTTGTTTCTGTGGCAGAATTGCAGAGAGGTCTCTGCCCAGCGACAGTAGAAGGCAGACACAGAGGGATGAGCTTCCGAGGCTTTGGAAGAGAGCAGGTCCTGGACCCTGGGGGAGATCTCTTAAGAAGGGGGGAGGAGGCCCAGCTGGAGGAGAAGGGAGAGGTAGGCAGCAGGGGAGGGAAGAGAAATGACAGACATGGGGGGCTGTTTGGGTGGCCACCACAGGGGGTCAGATAAGGAGCAATGGAGGTGTCCTAAGAAGTGGACAGGTGACTGAAAATAGGAATTTTGATAAAATCAGCATGGCAAACAGCAGCATCGAAACCCAGGGTTCAGAATCTGACAATGGCTTTCTATGCACACATGATAAAATCCAAATCCTTACCAAGGCCTGCAGAGTCCTGCAAAATCTGGCTCTCGCTTTCCCCTTTTGCCCCATCCCTCTGTATACGTCTCATTGCTTGCTACACTCCAGCAAATTCACCTGCCTCTGGTTCTTCCAATATTCCAAACATTTCTCTGACTCAGAGCCCTTCTATATGCTGTTTCCTCTGCCCGGAATCCTATCTCCCCACCCTGATCCCCGCTACCTCCCATCCACTGGCCCCAGATCCTAATTCCCCTTCAAGTTTCAGCTCTAATGTAAACTTCAGAGAGGCTTTTCTTGGCTTTCTAATTTATCTGAGTGTAACCTCTGGCCAGTTACACTTTTCATAGTTTTCTTGGACCCTCTGTACCCATGTGACCTAGTTCCCACCCTCACCTCCAACATAAACAGCAGTCTGAGACGCAGAGAGGTAAAGTAACTGGCCCAGGTCACACATGAATAAAGGGTGTCTTGGTTGGGACACATAAACAGGGACCAATAGTGTGCTTGGTATTAAACCCGAAGATCCAGGAAAAAAGCAGGACTTTGTGGAGAGGGACACCTGTAAAAGACTGAAACCTTTGGGTAAGGCATGTAGCTGGACCACGCTGACCCAGGGAGAGGGACCAGACCACACTCTCCTTTCTCCCTCAGTCTCCTGCTAGTGCTCCCCATCAGGAAGCAGGAAGGGAAGGGAGACAGTTGATGTGGTCCCCACAGATCAGCCCAAAGGGCACCACGCAGGGTGAGACAGGTAGATCTGGGGCAAGCCGCAGTGGAACAGGGATTTGAACTTAATTTGGTTCCGGCACAGAATATTAACAAGGATATATGTCTGCCTCTCTAGTACAAAGTGCTTAGCTAGGGCTGGTTCCTATTTAAAGAAGAGCTGATGGCCAGTGAGGGGTTACTGTTTCTCCTGTGCTTGCTAGAAAGCCTCGTAGGCGGCAGGTGCTAAACATGTTTCTCCGTAGAGGAGCACTAAGGATGATTTATTAACTTACTCAATACTTTCGAGAGGTGATGGAGAAGACTTTTTATTTTACTACTTCTTGTAACTAATTATGTTTTCCAGAATAGTCTGAGCCTTACAGCTGCTGGAGGTGACTCCCCAGGGAACCTAGCATCACATGCGGGGCCCGCCTGTGTTGTATCCTGCTGCCTTGTCATGTTCTGTCCAATTTCAGCAGCACAGGAAGGCCCTTGCCTGAGACAGGACACCTCAGTGCATCCTTAGACCAGAGCCCCAGTGAAACGAAGTGCCCTATGCACTCCTAGAAGGTGGTTTTCTTCTTCCCAAATGAAGCTTCAGGAGCCTAAATATTTACATATATCCAGGCTGCAAGGCTGATTCACACAGAGAATCAGCAATCCACATACATTTAGCCTACGAGGGCGGGTGTGACAGTTGTGGGAATGGTGACTGATTTCACTTATGCAATTATTTATCAAGTGCTTTTCCATGGGCCAAACATTTGGGGCTACAGTGATAAACAAAATAGACATGGTCTCATCCTACTTGCACATTTTACTGTTCAAACAAATTGTCCATTGAGGTTGAAGGATGTATCTTTTCCTCCCTTAGAAATAAAAGACAGGGCAAAGAATCCAAATTAGAAAAATCATAGATGCAAGAGACATAGAAAAAAATATTGCATAAGAGCCTTTTTAACAACCATTGCTTAAGACCCAATGGTGAGATATGCATTTATGCCATATGGTATGCGTACATTAGGCTTCTTATCATAGATGGTGGATGTACACTTAGCTGCATCTCATCTTAAAGAGAGGAATTTCTTGCTTCCTTTATGCTTGTAGAATTCCCTCAGATTTAGCTAGGAGAGATAATAACAGTGACAATAACAGTAAGTCATTCTGGTAAGCATGTTCACTTTTTGCTGAGTTCCTCTACTACTTACCAAGACTCTTGGACTTTGTTCAAGTCCTTCCAGTCTTCCAGAGAACAAGAAGGAAGTTTCCGCAGAAGCGTTCAACTTTGAAGATTGTCGAGGAATGAGCACAAACCCCAATGTGGCTTTGTGGCTATATGTCAGTATTATCTAGACAATCCAATAGATAGCTCTGGAACACTTCCTATCTGTAAGGCAGGAAGGCAAGAAGAAACGTGTTTAAGAGTGCAGACTCTGAAAGGAGATGCGTGAAAACATTAGGCAGGTTATTTAATCTCTAAAGCGTCAGTTTCCTTTTCTTTAAGTGGAGATGATATGAACACCCAGTTCCATAGTTTGTTGTGAGGATCAAAAGGCATCACGTACCTGCACGGAACCTCGTCCATCATGAGCACTCAATAAACATGACCTAATCTTACAAGAATTCTCACTCTCATATTAGTAGTTTCTGAGTCCCTCTTCTTAAGTAAGAGGGGCCCTAGAATATTGGGGTTCTCCTGCTCAAAGGCTGTTTGTCCACTGCTGTGGAGACCAATGTTATGTCAGCAGTGGTTTCCACGGGGAATTTTCAAAAAGCAATCTAGATGGCAGCCAACGGGCAAAAGATCAAATGTTCAGAGTACAAGGTAGAAGCTCATCCAGAGAAATTACCTAAGTCATTTCACAATGCAGCTCTAACAGTTCTGATCTGTTACTAGCATTGTAGGACATAGATGGGCAAGAAGCCAGGAAAGGCAAGCACAACCTGCCCTGGGCACTAGCATTCAAGAATCTCAACTGCTGCTTCACAGATGGGACAAAGATGCTCCTGGTTGGGTTCTGGGGATCCGGGTTTAGTGGGGCTGATATGAAGATGCTAAAGAGGAAGAATATAACTGTCTGAGATAGAATGTGGCTGATGTCACACTTTAGGGGCCAAATTGGTTTTCCTGGAAGCAGGGTTGAAAGGGGAAGCTGACTAAATGGTACAAGAGATGAAGAAAAGTTGAGGAGAGCAAAGCATAGCCCATGAACTGGGAACTGCATAGCCTGGAACTGTCTCCTGTGGAGTCTGCCTATATAGTCTTTGAGATAAAGATGCTCCTTCTGCTGGACCAGCGGATGACCGAGAGCAATGAGCGAGGTTGTGAGGAAAGTAAGGGAAAAGCCATGAAGCCCGCTCCAGACCAGGTAAAGGGATTCAAGCCTACAGACAATGGAAAGCTATAAAACTCTTATTCTCTTTAAGTAAGCAAGCAGCATGGTGAGACTTCTGTCTCAAGAATACCACCCTTCAAAGCTGAATTTTGTCCCCCCAGTCTTAATTAATTTCTTCCCCTTCATCCCCACACAGCTTGGCTCTTGTCACATCACTATATTAATTTTTTCCGTTACTGTCTTCACCTTCCAATTGTGAAATCCTTTGAAGGCAGACCCTATGTCTTAGACTTTGCCTTAAAAAAAAAAAAAAAAAAGAGGATAAGGACATGAATTTAAAGTGCAGATTTGGATGACATCCCATGAAAAGTTTGTTTCCAGAAACTCCTGAAGGGCTGGGCGCTCAGATAGTGAGTTACTTCTCTTCATCTGCAGTAGAATAGTGCCCCCCCTCACCCCGCACCCGGGAAAGGGTCAGCTGTAACTTGCCATGAAGTACCAGAAGCCTCCTGAGAGTCCTTTCTTCTGAGCTTTCTCATCTCTCTTTCCAGGCTTGCCGTAGGCTTGTACATAACACCTAGCATGCGCTTAGTTTAAAAAAAAAAAAAAAAAAAAAAAAAAAAAAAAAAAAAAAAAAAAAGTCTGGTACCTCTTCTTTGAAGGACGACCTTAGCTGAGGCATTCAGAGTGGTGCTTTCCTCTTATTATGGTATCTTTGGTGGTATGGGCTTTGGCAATGTGGAAACCCACCTGGTCCCCAGGGAGATGTTTATAGTAAAACTGTTTCCTATTGCACTGCCCAGAGCTGAAGAGCAATCCCTGGCCAGCAGAGGGTAGCAGAGGGCTGCAGAGCCAGGTCAGCTTCTCCTAAAAGAACTTCCTTCTGGAGGTCATTGAGCTACGAGATGTTTCTGGAAGGAGAACTTAAGAGTACAGGGTTGACAGGGAGAGTTCATAGGCAACCAAGAGCCAGAAGCCCCCTGGGGAAAGGTAAGGCTGTAGAGAAATTGAGGAGCTGCCCCCCAGACAGGCCTGACATAGTTTGGGGACCACCAATAGGAGACTAGGAACTTTGGCTGAGGGTATGGAGAAAGGACCAGCCTAGCACCATGACACAATCCCTTTGCCTTCTGCAGAACACCAGAGTTTTTGATGAGCTGGATGAGACATGGTTTCTAGAGGATCTCAAGGTAAACCCCAGACAGTCTCTAAGACTTAAACTTGCTAGAGAATATGGTGGCCCTGGGTTCTGGAAAAAGCCCTTGTTCATCCTCTTTTCCACATCCGTTTCCATGTAAATCAACCATTTTTGTCTCAGCTGTTTGTTCTACAATCAGCTGTGGAGGTAAAGACTCAGGTTGTCACTGATGACGCAGTAGTCTCACTGTGGCCATCCAGCCTCATTTTACTATCATGACTAACGGAATTTAAGAGTTATCCCTCCCTACTTTGAGCCTTTGCTTTATTGAGTTTTCATTTAGTGGCTAAGAGAGCTCTCTGAGGTCTTCCTGGTGACAAATTTAAGTCCCACTTCTTCACATCTAAGGTAGAAGTCCAGCCTCCTCTTATATGGCTTCCCAGGACAAAAGGATATCTTTACACATATGATAATAAAAATAATCGTTTGCAAAGTATGAGAAAGAGATGTGGAATGAGATGTACTCAATCTCTCACAATTTTCCTTTTTTTTTTTTTTCCACCCTACCTATAATAACCAATGGAATCAATTGTTGTGAGTTCCTAGTGTTGGCCTTGGTGGTTAGGATTACTGGCAGAATTTGTTGACTTATTTAAAAGAGAGAATGTTTGGATGTTCTATTTATTTTTCCCCAAGTTAATTGACCAGTGTATCTTATCAATGTCTTTGTGTTTTTATCATCGAAGTGTACAGTTCCTCAAAGAAACACCATGAATATCCTTATTGGCTAGAACCTCATTGTCTGGTACGTTGTCTTCCTAAATGACTTACCCTTGACCTTCTTTCCAAAGTCAGTCAGCGGCACGTGCTAATAAATGAAGGGAGGGGCGAATGCCTATTACGTAATCAGCACCATCCCTTCTTTTATCCTAGGACCACTCCATTTCTTCAGCTGAACCAAGGAAATAGTTACCATCCTATTCCCTCTTTCACTAGTTGTAAGTGTGGGATCATCACTGAAGCAAAGGTTTGAGGATCAATTAGCTCAACAACCAACCCACCTTGGCTTCAGAATCTCTGAGCCCTGGAAGAGACTATGACCCAACGAGGCCCTCCCTGTTCTGTCATATACAGGACTTAGTGGCTCTTTCATCTCATCATCCCAATCACATCCCTGGTGTTGGGCACACTGGAATAATTCTCGGTGGCTTAGAGGACAGAATCGGAATCCCTCCGTTGGTGATTATTACAGGGGGACACCATTTGGGCTCCGTTTAAAGAGGCATTTTCTAAGACAGATGAGGTAGATTCGCAAGGGGAGAACTCCAGTCACTGAGGTTTAGGTGAGAGGCTGGAAAGCCACTCGTCAACACTGGTCCTCTCTGATACTCAGGTTGTTTTTTAAAGTCTTGTATAGCATTCGGGATATGATGATTGTGACCTTCTAGAATGGGATTCTTACAAGTCCTGGGTGATGTCTGAGCTTTAGCCAGAGGAATAGTGCAATACATCTTAGAAACAGTATTTAGCTTCGTTTTATCTGATGAAGAATAAATTTGCATTTACTGAACTCCCGTATGCCAGATTCTGGGCCAGGCATCCTATATCTTTTAATTCTCACAACAACCCCACCAGGCAAGGTGTGTTCTTCTTATTCCACAGGTAAGGCAGCTGAAACTCAGAGGGCTTAAGTCACCTAAGTTCACATCATAGCTGAGCCCAAATTTAGAGCCAGATCTGTCTGAAGCTCTGTCTTTTCAACATACCAGGCCGCCTTTAATAAAGAATCGAAAGCTGTGCTTACCAGGGTTCTGGCCTTCTGACTATACCATGCATTTCAGTCACAAGTAACAACATTTACAACAGTAATTTGTGATCAAAGAACAGTTTGTCATTTTTTTTTTTAATGCATGAAGACAGGGTACACATAGCTCAGCTTCATTTTCCATTCACCTCAGGACATGTGTTCAGCCTGTGTCAGCAAGTGGAATGAATGGGGTGCTCAGGGAAGGTGAAATATAATTGACTATCTCAGATTTATGGGAGTCACAAGATTTGTATAACTGGTTAGGCTGTGAGGATTGAGAATGGGCCAGTGCAAACAGTCAGTTCTTCTAGTAGGTAGCAGCTCATACCCTTGCTAATACTAGCAAAGTCTATCTCTTCTTTAGATACAGGATAATACACACTAGGCAAGCTATTTGAAGAATGATCACAAATGCGACCATCACAGTGTGGCTAAATAATTCCACTAATTTGTACTTTGAAGAGCCAAGAGCCCAGAGTCATCCCAAGGAACATGGACATAGCATTTCCCAGTGCTATCTGGAAAGCTGGAGTGAATCCAAACAGTCAGCCTTTTGATATTTATTGCCTTTATATAAAAACAGACATTGGAACTTGCTTTATATTCATTTGTTTTCCAGGTTAGCTCTTGCAATTTGCTTTGAATGTGCATGGAGGGATTTTTCAGAAGTAGCATCTGAGCCATAACAAGGAATCTTATCTGGCAGTCTTCCCTGTTCTGTCACCAAAGGCTAATCTCACCCCAGGAACACTGTCATACATCATAAAGATGTACACCCTTTCCAGGCATTTTAAAACCTGTTTGTCTTCTCTTTGTTGTACAAACACCGACATTGTCTACAACTGTTAGTTTTCATAATATTACTAGCAATCAGTTAATTGCACTCCCTGTATGCCCAGCACTGTTCTAAGAGCTTTTCATCTCAAAACAACTTTGCGATGATTCTCATTTCACAGAAGTAGAAACTACATCAAGTTCATTTTTCCTTCCTTTATAGGCTAGGGAAAAAAATGACAAGTCGAAATAAATATACCTGCAAGCTTGAAAGTGAATATTCAATTTAAAACACAACACAAACAGGGGTACCTGGGTGGCTCAGTCAGTTAGCATCTGACTCTTGATTTCAGCTCAGTTCATGATCTCAGGGTCATGAGATCAAGCTCTGTACTGGGTGTGAGGCCTGCTTAGGATTCTCTCTCTCTCACTCTCCCTCAGTTCCTACCCCTTCCCCTATGCGTGTGTGCCTTCCAGCTCTCTCTCTAAAAAATTAAATAAATAAATAAAAACAACACGACAAAACAGTTTCGAGGAAATATATTCTAGAAGTTATTTGTAGGGTCCTGTCTTCTGTTCACCATAGTTTCAATCTTGTTTAATAATTTCTGTAGCTATCAGAACAAACAGATCCAGGGTACCTGGGTGGCTCAGTGGGTTAAGTGTCTGCCTTTGAGTCAGGTCATCATCCTGAGATCTAGCCCTGCATTGGGCTCTCTGCTAGGCGGGGACATTGTTTCCCCCTCTCTCTCTGCCTGCCTCTCTGCCTACTTGTGATATCCATCTGTCAAATAAATAAATAAAATCTTTTAAAAAAATGAACAGATCCTCTTAATTAAATATATTATGAGACAGTCAGTGTCCCCATGAAAAAATAACCTGTTTGAGAACTGACCCAGGGTAAAGTCTGAATTGGAGTTGGTGCCTTTTGTGTGCTCCTTCTATCCTCATGAACCCCTAGCTCCTGTTCATTTTAATACCTAGTTAGCACATGGTTACCCTCAAAGACTGCTGGCTTTCAGGTCTGTCTGTAGATGCTGCACCAGTATTTCCTATATCTGTTTCTAGAATTGCAGATAATGATATTTAATATAATTGGCTTTGTCTTAAGTGTAGTGTTTTAGGGCCTCGTAATAGCATTCTTTCCCTTAAACCTGAATTTAACTTCAGTATGGTAGATTCACCTGGGCTTATGTCAAGGAATTGGTGTTCTTGAAGCCCCTCAAAGACTATGTTACACCTGGTTCCCTCTGTGAGCCCTATAAGCAAAATGAATGTATCTGTATATTTCCAAAACTCTAAATAGGTTTCCATGCTCTAAAACCGAGGCCAAACATTACAAATCTGAAAGTCCTTCCAATGAGGAATGCTTAAGTTAGTTGGTTCTAAGACCCTAAGAAGTAGAACATCTTTATAGTGAGGCTTCCAAGATTTGAGATCAGACAGCCTCGGTCTAGTCTTGCTAATAAGGGCAGATGTGGTTTGCCATCAATGTCGCATGCCCAGTGATGGCCGGGTGCTCAGGGAAAAGCGGGGAGTCCTCGGGGAGGGGTGGGTATGAGTGGAGAGATTTCAAATCGATAGTTGAAGGATCATTTCAAGATGGTCAGCAAAAAGTAGGGAGAGAAAGAAGAATGGAACCACATCAGACATGTTGCAGGGGATCCTGTGCTGGGGTGCAGATAGTGATTAAGGTTGGCAGAATGTCTAGAAAGAGTAGTTCAGGGATTTTTATAGGTATCTAGAAAAGATAAGCACTTCAGGATTGTGAGAAGTTTCTCTGAGAACCTGGGGGCTGTGTCAGGAGATACATTTAAAGAAAACCTGGGACTTCTAGTATTGAAGAACAGAAAGGTCTGTGGCTTACACGGAGCAACAATCAGAATATCCAGTTGTAGAGAAAGTCCAAAGAAGAAAAACCTCGCTGGAATCACAATTCTTGCCAGCCTATCCTTACAGCTTTTTGTTTATAAAGTCAGAGAAGCTCTTTTTTTTTTTTTTTTTGAATGCTTTAAGTGAATAGAAATCATTTTTCCTTTAAGATGTAATTACGATCTTATCTACTCTTTCCAAATCCTTGTATCATCTGAGTCGATCTGTGGTAGACAGTTTACTAAGTGCCAAACTCTGTTTCCAGAAATTGCAGCTCTGAAGGCACGGTAAACCTACACTTCCTTAAAAGCAGCAATTGGATATTGCATTTGGCACTTAGTGGAGTCCAAGGCTGGCATTTGCTCTGTTGATATGCCCAAATTAATAGGGGCTAATCTTCAAAATATGTAGGTAATTTCATTTATTTAACTCAATCCATACCATTTAGAGTGTTGATATACTTCTCTGATGAAAACCTGGGGAGGAGATGATTTCATGGAACTCTACCTTATGGTTGGATGTGACCATTGACATTATTACCCCCGTTATGAGGAACAGAGAGCTACATAACTGACCCAAATCAATCCAGTCGAGAGAAGGCTCTGAAACACCATCTCTTTTCTTCTAACAACACAGATCCTATTGTTCTTTCAAGGTTGCTATAAAATTTATCTGTTCCCAGAAGCTAAATCTGACTATACTTAATAATGCTATATTCTTATAGTCCCCCTTTAACTCATTTTTATCCTACTTAGGAATCTTAGCCTATCTTACCATATGAATCCTTCTTATATTTTCCTATTTCATAGGTACAGATCTGCAGCTGTACTGGGGTAACTACTATACTAAGCCATAACTACTTCACTGGTTTCCACAGGGAAACTTAGATCTCTGCAGCCTAGAGACCCTCATCCTCCAAGTCTTCAATGTCCCATGCCCTTTTGCACAGTGTACAACATGCTGTAGGGGCCCAAGAAATCTTTGTTGGAAATTAAAAAGACGGACTATATTAAATGTTGGCCAAGATGTGGAGCAGCTGGAACTCTCATTTGTTGCTGGTGAGAATATAAAATGGTACAAGCCACTGAAGAAAACAGTTTGGAAGTTTTGTTTTTTTTTTAATTTTAAGTTAAACATACATCTAGCATTTGATCCAACCATTCCATTCCTAGTTATTTATCCAAGAGAAATGAAAAGCATATATTCACACAAAGACTTGTACACAAATGTTCATAGCAACTTTATTTGTAATAGCCCAGAACTTTGAAACAACCCAAATATTTACAGGCAAATTGATAAGTAAATCATGGTATAGCCATATAATGGAGTACCACTTGCCATTAAAAAGAACAAACTATGGATAAAAGCAATGAATAAATTTCAAAATAATTATACTGAATGCAAAGCCAGACCAAAAAAGGAGTACCTACTGTATAGTTCCACTTATATAAAATTCTAGGAAATATAAACTCATGTATAGTAACAACATATCATGTAGCTGCCTAGGGATGGGAAGGCAAGAGAGGTAGGTTTTAAAAGCCATGAGGAAACTGTTTGGAGTGATGGAGATGCTCATTATTTTGATTATGGTGATGGTTTCATGGGTATATACATGTCTAAAGTCATCAAATTTGCATTTTAGATATATTCCATTTATTGTCGATTATACATCACAAAGCTGAAAAAATAACCAAAATATATATATATACTGAAATTATTCTGTTAGGTCAGTTATTAAACGAAACGAGACTAAGACAAAGTGAAAGTTACTTAAAGCTTTATTTTATGATAAGTATTAGAAGTTAGACTGATTGGCCAGGGGAATGAGACTGAGACAAGGTGAAAGTTATGCAAAGCTCTATTCTATGCCAAGCATTATAAGTCAGACTGACCAGACAGGGCCATCTCCGAAGAGAGTGACCCCTCCCAATCTTACAGGCTACCTTTTATTGGGTAAAACTGCAACCCGTATCTTGGTATCTCAACCCACCAGGTTTGTGTGTCTCTTGTCTATTGGCTAGTTTCATCCGGTCTGGTGACATGTTATTCAAGATTACTCCATACTAGGACAGTTACAAACAGTACTTTCTGGGAAGGCTTAGTCAGTTAACATATTCATTGAGAATAATAAGATCATTGTCTTTCCCAAGATGGAGTCATTTAGGTTTAGACAAGACCTTCTCACTGTTACAAACAGTACTTCGTACTGATTAGATGTCTCCATCTGGCCTGACTCATCCTTGTTTTCTGGGCTCTGCTATCAGGAACTAGCCGACTACATATTACTGCTTTCCCAGACTTGTTTCTAAGTAAGTTTCTCTGCGGGGGGAGAGTCAATTTAAGTTTACTGCACAAACAACAAAGTGGCTATTTACCCAAGATGGAGTCGCTCTGGCTAAATATGTCCTTACACTACATACACCAATTTTCCTTCAGTATCCCACTGCCTCCATGTTTCCATGGCGAGAAGCTTCCTCTCTGAGATCAGCATGCAGGACCCTGCGCAGACAAGGAGCACTTACCTTAGGCAGAGCTGATGTGATTCAAGCTACTTAGCAGCTACATAACCCTTGGGCACATTTCTCTGTGTCCCTATACCTTAGTTTCCTCTTCTATAAAATGGAACTAATAATATACCAACCTCATGGGAATGTTATAAAAATTAAATTAGATAAAAGATTGGCATAATTGTAGCCGTTATAGGTTCCATATTGTTAAGGACCTTTTGTTTTGCTTTGTTTTAATGAGACGGGCACACATTTATTGAGAATTTTCAGGGCTTGGTTTAATTCTTGCTAATTCTCAACCAATTACTGAGAATAAAGCAATTAGCAAAGAGAGAGCAGACTATGCTTGAAAATATAAATAATACAAAATCACTTCTGGGCATCTATCCACTTAATTCTCCATCATTTGTGCTCAACTGAATTAATAGCATATGTGTGTGTTGAGATGTTCTAAGTGGAGAATAGGATAACACAGAGCACGTGTATCGGGGGCAAAGTGGGAATTGATATTGAACAGCACTGAAAAGTACTTGAAAGTGTGAGTTTCAGTTTAGACAGTCTGACTTTAAATGGGAGTTTAGCCACATATTGTTTATACGTGAAGCCCTGGATGTGTTAAACTTCTAAAGTCCTCTGTTTATATATCTACAAAATGTAGGTGCCTGGGTGGCTCAGTAGGTTAAAGCCTCTGCCTTCGGCTCAGGTCATGATCTCAGGGTCCTAGGGTCGAACCCCTGATCATGCTCTCTGCTCAGCGGGGAGCCTGCTTCCTCCTCTCTCTCTCTCTGCCTGTCTCTCTGCGTACTTGTGATCTCTGTCAAATAAATGTTTTAAAATGTAGATAACACTTCACACATCATAAGTTTATTGTGACACATATTCATATTAATTTTGGAAATAATTTCAAGGATTACTACACAGGTAATGGCTCCCATTCCCCTTCTTATCTCGGGTAAGACCAACTGTGTGTGTGCTAATGATAAACACATTATTTGACCAGAACCTCATGGTATTAAAAACAAACAAACAAACAAACAAAAAAAAAAACGATTGAAATGCTCTTGTAAACTCATTCTGGAATAACTGTGTGTTTCTGTATGTGAGACGATCTGATCTCTCCAATGAAAGCAGGTGTGGAAACCCAGCTTCTAATTCCTAAGGCAAGCACTGTCCCCTGGCCCCAGTGTATCTGTTCAGGGCCACAAGCTTTTAAAGGGACCACCTGAAGGGTACGGGACTCAGAAGCTCTGGTAGAGAGGGGAGGGCCGAGGGCCGGCCAGAGGGAGCAAGGCTGGGGCCTCTTCTCTAGACGAGAAGCCACTTCACCAGTTCTGTTGAATGTTCTTTCTGTTTCTCTCTCTCTGATGCTGCCATCAGCTCGTGGCTATGAAAGCTTTGCTGCTGCTTGCCTTCTTTTGCTTTACTCACTTTCCATGGAGTCTTGCAAGTCTGAGAAAGGCACACATTCTAAGCTGATTTTGTAGATGGAGAACCGAGCCCTAGAGAAACAGGTAGTGAAGAACTGGCTTTGAAAGAAACTTTTAGCAAAGAGACTAAAGCTATGGACTCGATACTCAGATTATCCGGGCTCCAGTTTTATCTCTGCCACTTACTAGCTGTGTGATCTGGGACACTTAACCTCACTTTATGTTAGTTTCCCCATCTGTAAAATGCTGATAAGAACAGCACCTTCTGGGGCACCTGGGTGGCTCAGTGGGTTAAGCCTCTGCCTTTGGTTCAGGTCATGATCTCAGGGTCCTGGGATCGAGCCCCACATTGGGCTCTCTGCTCAGCGGGGAGCCTGCTTCCCCATCTCTCTCTCTCTGCCTACTTGTAACCTTGGTTAAGTATGTAAATAAATAAATAAATAAATACCAGTACCTACCTCATAGGGTTGTTGACAGAATGCTGAGTTAAAGCAAAGTGCTCAGAACAGAACCTTGCTGATAAGATGTACTATGCCTATGTCAATTATTGGTTTTGAACCTTTACCTGGGAGGTCTCATAAGAAAATATTTAGCATAATGAGATTATTCTGACTCTCCATAACCATATTCCTTCTAGACTATTTGGCTAGTAGTGTCTTATGCCCTTGTAATGGCTTTTAAAACAGATAAAGGTTAATCAACACTGCCCTAAATGTGACCAGGACACAAGTTTCTAAAGGATGCATCAGAGAATTCTAGTACTTAGAGGTGGTTTGGGGTCCCCCCGCCAAAGTCTGTAACTGTCTTAAGTCTCGAATAATTAAGCAAGGATTATGGTACATGTTACCTCCTGTCTCTATGTTTGGCCACCAGGTAGACGCAAACATACTACAAATTATACAGCTGAACTCGAGTTCAGCTGTGATGTAAATCCCTTGGGGTCAGGCCTCAATTAGAAAACCTCTAGAAAGATAAGCTTGAGTTACAGTCTTAGCAGTGACAAGAGTTTTTCTTTCTTATCAGTTTTTCTTCATGCTTTGATCCACTTCTGAACTCCCTTCCCTGCACATGGAAACTGTCCCCTTATACAGGCTTTTGAAATCTCTCCTACGCTTTAATACCATTGTCCTTTTAATAAGTATAGTATTCAACTGCTGGGTAGAACAGACTTAATTCTTTCCCCCTGAGTTTTTCCATTATAAAAGAGCATTTGCTAATAATTAAATCATATAAGCACTATAATAGTATGAGAAGGCAGGATAGCGTGTATGCTGAGTGTGGCTTCCAGTATAAGATGAAACCGAATTTGAATGCTAGGTTCACCACTTAAAAACTTTTCACTTTGGATAAATTATTTAACTTAAGCTCCAATCACTTTATCTGTTTGTGTTTTTTTTTTTTAAGTAATAACTGGTATGTATATGATATTTACATGACTAATTTTAGGTAGTCATGAGGATGAAATGCTCTAACATATGCAGATGCTTACATTAGTGCCAGACGTAGGGTGACCACTAAATAAACATTAAACTCTTGTTTAATGTTTCTGCTTAAAAATTATGGAGTTTTCATACTAGAAGAAGGATGCCTGTGTTGTATGACCGCTATTCTTGGCTTTATCCCTGTAGGGAAGTGAAGGGAACCACAGCAAAGTTAGGCCATATAACCATACTTAAGCCCGATAGTAGGACCGTATGATAGTTATAACCAAGGCTCTGAATTTGGACAACCTGAGTTCAAGCCCCAGCTCCCCCTTTTACGCTACGAGCTTGAATAAGCTGTGAACCTGACTGGGTCTACATTTTCTACATCTGCAACATGGGGTCAATGATACCATCCACTGGGGAGTGGTGAGAATTAAGAGAGCTCATACTTCTAAGGCACCTGGAACAAAAAATGGCACATTAAAAGCATTCAAGTATTTGAATTGCTAATAGGCAAGAACAGTCAAGGAAATTGCAGATTATAAACAACAATTTTCGGTTTTGAGTTCTAGGAAATGCATCGTTTTGTTCTCTACATAAATGAGGTCGACATCCTTAATAGTTTCTACTTGTCCTCAAACCAAATAGACTACATTTCTATGTATTAAGCCTTTAGTGACTGTTGAGGCACCATACAGAATATACATGTTTAAGACTTAAGGGGTTTGCTTTTAAGTCAAAGAGACCAGCCTTAGTCATAGAAAATAATTTGACTGGGGCACCTGGGTGGCTCAGTGGGTTAAGCCTCTACCTTCGGCTCAGGTCATGGTCTCAGGGTCCTGGGATGGAGCCCCGCATCGGGCTCTCTGCTCAGCAGGGAACCTGCTTCCCCTCTCTCTTTCTCTCTCTGCCTGCCTCTCTGCCTACTTGTAATCTACTTGAAATAAAATAAAAAAAAAATTATTTGACAACAGGATTAGTTCATACGGTCAAGTTCTAAGGGATATGTTGTCATCTATAAGAAAAGAAATGGCAAAAAAATGATGAGACTCATGAGCTGGTAGTAACTCATAGACAGTATAGGATACAACTAAGAGTTTTTGGAGGGAGCAAGAGTGGATTCAAGCTCTGGTTCCAGAGACCAAGAAAAGCAAAGGGGAGGTAGTAGGACTAGACATGGTGTTTGTGGAGGAAAGCAGCAGAGGAATGATAAACGCCAGGATTTATCAGAGGGTATTTTGAGCAGATAATGGGAATTGAGACTCTGAATGGCACACAAGGTAACAGAAGACCTCTGAAGAGTCAAGTTTATGGCTTAACTCACATCTCATTTTATAGATGAGGGGATAAGCATAAAGAATTACTTCCAAGTCGCACTTACACTGCAAGACCCCATCAGCCCTGGCTCCTTGGCCAGTGAATTTTGTGGGGTCAGATCACAGAGAACACGGATTAGAAAAATTCCTTTGCCTCCCACATGGTCATGATTTAAATCTTATAGATCACTCAATGCTCTCTTTTATCCATACTGAAATAAACAAATATGGATTCATAGGCTACTCAGAGAAGGGCCTCATCAGCCCCCACTTGGGAGCACCCAGCCCCTGGTAGGTAGCTTGATTACTGGAGCACTGGCTTAGAACCCAGCCCTCATTCCCAGGGCAAAGCGTTCCCACTGCAGCACACCACCCCCACTTATTTACTGTGATTTCAAACTCTTCCCTGAAGGATCTTCCGCCTCTCCCTGCCAGGCTCACGGACTCCGGCTTTTTCCCCCTACGGTGTGTGTTTCTTCTTATCTCTCACTTTTACCAACTCCCTCAGGATCAATGAAAGGGTATTGTCCGCTTAAATGCAGCTTCCAGGATTGCTCTCCCTGTGACTCCCAAAGATCTGTCAATCTGGAGTTTTTGTCTGATTCTGTCGGACTGTGCTCCGGAATCAACGGAAGTCGTTAGATGACAAAGGTCTATCTGTCCCTCCTACCCTGGGTCCCCTCTGGCTGACGGGTCCCAGACCCTGTAACCTGAGCCCTTTCTTGATAAAAGCCGGACCCTCGCATCCTCTGGAGATCCCCGTGTGCCCTTAACCTTCTGGGGCAGTTGTTCTCACCTTCACGTTTTTCCGTTTTCCCCTCCTGCCACTGTGTGCCGACAGGTTCTCGGTGAGGAAGGGAGCAGCAGGGGAGTCTGGGAAAGCCTGTGCATTAGCACAGCCGTGGGTCATTTCAGCAGCTGTGCTGGGAAGAGCAGGCAGGCCAGAAACCGCGGCGAAACGTGCGAAAGCACACAGCAGGCGCTTGACTGAGGTGGCAGGGATTTCTTGACGGTTCTCTGTTTTATCCCATCAGCTTTGACTCTTCTTCTTCACCCGTGAGTGGGTGTCAGTGACTCCAGCGTTCCTTCCCCACCCTCGCCGCCTCCTCCTCCTCTTCCCTCTGCTTCCCCTCACAGCCCTCAGTGGCAGCCGAATCAGAATTAGGAGGGCAGTAATGATCCAATGATCCCACCGTTCCCTCTTCACCATTTATCACCAGCCCACTTCCCTTTCAAACCCGAGACACTGCTTGCGTATGGCGAGGTGCCCAGCAGACCCCGAAGAAACCTTGCTGCCAGGGCCGGCAGCGTTAGGGTTGAGAGAATTAGCACAGGGTCGTCATCCGACCAGAGATGGTACGTTGGATGGGTTGAACTCCAGTAACAAAATAGACTTCTGCATTCTCCTTTGCAGGACATGGTTTGCAGGACAGTGTTCCCTTTTCCTCCAGCTTAAGTTGTTTCCATTTCACCACCTTTACTTGTTATAACTGAATATTTCATGAATCTTCTCCTCCTCCTTCAATGTTCCATCATCAAGGCGTATGTGTCTTTACAAATTGCACTTATCCTCTTATGCTGCTTGCTTTTAAGCGCCTTATGTGATTTTGTGTCAAAATACGTTGCACGGGGACTCGAAAAACCATACCTGCGTGGTGGGCCCTTGCTTGCGGTTCCCTGGTTTGTTAGTGACAGCACCTGGCTCCTCCGACGTACGGTCCAGACGCTCTTCTCACAGCAGGAACTTTGGGACAGAAGGGCAACCTGAGAGGTGACCTTCTTTGGCAGACTGGGTGGCAGGTCTGGATGGAAGGATGTTCTGCACATCGGGCTTGGGAAGTACACACAGGCAAGAAAAGAGACAGCTGGCAGGGAGAGGCACCATGTTGGTCTGAACAAGCTGTTGGAAAAACTGCCAGGTGAGAAGAATCAAGGAGAGGCAAGAGGAGAACAAGCCAGAAGGAATGGAAGCGTAAGAGATAAGAATGAGGGGCGCCTGGGTGGTTCAGTCACCCTTCGGCTCAGGTGAGGATTTCCAGGTCCTGGGATCGAGCCCCATGTTGGGCTCCCAGCTCAGCGAACAGTCTGTTTCTCCCTGTGCCTCTCCCTCTGCTTGTGCTCACTCTGTCTCTCTCTCAAATGAATAAATAAAATCTTTTAAAAAAGAAGACTTAACTAGACAGAAATAGATGGTAGAAGATTAAAGAAGCGCACAAAGTATAATTAGGGACATTCCTAGCCTGTACTCTGCCTTTGGACAAATTAGAAAAACATGCCAGTTTCTCTGGGCGGGCGGGGGGTGGGGATGTGATGTGGGGAGGTGGTCCTGTGTTTGGGCGCACAGCTTGGTGCACAGGAAGTAGGCTCCTGTCTGCTTCCCTGGTTGGTGCCCTTCCGTGAGGCCCAGCCTGCGTGCTGTGCACGTTGGCTGTGTGTGTGTACCAACCGAGAATATGCTCTGAAGAGCAGTGGCCCAACTTTTAGTATGTCTTACCTCTGGGAAAAAAGCCTGCCTCCTAAATGTTCATATTATAGCATTCCTTTCCATAATGTAGTAGGCTTTACGGAGTTCCTAAGCGTCCAGGCCTGTTTGATTCCCCCAAGAAGTCCTGTGAGTGCACTGTTATGCCCACTGTGTAGATGAACAGACAAGTTCAAGAGATCAAGTTGTTCACAGAGGACACAGGAGATCAACTGAGTGGCAGGCGTGATTTAAATCTAGATCCTCCGGCTGGAAGCCCTGAGCTTTTCTGCTGTATCAGTCTACCCACAGTGACAGTACACAGAGAATAAATGAGGCTGTGTTTGTGAATTGCCATTACCACTCCTCATGCATATGCATAATTAAGTTATGCATATGTGATAATTAAGACAACTGTGTCATCTTGTCTGTACCAGCATAACGGGTGGGTTTTTGCCACCAAGGCCATTTGGAGAAATGAATTTCTGCGCCTCTTCCTCCCAGGTAAACAGCGGTCAGTGATATCGTCCTCATAACTCATTGTTAATAATCATCCTATTTCTGAATATTAAACTCCACAGGACAGGGCTTCTGTTTCCTATATCACAGCTCCAAAAACAAGAACAATACTTGGCACAAGCAGCGGCTCATACATATTTGTCGAATGTTTACTGCACGCTGAGTGCCAGGCTAAGAACTTTACACACGTTATTTCATTTATTCCTCACCACAGAGCTGCAGGCTGGGTGCAAGAACCTCCATTTTAAGGTTGAGGAAATCAAGAGCCAGAGAGGGAAGTAACTCGGCAGAGGTCACACAGCTAGTAGGAGGCAGGGCTGGCATTCAAACGCAAGGTGGATCCTAAAGCTTATTCTCTTAGGAGCTAGAATTGTCGCAAGGGTTAAATAAAATTAAGTACAGGGCCCAGCACTGCATGTAGCACAGAGATGTTTGATTACTGAGGATCTCTCTGCCCATAAATCCAAAATTCATGATCACTTTTAAAATGTCATAAGATTAAACAAATACAGATGTCTTTGCTGATAAATAACTAGAAGCCCAATTTCTGAACACGGAGTAGCCAGATTTTTCTCTCCCCATCAGGCTTCCTACGTTAACAATTTCTTGGGGTACCAACTGATGACTTCTCCTTTAAACACATACCCCTCATTAGCTCCAACAATGCATGTTCTCACGGGTCTCACAGCCCAGGCGACAATGACACTGGCTTCTGTCCAGGGATGTAGAGGAGAAGCCAAAAGTGACTAACGTCCCATATGGTGATAAACACAGTTCTGTCTTTATAATGTATTCATCTCCAGAGGCCTCACGGCAAAGCAATTAATACTGCGGTTGGGAGGGTTCCCCTACCCACCCCCCCCACATCTATTTGTTGTGAAATAAACTATATTTCTTCACCTTTTGAAAACGGAGGAAAAAATAACACTTAGAAAACATTCAGTAAATAGTTACGATGAAGTCTGATAAAAACAGTTGCTGGAGCATACCTCCCCTCCCCCCACCTTAATATGCAAGATGACCCAGTACGGGCGACAGAATGGGCCCACGGAAGGGGCTGCTGTTCCTAGAGAGCCACCGGATATTACCAAACTCCATCTCCGGAGATAACCTGGGAAATAGGAACTTTGAAATCAAAATAAATACTTGGGTTTGGATCCTAGCTCTGCCTCCTCCTAGTTTTGCCATTCTTTTTTTTTTCTTTTTTAAATATTTTATTTATTTGAGAGAGAGACAGTAGGGAGAGTATGAGTGAAAGAAGCAGACTCCCTGTGGAGCTGGGAGCCTGATGCGGGACTCAATCCTGGGACTCCAGGATCATGACCTGAACTGAAGGCAGTTGCTTAACCAACTGAGCTACCCAGGTACCCCTAGTTTTGCCATTCTAAATGAGCTCTTCTCCTGTGCTGTAGCTGCCCTCTCTCTTATGAGGATGATCATGCCTGCTTCGAAGCCACCCTGCCAGGACTCCGATGTAGCCGACCTAGGGAGTCCCCGGCCCCAGGGGAGCTCCCTGTGCCTGTTTCCTTCAGGGCTGACAGTGTGGAAGGCTGAGCCATAAGGGGCAGGAGAAGGCTGAGCGATGAGGGGCAGGAGGTGACTGCAAAGAGAATGCACAGTCCATGTGTTGCACTCCTGGCAGGAGGAGGGTCATTTTGACAGGAAATGTAAGACAACAGTGACATACAATTCTAACTGGTCAATAGATTGGCCATTTTGAAGGAAAAGATGCAAAAGACTGTGGGGCCAGCGTCAAGGGCTGAGGGCCCAGCATTGATCCACACGGCTTCAGAGCTTTTCCCTACTCTGTGCCTCAACAGCTCCCCGAAAATGTAAACCTCTACCACACGTGTGCCACTTGATAGGATTAGTGAGATGAAACTTGTAAATCTGTAGTATCTTCAAAAGAGGAGATGATGGGAATTCAAAAGCAGCTAGGAAGCCTCAGCCACCCCCCTCTCCCACTCCCCTCCTTTAGGGCGATGGCTGTGCCAGCGTTCTCCTAAAAATGACTGTTGATGAATGGGTTTGGCTTTTCCTGGAGACACAGAAAACAAATTAAATAAGTAAGAAAAAATACATTTCCTTCATGGACTGAAGCAAAGTTTAAATTTCATTTATTCAAGTGTTTGTTGAGGTCTACTCTCCCTTCCCCCCCTCCTCTCTCTGTATATATATTATATATTATATATATATTATATATAAAATCTTATAATCTGTGATTGGTATTGCCCAGGAAAGAACACCCTACATATTTACCGAATAGCCTCTTTCTCCAGGGACTTTCCGCATTTAAATAGCTCCCCATTCTCTCATCTGTTGTACAAGGATGAATGGCCCCTTCTAGAGGGTACAATATGGCAGCTGTTTAATGACACATAATAACATGATGTAATAGAAGAAGCCAACAAGACCCCTTAGAAACAGTGAGGGAGAAGGCGGTAAGAAGTTAGTAGCCAATTACCTGTAGTAGAATTTGCCTGTTGTGTTGTGGGGAGGATTGTTTTGGTGGAATGTGTAGTAAGACTTCTAGAACTTCCACCGTTTGTGATATGTACTCTGCCTAGCTAACAAGAATAACATTACAGAGTTTAGGACGAAAGACTAAAATAGGTAACAGCAACAAGACACAAGGCAGAAGTGAGAAAGAGGTGGAGAGTGTGTTCCACAGATGAATGACCTCAAGGTCGTAGGTAACACTGTCTGCTTAGCGGTATCACAGGGACACCTGGCAGGAATCTCATGAGAAAAGGATCCAGATATGCAAGTTTCAGTCTGAAAGAAAATGACATTCCTGTATCCCTGCATAGGACGGTCCTGAGGAATGAAGAATTCTTTGAATAGAAAATAAGCATTACCAACTACAAAAGACATGGCATTCTCTTAGATATTGTGAAGAAAGATGGGTCTCCTAGGAAAACATATGGGAATTCGCTCAAGCAACAGATTCTAGTCTGAAAGGATTGGCTCTTCTGTCTCATGTTATTGAAATAATTAGCATCATCAGTTCTTAGGCACTGTGGGGGTTGATAAAACCAATACAGTCGTCATGTATTGACGATCTACTCTATGCCAATCACTGGGGTAAGCCTTTTGTGTGAGTTACCTTATTTAATTCTCATGATTTATGAAGTAGATATTAACGCCAGTTTTCAGATTAGAAAATTGAGGATCAGAGAGATTAAGTACCTGCCAAAAATGACACTAAGTGACAAATCTCACTACTTCTTGTTAGACAGAACTGAACTCAGGTCAAAGTCTAAGTTCTTAACCATGATGGGTTTTTCATAGCACAGAGTGAGCAAGAGGATTGCAGGTTGCATACGGATGAATATTTCTTTAAAGATTTTATTTTAGAGAGCGATAGAGAGTGTTCATGAGCAGTGGTTGGGGCAGTGGTAAGTTGGGGAGAGGGAGAGGCAGACTCCCAGCTAAGCAGGGAGCCCGATGCGGGGCTCGATCCCAGGATGCTGAGATCATGACCTGAGCTGAAAGCAGATATTTAACTGACTGAGACACCCAGGCAACCCCATGGATGAGCATTTAAAAACTTAATATCTATTGAATGAGGATTAGACAAGAATAAAGAACTTTGTAGCAAGGGGATGGAAGTGGGACAGCCACAAATAAGTATGTAAATACCCGAAATTGGGAAATTACATCAGGACACATATGCTTACATGATTCTTGAGCTTCTGTCACCAGCACGCTCTGTTGCTATGCTCTCTGGAATTTTAGTCCCTTTGCCCACTTAGTGGTGCCACACACCAAATCAGTCCCATTGTTGACTTTCTCTGTTGCTATTCCTTTGATGCCTAATAGTGTGGGGGAAGGAGCACAGTCCTGCTAATTGGCCACATCGCTACACATTGATAATTCCCAGCCCTAATTTGGTTCTCCCTATTGGTCAGCATTTCTATTCCCTATCCCGCAGTGGCTGTTCTAAATCCTTACCATTCTCTCAATCCGATTCTATCCGAACATCTCTCTCATTAGAGGATCCAGGCTTCCTCTTTTACCAATAAAACACCTCATTAGAGATTCTCATATATATAAGTAAACTGAAGCACAGAAAAGCTGAAGTAACTTATCCAAAGTCTCCCTGCTAATAATGGTAGAGCTGGGATTGAAACCTTGTCAATCAGGCTATAGACTTTGCCCTATTAACCACGATGCCATATTGCCTCTCTGGTCAAACATTTTGAATGAGTTAACCAATGAATGGATGGGTTAAAGAAAGACTGGAATTTGAAACTTGGGATGCCCCTGACCCAGCTCAACTCTGCTTATACTTCTGAAGCTAGTGACAAAGTTAACTCCTATATTAGGACCCACAAAATGGAGGCTCCCCCAGTGGCCCAGCACAGGTCACAAAAGTAAACCTAAATCAGCCAGCACTTAGGTTTCTTTGGCAGGAGTTCTCCATAACATACACCAATCCCAATCTTCCAACTCCCCTTTAGCTAGTTCACCTTACCCTAGAAAATAGGACCCGCGAGCCCTCTAAGGAACTCTACCTCCTAGCCAATCATGCTCTGTTTCTGCGTTGCCCCTTCTAACATTTTATAAAACCCACTCTTGCCCAAAACCTCTTGGGTAGAGTGTTGCACTGCTTCTGAGGCACTGTGATCCCCTAATCCACAGCTTGCTCTCCTTTGCCTACGGGACATCACCTTACTGAGTTTTTTGGTTTTGTCATTTGACACTAGGCTTGTCCTTGTATGTGGCCCTAATCCACATGCTTTAGGACTTGGCTTTACTTGATTGGTTCCTTCCCCAGAGTCCACAAGAACTTGCTCCATGACTTAGTTTTCCCTTTGCATCCACCAGAATAGTTGATCCACCAACCCTTCCCTAGCTCCAGCGAGCTTTTCTATAAACCCTCTTGTTCTTAAGAACAGTCTCCCAGATCAGAGTCCAAGAATAGTCTAAAATCCTCCCCATCCTCTCCCAAAACTTTGTCTCTTGAATCGTCTATTTTCTCATTTTCTATTATCACTTCCTTAATTCCTTCATATAGGACATTTTTTGGCATTAAGAATTCAGTGAGGGATGCCTGGGTGGCTCAGTTGGTTAAGCAGCTGCCTTCAGCTCAGGTCATGATTCCAGGGTCCTGGGATCGAGCCCCACATCGGGCTCCTTGCTCGGCAGAGAGCCTGCTTCTCCCTCTGCCTCTGTCTGCCTGTGCTCGCTCGCTCTCTCTCCCTCTGTCTCTGACAAATAAATAAAATCTTAAAAAAAAAAAAAAAAAAAAAAAGAATTCAGTGAGAAACAAAACCAGAACCCTGTCCTCCAACTCCCATTGGAAGGAAGGAGACAGGCTCTAACTGAGATCCAGATTATCCTACCTGAAGAGAATCAAACATAAATGGGAAAAGCAAACCTGAGTTTGGGGGGGTATAGTGGGGTGACCTGACAGTATAGAAAGCTCCTGCGAAGTGGGTACTCATGAGTTTATTAAGAAAACAGAGATCACTCAAACTAGTTGGGTGATGTGTGTGTGTGTATGTGTGTGTAACTTTTGCCGGATTAGATAAGGCAAGGAAAAAGTAGGTGGATGACTTTCTGCATTTCCTCATTAACTCTTTTTTTTCTTTTTTTAAGATTTTTATTTTTCTTTATTTGACAGAGATCACAGGTAGACAGAGAGGCAGGCAGAGAGAAAGAAGGAAGCAGGCTCCCTGCTGAGCAGAGAGCCCGATGGGGGGCTTGATCCCAGGACCCTGGGATCATGACCTGAGCCGAAGGCAGAGGTTTTAACCCACTGAGCCACCCAGGTGCCCCTCCTCATTAACTCTTATACAGGTCACTGCAAAAGCCAAGTAAGTGGTCCCCTTACCTTCAGTACCCACCTTTTTACCACTCCATATCGATGGAGTTCTCTGTAAGACACAGGTGTGTTATACTGTTGCTCTGCCTAGATACCTCTAATGCCTTCCTTGCCTGCAGCGGTGGTTCTCAAACCTCAGTATATCAAAATCACCTGAAGAGGGGCACCTGGGTGGCTCAATCATTAAATGTCTGCCTTCAGCTGAGGTCATGATCCCAGGGTCCTGAAATCGAGCCCTGCATCGGGCTCCTTGCTCTGCAGGAAGCCTGCTTCTCCCTCTCCCACTTCCCCTGCTTGTGTTCTCTTTCTTCCTGTCTCTCTGTCAAATAAATGAAATCTTTTTTTTTGTTTGTTTGTTTTGTTTTAATCACCTGGAGAGATTACCAAACTGCTGTTCCTTCCCTCATTCTCCTCAACTCACTACCCCTAGTTTCTGATGCAGTCGGTCAGGGGTGGAGCCTGAGAATCTGCATTTCTAACAAGTTTCCTGTTGATACCCATGGTCTGGAGACCACACTTCGAGAACCCTGCTCTGATGAACACTGTGCTAACTCCTTCATAAACTGAGCCAGCCTATTTCCAATTTCACTCGTCCACCCTCTCATAAAGCACTTACAGAAACAGTGTGCTAGCCAATCCAACCACCTATAGCATTTTCAACATGCCAAGTACCTTCTCTTCAGTTACCTCTGCTCAGGCCCTTTCCCTTGTCATGAATACCCTTCCTTTCTCTCCCGCGGTGACATCCTTTCCCTTTGAGCCCCTGCCTGAACAACCACCTCTGGCAATCCTTCCTTCAACCCACCATTTGGGAAAAATTAATTACTGCTTCCTCTGGGCTCCCAAAGCACTTTATATCTCTTGATTTCTCACAGCATAACATAATTCTTTGTCCCTTGCTTTGAGGAAATATGATTTATTCATCTCTGTACCCCCCAGTGACCAGCACAGGCCGTGGTGCATAACAGATGCTCGATAAATGTTTATTGACCCATGACTAGTTAGGTACCTGGATGCTAATGATAGTCAGAGAAGGCCCCTCGGGGCAGTCAGGAATAAAGGAGTAGAAAGAATACCTGATAATGTGTCTTGTTGGACTGGAGTCCCTGGGGCAGAAAGCGGAAGTCCCTCAGAAGAACCGCCCACCTACACTGTCCACCAACCCAGACCGATTTTAGAGATCTGTTCATTTTGCAGAAAGGGAGAAGTCTTGAAACTCTGGGTGTTCTATATCCTGACTTCTCTTGGATCACCTGAGAATTTCAGAAACCAGAAAAGCATTGTCAGTAAAACCGTATCTAAATAACCTGGTGAAATTTTCCAAGTGTGAGGCTCAGAGTTCTTTTAAACCATTACCAAAATGATCTCTCCCTAATCTTTCCCTCCTCAAAACGAGCATATTGTGAGCTCTGAGCGCCCAGTGATGACAGACCTAGGGTCACCAGGAAATATCCCTCCCTCCAAGAAACTTAAAATGCTGCCAAAACACATGTTATTAGCATGTGCTTTGTTTGTTGACATTGATATTTTGTGATTTTTTTTTTCCCCAAGCCTTGTTTCATCTCCACCTGGCATTAAGAATTTTTCAAAAGACTTCTGTTTCTGATTTACATTCTTGAGAAATGACTGGATATTGTAAGATCATGTTGGACAAAACCCCTGCTCAGCAGTTCTGACACTGTGGTCACGGCCCAGCCACCTGATACCTTTAGAACTAAATGGGAGCTGCCCAGGGAGCTGGGAGTGGCTTCAAGCCTCACCCCACAAAAGAGGTGCTGGGCTTGGAATTACCTACCAGTCGGTTTAATGACCTCATGTGAACTTCTCTCAAAAGTTGTTCTCTGTGTGTCCAAGCAGAATCTTATCCAGTGCCTAGTGGTCTAGTATATTTCCAATGTCTGTATATTTATAGTTTGTGAGGAATGTCTCTTATTTCTCCACAGTGAGGGCTTTCTGTGGGAATTACCATGGTTTTCTGTCTCTGGGCGGGCTTTAGAGTAATAGTCACTTTTGGCACCCATTTCTTCATCATACGAGGGTGAAATATTCAGGGCTGCTCTACAGATCAAGAAGGAGTTTTGTCCTAAGTGCCTTTTTGCCTCCATCTGAGTCATTTTCCTTCTAACTACTGAAGAGGGGGGAGCAGAATAGGAATAGGAAAAAGAATAAAGAGAATGACACTTGACGACAACAAGGAATGAAAAGCAAAATTTACAAGAGCCTGAGTTCCCAGGAAGCAGGACTAAGAGGAGCTCCGGGGAAGGAAGGGTTGAGAAAGGAGGATATAGAGCGAACAGACAGAAGATGTAGCTTCGGAAACTGGAGGTGATTTTGCAGGAAACCAGCAGCTGGGACGGCAGGTACAGTGGGAGTGTGGGGTGAGGGCCACCAGGTACCCCATTGGCTGAGCGTTTGTGTCACAGGCGCTTTGTTATCCACTTTACTCACTACCTTGTGAAATCCCCACCAGAACCCTGTGAGACATGAATATCCAAGCCTAGCTCAGGGAAGTTACATCCCTTGCTTAGTGTCACTCGATAAGTGACAGAAATGGAATTTAAGCCCAGATAATGTTTTGACCCCAAAGCCCATTCTTAAGATGGCCAAATCTGAGGCACCAGCTTTTTCTTGGCTCAGAACATTCTGCAGTCAGGTTGGGAGGCCTATTAAGCCGGCAATGGGTATTAAGAGAGGGTTCTACACCTGTGTGACAACCCACCTTGAAATCTCTAAGTGACCTCTGCTTGGAGTGTACGGGACAGAGTCTGAGGTTCCCAGGGTCCCACTTTTGGTATAACTATGAAGAGGGTAGTGTGTCTTCCATTCTCACCAGGGACTTCCCTTGGGCCCTCAGTCAGTAAAGGCCTCTGCTCTTTTCTCCTCTCCTGTATTTCATTGCCCGAGGACTCTGCTGTAGATTAGGAGATTCTCAGGAGCTCTTGGTTGTCTGACCTTCAGCCTTTCCCTGGGTTCATTTTCCTCATTAATGAAACGATTTGCATGTACAGTGCTAAAAAGCATTTAAAGAATGAGGAAACTGCCAGTAACAACCAACTAACCACCTGAAGTTAGGATTCTACCCCTCCACCCCCACTTTCTCTCCTTATTTTCATTTTTAGCCATTTGCCAAAGTCAGTTCTCTATTGCGTCTCCCCCAGGAATGGATTCTCCAGCTCCCCTTTTCTACTTCCATTATGTCAGGCCAAGCCCTGCCAGGCTTTTGCTAAACCCTTTATTCACCTTGTAAATGGTACCCTTCCTGCGGCCCATACTCTTCTTAAAGATTTTCTGCCAGATTAATCTTCCCTAAGCACAATGCTGATTTTGCTCTATGTTGACTAAATTACACCTCACTGATCACAGAATAAAACCACCTCCTTATTCTTACCGGCCATGGGTCCTACCCTACTTTCTAGATGCCCTACCCAACATTCTCTATTCCAGGACACATCCAGAACTTTACCCACTTCTGTGCCTTCCTCCCTACAACTCCCCCTGCGTGGCATGCATTCTCTCTTCATCCCCAAATGTCCAAGTCTATCTGTAACTCAAAGCCTGGCTCAAGTGCCAGTTACCACAGAGGACTTTTTTTTTAATCTTTGGAGTTCCACTTCACCAGTACTTTATTAGGTGTTCTTAGGAAAGGGTATGTCTTTTTTACCTGCAGTTTCAAATCTTTAATCCAGGATTGTTTTCTTCTGTTATATCTTTGACTATTTTTACTCTGGGTTGTTTTTGTTTTGTTTTGTTTTATTTTTTCGTTCCTGTTCCCTCTTTCAGGAACATCAGTTGTAGGTATATCAGATGTCCTTTGCCTTTATCTCTCATCTTCCTTATAATCATGTTAATATCTTTGTCCTTTCTGACCTTGTCTTATGTCATTTCAAGCCTCTCCACTATATCTGTCTCTTTTTTCAGCTGTATTTATTTTATATTTTTGCTTTTAATAAGGCTTTAGTTTGTCAAGATTTTATTTTTCTTTTGCATTTCTTTGAGTGCTGCCAACTTTTTTTTACCTCCGGTGGTCTCAATAATAATTGCCTATTTAAAATCCTATATCTCCTCTTCGAGCTCTTTCTACAGCTGTCTGTGATATTTGCACATCTACTGAGATTTGTCCAAATCCTTCCTTTTTATTGGGTTGTTCTCTTCCTATTACATGTTGTTGATCTAATTTTTTTCTTTTGTGGGGTTTGGATTTTTGGTTTTATAGCTCTTATGCTATAAAAGGCCAGTGGGTGACTTTTTGATTATCAGTTATCCTTGATTTGGGCTGCTAGTTTCAGAAGATTATTTGAGTGGACTGAAAGGCTGTGAATTGGGAACATTACACAGTTTTGGTTGAGCTTTGTTGTCTTAAACACATTTCCACACAATCTGTTGTTTTGTGTTTATCTTGCAAATCAAGCACCTGACTTCAGTTTTTGTTATCCAGAAAGCTGGTATGGTTCTCAGCAAAATATAAGTCAGAGGTTGTTGGAGTCATGATCTGAGGATTGCTGGTTCTTATCCATCCATCACCTGTTCTTTTTTTTTTTTTTAATTTTTTAAAAAGATTATTTATTTGACAGACAGAGATCACAAGTGGGCAGAGAGGCAGGGAGAGAGAGGGGGAAGCAGGCTCCCCACTGAGCAGAAAGCCTGATGTGGGGCTCGATCCCAGGACCCTGAGATCATGACCTGAGCCCAAGGCAGAGGCTTTAACCCACTTAGCCACCCAGGCACCCCCATCCCTGCTTTCTTTATGACCTGCCTGTGCCCCCATATCTCATTGCCTCAAACACAGTAACTTTTCAATAGACCTTCAGGGCAGTGGCTCCTGCTTTTGGTAAAATCTGCCTCCCACGTGAGTTCTGAGGATTTCACTGTACTGGTGACCTGGTGCTTCATAGTTGGCTCAGTATTGCCATTTCCAACTAAATGGAATTTTTCTTCTTTAATAGGTTTGTGTGTGTGTGTGTGTGTGTGTGTGTGTAGTATTTGAGAAAATAGAGTAAAATGGAAACACCTTTACATTTTAAGCAAAGGTTCAGATGGTATATTTTGAAAGGTCAAATTAGATGAAAAGGAAGCCATGTGTGGCTAATAGAAAATATTCTATGAATTAGATAACACCAAGGTAATAGGTATTTGTTACTATTATGAGTTGGTTGTGTAATTCTGGAACAATGGATGTGAAATAATTTTAAGAATATAAGACTGCAGAGTGCCTGGGTGGCTAAGTCAGTAAACCTCTGCCTTTGGCTCAGGTCATGATCCCAGGATCCTGGGATTGAGCCCTCATTGGGCTTCCTACTCAGCGGGAAGTCTGCTTCTCTCTCTCCCACTCCCCCAGCTATGCTTCCTCTCTCGCTGTCTCTCTCTCTCTGTGTCAAATAAATAGATGAATCTTAAAAAAAAAAATAAAAATAAAAAGAATGTAAGACCATATTTAAATGTCAGGTGGTAATATTCACTACAGAACAGAATTTATATGAATCTGAGTCATCCTAAAAAACTTACTGGCTGGAATACCCAAAAGCCTTTTTATTTATTTGGTTTCAAATGTTTTTACTCCTTTTAAAAGGAAAAGTATGTTCATGTTCTTTAATCAGAGGAAGATATTAACTGTTGGAGAAATAAGAGTTAAGGACTTGTTGCTTTAAAATATTCTACAGTCAGACTATCTAGCAGAGCAACGTTCTAATAAGTAATCAGCTGTCAGGTTCCCAGACACTGTGGATGAGTGTTTGACCATGTAAGAGGGAGGCCTTTTGTGTGACTGTACTATTTGTCAGCTCCCTGCTTGGTTTACAAAGGAATGGCAACTATGTAGCACATATGCTGCTATTCCTTCCTTGCTGAGTCCATGATTGAGTGCTAATTCATCTTTGTATATTTTATGGTGAAATCACACATGGCCTCAGAATCTTTCCCAAAATAAAACTTAAAGCATCTACTGTAAATGTACTGAAGATGGCACGACTAAAACAATCTGCTTGCCAACCCTGATTTAACTCACCACTGGATTTCTTGATTTAATGATATGTCCAAAATAATGATAAACAGGAAGAAATGCAAAATTATGTTAAGATGAGATTTTCTAACTGTCAGAAAGTACTCTATTTGCTTATTTTCTATGCTGTTTGGCAAGGCAACTGGCATTCAGATCAACATTTATTGGTATCTCTTCTGGGCACTGTTATGAACTAGGGTAAGAAGATGACTAAAACGAGGACTCTGTCTTCAAAGAGTAAGCAAGTTAGTCCAAAAATATTAAATACTTCTTCTGACAGACACAATGTTTGGTACTGGGGTTCTAGCAGTGAACAAAAGGACACTGACCTTGACCTCCTGGGACAGATAGTCTAGAAGGGAAGGTAGGATTTCAAAACATAATGGTCACTAATGAAAAGCACATAAAGTATTTCAAAATTGTAAATAGGCCCTACTATTAGCATTTTGATGAGAGCTCTGAGTTTGTTGTGGGTGGACAGGTTTGCTATCCGTAACAGAGATAGCCATAGAAATAAGATAGAGTGAACAAGAACTTGGTATGACACACACATGCAAAAGAGGAGTTATGTACAAGAAACGTAAGTAGTGCCAAAGACTTAATGATTAATTCTGTCTTTCAGAGTCTGGGAAGCACACACAGGGAACACCGAATGGAAGTTTCATTGAATGAATAGGCTGTCAGTGGGCAGATAAGGAGAGAGTAAGGCTTTCCAGACAGACCAACAGCTGGAGTTCAAAAAACAAAAGAGAACCACTGCCTAGTATTAGCAGACAACTGACAGTGACTCTGAATGGCAAGCAATAGCCTTTAAGATAATAAGGGTCCCTTAGAGACAACTAAAGAAGCTTAAACTGTTGTTTGCACTGATGAGCCTGATGTTATTGACATGGTCCCACTTACTACAGAAAGATCACTTGGTGGCAGTCTTAAGGATGGATTGATGGGTAAAATAAAGCCTGGAGATAAGGAGCCCAATGATAAAATAAAATGCCAAAATCTAACTACCTAATCCAATCCACACTTTTGGTCATCACCTTACTTGATTTTTTTTTTTTTCCTGTGATAATGGAGAAGGAAAGGAGAGAATGTATTTGAGAAATATTTAAGAGACAGAACCCCCAGGACTTGTTAATTGCTAGGTCATAGTCCCCAAGAAAAAGAATGGGGTGATTGAGCATATGGAGCTTTCACTAAGATGCAGATTATAGGAGATTTGGGTTAAATTCATGAGTTCAGTATTGGGTGCATGAAACTTAGATGCCTGTGAACATTCAGCAGATGTCCAGTGGAGTGGAGAATATGTGGCTAAGTTCAGAAGAGTGGTCAATCCTGAAAATGTGGGTTTGAGCATTATTAGCATATTTCGATGGCGAAGACCATGAGGATAAATGAAATTACCCCCTAAAAAAGCGTATGTGGTGAAAAGAGAAATCTGAGAAGAGAATTCTAGGAAGCATCAACATTTAAGTAGAAGTTTAGCAGAAGAGTAGAGTTCAGGAAAGCAGACTGAAAAGGGATAATCAGAAATATAGGAGGAAAATCAAGAGGGTGATATCCCAGAAGTCAAGGTAAATGAAATTTAAAGAAGGTGGTTTCTGCAATTCAGAGAAATAAAAGTCAGTACAGAAACTTGTTAGGTTTGGCATTTAGAAAGTCACTGTTGACATTTGGTGAAAAGAGCATCAATAGAGACAGAGATGGATAAAAAGCCAGGTTATAAATGATCAAGATGAGAAAATTAAAACCTATAGAGCATTCTTTAGGCTGGGTGAGAAGGAACAGGGAAGGGAGAGTTAGGAAGATAACTAGTTAGGAAGATAACTTAACTAGAGTTAGGTTGCAAGAGGGTTTCTTCATAGATCAAGAGAAGGTTGGCTTCTAGAAAGAAGAGGAAACCAGTGGAGGAGAGGTGGGAGAGGATAGGCCCAGAACGCAAGTGAAGGAACTGGCTTTCATCTTAGTTTGGATGTCTTTAGAAACATGCTGTGAGATAAAGAAGGCAAGTACAAGTGGTTGCTTTGGGAAACACAGAAAATATTAGTAGGGGAGTATGGAAGTGGGACAGGGGAGGAAGATAGCCAATAAAGGATAAACCCAAGTCAACTACCCTTGGGTGACTAGAGCTTAACTCTGTGGGGAAAGCCTGGGAAACTGTAAATGTATGCCTAAGTTTTTTCATCGAAGGGAGCTAGGCTTTTTTTATCCTAGCTACCATCAGACATTGGTTGAGGGTGGCTTCTGAGACTCATTTTTGGTTTTGTTTTTGGTTTTTCACATGTTAGCTTAACTTTATTTTTTTTTAAATCATGTTAGTCACCGTACAGTACACCATTAGTTTTTGATGTAGTGTTCCATGATTCATTGTTTGTGTATAACACCCAGTGCTCCATGCAATACATGACCTCCTTAATACCCATCAGTGGGCTAACACATCCCCTAAACCCTCCTCTCTCCAAAAACCCTCAGTTTGTTTCCCAGAGTCCACAGTCTCACATGGTTCATCTCCTTCTCTGATTCCCCCCTTCATTTTTCCCTTCCTTCTCCTAATGTCCTCCATTGTATTCCTTATGTTCCACACATAAGCGAAACCATATGATAATTGACATTCTCTGACTTATTTCATGCAGCATAATCTCCTCCAGCCCTATCCATGTTGATGCAAAAGTTGGGTATTCATCCTTTCTGATGGAAGCATAATATCCCATTGTATATATGGACCATTCATCTGTTGAAGGGCATCTCAGCTCTTCCCACAGTTTGGCAACTGTGACCATTGCTGTTATGAACATTGGGGTACAGTTGACCCTTCTTTTCACTACATCTGCATCTTTGGGGTAAATACCCAATAGTGCAATTGCAGGGTCATAGGATAGCTCTATTTTTAATTTCTTAAGGAAGCTCCACACTGCTTTCCAAAGTGGATGCACCAACTTGCATTCCCACCAACAGTGTAAGAGGGTTCCCCTTTTTCCACATCCTCTCCAACACTTGTTGCTTACTGTCTTGTTAATTTTGGTCATTCTAACTGGTGTAAGGTGATATCTCAATGTGGTTTTGATTTCAATCTCCCTGATGGCTAATGATGATGAACATTTTTTCACGGTCTGTTAGCCACTTGTATGTCTTCTTAGGAGAAGTGTCTGTTCCCACCTTCTAACCTTTTTTTGACGTGGTTATCTGTTTGGTTTTTTTTTGTTTTTTGTTTTTTGTTTTAAGATTTTATTTATTTATTTGAGAGAGAGACAGTGAGAGAGAACATGAGTGAGGAGAAGGTCAGAGGGAGAAGCAGACTCCCCATGGAGCTGGGAGCCCAATGTGGGACTCGATCCCGGGACTCCAGGATCATGACCTGAGCCGAAGGCAGTCGTCCAACCAACTGAGCCACCCAGGCGCCCGGTTATCTGTTTTTTGAATGTTGAGTTGAGGAGTTCTTTATAGATCTTGGGTATCAGCCCTTTGTCTGTAGTATCATTCGTGAATATCTTCTCCCATTCCATCAGTTGCCTCTTTGTTTTGTTGACTATTTCCTTTTCTGTGCAAAACCTTTGATCTTGATGAAGTCCCAAAAGTTCATTTTCGCTTTTGTTTACCTTGCTTTTGGAGACATGTCCTGAAAGCAGTTGCTGTGGCCGATGTCAAAGAGGTTACTGCCTATGTTCAACTCTAGGTTTTAGATGGATTCCTGTCTCCCATTGAGATATTTCATCCATTTTGAGTTTATCTTTACATATGGTATAAGAGAATGGTCCAGTTTCATTCTTCTGTACATAGCTGTCCAATTTTCCCAGCACCACTTACTGACGAGACTGTCATTTTTCTCTTAGATATTTTTTCCTGCTTTGTCAAAGATTAGTTGACCACAGAGTTGAGGGTCCATATTTGGGCTCTCTATTCTGTTCTGTTGGTCTATTTGTTTATTTTTGTGCCAGTACCATGTGTCTTGGTGATCACAGCTTTGTAATATAGCTTGAAATCAGGCAACATGATGTCTCCAGCTTTGTTTTTCTTTGTCCACATTTTCTTGGCAATTTGGGTCTTTCTGGTTCCATCCAAATTTTAGGATTGTTTGTTCCAGCAATTGAAAAATGCTATTGGTATTTTGATTGGGATGACATAGAAAGCATAGATTGTTCTGGGTAGCATAGACATTTTAATAGTGTTTATTCTTCTGATCCATGAGCATGGTATGTTTTTCCATCTTTTTGTGTCTTCAATTTCTTTCATAAGTGTTCTGTAGTTTCTACAGTATAGAGCCTTCACCTCTTTTATTAGGTTTATTTCAAGGTATCTTGTGGGTTTTGGTACTATTGTAAATGCAACCAATTCCTTAATTTCTCTTTCTACAGTTACATTGTTAGTGTATAGGAAAGCAACTAATTTCTGTGCATTGATTTTTGTATCCTGCCACATTACTGAATTGCTGTATGAGTTCTAGTAATTTAGAGGTAGAGCCTTTGGGATTTTCCACATAATGTATCATGTCATCTGTGAAGAGAGGGAGTTTGACTTCTTCTTTGCCACTCTGAATACTTTTTATTTCTTTTTGTTGTCTGATGGCTGTTGCTACAACTTCTAGTACTATGTTGAACAATAGTGGTGAGAGTGGGCATCCTTGTGGTGATCTTAAGGGAAAGACTCTCAGCTTTTCCCCATTGAGAATGATATTTGCTGTTTGCTTTTCATAGATGGCTTTTATGAAATTGAGGAATGTTCCCTTTATCCCTACACTTTGAAGAGTTTTAATCAGGTAAGGATGTTGTATTTTGTCAAATGCTTTTTCTGCATCAAGAGGACCATATGTTCTTCCCTCTCCTTTTATTCTATCACATTGATTTGCAAATGTTGAACCACCCTTGAATCCCAGGGATAAATCCCACTTGGTCATGATAGATAATCCTTTTAATTACTGTTGGATCTTATTAGCTAGGATCTTGTGAGAAATTTGGCATCCATATTCATCAGGAATATTGGTCTGAAATTCTCCATTTTGTTGGGGTCTTTGCCTGGTTTGAGGATCAAGGTAATGCTGACCTTATAGAAAGAGTCTGGAAGTGTTCCTTCTGCTTCTATTTTTTTAAAATAGCTTCAGGAGAATAAATGTTATTTCTTCTTTGGATGTTTGGTAGAATTCCCAGAGTGCATCAGGTCTTGTTTTGGGGGAGGTTTTGCTCACTGCTTCAATCTTGTTGCTGGTTATTGGTCTATTCATGTCTGTTTCTTCCTGGTTTCAGTCTTGGTAATTTATACATTTCCAGGAATGCATCCATTTCATCTAGGTTTCTTATCTTATTGTTATATAGCTGTTGATAATAATTTCTGATGATTGTTTCTATTTCCTTGATGTTAGTCATGATCTCTCCCCTTTCATTCATATTTTTATTATTTTGGGCCCTTTCTCTTTTCTTTTGGATAAGTCTGGCCAGTGGTTTATTGATCTTATTAATTCTTTCAAAGAACTAACTTCTAGTTTTTTGATCTGCTCTACTATATTTCTGGTTTCTAATTTATCAATCTTTGCTCTAATCTTAATTATTTCTCTTCTCATGCATGGCTTGGGCATCATTTGTTGTTCTTTTTCTCCAGTTCTTTAAGGTGTAAAGTTGGTGAATTTGGGATTTTTCAATTTTGTGAGTGAGGCTTAAATGGCTATGTATTTACCCCTCAGGACTACCTTTTCAGTATCCCACAGGTTTTAGACCAATGTGTTTTTGTTCTCCTTGGTTTCCATGAATTGTTTAAGTTTTTTTATTTCCTGGTTGACCCAAACATTCTTAAGCAGAATGGTCTTTAGATTCCAAGTGTTTGAATTTCTTCCTTTTTCTTTTTCTTTTTCTTTCTTTCTTCTTTCTTTCTTTCTTTCTTTCTTTCTTTCTTTCTTTCTTTTTTGGTAATTGAGTTCCATTTTCAAAACACTGTGGCCTGAGAATATGCAGGGAATAATCTCAGTCTTTTGGTATTGGTCAAGACTTGATTTGTGACCCAGTATGTGGTCTATTCTGGAGAAAGTTCCATGTGTACTTGAGAAGAATGAGTATTCTGATGTTTTAGGGTGGAATGTTCTGTATGTATCTATGAGGTCCATCTGGTCCAGTGTGTCATATAAAGCTCTTGTTTTTTGTGTGTGTGTTTTTCTACTTAGATGATCTGTCTATTGCTCATATTGGAGTGTTGAGGTCTCCTACTATTAATGTATTATTATCAATATGTCTACTTTGGCTAACAGTTGGTTTATGTAGTTGGCTACTTCCATGTTGGGGACATAGGTTTATAATTTTTGGAGTCTTTTTTGGATAGACCCTTTAAGAATGATATAGTGTCCTTTTATATCTCTAACTATAGTCTTTAGCTTAAAATCTAATTTGTCCAATATGAGAATTGCTACCCCAGCTTTCTTGTGAGGTTCGTTGACATGGAATATGGTTCTCCATCCCTTCACTTTCAGTCTGGATATATCTTTACTTTCAAAATGAGTCTCTTACAGACACCATATGGATAGGTCCTGTCTTTTTATCCAATCCATAACCTGTGCCATTTCATGGGAGCATATAGGCCATTCACACTGAGAGATTATTGAAAGATAGGATTTCATTGTCATCATGTTGCCTGTGAAGCCCTTGTTTCAATAGATTGTATCTGTAAATTTCTGTTCTATATCACTCTTGTGGTCTTTCTCCTTTTATAGAACCCCCCTTAATATTTCTTGAAGAGCCAGCTTAGTGGTCACATATTCTTTCCAATTCTGCTGGTCCTGGAAGCTCTTTATCTCACCATCCATTCTGAATGATAGCCTTGCTCGACAAAGTATTCTGGGCTGCATATTCTTCTCATTTAGTACCCTGAATGTGTCTTGCCAGCCCTTTATGTCTTGCCAGGTCTCTGTGGACAGGGCTGACATTATTCTGATTTTGCTTCCCCTGTACATAAAGAATTTCTTCTCCCTAACTGCCCTTAAGATGGGTTCCTTGGTTCTGAGATTTGCGAGTTTTATTATTACATGCCAAGGCATTGGTCTGTTCTTCTTGCTCTTGGGAGGGACCCTCTCTGCCTCTGGTTTCTTTGTTTCCTTCCCCAGATTGGGGACGTTCTTGGCTACAGTTTGCTCAAATATATTGTGTAGACATCTGTCTCTCTCCACCCCCTCAGTGGTTCCAATAATTCTGACATTGAAATGTTTCAATGTTTTTACCTCTCGACTGATGATCCTCTGATGCCATAGAGATCGAGACATAAAATCTTAGGCTAATTTTATGGTGTTCAGAGTGGCTTGGTAGATATCTAGCTAAATTCAGGAGACTGGTTGAAACAGAGTCCTCCACTCTTCTGCCATCTTGCCTAGATCCCCTTGCTTTGGTTTTTGTTTTTCTCTTGAAATTATCATGTTTTACTTTGTTATGATAAAAACATATTTTGAGAATAAAAGTAAAGGGCCTGGATCTACTAAGTATTATGGAAATAAATGAATAAACTAAAGGTTAATGTCCAATTTCCCCCCACATGACAGTGTGTGCTATTATGACATGTGATCAAAAAAAAATTTTTTTTTGAAGTAGGCTTCACACTCAGCATGGAGCCCAATGTGGGGCTTAAACTCATAACTCGGAGATCAAGACCTGAGCTGAAATCAAGAGTTGAATGTTTAACCGACCTGAGCCACCCAGGCACCCCCGTAAAAATGTTTAATAGCATACTTCACACTGTATTTGATTTATCTGTTTGCTTATCTGCCTCCCCTTTAGCCAAAGTTCTTCTAGGACTGGGATGATTATTATTCATCTTTATATCCTTAGTACACAGGTCAGGAATCTAGTAGGCGATGAGTAAATGTTGAATAACTGAGTAAACAGCACACTGCAGAGTGTTGAAAGGTTTTCACTTTAGTTTCAAGGCATTGATGTTGACAGTCACCACACCATTCATCTTGCTCTAACCTAGGAATTTAGTCAATATATTTATATTAAAATAACTTTAATTTAGAAAAAGCAGTGGTTCTCAAACCTAGCTGATGATCAAAAATATCTGGGAGCTCTACTGCCAAACAATAAAGTCTGAACCTAATATAAAGTATCTCTAGCTGTAAATAACACTAGCAAAAATCTAGTCCACCAGAGGAAGTCTTTGAGACAGAGTAAAGGTAAAAGGCCAGGGGCCAAGAGTTTTAGTTTCCTGGTACTTCCAGGCTGCCTTACAGATGCCTGAGCCATTATTCTTTGCTTCAGGTAAAATGTTGCCAGGTAAAGGGATGCTGTAGATACTGCAGAGTTGGGAGTTTGGCTAGATTGGTTGAAGGCTCAAGTGATGTGTGCTGAGCAGGAACAGCTACTTTAACTTGGAGATTGACTCTCTTGTTGAGTGAATGGAAGCATGGAATTGAATGGACTCTTCCTCCATTGCCTTTCATGCAGTGGGTGTGTGAATGTTAAACTTGGTTTACCTTTGTCATATATCCTCAATTTAAGAGTTAAAAATATGTCTACATAGGAATCTATAAAGTAAAAACATTATTTTCCCCATCTTACACTTATAATTGATAACCTTGATGATGCCTGACTGCATTTTTGATAGAAGTAGAAGGTCTTACTTGTCTTCTCATAAGTGATTTTGTAAGAACACCTAGAAGTGGAATTTTACTGGGAAAAATCAAGTTTATATAACTAAGTACATAGAAATTCAAAATCATTAATGAAATAATCTAGGTAATCTAGATAATTAAGGAATTAAATTAAAGGTGTTAACCACCCCCCCAACACACACAGAATTCATATCCTTAATATAGGCTAATACAATATTTGGGCTTTCATTATAAAAACTTAAATATCGGCAACCTATTTTGTGTTGTCTTGGTGTGAAAGATTTGAGTGGCAGTTCAGGTGTGCTAATGTAAGTTTTTTCTGGATGGACCTCTCTGGGATTTTGACAAAACTGAAGACAACTTTTCTCCCCATCTGTAATGACACTGATCAGTTTCTTTTTCCTTTAATGTGTGAATCTGGTTACTAAATATCACTAGAAGTGATTGCCTCTGAAGAGTGGGACATGGAGATGTGGAGAGGTGAAATGAGAGCCTTCTGGTGGGATCATAAACTCATCGTTGTCTTTAACCTCAACACATAGGTTATTTTATATATTTTTGAACGTTCTATGAAGAAATAATGGTTTGTGGAACAGAAGAGAAAGTCTGAGAGAGACAGAGGGAAAGAGGTGGTGAGTCTATAGTGCAAAAGTGCAAAGAGCTTGCGGGGGGGTGGCATGTGAAAATGATAAAGTGGCCACTTCCATGATCAAGCTCCAGGTAGAACTCCTTCATGATGGGAAGGGGGCATTGTTAGGGATTGAACTGACTAACACAAACAGCCATCATGTTCCAAGCTCTGTGTTGATAGTTGAGCCTTTCTGTCTTCCTTTCTGGGTACTGAGGGCCAGACCCTCAAGACTAAGTAACTTCTACAAGGAGAAATTATTTTGCCTATTGGGACAGGAACTTGAAGTTACTAGACAAAATGCTGGTCTTTCTGTACCACGAAAAACCTGGTGGTAGTGATAGCATTACCTTGAGGGATAAGAAGTTGGAGTGAAGGTGCTAAAGGTAAGTGGAAAGGCCTCTAGAGTACCTACAGATGAGGTTCCTAAAGTGTACACCTGGGGAGAGATGGAGCCTTCTAGAAATGGACAGAACAAGAACAGTGTGGTTCATTCCCCTCTGGAAGGTTGTGAGCTAGCTCTCCTCTGTAACTAAAGAGTGCTGTTGCATCTGAGGACCTGGCTTGGGAACTGCTTTTGCTGTAGCTGTGGGATAAAGAACAGGTTTCTTAACCTCAGTACTCCTTAGTTCCTTTCACAGTAAAATAGTATGGTAATCCCCACATCTGAGAGTGGTTATAGGGATCATGTGAAGACAGCTGTGTAAAAGGCTGCCTGGCTGATGATACCAAGTGTTAATTTTGGGTTTTTTGTTCTTTGTTTTGGGAGCATTTGGTACTGCCTTACTCTTTGATAAGAATAAAAGCTTTCACATGAGAAATCTATTTTATCACGGGATTTGAGTCTTCGAACTTTTGTCCAAAAATGAGGATTATAAATCCCATGATGCAGTATGCATAACAAATGTGAGAATTTAAAATGTAGCCTTTAAGGCTGTTAAAACAATTGCTTATTTAACATGGACCAAACCAAGATCAGCAAAGAGCTCAGGTTTCATGAAGAGCATAAAATTGGACAAGTTCCTGGATAAAAGGCTTATAATCTAATTAGCCAACAGGATTTCATAAATATTTATGCAAAAATCATAGGACTGGAAAAAAGTTTCAAGTTAAATGCAAATGTGATTTCTAAAAAAAAAATCCTTAACTTCCTTGTTCACCCTAACCTCTTACATGCTTTCAAAGTGTCATTAAAATATTTTTTTTTTTAAATTTTTAACCACTTCAGTGTGACAGGTTGTCTGTAGCTGAATGGTTGACTGGATATAAAACATTCCCCTTCAGCTATTAAGACTGTCCTTGAAAAAGAATGTTTCTCAATTTCCTTTAAGATCACTTATGCTACAATGAATAGCATTAAACCACTTTGGTTTTGGTACTATCACTTCATCAGCATGATTTTTTGCCCTTGACCTACAAGAGATATGAGTGGGAGGTTTCTAACTGGATTGCATCGTCAGCTGCATATAAGTAGGATTTTCTGATCATCAGCATTGTCCACAAATGGAATAAGCTGTAAGAGTGTTTTCTTTCATTACAGATGTTCAAAAACAGACTCAATACATGGCAGTCAGCATGTTACCTCAGTTGCCCTAAGATGTTCTGATTCTGGGAAACCAGAGTCATGCCTTGGATTAAGGAAAGTATTGAATTATTGAATGACTTTCCACAAACTTGCAAATAAACACAACTGTCCCCTGATGTCAAGCCAGTATTACGTATTATGTTTACTTATTGTATTTCACTCTTTGTGTCCATGCACCTTAAAGACTACTGTGTTTGTATCCTTGTACTAAGGTTCAGCTGTGTAATTTCTGACAAGTTTGCAACCTAAACCTCAATGTCCTTATCTATAAAATGGGGATATTAATAGTACCTGCCTTATAAGATTATGGGCATTCCTAGGCAATGCTAAAGAACTCAGCAAAGCCTGGCACTTGAGAAGCATTTATAAAGAAAGAAAAATAATGTTTCCTCTATCTTTATGGTAGGGACCATAATAAAAGACAGATTTAAGGGAGAAAACAAACACAAGTTTAATAACCCCAGGGTGGTGGGTGGTGCAGTCAGTTAAGCATCTGACTATTGGTTTCGGCTTTGGTCTATTCCCATGGTTGTGAGATAGAACCCTCCATTGTGCTCCACACTCAGCACAGTCTGCTTGAGATTTTCTCTCCCTCTCTATCTGCTCCTCTGACTGTATTTATTTTCTCTCTCTCTCTTTAAAATAAATATATCTTGTTTTTAAAAAGGAGTTCTTTTTTTTTAATATTTTATTTGTCAGAGAGAGAGTGGGGGGGAGCTCATGCAAACAGGGGGAGTAGTAGGCAGAGGGAGAAGGGGACTCCCCGCTGAACAAGGAGCCCAATGTGGGACTCCATCCCAGGATCCTGGGATCGTGACCTGAGCCGAAGGCAGATGCTTAGCCAACTGAGTCACCCAGGTGCCCTTAAAAAAAGAAAAGAAAAAGTTTAATAACCTGTTTTCCTCCTGTATACATGAGAAAGACTCAGATAAACTCCCTGAAATGACCCAAGCCACTACCTTAAATACCATTTTCAGCTAAAGACCAAAGAAAGATGTAGGGGGCAAGAGGGGTGCAGTTATGGGAGGTACCCAGGATCCTGTAGTAAATAAGGTTAAGGTTATTAAGCACAGTGAAGTCCTTGCCTTCTCCATTGATAAGAGTTTCTTTAAATTTAGTCCTCCTTCTCTTCCCGTATAGAGAGGAAGACAACCTTACAGAGAGTTCCCTTATAAATGTAAACATCCCTTGCAAAAGGGTGATTTCTGCTTGGTCTCCCGAGCTTCCCCTATATTTGCTATGTCTTAAAAAAAAGCAAGCACAGGATAATCCTTATGCCAAAAACATCATATTTGGAGTAGCAAATTCTCCCCTTCACATTCAAAAATATAAATTACTTATTAAATAGAAAAGAGAAGAATGTCTGATGAGGGGATTTTCCCAGATGCCAAGACTGTCTCTTTGGGAAATTATTACCTTCTTTCAAACTGTATAGAGTCATTTTCTGAAACTTTAAGGATTGAATGGGTCCTTGGACTAGATGACTCATGGGCTCGTTTCCTACCCTGAGACCCCATTATTATGGACATTTAATGCATACTAATCCTTTAGGGTAAATAGTTCAATATCTATTCTCCCAAAATAGCAATAACCTGGCTCTCCTGGGTAAGCACTGTGTAGGATGAGGAACCAACATGGTGGCATGGAGTCCAGTGGACCTTGTTTATGTTCTAGCTTTAGTACCTGTTAACCTCGTAGCCATCCTGAGGCAAGTTACCTAACCTCACTGAGCCTTAATATCCTCAACTATAAAATGAGGTTAAAAGAATATCTTCCTTAAAGAACTGGAATGAGGATATAAAAAGTTAGTCCATGTTCTAGCATATGGTACTGGGTACCCAGTAAACAATCTTTCTGTTGGTTGCAATTTTCGTTTTCACCCAGGTGTGTTTGCATGATTAAACACAGGCCAACTGTATTCTCTACTTTCAAGCTGCAGGACTGCCTCCTGCCTTGCCTTTGTGCTAACACAAAGTTGATGTAAGATTTTGGATTGCACCCAGATGTGCTAATATAAAGGCCTTAAATAAAATACTTTTGGTTAGAAACTGTTTGGGCTCAGCTACAGAGCAGTGACAGAAGTGCCTGGCTTCCAGTAGGGGGCGGGAGGGGGAAATGCAAATGAAATTGTGGTTGGCTTTATTTAAGGAAGAAGTTGAGAGTTTTGTGCTAACAGCATGGGTGCACATCTCTTCCCCTCTTCTAGAGCTATTGTGGCAAAGTTTTCTTCGTCTGCCATGTTAAACTTGAGGAAATTAGATTCACTTGTTTATTAAGTTTAGGAGTTTAGGGCATTCTGGCTTCAGGCTCACCACGGCTTTTGATTTTTGCTTTGGGGGCTTCTAGAATATTTGGGGCTTGACAGTACTTGGCCAGCATTGACTCATCACTGAACTCTACATGCTCTTGTATTTTCCTGGTTGCCCAAATAGCTTGGCTCTGTGTTGTGGAGAATGTAGTTAAGGGCTTCAGGCAGAACCCACAAGTGCCTTTTAATTTTTCTTGTTGTTTGGTTCATCACTCCCTTTATCTCATTATCCACATTTCTCCTCCAATCTCAAGAATGAATTTCCTCCTTCTAAAGCCCCAAAAGCCAACATGTAGCCTGCACACTGCTACCTCCTTGACTGCTTTGTGATTTCTCTGTGTGTGTGTGGGGGGGGGGAATGTGAAGTCAACTCCTTTTTGAACCTAAAAGCTTTTCAAAAATAGATAGGAACAAATTATGTGTCCTGGGAACTAGCCACAGCTGAGTAATTAATAATATTTTTATCTATATGAGTAAGGAAAATGTTTAAGTATTGCTCATGTTCTCTACAAATGGTCCCTCCTTGTTAAGCAGAATAGCCTAGTTTCCCCATCATCAGTCGTGTCTGAAGGGCAAAGACAGAAGCTGGCACTATAAGTGTGAGTGTAAAAGGCTTTCATTCAACAGATGTTTACAGAATAACCTGGCACATTCTAAACACTACATACATTGTGTACTTCACCCCTCACAGCAATTACCCCAATACACCCACACCAGTGCGAAAGGATAGGCAAACATAGCAAGTCATGGGGACTTAACCTACTTACTTGTTTCCATACCATAGAGCCATACCTGCCAGACTGTAAAACTAGCACTCCAGTCCATGGAAATGGGGCTTCTTCATCTAGATGTAAAATTACACTGATGCAGGTGATACAAGTTGATGCTGACCCAGGGAGGAAATCCTGCCATCCTGCTGGCATTATAGTAACATCAGGCTGATGCATTAGGTGGGCAGCAAACCTCTCCAGACTCTGTGGGTCACAAGCTAGCAAACCGCAGAGAGAAACGATATTGTGTTAGAACCCTGGAACAAGTGTTAACTTCATCCCAAAGTTTGTTCATAGATATCAGCATGGTCCTTCCATGAACGTGTGCCTTTTGCAGGGTTAACTTAGACTAACCAATTCCTGATTGGGCCAAAATAACATCAGATCCCTGGAATGATTTTACAGTCCTATGAAGTATGGAGTTTCAGCGGGATAGAAAAGAATGAGAGGTCTCCCAAGCATAGTCACTGAATGTATCTTGATTCACGACTTGTGGCAGTTCCCTTAAAATTAGGGAAAACTGAGGGTTATATCAGGGAATTACAATCCCTGGATCTTTATTAGACTCTAAAAAGCTCCAGTGCATCAGAGAGTGAGCTATCCATTAGCCAGAAGGCTGATGACCAGGGAAGTGGATTAAGCCCTTTGCTTCTTTTTTCGTTTTTCTGGAGGAGAAATTGACATACTAAATGCACAGACTTTGCGTCAGACGCCTAGATTTTAAATCTCAACTTTGACACTTACCAGCTGTGTGATCCTGGGCACTCTGCTTAAACTTTTTGTAACTGTCTGCTTTTGTATCAAAATACAGTTCATAATCAAATTTATTTCACAGGGTTGTTGTCCATACTTAATGAGTAAGTCAATGCTGTATAAACTTAGCTTTTGTCTTCCTCCCTTTGATCCTGGCCCTTTGACACCTTTATAAATGTTCCCACTAAAAATAGGAAGAGAAGAAGAAAAGAAAAACTCAAGTACTTTGTGTTTTGGGTTGGTTTTTTGTTTGTTTTTTAGTAAGTTTTGTTTTGTTAGTAATTTTAGGAAAAGGACAAGTAAAACTCTTGATCTGCAATTGGGTGAGTACTTTGATTTTTCATTCATTTTCCTTCTGGTAACACTGTGAATTGGCTATGCTTTAATGACAGGGTCTTTTAAAGACATGACAACACTACTATAGCTAGTTTTTGCTGACTCTCTACTCAATGCCCAGTGGGACTTGGCTGTAGAGAGCGGGAAGGGAGAGGGGGGGAGGTGGAACTGAGGCAAACTCAGCCACCTTTCCACATTCTCTTTGGAACAGCCATAACTATTTCCATTCATTGTCATTTGGCACTGTGCCAGCTGCTGTGGGCGTTACAAAGACTTAAAGTCCCATTGCTCTTACAGTTGATAATCTGGAATGAAGACAACCCACCTGCCCATAGAAAGTTAATTGAAAACGTTAGAGTCTGAGAGACAACATGCGAACACAAAAGGCTCATGGACTAGAAGGGGTCTAAGATTGCCTTGTCCCATCCTGTCATTGATGATTTAATGTCCCTTGTGATTAAACACCAAATCAATGCTCAGATAGTAAATATGCATGGCTGATTGGTGGATCAAAGCATGACTGTTGTGAATGGCTGACTGACTAAACTAGGAAGTCTTCCTAGAAGAGGCTAACACTGAATTGTGTCTTGACGGATATGTAGGAGCTAGAAAGGCAAATAAATAAATAAATAGAAAGAAAGAGAAAAGAAAAAAGGAAGGGCATTTGTTAAAATTTAGGAATCCCAACTTATTTGGGGAATACATTTGTAATAAGGTATTGGTTTTGTTGTTCTTTAAGTGTGGCATTTTAAAAGGAGGCATTGTGAGGCGATTCTCAAGAACAGCCTGTCTGATTCTGGGCCACGTGAAGGCTCAGAGAACACAATGGGGATTCACGAGGGAAGGCTGAAGAGGAGGCTGCAGGTGACTGGACAGGAGGGTAAACAGAAAACTGTTCATCACTACTGGAGATGGCAAGAGAAAGATGAGTATTTTAGCTTGAGGGATTTACATGGTAAAAAAAGCATTTCAACATTCCTAGCACTCTCACTTTAACTGATTACTAAATCTTAGTTACTCTTCTGATTATCCCTTGACTTCACTCACCCCTGTGTCTCTAGTGCCGCAGGCTACCCCACACCACCCTCTCTTCCTGTCCATATAGATGACAGCAGGTGACCACTGACCACTTCACCATATGCATTCTTGTCCTGTTCTCCCAAACCACTCCGTGTACCCTGAACAACCTTCAGTGCACACAAATCAGGACCTGGCAGCTTTCTTGCTTAAGACCTTTTAAATGTTTGCTATTATCTTAGAACTAATTGTAAACTTTCTAACCTGGCCTATCTGGCTCTTCCCTTCCCTAGCCTCACTACATGTCCCCTTGCCTGTGCTCTTTCTGTTTCAGCCATATGGCTGTGCCTTCTCTCATCCTGGGACCTTCCTGTAGGCTATCTCCTCCAACGGGAGTGTGGTTCCTGCCTACCCTCTTCACTGCTCTGTATCCAGAGATTCCCCTCTTCGGGGGAGATTTTCCTGGCCCCCATTACAGGTCCCATGTTTTTAAATCTCACTTGTAATTATTTAACATCATCTTTGCAAGAGACAACGTGGGGTATAAAATTAGGCAAGGAGTTGTGTAAGTTATATTCTGGCAAGTGGAGAAAAACAATAAATCAACACAATAAATAAATTCCATCCTATGTGAGGTAGTAAGTGATAAAAGAGAAAGTAGATACAGGGTAAGGACGATCAGGAATATGCTAGATGGGTCTACAGCCATGCCCACCCTGAATGCACCTGATCTCTTCTGAGCTCGGAAGCTAAGCAGGGTTGGGCCGTTAGTACCTGGAGGGGAGGAATGCTTGAAGAGGCAGGTGGGCTGCAATATAAAAGAATGGTCAGCCTATCTCCATATCATGTGCAAATTACTCAAGAAGTAGTATAGTGTTAATTATAAAAAATAAAACGATAATGTTATTAACTATATAAAACCTGGCATGGAATGGTAAGTTCCCAATAGATGTTTATCAAGGAGACTAATGGGCAGTATTACCATTATTATTATACTCATTCAAAATTCTAAGGCTGGTTCAGTCACTGATTAAATGCAATCCTCCCCAGACTGCTCAGATCCTCCCCTGACTGTGGGCAAATCAAGGCTCACACCAGTGTTTTCTAATCCTCCTCTGAAACCTCCCTTGGTGAGAGGGAATTCCTCTTGCTTCTATTTCCTGTCTCCTGTGAGAACCAACAGGATCCAACAGAGCTAATTAATTACCCTGTCATGAGGGCATAGGGACTTCTGGCAGTGATTTCTGAGGGTGCCCAAGCATTGAAAATCTAATGACAAAAATAAAAACCACTCTGTTCCAGAGAGTTGGCATGAGGATAGATCTGGTATCTTAACTCATGGATCCCTCTTTCTGTTTCTTTGTCTCTGTCTCTCACACGCACATTCGTATTCTCTCTCTCTGTCTCTGTCTCTGTCTCTCTTTCTGTCTTCTCTTCTGAACAACAAACAGCTTGGCTCCTGGGCAGCTTAGCTTTAAATTGGAAAATGCAGCCCTGCTTGGCAGAACAATGGAATCACAGACTCCCCACTGCTCAGAACAGTTTGTGACATACATCCTTGCAGGCAAGACCATAAAGTGTTGTCTAATATCCTGGAAACACCACACCCCAAAAAGACTTTCCTGTGCTTCTTTAGAATTCTAGTCTATAGGAGCATTTCCTCTCTTCTCCAAGAAGATTGCACTTTGGTCTTGATCTTCTTTTCTCTCCACTTAACTAGTGATGCCATTGGTTGGAACATTAGAAACCACTGTAGCCCAGGAGATGCAAACCAGAACAGAAATCAAAGAGGAATGTTGAGGAACCAGTGACTACAAAGTCTGAAAGTGCACTCTGGTCCCTCTGACCCTAATATTTAATAAATTCTCTTCTAGGCTACTGTAGAGAAGCCCACATACCAGCATACCAAAAGGGGCTCCTATTTCCCTCTCCTTCCTGATCATCTGGGAAGTCTAAAACCTAGATTAAAGCCAGCTCTTGCATGGTTCTAATCCCATCTCAACTAGAAGACAGTGGTCTCTAACAGGTCTTCCTAACTCCAGCGTTCACCCACCACTGTCCGTCTCACATCCTATACGTCAAAGGGTATGTGAAGACTCTAAAATCTTCAGCTTGACATTCAGCAAACCAGCCCCAATCTTCTAGCTCTGCGCAGTGATCCAGGGTACCCCTTCTAATCAACCATTTAGACATTAGCGTGCTCTCTGCTTTCCTCCCAACTGCTTCAGTTCACCCGCTGAGCTCGGTGCTTGACATCACCCTTGTGCTCCTTGTTATTTGTAAAAGCCTAGTCTCTAACTGAGATGGTTTGCTTCTAGGTGGACTTTGGCTCCCTCTCTTTTCAATTCAACTTTTAACTCTTGTATATTTAATTAAGGCATACACCTTTATTTATTTTATTAAAGATTTATTTATTTATTTATTTGACAGAGAGAGAGAGAGATCACAAGTAGGCAGAGAGGCAGGCAGAGAGAGAGAGAGGAGGAAGCAGGCTCCCTGCTGAGCAGAGAGCCCGATGCGGGACTCGATCCCAGGACCCTGAGATCCCAGGACCCTGAGATCATGACCTGAGCCGAAGGCAGCGGCTTAACCCACTGAGCCACCCAGGCGCCCCAGGCATACACCTTTAAAGCAGCAGTCTAAAGTGATTTTATTTTCAAGTTTTTTGTTTTTTTTTTTTTAACAACCAAAGACTCAGAAGTAGAATTCAGTGGAATAATTTCCCCCTTTCCATTTTACATGGTGAGACGTTTTCTTGTTTACATTTTGATTTCTAGGACTTCAAAATCACTATTTTTCATTGTTCTTTGGGAATAAGTATAGTGAGTCTTAACTAGTTAGTGGGAGAAAGGGATTGACCCAAAACCTACAGTAGTACCATATTGCTGAGTTCATGCAAAACCTAAAAAGGATAGACCCAAGACCTAGTTAAGATGAGGAGCTAAAGAACTGACCCCGGGCAGATGTGAAATCAGTCACGGGAGCCGGGCAGTTTGGCCATATAGTCAGTGTTAACATTTACTGTGCAGCCATGTGCCATGTCCCGTACAAGGTACTAAGGTGACAGTTGAGCAAGACTGGCAAACATGGCCTTGGCCACATGAAGCAAAGCTGATCAACAGTCTGGAGAAGGGATAGACATAAAAGAATTGCCCAATAAATACTACAAAGGAGCCTGAAGAAAGTACGTAATAGAACTGAACCCATCAGCGCAGTTAAGGAAACGTTCCCATTGGAAATGGCATTTAATTAATTAGATCTGAAGGAGGGGCAGACATTTACTAGGCAAATATGGAAGAAGGAAGAATGCTCTGTGAGGCAGTGTGTGAGGAGATCCAGAGGTGAGAAAGGGCTCGGCATGTGGTGGAAACGGAGTGACTGGAGTATAGAAAGGCTAGGGGTGGGCACAGGGTGGAGATTGTTGCAAAATGGGACTGGAGAGGTTTGACAGAATCAAAAGGCTAGAGCCAGCTGAGACATCAGCCAGGCAGCCTTCGCTTCAGTTGTGAGAGGTCCAGCAGCAGAGAACCCTGCACGTCCAATGATACTCTGGTGACAAGGGGCAGCGGCTGTCTTGCAGACTATCCATTCAGGCTTATGGCTGAAGGGTGAACCAGGCATCCTGGCAGGTTCAGAGGACCCACCAAGATAAATGGGGCAATTGAGTCACTGAGTGAGGTCCAGGCAGGAATGCAGGCCTGGAGAGAGACTGAGGTACCAGGAGGGTGAGTCATCAGATTTAAGCAGTAGGGACAAAGTTGACGACTGGTTATATGGACCAGGCCATGTAGCATAGGAGCCCAGAGGGAACCTGGAATTATTCCTGGGTCTGAAAAGTTATCAAGAACGGTGTGAGGGCCCAGATATTTTGTAAATATTTGACTCTCATCTAGATTTCCCTGGTTTGTGGGTTTTATGCACTTTGTATTTCCCTGCCTTATTATGGGATAGTTCAAGGGCTGGACTGTGGCTCTAGCTGGGAGATATTGTGCGGAGAAGAGCCTGGAGGAAAAAGGGAGTGCCAAAGCCACTCTCCTATTATGTAGGGACTTTACATGGTCACTCCTCACAAGCTTTGAAAAGCATCTCTAAAATTGAACAGAGTAAAGAATTTCTCTCGAAAGGCTAAGAAGTGTATTCCTAAATCACATACCATCTTAAGATGAAATCATACAACCCATTCACATACCATCTTATAATGAAATCTACAACCCATTCAGTTTGTTCCTATCCCTTCATGTCTTTGTTGCTCTAAAAAGAAAGAGAAGGAGGAGATGGTAGAGGGGGAGGGGGAAAGAGAAAGAACTGAAAAAAAAGAAATAGGTTTCCAGCTTTGGGAAATTAAATTCAAACTGTGATCCTGATTGGAGATAATGTACTAAACAGAAATGATCCAGAACAGTGAGGGGTAGTTCAGTGCTACCAAGGAAGTAAAAGACTATTTTAACATGTGTTAAAGATGAGCTGGATTGGGCTCACCCTGAGTACTGTGGAATCAAATGAAATTCTCACAACTCACTGTTTCTGACCCCTTAATTTCTCCTCTTCTGCATCCGCCCTTACCTCTCATTAATAGTTGGGGTACATACAATTATTTCTATGTATTTTCCTATTGTTCTCCCTTTGTAAACAAACCTAATCTTATTTTAATCTTACACAAACTTAATTTTGAGTAATTTCTAGAAAGTTCCATTATGTTCAATGTGGTAAAACTCATGTCCGAGATGCCTTTGAATGACCTGAGTTACAGATTGTGCTGGCACGTATTCTTGGCTCTGTGACCCCTGATATCTGGGGAAAGCCTACCCACTTAGTGGCCTAGGCTCTCAATAAATATTTAGTATTCTGTGGCTAAAATTAACAAGTCAGGAAATGACAGATGCTGGTGAGGATGTGGAGAAAGGGGAACCCTCCTACACTGTTGGTGGGAATGCAAGCTGGTGCAGCCACTCTGGAAAACAGCATGGAGGTTCCTCAAAATGTTGAAAATAGAACTGCCCTATGACCCAGCAATTGCACTATTGGGTATTTTCCCTAAAGATACAAACGTAGTGATCCAAAGGGGCACGTGCACCCGAATGTTTATAGCAGCAATGTCCACAATCGCCAAACTATGGAAAGAACCTAGATGTCCATCAACAGATGAATGGATCAAGAAGATGTGGTATATATACACAATGGAATACTATGCAGCCATCAAAAGAAATGAAATCTTGCCATTTGCGACAACGTGGATGGAACTAGAGGGTATCATGCTTAGTGAAATAAGTCAATCGGAGAAAGACAACTATCCCATGATCTTCCTGATATGAAGAAGTGGAGATGCAACATGGGGGGGTTGAGGGGTAGGAGAAGAATAAATGAAACAAGATGGGATCGGGAGGGAGACAAACCATAAGTGACTCTTATTCTCACAAAACAAACTGAGGGTTGCTGGGGGGAGGGGGGTCGAGAGAAGGGGGGTGGGGTTATGGACATTGGGGAGGGTATGTGCTATGGTGAATGCTGTGAAGTGTGTAAACCTGGAGATGCACAAACCTGTACCCCTGGGGATAAAAATACATTATATGTTTATTAAAAATAATAATAATAAATTTAAAAATTAAAAAAATAAAAATAAAATATTTAGTATTCTGTAAAAGACACATGAAAGAAAGGGAAAAAAAACCAATAATACTCTACAAGGAGTACTTCCGGTGCCACTTGTGATTCCTGGATGAGAAACGTTTTCATACTGGTTATTAATTAACCAACAGTGAAGTCCCTCTACTTGTTGTCTAGTGAGTTGAGAGTCTGTCTTGGTGGGAACAGAAAGTATTCTTGGCCATGTATGAGCCCTGGTGATTATTTGTTCTAATCCCTCTGGATGGTTTCTCTTGGGCCTTGGGTACTTTCCATTCATGCTCACCGGAAGTCTGCTGAAGACTCAAAAGGGACCCTCTGCAGAGCAACTGCTCTCTCTCTGCACTGTTCTCTTCTCTGTCCTCTGCCTTATGAACTCCAGTTGCCTGGGCTCCCTCCTCATTCTCATCTCTCCCTATTCAGGGAGACCACTGGCCGCTTTTCTAGGTTCCTCTTCTCCACCATGGCCTGAAGACTCTCCAGGCAATAAGCTAGGGCAGTCATAGGGCTCACCTCTGTTCTCATCTTTCAGGGATCACTGCCCTGTATTGCCCTATGTCCAATGCCTTGAATATGATTGTCTATTTATTTTTGTCTGTATGTTTTAGTTGTCAGGTGTGAAATCCAGCCTCAGTTGCTTTCTCTTAGTTAGTTGGAAACAAAATCCCTCCAGAGCTATTTTAAGGTTGTTTAAGCTTGTTTTCAACACTCCTTTTTTGAGATTCCACACCATATGGTAATAAGCAAAAAAAAAAAAAAAAAAAAAATTACAAAATTCCTCTGTTGGGTACTAGGCAGGAATAGGTTTGTCCCCTTGGGCAAAACTATGTCCTTTATCCCAGATGAAGCAAGTTCCTCATGAGCCCCAAAATTCTCATGTTCTAGGAACTCTGCAGTCAAGCCTCCTAAATTAGTGTTTCTCTCCCAGAGGCCATCACTCCCCATACTTTACTTCTCTCTGGAAGGGGATGTTTGGCAATGTCTGTAAACCTTTTTGTTGTCAATCATTTGGGAAGGGGGTTGCTACTGTTGACATCTCATGGCTCGAAGCCACGATGTAACTAAACATATTGACTAAACAATGCTCAGGACAGCCCTGCACAACAAAGAATTATCTGACCTACAATATCAATATTGACAGGGTTCACAAACACTGTCCTAAATAATTGTGTCCTCAGAGTGAAGAATTCTTGGCTTCCTCAGAAAGGCACCATTTTTGGTGTCCTTATTGTTGTTCCCTATGTGAACTTCATTAATTCACATTATCCTCACTTTGATGGGAGCCATGACATTTTTCAGCAAAATTAGCCCAAAATGATCTCCAAAAGAGAAAACTCTCGCTTCCCTAAAATAATGGACTCGAGGCTACTGAGAATGACCACAGGCTATGTCTTTGGTCCCTGGCCACTGGCAATTTTAGATTCTCATCATAGCTGGGCAGAAAGGCCCACTGAGTCATGGTGCCTATTTCTCAAGGACATTTTTTGTCCTTTGTAGCTTCCTCGCCTGGTCAGCTGGAGCCAATTTTGCAAACCTTAAAAGTCAAGTTTATCCCCATCTGACTGTTACCATGTTCCATCACCATCCACTTTCAGAATCACTAAAACAGATACTCTGTAATCAGTAATTATTTTTGTATTTGTCCTGGGTTGATTAGGAATTGTAACACTTCTCATAAATAAGAGGAAATTACGTGGAAAAACCAGTGAAAACATATGAGAAGGCATTGATCCCTTCATTGGACAACTCTGATTTATGATATACTTAGCTGCCTAGAAATAGGAGCCCTGTCTGAATGTATTACCAGGACACAGTGTTGTCTGTCAATATTCCCCTTTTCCCCTATGTTCCTATCTAATATGGAAATGGGCCATCTTGTATTTCTTGTTCTTGAGGTACTCTGCTGGCAACAGTTTGTCATAATACAGAGTTACAAATACATACATTTTGGTAGCTCATCCTGGTTTTCATACATTTGACCCAGTCTTTGTTTTTAGTTTCTCAACTGTTAGGCTGATTCATATCTTTGGAAACTTTGCTCCTGCTGCTCCCTTTAGCTTAAATGCTTCTCTTATCCTCCTACGTTTATTTTAATCAACTTGAACAGCCATCTCTTCTAGGAAATCTTTCCTTAACTTTGTCTCAACTAGGGCTGGATTATTACTTCTTTGGACTCTAAGCAAGTTTCCTCTGGAGACCCCTTTCTCTATTTAAAAAAATTTTTTAATTTATATTTTACAATTAGATGGTATAAAACTGAATTTAATAATATATATTAATTTTTTTTCTGACTACAAGTCCATTTGCTGGTTTTAGAAGAAATTAAAATCTTTGCATAAGCCCCTCAAAGTATTGTGGATCCTAGGTGCCGTGACTACTGTGCCTAATGTATAAAAATTAATGTACATTATAACTAATGTATAAGAGACCCCTGATCCCATGAGTTAGAATTGATTATTCATTTGTGCTGCCATTATCTCTCTTATTTCCCCCCCCCTTTTTTTTTTTTTTGAGAAGGACAGTGAGAGCTTGCGTGTATGAGTAGGGGAGAAGCCATGTGACACTCCTTCAAAAGATTCTGATGACTTCTGCTTGAGGGAGCATGGAATAAGATGTACTTTTCATTGTTCCTCACTAAAAACAACTGGAAATCTTAGATGTTATATATAAAACAGACATAAGGGGGCGCCTGGGTGGTTCAGTTGGTTAAGTGACTGCCTTTGGCTCAGGTCATGATCCTGGAGTCCCAGATTGGGATGGAGTCCCACATCGGACTCCCTGCTCAGCAGAGAGTCTGCTTCTTCCTCTGACCCTCTCCCCTCTCATGCTTTCTCTCTCTCAAGTAAATAAATAAAATATTTTTAAATAAATTAATAAATAAATAGAAATTTAAAAATAAAACAGACATAAGGAAATAGAGAGGTAGAAGGGAAAGGTAGACTGTCTAGGGATCTCAGCATGCAAGAAACAACACAATAGTGAGTTCCCAGGATTTTCATTTTGCTTCCTCTCTGACTGGATGTTGGAGACTCTGGCAACTGTGAGAACACCAGTTCTCACAGACAAAATAGTCCCAAGCAAAGCTCTAGCCAAGGGGTCAAGAAAACAGCAGCCTAGGAAGCCAAAAACTTTCAGAAAAATCCCCTTGACTCCAGCTGAATACCACAGAAAAAAAATTACAGTCTCATCCCTATTGCTGGGCTGGTGAAGGCCAAGGGCAGTTCTTGGACTTCTACCTTAGGAGTCTGGGGGAGCCTCTTTATAGCCTGCTATTAGAATCATGTCAGAGAAGGCCAAGGGGGAGCCAGAAATTTATTTCGTGCTGGACAGTAATGAGTAGTCTCCCTACTTCCCAGTATCAGGGGAGAACATGTGGGGAGCCTGGACTTTCATCCCTACCAGGCGGTACTGAGATAGTCCTACTTCCCCCTCATGGGGGTGGTATCAGAGAGGGCTAGTGGAAAGTCAGCAATCACAAGGCCACCTTCCCACAGTGTCCACAGAGGCCACATGGGGAGCTCTAAAGAAAGAGGTACCTTGCCCCTTCCCAGCCAGGATATCAGTGGAGCCCTCCTTGAGGCCCTGAATTCCATTTCTGTCTAGCAGAGGGGCCCCTCCTCAACCAGATGTCACAGAAGACCAAGTAAAGGACCTGGGCTTCCTCCTTCACATGATAGTAACAAGGGGATATTCCCCATACCTCCTGGAGGAATAGCAGAGGAAGTATGATAAAAACACAAGATCTAAACAAGATCTTAAGGCTTCTAATGTAACAATCCAAGGTTTCAATCCAAAATCACTCTTCATACCAAGAACAGGGAAGATCTCAAATTAAATAAGACCAACAAATACCAATACCCAGATGACGTAGATGCTAGAATTAACTGACAAGAATTTTTAAGCAGTCATCATAAAAATTCTTCAATAAACAATTATAAATATGCCAAAGCAAATGAAAAAATAATCTCAGCAAAAAAAAAAAAGATAATGTAAAGAAAAAGCAAATGAAAATTTTAGAGTTAAAAAATACAACTGAAATTAAAAACTCAGTAGGTGGACATAACTCAATGCCATAAGGAAGACTGACAGAGGAAAGAATTCATGAACTTGAAGATAGTATAGTAGAAAATACCTAATATGAAAAACAGAGAAAAGAGACTGAGGAGGGGAAATCAGTCTCAGAGACATGATGGACTAAAACAAAAGATATAATATTCATGTCACTGGAATCCCAGGAAATAAGAGAGCATGTTGAAAAGTATTCCAGGAATGAGAGTTAAAAATTTTCCCAAACTTGGAAAAAAACATAAACCTAAAGATTCAAGTAGTAAGAAATCTCCAAGCAGAATAAACCAAAGACTCTATGACTCTATGCCAAGACGCATTAGTAGTCCAAAGACAAAATACATATCTGATAAGAGATTTGTATTCAGAATATAAAAGAACCCTTGTACCTTGAAATCAATAAGATAAAAAAGCCAGTCAAAAAACCTGAAGGATTTGAATAGATGCTTCACAAAAGAAGATATAAGAATAACTAATAAGCATATGAAAAGATGCTCAATATCATTTGTTATTATGAAATGAAAACCACAATGAGATATCATCTCATAACCACTAGAGTGACTATAATAAAAGAGATGGGCAACAAAAATGTTAGGATGTGGAGAAATGGGAGTTCTCCTACGGTGCTGTATCAATGTAAAATGACACAACCACTTTGGAAAACACTTTTGCAGTTCACTTTAACATAATTTAGTGCATGACCCAGCAATTATACTCTTGATATCTAACCGTGAGAAATGAAAACATAGAGCTATGTAAGACTCACACACAGATGTTTTTAGCATCATGACCCACAACATTGGACACTACCTAATATTGGATTCAGCAAAAATCGGAAACAATCTACATTTCCACCAATTGGGTGAAGATGCTAGAGATATACAATGGAATACTATTAAGCAATAAAGAGGAAAAAATTACTGATACGTGTACTATGCCATGAATCAACCTCAAAAGCATTGTGCTAAGTCAAGGAATTCAGGTCAAGAAACTATATATTGTATAATTCTATTTATTTGAATCCAGAAAAGGCAAACCTATAGAGACAGAAAGTAAATTAGTGGTTGACTTGCTGGAGGAGTATGTAGGGAGCTGATGGTGAGGAAAAGGATTCTTTTTGGGGTGAGAAAAAGTGCTAAAATTGTTTTATTGTGACAACTGCACAGCTTGGTAAATTAACTAAAATAACATTGAATTGTATACTTGAGATGGGTGAATTATATTTAAAGTATGCCTCAATATAGTTAATGATCATATCTGTATATATAAAATCTCTGTATGCATGTAATAAGCTAGGTTGTGTTTTGGGCCAGAAGAGTGAAGATAGAGGAGGATTTTGTCTGATACCTCAAAGCTTGTCTTTTATTCTCCATTTCATTGCTACTTTTTATTAATCATCTGGAGAAACCATCTAAAATACTAGGTGTCTGATGCTTTTTCTTGTTCTGGTGCCCATGCTTACTTTGAGGAGATTAAAAGTTAATTTTCTTTTCCAGTATATGGCACCGTATTTAGTTGATGCAAACAGAAGGACTCTAAGTCATAAACGCTGATAAGTAAATTTTCAGGTATTTGGGTTAAGTGAGGGTAAAACGTAAAGGAATGGTTGCCAGATCAACTCAATGTGTACCTCACATATGGATTTTTTCTAATTATAAAAAAATTAATTCTTCCTAAATCCCAAAATAAAATGGAGATATAGATTTATTTTAGTAATTATTATAGTATATATTATAGTATATACTTATATATAAATATATACTTACATACTTATAGTATATACTTAAGTATATACTTAATAATATATTATTATAGTATAGTATTATTTTATAACTGATAATATCCAATTTTAATTGAAAAAATTAAGTTGCCTAAAACTTAAATAATACAAATACTGTGATTTGTGTGGAGTTAATACTTTAATCAAGTGAGAAAGTTGTATCTGAAAAAGAGAAGGAAATGTGAAGTTTCGTTCTAGAAAAGGTAAGGAGGACTTAAAGCTAAAATTAAGTTAAAAACATCAGTTCAGGGGCGCCTGGGTGGCTCAGTGGGTTAAGCCGCTGCCTTCGGCTCAGGTCATGATCTCAGGGTCCTGGGATCGAGTCCCGCATCGGGCTCTCTGCTCAGCGGAGAGCCTGCTTCCCTCTCTCTCTCTCTCTCTGCCTGCCTCTCCATCTACTTGTGATTTCTCTCTGTCAGATAAATAGGTGAAATCTTTAAAAAAAAAAAAAAAAAAAAAAAAAACATCAGTTCATGACTTTAGAGGAAAGAGCAGTTGGCCATTTACACGGACTGGCAGTCCCTGTGTCGCTGTTCACACCACAGCCGGTAACAACTACGAGGAAGGATGACATGGGAACAGAACAGACAAAAGATGATAACTATCAAGATCAATACTGGAGAACCAGTAAGTGCTACCTTAGAGAGAGAATAAAATGTGCACTGGAAAATTCTTTTCATCTGGCCTTGGAAGTTTTATAAAAGTCTGAAACCTCTACTTGCTTGTTCAGTTCATTTTTATTCTTCTTTAAAAAAAAATCTAATGCAAGAATATTTTTGGTTCAAAGTCAGACAGATATTCTAACAAATACTTAAAATAACCCTCTGTTGCCTAGCTACTCCATTCTTGTAAAATGAGAGATTTTATTATGGTGTCAGTGTTTTGTGGTTGGGACACACGCACACACACACACACACACACACACAGCTGAGGGAACTCAGCGAGAGGGATCAGTGATGTATTAATCCAAAATAGTTAATAGCTGTATAGTCAAGGGAGCAAGGGCAAGAGTAGAGTAGGCAGAGAAAGAAACCAGGATTAGTGCCTCAATACTAAATGTCAACTCCAAAGGCAGAGGCAAGGGCAGAAACAAACAAAATAGGCAAATTAAAGAATCAGGCACAGACCAAGGAGATCCATGCAGGATGGACAACAGACGTGTTGTAGCAAAAACTGCCTTTTGTGGCATGAGGGCTGGGGTAGAGCACCACGCAGTTCCAAACAATTAGAATTCTGTCCATAGAGTAGACATAGCTTTGTGCATAGGCAGCTTCCTACATGTCCTTTAGACTCTAAGACTGTTCATGGCTAGTATTTATATTTCTTTTCCCTAGAATGATGACTACTCCGTCTAGACTGTATTATAGATCACTATTTGCATTGTTTATCCACAGCTTGTTTATCTGGAGGGCAGCTAATATTTTTATGTAAAGACCCAAGGGACTGTTAAACACGTGGTTCTTACACCATGTTACCTATTTCTTTTGCAGCCTGGAGACAGTTGCAGAGGGTGCCATCTTGCTACATGGTGTAAGAAATGGCTGTAGGAAACAACACTCAACGAAGTTATTCCATCATCCCATGTTTTATATTTGTCGAGGTATGTGTATTTCTTGCCTTTATGGACAAATTGGAATAATAGTAGTTTTGAGGCTGAGAACTTGGGTTATGTTGTTATTTGACAAATTTTGATAGCACAAATATTGGTAAAGAATAAATTATGCAAAGTGTTCCTTGAATTGGAAGCCATAGAACAAGAAGGTTTATCTGTGGGGTACAAAATAATTTTGTTTTATTATATCCTTTTTATTTTCAGTGGTGACTTGAAAGTATTAATTATGATCAGTTTTTAAAATAAATATCATATTTCAGGAATCAACAAGCCAGTTGGTTTACAGATGATGTTAGTTGGACTTTTGCCTTGCAGCCCAAATAAAGAAAAGGAAATCTTAGAATTGACTATTTCCACTGGGCATTTTTCTTTAGTGGATTATTTAGAGCTTATGTAATGTGCAGTTTCTTTCGGTCATGAATGATTTTGTTGAGTTGCTCCAAGTTTGTACCAACAAGCAGTTCTCCAGCATCTTCTTGGTTAAACTCGTTACACCCCTTTCCCACTGTACTTCCCTTTCTATAGAGTTTGTTATAGAGGAGACAAAACGTGGAAATTTTAGGAAGTCTGGAATTATCTGATGCAAAAGCAGAAAAAGCTAGTTACTCCAGGTTGTCTCAAAATAAGATATCCAAGACCAGCTGTAACATATTCTTATGGGATCTTTTTGGCTGAGTGTGGGAGGAATGTGCATGTTGATGCACTTAATTACCTATGTGAAAATAATCAACACTTGAGGTAAACCACTAATTATATTAGCAAAATGGTACCTTTAGTACCTATGTGTTTAAACATTTCCTATGAATCAGTGCAACAATATTTTTATTTTCTACCTCTTGAAGTAACCTTAGCTATTTATACAGTCTGTTGGGTAACTGAACATTCTGATTTTAGGCCAAATACATGTTTTGCTGATCCTTGAGTTTCACTTTACAGAAATCGCTTGGTAGTTTAGATGAACAAATAGTACTTGATGTATTTTCTGGTGATATTTGTGGACCTCTTCGTATTGGAGAATTAGGTGGAAATAGGACATTAACTTGGGACAGAGATGTTAATGTAAGTCAGGATACTTAAAGACTCAAACTATGTTACATCTGAAAGGGTAAACAAAGAACTCCTTTCTCAACAGAAACGCATATTTTTTCATACTCTAACTTGACCCTTTAACTTGTTACACCTAAAACTCTAACTCCTTTATTCTTGCTTCTAAGGCCAAGAAAAACTCCATTCGGACAATAACTATACCTTATGTATATTGTGGGCTCATATTGTTCATATTGAAAGTTTAATGAGGGAAAAGGTGTCTCATGCAGTTTATGGGGAAAAGAGAAGAAGGCTGTGGCACCATATCTGTCTTGCAATGTTAAAATCTTTTTTCTTTTGTTGTAAGAAAAATAAATTTATAAAGTAAGCTGGGGGACATTAGAGAATAGGTCATCTGTCATTATCTTTATCCTCCTGGTAGCAATTTTATTTTAAATTTTCCTAGAAACCAAACAAGAACCAAACCTCAAAGTAAGAGGTTTAATTTATTGCTGGAAAGTGTATCTCTGAAAATTTTCAGCCCCCTAACGAATGAACGATGAGCTGACTGGTAGAGCAAGCAGGAAGAGACATAAATCTGTCTTTCTCTGCCTTAACCTGGCACAAACATAAATACAAATCAAAAAATCTGGGAAAGGAAAGATAGTTTATTCTTTTTCTTGTTGCATTGTCATTCTTATTCTGCATGGAAGCTTAAGGTACATCAGGTGTGTAATTTATGATTCAACACTTAACAACACCTGGTACTCATCACAGGTGCACTCCCTAATATTGCACTGTCTGTTAACTATCTGGAATTGAAATAAAAACATTAAAAAAAAAAGAGTGACTTCTCTCTGATACAGGCAGGAGAAGGAAAAAGAGGAAGTAAAGCAAAGTAGATCTTAAGAGGGGAGGAGGTACATTTCAAAGTGGCTTTCATGATTTTGCTGTATTTCTTCTGTTAAACACTGTTGTATGGACCCCAATATTCGTTGCAGCATTATTTACAATAGCTACAATATGGTAAAAACCCAAGTGTCCACCCAAGGATGAAGGGATAGGGAAACTGTGGAGTGGACACACAATGCAATATTATTCAGCCATTGGAATGAAATCTTGCAATATATGACAATATGGATGGAACTTAAGGGCATTAGCTGAGGGAAATAAGTCTGAGAAGACAAATACTGTATGATCTCTCTTATATGTGGAATTAAAGGAAAAAAATCCACCAAGTTCATAGAAAGAACAGATTAGTGGTTGGTGGGGTGGGGAAAAATAGGTGAAGGGGGTCAAAAGGTGAAAAAAGAAAAAAATTGGGTGGGAAGGGGCAGAGGGAAAAGGAAAGAAAGAATCCTAAGTAGATTCCACACCCAGTGGGGAGCCTGAGGCCAAGCTTGAATTTAGAAACCTATTATGACCTAAACTGAAATTAAGAGTTGGACATTTAACTGACTGAACCACCCAGGAACCTCCAATTTTTTTTAATTTTAATTTTTATTATTTATTTGACAGACAGAGATCACAAGTAGGCATAGAGACAGGCAGAGAGAGAGGGGGAATCAGGCTCCCCACTGAGCAGAAAGCCTGATCCTAGGACCCTGGGATTATGACCTGAGCCTAAGACAGAGGTTTAACACACTGAGCCACCCAGGTGCCCCCCCAATTTTGTTTTAATTAAGAAAACATTTTTTAAATATTTCTTCTGAGATTGGGCAACAAAACTTTGAGTAAGATCCAGTTGGGGGTGTAGGGAAGAAACAAAAAAAAAAAAACCCTACTCTTTACCGATATTATGACAAGTATTGTTTACAGGAATATCGAAAAACTTGGTCAAGAATAACTTGGTTAAAATATCAATTTGATCAATGAATGTCTTTTCACTATTGCTTCTTAATTATAAAATAATTCAAACAGAGAAAATATAACAGACACTCCTGCACCCACCATCAAAACCAAATCTTAAAATTTTGCCATAAATGCTTCAAGCATTTTTTTCAGGGAAAATAAAATATTACAAATATGACAGAAATCCTCCCGTCCTGGACCTAGAAGGAAAGGTATCTGTGAAGTTGGAGACTTTATTGTCCTGCATGATTCTCATCCATATTTTCGTATTTTTCCTATATGTCCACATATTCATAATTAATATCTTAGGGAGGTTTTACATAAATGATATCATATTGAACTTTCCTTTCACAACTTGCCTTTTCATTCAGCATTAGGTTTCTTAAATTTGCCCAGATCAGCAATCCATTCCTTTTAAATTTGCATTTTATCTCATTGTGTAAATACACCTAGTGAGGGACAGCTTGCTTCGTTCTTTTTTGTTTTCTTAATACCTATTTTACTCTTGCACCTTTCTTTTGTGGAAAAGGTCCTTTTTTCCAGTCTCCAGATCCTTGCAACAGCTTCCCTTGGCCTGACACTTAGCAGTGGAATTGCTGGGGTATGATTACATTTTCCAGTTGTTCACTTCAGTTTAAGAACAATATTAGTATTTTTATATCTGTTTCCTTGAGGAAACTTTGTTAAACTCTTTGTTTTAGGATGTGTATATTCATTTTTGTTCAGATAGTTATATCACCTGCAATTAGTAGCAGATTTGTTTCTTCTTTTCTGATTATGACTTTTTCTTATCTTTTTGCTTTGGGTAAGACATCCAATGTAATGTTGGATGGAGGCAGATGTAAAAGACATCCACGCCTCATTACTGACTTGAAAGAGACTACATCAGGTGTTCCAGCATTAAACTATAAATATGGACTTTCATTCCTTTTTCTTTTTTTTTTTTTCCTGTTCCCTGCCTTCTAGAGTAGATTACTTCATTTGTTTTAATCCCTCCTTCATGTTGTAAATTACAGATTCTATTTTTTGTTTGTTTGTTTCAAGTTTTCATTTTAATTCCTATTAGTTAACATACAGCGTAATATTAATTTCAGGAGGAGAATGCCGTGATTCCTGACTTACTTACAAAGCCCAGTGCTCAACGCAAATGCCCTTCTTAATTCCTGTCACCCATTTAACCCATCCCAAGTCCACCTTTCCTCCAGCAACCCTCAGTTTGTTCTTTATAGTTAAGAGTCTCTCTTATGGTTTGCCTGTTATTGTTAGTTTTTTCCCTATGTTCATCTGTTTTGTTTCTTAAATTGCACATGTAAGTAAAATCATATGGTATTCATCTTTCTCCCACTCACTTCTATTCTTTTAAAACTTCCTCTCCTTTTAAATATATAAACATAACAAACAATAAGATTAACCAATAGCTCTTGGCTTTTCTTTTTTTTAAGATTTTTTTTTTTTTTTTTAATTTGACAGAGGGAGAGAGAGATCACAGGCAGGCAGAGCAGCAGGCAGAGAGAAAGAGGGAGAAGCAGGTTCCCTGCTGAGCAGAGAGCCCAATGCAGGGCTTGATCCCAGGACCCTGAGATCATGACCTGAGCCGAAGGCAGAGGTTTAACCCACTGAGCCACCCAGGTGCCCTGCTCTTGGCTTTTCTTAAACAGTGATGATGTTAAGCCAATTTGAGATCTTGGGTGTCATTCTTGATTTTTATATCTTCCTTATATTTTTGCGCTAATGTTTCAGTCGTGGTTCCTTTGAATTTACCCACATACTCATTTTCTTTGCTCACCATTCCTCCCTTTATTCCTCTCCTTCCCTTTGGGTTTAATTTCCTCCTGGAACTTTCAGCACGAGTCTAGTGAATTGCAAGCATTTGTAATAGTTATCTGAGACTGTCTTTATATTGTAATTAACCCTGCCTTCCTCCACCCTTACCTCCTCATCTCCCCTGTTCTCTCAATATATTCTGGATCCCCTCTCCTGTCTTCCTGCTTCCTTTTCCTCCCCTGTTCTTTCTGTCATTTCAGCGCCATTTCTCCCCCTTGAGGATCAACAAAAGAGGATTTCCCTCAGGGGAAAACACACTCAAATGGGTGACTGAAGTGTAATTTTTTCCCTAAAAATAAGAACATGTGCTAAGATCCCTCAAGCTCCCCTCAATCAGTACCAGTGTATTTTTTTTTTCAAAATATGGAGGTATTGGGGGACTGAGATATTCCTCTTGACAAATCCTTCCAGATACCAGTGGATTCTTCTCAAGACAGTTACATTGCATTCTCTGTAAAATCATGAATAACTCAAACAGTCAAATCTCTTTCAAATATATTCATGCTAACAGCAAAACTCTAAATGGAGCTTAGCTTCCTCGACAGACAATATTAAGTACCAGGAGTTTGGACATAATGAATGCAGTTGTTGCTTGATATGTACAGATGTGACAGTTTTATCATTTTGATGGTTGCTTGTACTTGAGACTTTTATTGCCTGTTTTTGACAACTCATTTTTCTCAGCTGGAACCTACCAGGTGATTGTTATAAATGCCAGCCTGCAGATAAATAATCTCATGAAGTTTTGCAAGAACTTGCTGGCTCTGAGCGTCTTTCTTCTCTGGGGCCAAAAGTGAAGGCATTGCTCATTATCATTTTGGGACGATGAGCGCTGTTTCCAAGCCTCTTTTATTTTGTGTGCCTGGGACTTAACAGTGAGTCTTCTTAGCCTTGCTCTCTGCTATTTGCTTACAGGAGATTAAGATTTAGGAGATCTGACCCCCTTGTTCCTGAGACTCAGATTGCAAAAAAGATTTTTGTATTTAAGTTACACCTGGGAATTGCCAAGGAGAAAGTACCAAAAACCATATCCTTAGGCATAGGTAGGGTACAAAGAGAAAATAAGTTGTTATCAAAGGCAGTGGGTTCAAATATCAGCTCTTCCATTTACTGCTGCTGTAGACTCGGATAGCTTCTTTGGACCTCAGCTGCTTCATCTGTGAAATGAAAACAAAATAACAAACAAACAAACAAAAAAAAACTTCCTCTTGGGCATTTATTTGAGAAATAAATGAGGTAATGCACCTGAAAGTATTTGCCAAGTAGGAAGTGTTTAATAAGTAGTAGCATAAAAATAATCAAAAATAATAGCTCCTACCCAATATAAAAGACATACAAAACCAACAAAGATGAAAAATAAAACTAACCGTACACACACACACACAGAGACACCAAAACCCTCAGTCTTAGAGAGTTTAATCCCCAGATATGCAACATTACTGGCCTTAAGGGGATGATGTTTTTAGAATATATATTAAGTTGTTATTAGATAAGGTTTCAAACAAAGCAATGAAAAATCTGTTGGTCTTTTAAATTGCAATGACAAATATAAGTTATAAAGTACTTTCCTGTGTCTTTTCTTATGTAACCCCCACTTTGACTAGCGTTTGCCACATGGAGCAAAAGGACAATGCCAACATTTAGGTATCTATTATTTTTCACAGTATCAAAATGCCAGTGTTGATTTTAAAAAGAAGACACGGCTGCTGACACCCTTCATCTTTGTCCTCAGATGCTCTTCCCACTGAGTGAGGTTCCTCGGTTCTTCAGCACTGAGTTTCTTCAAGTTGGATGTTTGGGGATCAAGGGCCCCATTAAAATAAACCACCATCTGGGGAAGAGAAGTTAGGACTAAGAAACTAGATCTGGTCCCGAAGGACAAAAGATCAAGAGAGGAGAACCGATGGGTGGGGGAGGGTGGGGAATGAGATGGTTGGACTCCAAGGGATGGACTAGGAGCTGGGCCTGGGACTCTTCAAGTCCTCTCTTTCTGAAATCATTCCCACCACACCCTCCTGCTATTTTCCTTACTGGTTCTACTCTGTTACTCACCTGCCCTTGCAAAGTTAATAAAATACCCAACCTTACCCTGGGGGAAAATACAAATCTCTAATATGTGTAAGAAAAGATGTGCAGTGTCGCTGGTGATCTAAAAATGGTAATGCTACTAAGTATAAAATGCCATGGAAGGATTTTGAACAGGGCAGGGACACGGTCAGAATGAGAACCACTTTGCTCATATCCGCATTCTCTCTTTTTTTTTTTTTTTGAAGATTTTATTTTATTCATTTGACAGAGAGAGATCACAATTAGGCAGAGAGGAAGAGAGAGAGAGGAGGAAGCAGGCTTCCCACTGAGCAGAGAGCCCGATGCGGGACTCGATCCCAGGACCCTGAGATCATGACCCGAGCCAAAGGCAGCGGCTTAACCCACTGAGCCACCCAGGCGCCCCTCGTATCCGCATTCTAATGAAATACATAACTCTCTGCATAGATCTCAGAATCTAAGTGACCCAGATTTCATTTTTTTAAATCTGAAAATACTGGTATGACACCATTAAATACACCATATTTGACATTTGCAGGGTGTTCTATTACGGAACTAGAGTACTATCAAGGCTATCAGTACCAATAGAATAATATCAACCCTATGCAATAGGAGTAGGTCTTCACATTTTAAATATCAGATGAAGAAACCGAGGTCCAGAGAAGTTAATAGACTTGCTCAAGGCCACACTGCCAATAGGTGTTAAAGTTGGGATTTTAATTTAACATAAATTTACCTTCTGTCCCTTCCACTGCATCGATGTAGGCATAATGATTGGTATCCTACAGAAGACACAGAAGAAGTAAACTTTCTACAGTGGAGAACTAACCTGGTTAGTGCCATCTGATAAGTTCAGAGGCCAGAATTCCAAATATACAGTAATGTTGAAATGTGAATTTCCCTTTCTACAATCTGCCATTCTTTCAGAGCTTGAAGAATACTACAGAGGGTCCCTGATTTACAGTGGTTTGGCTTAGGCAGAGTACGAGATGATCCTATCTCACAGCACATAAAAATATAATTTATAGGAATGCTCACTTACAGGAGCTGGAAGTATAAATAAGCAGTCTGTAGGGAGAGTGGCTTGGCACTGTGCACCAAAGCTTTAAGATTTTGTATTCCCCTTGGGACCCCCAAAAGCACACTCTTCATCTGTGCTACCGAAGTAATCATGGATGTGACAGATTTTGCTGCAAGATGATTTACTATTAAAATTGTGAATGGTGAAAAAGGAAAGCCCCTACTGTTAAACTTACAGGGGGATTTAAAAATTCTTGTCCATTCAAAAAGTATAACACTGCATCCATAAAAATGATATTATAGAAGAGTATTTAATGCCATGAAGAGACATTCAGAGTAGATAAGGAAATGGGTGAAAGGGGAATGGGTTCAAAACGGTATATAGTCAAGAGTCTACCTGGGCTTCTCCAGACTGTGAGTGTAGATGAGAGGGACATTATCAGTAAGAACCAAAAATCTCACTGTCTGGTGCTCACAGCTGGTCACCGCAGATTCCAGCAGCCCCAGTCTTCCTGGGTAAGCCCGGGATTACCAGCTGTGCTCACAAAGCAGGCTTCCTGCTCTTGTTACCCAGAGAACTAGAGAATTTACATCCAGTCCAGCCAATACATATCCATTTCCTTAAGCAAAGGAGCCTCATAAATACATATCCATTTCCTTAAGCAAAGGAGCCTCATAACCTCGCCCTGCCGTGGTTAACACTGTTCATACTGGGGAATGCCAGCCATCAGAGCTGCTGTTCTCTACACTGAGGCTGGGAAGGAGCCCTGCTCTCAAACTCACCATCTCACTTCATCACCAGAGCATTAGTGGGGTGCTGCTAGGTCTTACGTTTTGGGCTACAGCCCTTCTGTTTGCAGGACTCAGACATGAATCCATGTACTTGTGGAAGGGCCAATACCTACGCGGACATACCTGTCTCTTTGACCCTAATTGGCCTTCTGTTTTCTGCATGCAGATTAGTTCAGGGAAATTATTTTGGGGGGGACCATCAGCCTCAGCAACTTCTCAGACATGCCAGGTATGGTAGGGTCATGGCCCTAGGCAGTGAACTTCCAGCCACTTAATCTCAACGTTCAAATCTGTAGTCCAGATGCAAAATACGATGCTTTTTTGGAAATACGTGTGGGTGTCTATACAGTTGTATGGCCAGAAAACAAAGGTGTATGCATAAAAATCAGTGTTCATTTTTGGGCGTTGGAGTTTAAGTTATATTTTTTGCATGGAACCTATGTACTTTTTCCATCAGGAGAAATTAAATAACTGCTTTTTAAGATTGTGCTAAGTTATTGATGCCTGTAGTATAAAGTACAGAATTCTTTATACAAAGATAGAAACTGATTACTACATCTGTAATTTGAAAACCCCTTATATTCACAAAAAGTCCAAGTCTTACATCATTTCTCAGAGTGGAATTAATTGAAACAATAGTGAGAGTGGCTCTTCCTAACAACTGACTATTTTTTACAACATACACTATGTGGATTTCACGAACACCAAGCTTTAGGGAGCATTATATAAATAATTATAATCATGCTTTAATTATTGGTTTTGTTTAGGAGAATATATATGAGTTCTCTGAATTTCTTCTCTCTGGCTATAGGTTGATATATGAAATTGTTCATTACGTAAAATAATGATCTTATTTTCAGTTTTAAAACTCTTTTCTATACATCTTTATGGAACTGGCTTTTTCTACTCAACTGGCAGCTCTGGCCAGAGTGTCTTCCCATGGTCCTCAAGCTCTTTTGGTGCATGTTCTATCAGTGAAGTAAATATATGCCCCATTCCGCACCCCCCACACCCCCACCGTGCATCACCACCTAAAACATCTCTCCACACAGTTAATGATAAACATATAAACTCTTAGTGCTAAACGGGGATTTAGATCACTTATGCAAATGTCTCTTGTTTCAGAAAAGATAACTGAGATTCAGAGAGGTGAAGTGACTTGTCTGAGATCACACAGCTGGCTATTGACTGAGTTAGCAAGCAAACCTGTAACTTCTGACCCTGTCATAATCATAATCAGCAGTGAATTAGTTACTCACTGCTGAATAATCTCAAAAGCAGAGGCTATAAACATTTGGAAATAATGTTTATAACAAGAACAGTTTTCCTCCCACGTTCACACCTGCTCATCACACCATGTGCTGGAAAAGTATGATCACTCTCGTGTAAGGGTGTCTGATCATTTTGCTCTGGTCCATCGTCACTTCGAGTAACCACATTTAAAGTAATTTTTCCAGAATTAGACCTACAAAGCGCTAACCCATCCACATACTCATTATATTCTCTTTATGAACAACAGCTTATATTTGGAAAAATGGAACATAGGAAAATAAAGTCCTTCTAAAGCCAAGTAAGAGATTTTTCTCTCCGAGACCATGGTTAGCCCACATGGGATGGCTTCACTAGCACAGCATCTTCACAGTGTAGCCTGAGGACCACCTGCTTTGAAATGATTGGCGTGCTAGTTAAAATTCAGGTTCCTGAACCCAGCCACTGATCTTAATCAGAATGGGGGAAGGAGGTGAAAGATACCCATTTTTCTCAGTTTTTCAGGTCATTCTTATGTACAGTCAAGTTTGAGAACTAAATAAAGCCAGTTGTACCTCTACACCAATAGACCCAGCTTAGCAGATGCTGACAGTGCCCTGCCCATTTGCTCTTGATCCATCCTAGCATACAGCCCTGAACAAACACACAGTTCCTCTGTTGTCTGTCCTCTAGATGAGGTCATTTTCTGCCCGTAGACGTACGTTATACCTAACAAGGCGAGGAGGCCATGACTGCCAAGTTACTCCCACTTACCCTTGACCCATATGATACTCTCAATAGATGCTGAAAAAGCATTTGACAAAGTACAGCATCCCTTCCTGATCAAAACTCTTCAAAGTGTAGGGATAGAGGGCACATACCTCAATATCATCAAAGCCATCTATGAAAAACCCACCGCAAATATCATTCTCAATGGAGAAAAACTGAAAGCTTTTCCGCTAAGGTCAGGAACACGGCAGGGATGTCCATTATCACCACTGCTATTCAACATCGTACTAGAGGTCCTAGCCTCAGCAATCAGACAACAAAAGGAAATTAAAGGCATCCAAATCGGCAAAGAAGAAGTCAAATTATCACTCTTCGCAGATGATATGATACTATATGTGGAAAACCCAAAAGACTCCACTCCAAAACTGCTAGAACTTATACAGGAATTCAGTAAAGTGTCAGGATATAAAATCAATGCACAGAAATCAGTGGCATTTCTCTACACCAACAGCAAGACAGAAGAAAGAGATATTAAGGAGTCAATCCCATTTACAATTGCATCCAAAACCATAAGATACCTAGGAATAAACCTAACCAAAGAGACACAGAATCTATACTCAGAAAACTATAAAGTACTCATGAAAGAAATTGAGGAAGACACAAAGAAATGGAAAAATGTTCCATGCTCCTGGATTGGAAGAATAAATATTGTGAAAATGTCTATGCTACCTAAAGCAATCTACACATTTAATGCAATTCCTATCAAAGTACCATCCATCTTTTTCAAAGAAATGGAACAAATAATGCTAAAATTTATATGGAACCAGAAAAGACCTCGAATAGCCAAAGGGATATTGAAAAAGAAAGCCAACGTTGGTGGCATCACAATTCCGGACTTCAAGCTCTATTACAAAGCTGTCATCATCAAGACAGCATGGTACTGGCACAAAAACAGACACATAGATCAATGGAACAGAATAGAGAGCCCAGAAATAGACCCTCAACTCTATGGTCAACTAATCTTCGACAAAGCAGGAAAGAATGTCCAATGGAAAAAAGACAGCCTCTTCAATAAATGGTGCTGGGAAAATTGGACAGCCACATGCAGAAAAATGAAATTGGACCATTTCCTTACACCACACACAAAAATAGACTCAAAATGGATGAAGGACCTCAATGTGCGAAAGGAATCCATCAAAATCCTTGAGGAGAACACGGGCAGCAACCTCTTCGACCTCTGCCGCAGCAACATCTTCCTAGGAACAACGCAAAAGGCAAGGGAAGCAAGGGAAAAAATGAACTACTGGGATTTCATCAAGATCAAAAGCTTTTGCACAGCAAAGGAAACAGTTAACAAAATCAAAAGACAACTGACAGAATGGGAGAAGATATTTGCAAACGACATATCAGATAAAGGACTAGTGTCCAGAATCTATAAAGAACTTAGCAAACTCAACACCCAAAGAACAAATAATCCTATCAAGAAATGGGCAGAGGACATGAACAGACATTTCTGCAAAGAAGACATCCAGATGGCCAACAGACACATGAAAAAGTGCTCCATATCACTCGGCATCAGGGAAATACAAATCAAAACCACAATGCGATATCACCTCACACCAGTCAGAATGGCTAAAATCAACAAGTCAGGAAATGACAGATGCTGGCGAGGATGCGGAGAAAGGGGAACCCTCCTACACTGTTGGTGGGAATGCAAGCTGGTGCAGCCACTCTGGAAAACAGCATGGAGGTTCCTCAAAATGTTGAAAATAGAACTGCCCTATGACCCAGCAATTGCACTATTGGGTATTTACCCTAAAGATACAAATGTAGTGATCCAAAGGGACACATGCACCCGAATGTTTATAGCAGCAATGTCCACAATAGCCAAACTATGGAAAGAACCTAGATGTCCATCAACAGATGAATGGATCAAGAAGATGTGGTATATATACACAATGGAATACTATGCAGCCATCAAAAGAAATGAAATCTTGCCATTTGCGACAACATGGATGGAACTAGAGCGTATCATGCTTAGCGAAATAAGTCAAGCAGAGAAAGACAACTATCATATGATCTCCCTGATATGAGGAAGTGGTGATGCAACATGGGGGCTTAAGTGGGTAGGAGAAGAATCAATGAAACAAGATGGGATTGGGAGGGAGACAAACCATAAGTTACTCTTAATCTCACAAAACAAACTGAGGGTTGCTGGGGGGAGGGGGTTTGGGAGAAGGGGGTGGGATTACGGACATTGGGGAGGGTATGTGCTTTGGTGAGTGCTGTGAAGTGTGTAAACCTGGTAATTCACAGACCTGTACCCCTGGGGATAAAAATATATGTTTATAAAAAATAAAAAATTAATAAAAAAAATAAAATAAAATAAAATAAAATTGAGTCAATTTAGGCCATTTTCCCCACATTGTCTGCTGTCATTTCTCTGTGGGTTGTTCATCCTTTTCAGAAATCTAACGTGTACAACATCCTTCCCAAAGGATGCCAATCACTTGATATTAAATCCTACAGCTTTTCCTTGAGGAAAAAAATCTTCAGATTTTCTGGAGATGAATATTAATTTTGTATATACACATGGAATTTAGATAACTTAGGAATTAATTTTCTTTTGATAATAGACAAAAGCTTAGTTACCCAAAAGAAAGGATGGGGGCATTTTAAACATTCATTTTCCCAGGAACTACACGTTATTTCATGAAGAATTTCAACTGTATGTTACTAAAGTATAAGTTCCTCTCACCTACAGTTGTTGAAATGTGTCTTTAGCATCTCCTAAGCCAATTTGAGGCTGAAATTTGGTGTCTTTCTTTTCAGCTCCAAAAGAAGACAGCATGGTATTTTGGGGAAAGGTTAGGATTTGAGGGTTTGACAAAACATCTGTGTCACCTTCAGCAAATTACTGAACATCTCCAAGTTTCAGTTTTCCCATCTACTAAAGGGTAATAATAATAATAATAATACCTGCTTCACTAGGTTGTTTCGAGGATTAAATAGCATTTTTAAGGAGCGTGGCACACAGCAGGTAGATCACCCCTCATTAGCTCACATGACAACTCTGCTAGAAGCATGCACATGACAAAGCCAGGATTTTATCAGCTCAAGAATGCCCTCAAGGTTGTTTTTTTTTTCATATATTTTTATTTAACTTTCTCTGTTCTGTCATTTTTGTTCCATAAGTGTCTTTAGCTGAAGGAGCTTTATTTATAGAAATCTACGTAGTCACTGTCTCTGACCTGTGAACATTCGGCTGACTTTGGCACAGCCACTAGCTCAAGTGAAAACTCAAATGACTGACCTGTCAACCTAATGACATACACAAAATTCAACTGTTTAATTTATTTGCTTTCTACAGAAATTAGTCTGTTTTGACAGAACTGAGTAAAAAGACAAATCGTTTTGACCTTCAAAGCAAGATGCAAGATAGCCAATGAATCTTGTTCAACCAGTCTGGGAGTTTATGTGCTGCCCCCCGGCCACAAAAAACAGGCTGGGTTATATGAACGTTTTCCTTTTGGACTGATCCTGCAAGCTTGCACTGTATGAGCAAAGGCAAGTTCTCTGACACCTGTTTCCAAGTGAACTCAGGACTTCGGTTGATTCGATGTGCGTAATGTCACGACTTAGGCTGTGACCCCTTCGTGCTATAAAGAATTCCATGCCGAGTTTTCAATGGCAAATTCCACTTTTCATTGTGCAGATATTTTATTAGTGAACAGACTTTTATTGTGTATATATTTCTAGTTTCCTCCCAAAGTATTGTCCTCTCTTATCTTTCCTGTGGGGTTATGTATGCAGAAGTCTTACCGCCCTCTGGCTTCAACCTTTGGCAGGCGAGGATGATATCTTTTTTACATATCTATTATAGAAAAATAATTTGTACAGGATATATGCTTCTTTCAGGTTGGTTTCCTCCAGAAACAGACTCAAAGACAAAAATTGGAGTGCAAGTAATTTGAAAGTACCCATAGAGAGCAGGGAAATGGCAAAGGAGAGAAGCTAATAGAGGGTGCACTGAAGAGCAGGTGCCATTGTGGAGATCCGGGGCTCAGTGTGGTTGGAAACTTCTGGAAGGTTGCCTGGACTATGCCTCAGGGTTTCCATAAGGAGTGAGGAAGTTGCAGTATTCATGCTATGATAGCTGCATCGTTTGAGGTTTACTGCAAGGGGCATCAATTCCTGGGCGGTTTAGCCAGCACTGCGCGCAGCCAGTGCTCTCGTGCACCTCAGAAAACCCTCAGGCAGGGAGTGACTTTCTAAGAAAACAGTGAGGGCTGAAGGACGGTGGGAAGGGCTCTGGCCACCTCTGCTGTAATGCTTAATAAACTCTTATTGTGCAGAATTGAATGAAATTTGCCAAGAGCTCCCAGAAATGTCAAATGACCATAAAACTTGAAATCATTGATTTTTGCTCAGCTCCTGCAGATACAGATTTTCAGCAGCAGCAGCTTTGTCAGGACCAAATGGCTTGGGAGTGGTGCCATTTCCAAAAGCAGCAGCAGGGCAGTTTTTCTTCTAACTTTGTCACACTGTTGGTATGTCTTCCATATCCAGGCTGTGTTACAGATGGAGCAATAAACTACTCTTTATACTTCTTGAACTGAACTGTCTGGGATCTCAGCGGAGACTCAGAGCATAAAGGCTCCATGGTCCTTTGGAAGCAGTGCTGGTCCAGAAGTCAGGGAGCTGGGGTTTTCTTCTTCCTTCTAGTGTGACTTCGAAGCCCTGTGGCCTTGCTGAAATCCCTTTGAACCTTCTAGGCTTCATTTTGCATCTGTAAAACACACAGATTGAACGGTAAGGTTGCTTCTAGCTTCGAACAAGATTATCCTCTGAAATAAGGCAATGAGACTTGTCATTTGTTATGTGGATCAAGTAGGGATTAAGGGAAAAAAATACAGACTTACATATAAGTGCAAATATACATATTTATTTTTGTAACATTCGTAGGTATCTATTTATTCTGTAGTTATTTTTACTCCAGAAATGTAAACACAGATTTTTATGGCAGAATATATCCTTTCCAAATGATTGTATTCCCCCGAAAGCACAGGTTTCCTACTTCCACTCACAAAGGAGAATATATTTTCCATGTAGACTCAGAACAGGGGAAGGAATTTGATAAAGAGAATTATGTCTTGTTTTTCTTGTGGCTGACTTGATTAAGTGGTCTATAGAGATGAACGTCCATTGAAAATGTGTGCAAATAACCCAAGGGTGCTTCCCCATGTGTTGCAAGTTTCTCTGAATTTCCCGTTGGTCTTCATAAATTCAGCAGGACTGTGCTCATATAAAAAGACTCCCTATGTCTTAATATTTTTTAAAAATCAAGCTTGCAGGACTCGTTTTGTTTTTGTTTTTTTGCTGATTCAGCTTGAGTGTTGGTTTCATATCGTAATAAATGTAAGGTTTTTATCATTTGTTCCCAAGAGGTAGAGTATTGCGTGAGGGGTAGTAGCAACTAGCTCAAACCCACGGGGAATTTGTGGGCTCACCAACCCCAACCCCTATCTCTTTCAGGACTTTACATCACACTGCAAATAAGGAAAATGAGGTATTCAAAGATAAAAATCATGTTTTGATAGCTATGACAAAGGGAAGAAAGATTCACATTCTAGACTAGCACGACTCCTAATTCTCCCTGGCTCTGATCTTCCCACTTGTGTGGAAAATGCTTAGGCTTGGTGATGTTCAGCCGAGGATACAGAGTGTTATTAGCTCCAATTTTGAGTTCCAGCCAAGTTTATGGGCACTCAGCAGCTGCTGCTCCCATGTACCAAGGAAGCAAAGCCAAGGCCAGGCCCTTCTGTTAGTGCCTTGCCCTTGTATGGACCTGTTCATCTCCCTGGAGACCAGCCTCACTCCAGACTGGGTCTTCAGGACCCTCCAAGTATAGAACAGCTTTATGAGGCTCTCTACCTTCTCTAAAAGACTCAACATTTTCTTATTGTGCTAATAGGAATGTCTGAGATCCCAATAGATCTTTGAGTCAAATCCAACTTTGGAACTTTTTAATAACTGGGGTGACATCTAGGTGTCACCCCCACCCCCACTTCACCCCCACCCAGTTCACCAGTGTAGCAAAAATCACAAATCAGGTAATGTTCAGTTTTATCAGGGTCTCAGAAAGAAGTTTAGGTTCTGCCTTTTGGAGAGAAGGTCTTTGTGTATAAGTGCTGGGGGTAGGAAAAAGTGTGGTAACCAACTTGAGCATCCTATGGATTCTTGTAGATTTTATTTTAATGATTACAGTGCCAATTTGTAACCTTTAAGGTACTTATGTTTCCCAAACTTTTATTACCCCGTTGTCTGTCTGTCTGTCTGTCTCCCTCTCGAAAGATAGATAAGGACATGTCCATATATATCCATAGTTCTATTATTGTTTCTTCTTGGAAATTATCTTTCCTTACCCTCAAGGTTTTTGTATTTCTTGAACTTGAACTTCTGTGGTTCTAAAACTTTTCACTAGAAGGGTTAGAAATGTAGATTCCTAGCTCCTTGAGGATTAGATTTGGAGAAGATAGTTAATTAGGAGACTACATTCTAAACAGTTACTCCCTGTGATTCTACATGCAGTTGGCAGGTGGGTCTTCTTTTGAGAAAAACTGTTTTAGAGAAGCTCATCTGATAAATGTATTGGAAAAATCTCTTCCAAAAAGAGGTCTTGTCAATGCCAGAAATTGTTTGTAAATAGAAGTAAATCACAGATAATTCTCTGTCATCTACAGGAAAACAGCCAATAGATACGAGATGTACACCCAAAGGTTATTGTTATTTGGGACAGGTATTCATTTAAGCATTTTATTTTATATTTTCATCTATTGTCTGATGCTTAAGTTCACATTGACAATTCCCTTTGGACATGACAAATACAGCCACATAAAAGGACTATAATGTCGTGGACTAGACTTTGACCTTAAAAGTGTTCAATCAGGTATTTTACTTAACTGTCATCTGTTAAGTACATATTTATTGACATTTTCCTATGTGCTGGGCCTTCCGCCTGCATGGAAGTGATGTCACATGTGAACTCTCCCATAAATGTCATAGGAGGGTCCTGTACTACTGGGCTGGTGTGAGATACACAGGCTCAGACAAAAAGAAGTTTTACTTAAAGAGGTGCAGTGTACTTAGCTTTACTCAGTTTAGGAATCACAAACTTTCCTATAATTGTGAGAAAGACCCAGGGAAACGCTCTGTTACCTGGCAGAGAATATTAGCTGGTGGTTGGAAGTGGGTAGGATAATCATGGGGGTAGAGACAGTGTGCCCACAAATTACACCAGCATTTCCCCAGGGGTTCTGGAAAATGTGAGTTTGAAGGTCACAGTGACTGCAGATGTGTAGGAGCTGAACTATTTCTCCAAAGTGACAAGGTGGAAGAAAGGTTTAAAAACTACTGATCCTGCTTGCCTGCCTGCCAAACCTGGGAACAAATAAAAACTACTGATTTATAATGATTGTCTGGAGGCCTTTTAACTTAATCTTTTGTCAGTCCCACAAAAGACTACCTGCGAATGTCTAAATCCATGCTCTGGGAAGGAAGGTAGTGGACCAGACTGGGCTACACTTCACACACACATACACACACACACACACACACACACACACTCACTCACTCACAACATGTGACTTCAAGGCCGCACCCTTAGCCTTCTGATTAACTTTCTAGAAGTTCAGTTTGAGGACAGTCCTTACCCAATGATTTTTGAGGTAGTAAACCTGAGGCTGTTCAGTAAAGCACCTGCTGCTTTGACATATTAAACTGCACTTTCTCCTTGAGCCTGTGCTCTCTGCTTAGGTAACTTTTTCATTCAGTCCTTTTGTGAGCAAGCAGATTGTCCAAGGTTCTCTTGCTCTATAGCAAAGGGCCAAAAGTGGGGGTAGGGAAAAGATAGGTGTAAACTGGGACTCTTTGCCAGCAGATAATCTTCTTGAAGGGATTGAACAGGAACATTGATTCAGCTCCCAACTATGACACCTAGGTCTTCCTGCTAAATTGTCACCTGTCTAACTGTACACGGGCTAATTATATTCTCCTTGTAACTACTGCTGATACCTGGAGTTATTCTTTCCTCTAAGAACTCAGAGCTGCTCCAGGAACTCGCCAGGGAAGAAGAGGGTCCCGGCATCACTAGGTCTACACTGTGGGGTTTGACATCCCCAGTAAAGGCACAAAGTGGATCACCAGAGCAGCCCTTCCAGTGCCTATCCAGGACTTCGAGTAAACACAGCCCCTCCTGACTCGAATACCTCGGAAAGGGGCATCGCTTATCCTCTTATACTTGGGTCGAGAGTGTGGACATGAAACAAATGCCTGTGTGCTGAAAGAGTTTTCTTCTGGGATTATGTGCATGATCTTGGTTATTTGCGAGACTATACTTTTTATGATCTATAATTATCTTAATTTTTGTTTGTCTTTTTTATTATGTATCACTCAATAGACTGTAAGTTCCATGTATAACAAATATAATAAATATTGGTTCAGTGAATGATTAAACCCTCAAGAAAATCCTAAATAGCCAACCCCCCCCCTCACTTGTTCCTTTTTATAAGAAATGAAGAAGAATGGAAAAGAGAAGGCACTAGAAGCATTGGACCACACTGACCTGCAGTATTATTAAAAGGGCTGCCTTTGAAGGAGCAGGAGGCTGGCTGAGGACAAAGCAAAAGCTGGCGCCTTGCACCCCCCCCCTTCACCCGCTCCCCTCCATATGTGTAGCATTCCTCAGGCACCCCTGACTGCCATAAAACGATAAATAGTTAACTTGCTGAGATCACAATCCTGCAAGACAGGAGTCTCCCTTGGTTTGCAAATGTCCTTGAGATTACAACAAAGAAGTTACCTTATCGATAGCCCTAATGTCACCTTCTATCCTTTATTGATACCTGGATTGGGAGAACTGAGGACAGTTGTCTTCATATCCTCTAATTCTTTGATCCAGGTTGGTTTGTTGTTGTTGTTGTTGTTTTTCAGTGCTGTGGTTTCTGTCAGCTGTGGTTTGATAATCCTCATACTCTGAACAACTGGGCAGCACGCTTTCTTTCTTGGAACGTGCATACATTTTCAGAAGGTTGTTCCAGGGGCCCGAGATGGAATGATGGGTGGTGAGGAGAAAGTGCGAGTAAACATGGGTGGGTAGGACCAAGCTTCTATCCCTGATGCCAGCTTCAGCCTGTGTGGTATCAGGCTATTCCCACTAACCACCAATGGCAAGTCCATCACTAATGGACCATATCTTGGTATAGGAAGTAATCGAAGAATTCTTGAAGGAACCATCATCAACCTGGTTTATCCTTCAGGAATTAGAAGAAGAATTCTGAGCCTGTAAGTTTGAAAACAGAAGCAGTGCTCTTCAAAGTAGGAGGACAAAATACATATCCAGAAATCAGTAGTGACAGAACTAAGAAACAGTAAGGACCAGGGAAGGACTTGCTCAGGTCTAAGGAGAGGTCCCAAATGGAAGGCTAATGACCCTGTTCTATCTCCAAACATATTTTCTTTGGGTCACACATGATTTTAACAGTCCAGAAACCTTGCTTGAAAATTCAAGTTCTGTTAGCTCTTGAAAAATCGGAACAATGGCTAACACTGGGATCACATCCTATAATGCAACAATCTCCTGGAACTGGGAAACAGCTTCCCCTTTAAAACAGAGCATGGAAAGTCAATCGGAGAAAGACAACTATCATATGATCTCCCTGATATGAGGAAGTGGAGATGCAACATGGGGGGTTAAGGGGGTAGGAGAAGAATCAATGAAACAAGATGGGATTGGGAGGGAGACAAACCATAAGTGACTCTTAATCTCACAAAACAAACTGAGGGTTGCTGAGGGGAGGGGGGGTTGGGAGAGGGGAGTAGGGTGATGGACATTGGGGAGTGTATGTGCTATGGTGAGTGCTGTGAAATGTGTAAACCTGGCGAGTCACAGACCTGTACCCCTGGGGATAAAAATATATTATATGTTTATAAAAAATTTAAATATATATATATATATTTATTGATATAAAAAAAATAAAACAGAGCATGAAGTTTTTGGTTAACAAGTCCTGTTACTGCCTATTACCTTATGTTCTCCCAATTTCATTTATTTATATTGCTCCGGGTAAGCTGCAAGATTCCAACTCTGGCCTGTGGGATAGATTTAGGATTTTTAAAGGGTCACTATGTACTGGAGATTTCATGCACAGAATGGAAGCAAATGGACAGTCAATGCCTGATTCCACAGGAGAAAACTAGGGGCTCAGAGAAGGCATGGTTGGGGCTCAGGCACCTTTGGGAGACACCTGTGACCTGTGGAGAATGCCCCTTACCCCTGAGCATTAGCCAGGGGTTGAGCATTTTTTGCAAGTGGTTGGAGTGGGCTTTCCACCCCCCTGCGATGGTTTTCTTTGTCAGCACGCATTTAGCTTGCATTTTATTTTTATTTTATTTTATTTTTTAAATTTTTTTATTAGCTTGCATTTTAGTCCGTTTGTGGTGCTCTCTCTGTCAACGCTGGGACCTCTTTTGGACGTTATAGCTATTCTTTAATCTTTATATCTCAACCTTCATTTGTTCCAAGTGGCTAAGTATCTCTCCACTGGAAAATTTGCTTAGTCTCAGTAAATGCGCATCTGTTATTAGTTCAGATTAGTTTTGCCAAATCACTGAATATAATATCCTCGGGGTAGAATAAATTAATACATTTATAAAGGTAATTCCATTAAGTATTTTTCCACGGCGGTCAGAAAAAGGATATAGAAAATTTCTAATGAATCCTTTGGAGTGGTTTTCTAAAAGACCCCCTCCAAGTCTAATTAGTTGTAAACTGTAATTTGGTACCTTTCACATTTACAATGATAGATCTCTCTGACCACTACACCTCCTATAATAGCTCCCCCTTTGGCAAGCTAAAAAAAAAAATTAATAAATTAAAAAAAAAAAAAAAAAAAAGGAGGACTATCCAGGTTGGGCTTGCCATTTAGTCTCTCTGTGCCTTTGTTTCTTCATTATAAAGCACACCTGTCAGAGCCTTGGGCAAGGGAGGAGGCTGCCCTCGGAGAGCTCAGAAACTATTCAAGAGTCAGGTTTGGGGGTGCCTGGGTGGCTCAATGGGTTAAGCCTCTGCCTTCGGCTCAGGTCATGATCTCAGGGTCCTGGGATCGAGCCCCGCATCTGGCTCTCTACGCTGCAGGGAGCCTGCTTCCCCTTCTCTCTCTCTCTGCCTGCCTCTCTGCCTACTTGTGATCGCTGTCTGTCAAATAAATAAATAAATAAATAATCTTAAAAAAAAAAAAAAAAGAGGTCTGTGGTTCTCAAAGGTTAGTCTCCAGCCAGTAGTGTCAGCATCACGAGGAACTTGTTAGAAATGCAAAATCACAACTTGCACTCCAGATCAAACGAGTCCGAACATTGAGGGGTGCGCCCTGTAATCCCTTTAGCAAGCCCTCAGGTGGTTTTGGCACATTAACGTTTGAGAGCCCACGTTCCATCGTTCCCAGCATTCTGTTTATAACAATTGTACTGCAAATTTCTTCACAAGGCTTCCCAGTAAGCGAAGGCATGAGGTTCGAAGAGTCAGACTCTTTTCCTCGGTGAGTTTTTTCTATCAAGTAGATACATGTTCTTTGTGGGTGATGCAGCACAGGTATGTGATAGACAGAACCAACCTTTAAGGTAATTTTGGAGACGAAGAAACATCGGCTCATTGTCTACCTCCCTGTTTAGGATTCTTTCTCAGATTTAACGTGCATGTTCAGTCCACAGGCAAGCCCCTCCACAGCCCGATAATCTGTGCTTTTCCCTTTACACAATCTCCTTTCCATCATCTGTTGACCAGAAAAGTAAGATCAACCAATTCCCAATGAAGAATTTAGGTTAGGTCCAAACCATGAAGACGCATGAGGTAAAACGAGCAGCACCTTGGGAGCAGTTGGCAGTGCAATTTTCTTCATTTCCACATCAAATGAATGTAAAGGAACCTGACCATTTCAGGGTTGTTCATTTTTCAGCTACCAAGATAGTCCCTCTAAGGAATTTCTATAAATGTGATTATCTTAACCAGTGAGACGTTTTAAAAATAGCACATCAATTCTCTTCTGGACCATGGCCTTGCTGATCTCATCATTGGCTTTGTCTTCAAGATGAACACTGATTCCTGCAGACTGATCGTGTGGTGATTGTTAACCCAGCTATGAGCCCAGGAATAGCAGAGCCTTAGTTAGGTGTGAAGAATGAGCAGGACTTCCTGGGAGGATATCGGTTCATTTCAGAACCACTGGAGCTTCCTTCAGTTGTAGGATTAATTTTTGAATTAAAACAGCCAAATGTTATGTACATTTGCTATGTCCTGATAATTGCTCTGATTTGCCATCATTAGCCATGCTTTGCGAACACCATAAACAATGGTTAGTGCTGCAATGAAATATACGATGGCATTCTGCAATAAGCAGAAGTACCACTGGCTTGGGAATAGGAGGTATGAATAGTATGCCCCTAACAGAAATTCATGTCACCTACCGGTGCTACTTCAGAGCGCTAAGGGGATCACCTAGGGAAAGACCAAGACGTGTAGATGATGCCACCAGCTGCTCAGAGGCCTCTAGATCTTTAGTCCAGGGGCACAGGAGTTCCCTGGGTTCTGTGGGGTTGGTGTGGAAAATAACCAATGGTTAGGAACAGAAAGGGAGGACCAGTCTTCATCCCTACCCCACTCTCTGGAGCCCTTTGCAGGGGATCACGTGACTTTGCTTCTTTCCTCCTCTTGTTCTTTATAATGGGTTTTGAGTATAAGAGGATTTATAGTCTCCCCTAATTTTTTCCCCCAAATTTAACCTTGTATCATAAGACTGTTGTGAAATTTACATGTTTCTATTGGTCAGTGTTGTTTATAAAAAAAAAAAAAAAGGTATTTAAAACCTAGAATTTGGAAGAAGAATGCAATTTTCTTCATCTTTACAATGGAAGTTGGGCATCCTTCCATTTTTAACCTTAATTAAATTTAATTTTATATCGTTCTGTAATTACAATTATGACTTTATGAGCCCCTGGTTAATTTCAGAATTCTGATGTTGCTGCTGAAAGTAATAATTGAAAAGATAGGACTAGAGATTTCACAAGGGGTCACACAGCTAAACAGAGATGAGCTTCATGAAGACAGAACGAGAAAGCAGCCCTGATGCCCAGAAGCTAGCTCAGTACTGTCAGCTATTCTCTTATTGAACACAGTCAATTTCATAGGATATCAACATTAGACATGGCCATTACGGATCAAGACCAAAATAAGACCACTCTGAAATCACATCTGAACACAGGTAAAATATGAACTTTGCCCAAGCCACAAAACCCCAAATATCCCCTCTCAGCTAATGGGAGGAACTGCTGTTTCTTTACCAGTTATAGCTTTAGTCTCCCTCTACTCTACCCTAGATAAGATTTATTGAGATAGGGGCGCCTGGGTGGCTCAGTGAGTTAAAGCCTCTGCCTTCAGCTCAGGTCATGATCCCAGGGTCCTGGAATCGAGCCCCGCATCGGGCTCTCTGCTCTGCAGGGAGCCTGCTTCCTCCTCTCTCTCTGCCTGCTTCTCTGTGATCTCCGTCTGTCAAATAAATAAATAAAATCTTTAAAAAAAAAAGAAAAGATTTATTGAGATAATCATACAATTATGCTTTCTGAAAGTACCTACTCCAGAGAGAAGCCTGCTTCCTTGGACACTCCACAAGTTACTCACTCAAAACCCCAGTTCTGTAAGTTCTTGCTCATACCCTTTTCCTGAGACACCCCACAGTTACCCATGGTATGCATTCTCCCTCTCTGCAACCGGCCACAGACCCAGCTTATTCAACGACAGGTGTGTTCCTGGTAGTTGTTAGCTAGAGAATATTCTATGAGTGGTTTGCTTATTTGGTTTATCCGTTCTGAATAACAAATCTGAATTGCGCTAGTTGTGCCCACTTCCTTCACCCTGTCCCTCTCTGTCCCTCTCTGACCTCAATTCTTCTGGGAGATATCTTCTTTTTTTTTTTTTTTTAAGATTTCATTTATTTATTTGAGAGATTGAGAATGAGAAAGAGAGCATGAGGTGGGGGAGGGCCAGAGGGAGAAGCAGACTCCCTGCTGAGCAGGGAGCCTGATGTGGGACTTGATCCTGGGACTCCAGGATCATGACCTGAGCCAAAGGCAGTTGCTTAACCAACTGAGCCACCCAGGCACCCTGGGAGATATCTTCTTAATGGAGTCCTATGCTGAAAGATTTTAGTCTTTGGGACAGAAAGAGTCACCTGAGAATCCACACTGAAAATGTATATTAGGGTTTCCCAGAGAAACAAAACCAACAGGGAGGAAGGGGAGGTGGGTGGATGGTGGATGAATAGGTGCACAGATAGATGGGGTAGATAGTATTATATTAAAAGCCCAATACTTATTGCATGTCAGGAACTGTCCTAAGTGATTTACATAATTAACTTGTTTTAATTCTCATGACAAGCCTATGAGGTAGATATTGTAACCCCCAAAACAGAAGAGAGAGGTTAATTAACTTACCCAAGATTACACAGCTAGGGTTCAAATTCAAGTTATCTAACTCTACGTTCTCTTACATTCTACTGCCTTTCCTAGGATCTAAATGGTAGTAATTCAGAGTGCCAACTATACCCAGAGTAATATAAGTCATTCTAGGAGATCATGATGGTTATTAAAATGTTTGTGTATTGTATTTTAGAATTAATGTAATTATCAACCTCATTCTTCTGAGTACAATGATCAGAACTCTTGGGAGAGCCATATACTATTATCAGTATATAATGATGGATTTCAGATTGTATACACAAATAATATCAAAAATATATTCCTCTTAGTTATCACAGCTCATTGTAAAATACAAACATATGGGAAACTGTCTTCTCTGTGGCAGGAGGAGTGAGAGATGTATGTAACATGAGGACTGAGTACAAGTGCATTATGGTCTTGTCCAGTGTATTGCGCGTTTGCCCGGTAGCTCTCTTCTTCGTTGATAACAGCTTGTTGGGTATTTATACCTGGGAACACTATTCGATTTCCTAGGGTGTTTCTCTTTTCTCCACTCATTATTCTCAATCCTCTGTGTTCTCTGTTCATCTTAGTCACAGTGGGTATTTCCTTTCCTGGTCTACAGATCACTTCTTAATGCTGACTTGCTATTTTCCTCTACAGTTTGTCAGAATTTCTGTAATAGTTTAGCCGTGTTTACACCTCTTCTAACCTGTAAATATATTGATAATGTTAGTTAACAAATCAGGAGCTTATTAAAATACCCAAAAATGCATAAAATATTTTGAGTAAGCGCTCAGAGAAAGATACAATTCTTACTTTTAATAAGCACTACATGAAATTTAAAATAAGGCATATGTTTAACATTATATGTACATCATAGAACATTTTTTGTGTTATTTTAATTCCAGTATAATTAACATACAGTGTTCTATTAGTTTTGGGTGTACAATATAGTGACTCAACAATTTGATACATTACTCATGTTCATCAGTTTCACTACCCCCACCTCCACTGTGCTATATGCATTTTAAAAATATTAAGGTTATTATTTTTTAATCAAAAAAGGCTTTTATTTAAGCAAAAAACATATGAAAAGTTTCCCCAAATCATGTATCATTAGGGAGCTGCCTATCAAAACACCAATGAGCTACCACTACGCTCCATTAGAATGGCTAAAATCCAAAAGGCTGGCAAGGATGTACAGCAACAGGGGCTCTCATTCATTTTTTAAAAATTATTTTTATTAAGATATAATGTACTATTTGCCCCAGGAGTACAGGTCTGTGAATCATCAGGCTTACACATTTCACAGCACTCACCGTAACACACACCCTCTCCAGTGTCCATAACCCAACCACCCTCTCCCTACCCCTCCAGCCCCCCAGCAACCCTCTGTTTGTTTCATGAAATTAAGAGTCTCTTAAGGTTTGTCTCCCTCCCAATCCCACAATAACCTTGTTTAAGGTTAATATTAAAATAGTAAATGTGCAGGAACATAAAAATTTATAAATAGATACGACCTTCCTGAAACTTATCACTGCCAACTTATTAAAAGTCATGATTTAGACATGATTACAGTACAGTGTCCTGTTCATTATCTGAAGCAACCATAGGAAAACCTATATACTCCTAAAACTTGGGGAAATACCTCTTAGCATTTTATATATAGAATATTCATTATCCATTTTTACCTTATGCTGTTTGGGTTGCAATTCATTTTCACAACCCTTCCATTGCTTCTTGTTCCAGTCAGATTCTAGGTGGAATGCCTGATCCTTGAAAAGGGAAGCACACTGAAAAAGCAAAGGGAGTTAGTGTAGTCAAGAGCTCCTCAAATGCAAATGTGCCACTGTTTTACTGGCATTCGTAGGAGGTTAAATACTGACAGAAAAAAAGTGTGTGATACTTGGACTAAATAATGTATTTCATCAGTATTGTATCTCTTTCTCCAAACTTCTGTGAGTCCATATGTTCATGGAGAGGACCAGAACTTGAGAGTCAGTTTGGAGAGAAGTATTTGTCTGCAGTTGTGATCTGAGAAGGGAAGGTGTAGCTCAGTCACTCTTGATGGCCCTGTGAGGCTTCCAGAAAAATCTGTAAAGAGAGGGGTGAGGTGACAAACAGATCCTGGTAAAGAAGGGTTTTAGGGATTGCTATCACTGAAAGAATAAAAACTAGGTCAGAAATATTTTTGTTCAACTCCATTCAAGAATCAATCACATTATTCTGCAGGGATGCTGGAGGAAATTATTATTTGACCTGCTGCAGAGGGACCTTTTTACCCTGATGGCTTCCAAATAGCTTCTTATACTTCAAGGAGCTCAAGCACACCATTGCACTGCCAACACATCCTAACCTCACTAGCACCTTGGCACTTGGCCTTGTCACACTAATTTTTTTAGAGGTCTATTATATGCATGTATGTGTAAATGTGAATATACACATGCATGTGCATAGATACACATATATTTTGTAATAAAAATTTAAAAAAAACAGATCTTCAAACAAAGATCTGGAACTTAAATTTTTCATATAGAGGATCCTTTCAGGTTGTTATTTTTAACTTCAAGTGATAAATATTCAAAGTCAAGAACGTTTTACTTAATTGAGAAATATTCTACATTTTAATTCTATCAACATTACTTAGAAAATTAGTTTGGAAGTCCAAGCCCGTGTGGTAAGAACAAAGCAGGATAAACACAGGGTGAAATGGGTTCAGCGGATTGGGAGTACAAGTATTACGATGAGCACAGAGTGATGTATGAAATTGTTGGGTCACTATATTGCACACCTGAGAGTAATAAAACACCATATGTTGATTATACTTGAATTAAAAAATAAGTGACAAGAATTTTTAAAAAGATAAACATTGGGGGGAAATCTGCAAATTGCATTACTTTATGGCTTAATGAGCTACAGAAACCAGCCAGTCACCAAATAATCAGTTTCAGTAAAGTTGTTTGAAATAAAAAGTGGTATCCAGAAATAGCCATTTAATAATAAAGAGATCCCATTTTAGAGCAAGAAACGTGGGAAATACCTAGGAAGAAACGTGTGAGATGTTTATGACAAAGTAAAGCGAACTAGAAAATTTGAGAATTTTGCTTGGTAGAGACTGACTCACAACGTGCAGCTGGAAGTTTGCTGAAGGAGTGGGCGCAGAAGGCTGACTGGAAAGAGGAGTTAACTCCTAGCACTTGTTCAGTTCTGGTCAAAATCTGATTTTTTTTTTTTTTTTGACAGAAGTTACTCTAAAATTCACTTGTAGGGGCACGTGGGTGGCTCAGTTGGTTAAGTGTCTGCCTTCGGCTCAGGTCATGATCCCAGGATCCTGGGATCCAGCCCCACATCAGGCTCTCTGCTCTGCAGGAAGCCTGCTTCTCCCTCCCCCACTCCCCTTTCTTGTGTTCCCTCTCTTGCTCTGTGTCTCTCTCTGTCAAAAAAAATAATAAAATCTTTTTTAAAAATAATAAAATTAAATGAACACGATGAGTAGAATGAAATATAAGAAATCCCATCATTTAAAGGATCTCATGAAAAATAGGTTTAACTACATACTTGATCTTTGGAGACATGATTATTAAAGGAAACTAAATATTCTATCATATAGAAAACCAAGTACAGCGTTTTGACATACATGGCACTTTTTTAGAAAAAGGAAAAATAACCGGCAAGGAAAAATATTTAAACCTATTATGGCAGACTTGGGATTAATATGTATACTAGGGATAACACAAAGGGGGAGATAATAGTTGTTTTGGGCTTTGTGGGGCAGGGCCAGCCTTATGGGCATGTAACTTTCACTTGATTTAATGCTTTGGTGTTGCCATTTTGAAGTTCTTACTAATTATTGAACTCTGCATTTAAAACTAATGATGTACTATGTGTTGGCTCATTGAATTTAAATTAAAACTTTTTTAAAAAAGAAAGAAATTCTTAATAGTTGTGTAACAAAGGGCTCTACATTTTTATTTTTTTCCTGGCCTCTGCAAATTGTGTAGCTAGTTCTGTTTGTGGGCCATACTATCTCTGCTGAATCTACTCAACTCTGCAATCATAGCATAAAAGCAACCACAGAGGGGCGCCTGCGTGGCTCAGTGGGTTAAAGCCTCTGCCTTCGGCTCAGGTCATGATCCCAAGGTTCTGGGATCAAGCCCTACATCTGGCTCTCTGCTCAGCAGGGAGCCTGCTTCCCTTCCTCTCTCTCTGCCTGCCTCTCTGCCTACCTGTAATCTCTGTCTGTCAAATAAATAAATAAAATCTTAAAAAAAAAAAAAAGCAACCATAGATAATACACAAATGAATGAATGAATGTGGCTGTGTTTGAATAAAACTTTATAAAAACAGGCAGTGGACCACATTTGGCCCATGAGCCTTAGTTTGCCTTTGTCTGTACTATAGAGAAAGTTTATAGAAATTGATAAAAAAAAAAAAAAAACATATAAAAAAATGTCCTACCTCGGGCGCCTGGGTGGCTCAGTGGGTTAAGCCTCTGTCTTCGACTCAGGTCATGATCTCAGAGTCCTGGGATCGAGTCCCGCATCGGGCTCTCTGCTCAGCGGGGAGCCCGCTTCTCCCCTCTTCTCTGTCTCTGCCTGCCTTTCTGCCTACTTGTGATCGCTCTCTGTCAAATTAAAAAAAAAGTCCTACCTCAACAATTTTCAGAGAAATGCCTATTAGCAGAAAACAATTGTTGAATTAAAGCAATAAATGCATTAAATAATGATAAATAAATGATAAATAATTAAATTATGATAAATAATTAAATTATCATTAAATAATGATAAATTATTGATAAATGCATAAATAATGATAAATAAATGCATTAAAATAATGATGAACTTCCACACTGATGAAATCATGGTAAATATGGCCTCAAATAGCACTCACGGGAGCATAACTCAGAAAATTTTTTCAGGCATATATTTGAAGAATTATAAAATGGCATGTCACCTTTGACTTAGTGTCTCCTCTCCTAGAAATTCATCCCAAGAAATAGGTCAAAATTGGAAAACACTGCATGTACAAAGAAGTTGCCTAGATTTATTGCCAGATGAGAAACTGAAAACTGTAAATGTGCTACATTGGAAGTACACTCAAGTCAACTATGATCTATTGGTTTTATGAAAGAATATACCATCAATAAAAGTCATCCCTTTTGTGGATACGGTTTAAAACCTGGAAAAGTGTTTTTAGTGTTCTGCTAAGTGAAAAGATCAGATAAAGCCTGTCAGTGCTGTGTTTTCAGAAATGCAGAAAGTATTCAGGCAGAGAGGCAAATCCTGGAAGCAACCAAAGGGGAAGCAACTAGAGCACAACCTTTGGAGTCCCAGCTCTGACGTCAGTCTACGCCCGAGGGAGATTCCTGGCCTTGACCTATTGACATAACCCTGAGCAGGTTGCTTAACACTCTGTAAGATTCAGTTTCCTTTTCTACAAAATAGATAACAATAACATTGTACTGCTTATCTCATAAGGGTATTTGTGAGGTGTAAATGAAAAAGTATGGATGGCATAGCACAGTGCTCTTAAATGTTACCTATTATTATTATTATTTATTATGAGCCAAGAATGGGAAGTTAAAACTATTTCGTTTTTAGTCCAGTTGTTTTGGCATTATTTGTGCAGTTCAGGAAACTTCTAACAGCTATCTTTTAAAACGTAGTGGTTAAGGGACGCCTGGGTGGCTCAGTGGGTTAAGCCGCTGCCTTCGGCTCAGGTCATGATCTCGGGGTTCTGGGATCGAGTCCCGCATCGGGCTCTCTGCTCAGCAGGGAGCCTGCTTCCTCCTCTCTCTCTCTCTCTCTCTCTCTGCCTCTCTGCCCACTTGTGATTTCTCTCTGTCAAATAAATAAATAAAATTAAAAAAAAAAAAAAAAAAAAAACGTAGTGGTTAAGACCGCAGCAATCTCAGCAGGTAGCAAAGGAAAACGATTAAAGCAGGGATAATAAAAAGACGATTTTGAAGATTTCACCCACAGAAGAGAGACAAGAATTGCTGAAATCAGTTGCTAAGCAAAGCCACAAAGACAATTAGAAGGAGCACAGAGAAGGGTAATGAGCAGTGATAATTAAAGCTGCCACCAGATACACTCACACACACCGATTCGCACACATCTATGGGTCCTTCAGGGAAGCTGATGGAGTCAGCCGCAGAGAAGAGGAAAGGGTGGTTATTAAACCAGTCATGTAGTGAACGCTCGCCTTCACCCAGCTTCTCCCCCGCGGTACAAATGGGAAGAGAAGCCGCATCATCAGCGTTCTGCCGGGACGTTGTGCTGTTCTCGCCTGGTCCCCATCCCTGTCGTCATCCTCACCCCTCACTGTGGGCCAGTGGGGCTCCTGGACATAGCCGGATGGTGGGGAGTCCCTTGTCTGGGAGATTGGGTTCCCAACGCCGAATTCGTTTTCGCCATTTGCTGCCAAGAAGCTTTGTGAGGAAAGAAGCAGAGAATGCAGAAATCTGGGCGTGTTCTCCAGCCTCATGATGATGGTCACTGCCCTGGAGAGCCAGATCCTGCGTGTAGGACCCTCCCACCTTTGTTCTCTGGGTTACACCTGGGATTATCTGACAGACTGAACAGGGCAGTGTTCTGTGGCCTCACCGTGCCAAACCCAGCAAACCCCCTCAGCATCAGTGCAAACAGAATAGAGTAGAACGGGCTGAAATAAAATAGGGTAGGATAAAATAAATAGAAGTGAAAAAACCCAAAACACTAGAAATCTTAGAGGAGGTCAGTAGCTGGTGAACGATTTTCCTTTGGGCGTGTTCTTGCGAGCTCACTCATCTGTGATTTTTGCCTCCTTCGTTGCCCTGGGTGTTCTGCAGAAATCATGTTGTTCCGGGCCCATTTTGAGCACTCCACTGACCTCAAGTAATGTGTCCTCTTGCCTATGTTTCTTAACCTCAGCACCAGTGACAGTTTGGGCTGGATGATTCTTTGTTACGAGGGTTATGCTGTGAAATGTAAGACGCTTAAAAGCTCCCTCTGGCCTTTACCCACTAAAGGCCAGTAGCAGTTTCTCTCCAGCTGTGACAACCAAAAATGTTTCCAGACAAGGTCAAGTGTCCACAGGAGGGCGGGAGATACCAAAGTCACTCCCAGGGAAGAACCTCTCTTCTAGATGGTACTTCTGAAGGACCTCATAGTCACTTTTATGTTAAAAATGCCATTCAAATCGGCATGGTGACTTAAATGTATTGCTCATCATCTCAGATTTAAAAGGGAGTTATTATTAAACTCATATTTCAGGTGAGAAAATTGAGGTTCTATTGGCCAAATGTTACATAGATAATAAGTTGTAATATTTGGATCTGAATCTAGATTTCTCTGACTACAATTCATCTTTTTTCTACCTCTTGACAAACTAGAGTATTCTTTAACTATATGTGTCCAGGCTGCTAGGACAATAATACCATGGAGTTGGTGACTCAAGAAACAGACTTATTTCTCACAATTCTGGGGTCTGGAAAGTTCAGAATGAAGGTACTGGCCAATTCGGTGTCTTGTTCATAGAACAACTGGTGCGGGACAACTTGTTCATAGAACGCCTGTCTTCTCCCTGTGTCATCATCTAGTGGCAGAAGAGCACGAGAGCTCTCTGAGACCTCTTTTCTAAAGGCTCTAATCCTGTTCATCAGGCCTGTCTCCACTCTCATGACCTGTTCACCACCCAAAGGCCTACCTTCCTAACACCATTCTACTGGGAGTTAGGATTTCAACGCGAATTTGAGGATGACAAAAACTCCAGTTCAAAACAATATCTATATTGCATACGGAGCAATAAAGTAAGAGTAAAGTAGCAAAGAAAAACATGAAAGGGTAGTATCAGTTCAGCTACCATTACATTATTAAAGTGCCAGTACCTTTTAGAACACAAATGTTATTATAATTCTGTTCTCTACCTAAATGGAAGTAATTTATCTTTGAGAGTAATTAGAGTCACAGGATTTTCTTTTTTCCAAGTATATTGGGTCTCTCAATTGAAGCTCTGTAAAACAGACTTCAAACTGGTTTATATAACTGAAAAGCTCAGATATATTACTGGCTTCAGGTATGGCTTGAAGCCATACTTCAAGCCATGGCTTCAGGTATATCAGATATAATACTGGCTTCAGGTATGGCTTGATCCAGAAGTTCAAAGACTTTCACCAAGGACTTTCTCTCCTCCATCTTTTAACTGCCTCTCTTAATGCCAGCTTCATCCCCAGATTAACACTATGAGCCAGCATTCACATGACACCATCAAAAAGAAAAGAGTTTTGTTTTGTTTTGTTTTTTGGTAGCTTCACAAAAGAAAGAGCCCACTCCTTTCTCTCTTAAGCCCCAGAAAATATTGCATTTGGCACTCCTGCACCATATGCCCATCCCTGGACCAATAATTGAAGACAGATGCCTGGATGTATGACTCACTTTAGCCGATCAAGGCACAACTCTCGACTATGCATGGAGGAGAAGTGGTTTCTGAAGGGAAATTAGGAATATGATCTCAGAAGATGGGGTAATGGAAGCTAATGGGCTGGGAAGGGGTATGACAAATAACATGCTTCTTCACCAGTTCTGAGAACCTACTTCCTACAGTTGGTAGTTTCCATTATTTAACACCTACACCGTGACCACCTTGTTCTGTCACAGAGCTTTTACCACAGACCTGTTTGCTTTACCTGGCATCGCTGGAAACTCCTTGGCAAGTGCCCAACTACAGTCACTAGACAGGTATGCTTCTTGGCCAGGCCTCCCAGCTGGCCCCTGTCCTTCCATCAGAACCTCTCTCAATCACGGGGACTCTAGTGCCAAACTCTCCTCACTGCAAGTAGCACAGCAGTTTGTTCTTCGAGTCCAAAGGAAAGGGACTTCCTATTTCTGAGCTCCTACTGTATACCACGCAAGTCACATACCCTCTATCAGGTCTTCCTACACCCCACCCACCCTGTGAGGTATGTATTGTTACTGAACTTTACAGATGAGGATATAGGCGCTCAGAGAGGTAAAGTAGCTTGCCCAAATTCCTGTCACCTATAAGAAACAAAACATGGATTCAAACTGGCACATGTTTCATTCTCAAGTCTGTGGTTGTCTCCAAAAGTGAACCCCCTAAGTTCAGTCAAGCAATATATATTTATTGAGAATCTATTTATCAAGAAATATCCTCAATCCTATTTATAGAAAGTGAATATAAAAGCATTCTCTTCTTTTCCCTCACAAGTGAATAAAAGGAAGAAGGAAATAGAGAAAACGGGAAAGACAGACCTCTTGTGTAAGGTGAAGGTCCGTAGCCATCAGAGTGGTACAGACGGCGCCTGGGAAATTAGCACCAACACGTAAAGCCAGAGCAAGCACAGCCATGGTGAGGCAGGTTCTTTAGCTGACGTGCAGTGAGCGGCTTCAGGCAGTGACATCAAGTCCCCAGAGGGATCAGCAGCAGCGGGGGCAGCCCTGCAGGGATGTGGGGATCCAAGCAGCACTTGAGAAGGAGGTCAAGCCCACGGTCTGTGTGGCAGGCCCCTTACGAAGCACGTCAGCTCTGCCCCCACGTTGCCCTGCCCTCGGGGGATTCCTGTTAGAGAAAGATGGCACACTAATACCCAGGAGCTTCGGTTTTGCTAAAATTCAAATTCCATGGTCCAGAATAGAACAAATAGGAAGAGTGTTTGTCTTAAAAAGCCAACTTAGGTAAAAAGTTGTGCTTGCTCGTCACCTGATATGGTAGTGTGTGGATTTCTTTCAGCCCTAGCAAGAATATGGTTTTGAGCTGTACCAAAATGGATCAAAATAGCCTCCCCAACTCAGTCTCTATGTACCTCATACCTGCCCCCCGAAAGCCATGGAAACCTTTGAAGGGTGTGAGTTAAGCTGAGTCCTTTGCCTGTGATTCGTAATATACAGTTAGGATGGCACAGACGTAAGTAGCCGCTTCCCCAGTATATGTCTCCGAGAGTTTGGGCAGTCATACATGATTTGGCTTGCTCTGCCTATAGCCCAGAGCAGGAGCCCTCGAACTGGGTTCTGCAGAGAGCTGGGCTTCTGATAGAGAGTCATTCACCTGCAGCCAACAAGGACCTACAACGCTAAGTTCCAAGAAAGGACCAGGGCCTCAGGGCTTTGGATGTCCAACCCAACAAGTAGGCCAGCAAAAGGAGGCTAGAGACTATTTTCCGCCTGACCTGCTACCTGAGAGTATTAGGAAATGCACTGAAGACACTGGTTGGGAAAATTATGCTGTAATTTGGGGGAAATGATGACAATTTCAGTATAAAATGAAATGCCTAGTTAGCTAGAGTCCATCAATTTATAGAAAATGCCATATGAACATGGATGTTAAACCTATACCTGTAATATCTAATTATATATAACCAACCTATACTTCATTACTGTGGACAAAAAATTGTCAGTTTTTAGATTGTACTTTTTAAAACTTCTCAATAAGCTATGTTCAAGAGGAAACCTCTGTCCGAGTTCCTCTCCTGTTTCCCGTTAATGTGCTGGATCTGAGTATGTGGTCCCCCACCTTATAAAGATGGAATCACAAAGCCTCTCACCTCCCTAGAGGGACAGCTATGAGGAATGCCACTGTGCTTTAGCCTCTGACAATTGACAGTGTAAGAAGCCGAAGAAAATGGAAACATTCTGCAAAAAGAATTTTCTTTACAAGTCAGGTGGTGAGTGTCTTTGCTGTTGTTGATGGTTATCACCAACAATAGTGTAAAAGGCTCCGCTAGAAAAACATTCCAAGACCACACCCAGAAAGACACAACCCACTGTTGAGTTTTGAACATTCCTTACAGTCCATAATGGGGAATATAATGAAGCTGTCGTTTGGATGACTGAATGGTTTTTTCCCTGCTCACTGAACCCAAAGTTACTGGTGTTCAGGCCTCTGTTGACTGAGTCTTTGAGAGAGGGCATCCTGGTGGTGGTAGCTTTACTTGGGATGAGAGAGTGCACTGTGTGCTCTTTCCAAGCGTCTGTAGATGGCCCAGTGTGGGCATTTGTAGACACCAGAGAAGATTGCTGGACATAAAAGACTTGTTAACACGCTGGGCCTGAATTCGTGCCTGTTCAGGAATCTGTCAGTAGAGAAATGAGTTTTACCAGTGACTCCTTCTTAAGGGAAAAGAATCATTAAGTCAATTCCTTACAGGCTGTCTGTGGGGAGATCATGTGGTCACTGCTCACACTGCAGCTTCTGGAAAATGGAAAGCACCACTGACAGAGCTAAGGAAGGCCATGCCTCACGTCGCTGGGCAGGGCCCGTTTGTTCATTCTGGTCCCACATGGCTCAACCAAAGCAGGAGCCAGACCGCGACCAGATAAGGACTCTCCCACACACTCCCAAGTTTCTGGAACTTCCCATCCCAATTGCAAAATGTTCCTGTGCGGTTGACCACAAAGAAGGAGCCTACGGTGCAGATAGCTGGGACTGAGCAATCAGAGAAGGCCCCACAGTAGCCAGTGTGTGTGGGATGCTCGGACACAACCATCTGTCATACCCCATCTCATGTGCCACAACCGGCTTTGGAGGGGTCGGATCCCCTCACTTAGCATGACTCTCCCGCGGCCCCCTCATCTGCGAAACTAAATGCTAAGACTTCAAAGTGTTAAATACTAGAGCCAGTTTGGTGATTATGAAGATGCTTTTGGAAAAATGATAGAATCTACTCCTGTTATACCAAACCAGATACAAATATTGGTGCTGGAATGGACCCTTAGAATCGACCCATTGATACCATTTATTTTGCAGCTGGAGAAACTGAGGCCCAGAGAGATCAAGTTCCTTGCCCGGGGTCACTCGGTAAGTTTAGTGAGAGAAAGAGGACCTGCCCCCTTGTCTCCTGACCCCAAGTTTAGTGCTCTTTCTCCAAGACCAAAGAGCCCATGGCTGCTTTTCATCTTTGATGGCCTCTTTTCCTGAGTTTGCTCTCTGACCTGATGGCTCAACTGCTTGTGCTCTGGGCTGGTGCCATAGAAGCTTTCTCCAGAGGTGGACCTCCTGGCAAAATGTCACCTCTGTGGCAGAACGATATATTGAGATATTAATTTGTTTTCATGTGTGGGTTTTTATTTCCCGCCTTCCCACACATCCTCTATTTTGTTTCAATGCCAAGCAAGTGCCCAGGGGTCAGGGTACTTTTTAATCCCAGGGATGTAAGTCAGGAACAACAGCAAAATTTACTTAAATTTACTGACTTTTCTTGTCCTTGATGAGAGCTTATACTCCTTAAAGTGATTATCCTAGGAGCCCTGGGAACAGGGGGGAAATGCAGGTGTCCCCGAGGACCAGGAGGGAGAGAGAAGGAGGCGTATTTCCCCAAATTAGAGAAAAGAAACAAAATGGGTGGATCTTTCAATTAATGAGACCTGTGTCTGGCTGGGTGTCAGAACTTCTGTAAGGTGGCAAGACTCAAAGGTGACATCCACATGGGACACCATAGAAGGCTGGGGTTGAGCCCTGGGGCTCTGAGCCCCAACAAAGCTGTGTGTGCCCTGATTGTGGCTCAGAAGCAGGAGCCCCTAGAACCGGAGGAAGTGCGTGAGCTGGATACCAAGGATTTCAGGACCACCGGTAGAGACCAACACCCAGGGGCCTCTCTGATGTGCTGTTCAGATCCTGCAGGGGAGTCCCAGTAATTATGGCAGAATAAACTTCTTATGGCCCAGTGTGATAGTGGCTCAAACCCAGCTGGAAATTGACTTAAAAATAAAATTAAAGGGCTTTCTTTTTTTTAATACACGAGTTCATAGCAAGATTTTTACCTGCTATGTTTGTCTTAAAATTTTTATCAAAGTGTGGCTCTTACATTTGCCTCAACAACCGAAATCCTACCCACGTGTTTTTCAGTGTATAAAAAGGCCCAACTTCAAAGCTAATGATTTGTCCCTGAGAAGGTTTGTGGTATGGTGGAGGTTTTTTGTCTGCTCTGTGAAGCTTTTGCTGACCACATACCCTCCCCTGGGCTACTACTGTATCTTGTGAGTGCATCAATAATTGCACTTGACCCTCTGCATTATAATTATTTGTGTACAGGACTGTCTCCCCTGCTAGACTGCGAGCTCATTAAATGTAAGGTTCGTGCCTTACTCTTGAGCGCATTCCCCCAGGACCCAGCACAGATGCGAGCATGTGGGAGACCATCAGTAAATCCATGTATTATGCTGTAGTGTGAGCTGTGGCTTTTCCTGTAGCATTTTTCCTCAAGAGTTTCAGAACAATATGTGGTCCAGCAGCTCAGGCTGCACATAATTTTATTTTGAGATTAAAAAAAAAAAAAAAAAACCACAAAACACAAACCCTGTGCATTCTTCATTTGACCTAATGAAAACAGGAGAGCCCAGAGTTCCTTAAACAGCAGAGGTTTCCAGATTTCCAATGTTGTCACTGCTTTTTCTTTCAACCTAGGTCAATTCAGCAAACTCCAGGAGAACACCTAGTGTTTTCAGGGCACTTTGCTTGATGCTGTGTGAAAGCATGCCCCCACACATGCTCAGCTGAGAGGTCCAGCCTACTAGGGAGTGTAAGCAAAACCATTATTGAAGAGAGTTAGTTGACTGGGGAGAAACAATAGGAAGTTAATACAGTTTGGAGGAGAGAAGTAGAAAATACATGAGCTGGAAGAAGCAAATGAAGAATACTTCCTCCTCTCCAAATCACTGTATTATTTACCCAGGAATCGATATAAAATGTTTTGAGCTGCAACCCCCAAAGAGATTCAGGTGACCAAACTGGCCATGTCCATGGCCTGCCTTGTCAGAATCAGCCAGTTCTTAATTCCGAATGAAAAATGATTAAGTCTGTTTGCAGAGATTTGTGTTTGTTACTGGATCAGAAGTTTGATACTGGATCAAAGCCACAATGATACATAAGTTCTTAAGCATAATTTTATATTGAAATGAAAATAGAGTGTATTTGTGATTATTCAGTCAAAAAAGTGCAGTGTGAGATTTAAATGTTACCTGTATTTATTATTTTCTAGATACTATAAGTGCCTTACAAGCAATTTTGGGGGCACTGGTTAGTTCTTCCCTAAGAATAAGCAGACCTTTAGAGGTTAAAGCTCCTTTTTTTTTTTTTCTATTTATAAAAGCAACGCCTATAAAATGCAGAAAAGAAGAAAAAACCTTCCATTATTCAATCATTCAAAGAAATCCACTGCTAATAATTTGATGTATGTCTTTCCAATATTTTCTATGCATGTTTTATATCATAGTTTGGGATCATATTGTTTCATATATGGCATCTCCTACTTGTCCTTATAATAAAAAAGAGCATTTAAAAATACCTTTTAATTCTTAATCTCACAAAATGAACTGAGAGTTTCTGGGGAAAGGGGGGGTAGGGAGAGGGTGGTGGGGTTATGGACACTGGGGAGGGTACCTGTACCCTTGGGGCTAATAATACATTCTATGTTGATAGAAAAATAAAAATAATAAATTAAAAAATACCTTTTAAAAATAAGATGCCTGGGACGCCTGGGTGGCTCAGTTGGTTAAGCAGCTGCCTTCGGCTCAGGTCATGATCCCAGCGTCCAGGGATCGAGTCCCACATCGGGCTCCTTGCTCCGCAGGGCTGTCCCACATCGGGCTCCTTGCTCCGCAGGGAGCCTGCTTCTCCCTCTGACTCTTCCTTCCACTCTGTCTGCCTGTGCTCTCACTCGCTCTCTCTCTGACAAATAAATAAATAAAATCTTAAAAAAAAAAAAATAAATAAAATAAAAATAAGATGCCTAACTCTAAAATGCCATGCATTTGAAAGCTTTTATCAGTCTCCTCAATTAGACCTTAACAAAATCTTTACCAGGAAGTAAAATTCATCAAAACTGGCCATAAATTTAGAGAACCCATTGGAGGGTCACAGCCAGCAAAGTCAGCAGATTCTGAAACCTCTCCAATTTCTGTGCCTTGCCAAGTGACTGAAGTGGAGAGGCAATTTGACTATTGCCTTCTGACTTTAATTAATGTTTAATACTCGGTGGCAAAAGCGCACTTCCTCTTGTAAGTTCTCATTAAGTTCCTTTTGAATCAGTTAACACCCTGTTTATAAAGATGTGGATATTTTCTCTAATTACTGTAATTCTGGCTACTGTTGTAAAAAATCAGTGCTCCGTATCACACTGTCAGAGATCATTACAGATGCGTACATACTTCTCCCCTCCCTCCCCTGGAAACGATCCAACCGTCTCTGGAAATCAAATGCATTAAAAGGTTTAATAAAGGGAAGGGAAATCCAGACAACTCACGTCTCATTTCAAGCCGTTCCAGAACAAAACAGGGATGTAGTCATCAGGGCGATGAAATATGGTCTGTTTCAACGTTCAGGATATGGATGCAGAGTTGTGTTACTTATAATACATTTCATTATTGTAAAATTCAATTCATTCTGCAGAACGAGAATGAACTGAGGTGATTTATGCGCTCAGAAACCCATTTCGCACTCCTGATATTTCCTTTCCTGTGGAGAGATACCAGGGAGGGTCTAAACCCTGGCCTTTCTCCACCCTTTCAGTTGGCCCTCCCCTGGGGTAGAAGGACTGTGTCACTGGCAAGTTTGGGAGGACTGGGCCTGCGTGCCTCTGCTGCTGCTTCCTTTCTTCCCTGTGGGAGCCAGACATCACAAGAAGCATGTATTCTAGTCTGTTCTTTCTGTGTGGCGAAGGACGGTGGTTTTCTAGCACTGTTTATGACCGACTAGGTAAGTCCATTTAATTCTGTGGTTCCATTTAAGAGATCTGTCTAGGGGGCGCCTGGGTGGCTCAGTGGGTTAAGCCTCTGCCTTCGGCTCAGGTCATGATCTCAGGGTCCTGGGATTGAGTCCTGCATCGGGCTCTCTGCTCAGCGGGGAGCCTGGCTTCCCCCTCTCTCTCTGCCTGTTGCTCTGCCTACTTGGGATCTCCATTTCTCAAATAAATAAATAAACTCTTAAAAAAAAAAAAAAAAAAAAGGTCTGTCTAGGCCCCATCCCTTAACCCAGTCTCTAGAAGTAATGAGGCCCTATCCTGATTTCCCTTATACCTTCTCACTCTCCTAACTGATTCAAAACACTTGGTAGGTGAAACATGTGCTGTTTACCAGCTCCATTCAAGAAGTCACCACCCCAAACACAAGGCAGGTAATTCAAAAACAAGGCAAAATAACACTCTTTTTTTAAAATGTGTTTTTCAAGGAGTTGGTTTTGTTTTTTGTTGTTGTTGTTGTTGTTGTTGTTGTTTTAATCAGTCACTCTCTGTTCTCAATTTTCCCTGTAAATTCTGCTATAGCCTCAGCCTTTTAGGGTTTACCTAATTATGGATCTATTTAATAAAAAGGAGGCTTGGGGGAGGAGACCTAGCTGTCAACGGTCAGAATTTTCCCTGGCAGGAGGCTGTTATTCTTCATGTCTGATATTTTCTTCTGTTGTATTAGAAATTATCTTCCCCATTTTACTGAGACTGGGTGAAGTTGGGCAATTTGCCCACATTGACAGGCTGGTTTGTAGCAGAGCAGGGAATTGAACTGTCCAGCTCCCAGGCTAGAGCTGCTTCTTCAGGAAAGCTTTCACTACCTCTCTCCGCAATCGCTACGCTGACATTCTGTCCTTTTGCTGCTGAGGCCATTAGGAGAATAGGAGGAGGGAATAAGGGAAGAGAAAATGGTACTTATACAAAGAATTTGTAGGGAGTTGGAAAACGCCATGGATTGCTTGGGGGCCATCTATAACCTAAGTCTCCTGCTATCAACCGAGACTTTTTTTTTTTTTTTTTTAGTTTTTTTTCCTGCCCCCAAACAGGATTCTACATTGTTGTGTTCTTTTTTTATTTTTTTTAAGATTGTATTTATTTGAGGGGCGCCTAGGTGGCTCAATGGGTTAAGCCTCTGCCTTTGGCTCAGGTCATGATCTCAGGGTCCTGGGATCAAGCCCCACATTGGGCTCTCTGCCCAGCAGGGAGCTTGCTTCCCTCTTTTTCTCTGCCTGCTGCTCTGCCTACTTGTGATCTTTCTCTCTGTCAAATAAATAAATATCTTAAAAAAAAAAGATTGTATTTATTGAGAGTATAAAAGCAGGGGGAGGGGCAGAGAGAGATGGGGAAGCAGGCTCCCCGCAGAGCAGAAAGCCTGATTTGGGGCTCAGTCTGAGGACGCCAGGATCATGACCAGAGCCCACAACAGAAGCTTACCTGACTGAGCCACCCAGGCTCCCCTGCTGGCCTGTGTTCTTGTCTTTTTGTTTTAAGCTACTCCGTTTGTGGTAATTTAGTCCAACAGCAATAAGAAACTAAAGCACTTACCTAAGAAACTTTCTTTTCTTTTTTTTTTTCTTTTTTTTTAGTATAGTTGACACATGTTACATTAGCTTCAGGTGTACAGCATAGTGATTCCACAAGTTTATATTATGTAACTCACCACAGGTGTAGCTGCCATCCGTCCTGATATGTTGTTCTTACGGTATCATTGACTATCTTCCCTGTGCGGTGCCTTTGATTCCTGTGACTCATTCTGATCATTCCATAACTGGAAGCCTATGCTTCTGGCTCCTCTTCACCCATTTTCCCCAATACCCCACCCTCCCTCCCCTCTTCCACAGCATTAAGATGTCTTATTTGATTATGTTTTTGATTGTTTTGGTCTAATCAAAATTCTTTCTTATTGGAAGGCAATCTTGTTGACTTTTTTCTTCCAAATTCATTCAGTGCTTTGAAAATGTCAATACAAAAGTCAAATTTTCTTGAGTTATTACTCAGGGAATTCTCCCCTCTGAGAAGATTAAGATTCATTTATGTCACCACAGTAACTAAACTCATCTTTTACATCTAAGTGTACCCTATTTTTGTAAGCGAACTCTGCTTGCTATTGATTCAAATGTTGTAAAGAGAATAGTGCTATTTTCCCTCCTACTGCTGTAGCCAACATCAGGGAGAAGGACTATCCTATTAAGCTGAGAAAAATTTCACCCAACTAGAAATTCATGTTGCAGAAGTTGAGTAATTTAAGAGGTCAAGGCAAGTTTCGTAGAGGGGTACCTAATCCGTGTTTGCCACTTACCTAAAAGGGACTTAATCAGTGTGTAAAGTAAATGAAAGTAATAATCTGGATGGGCCTTAAGGGTGGGTGGGAATCAGACTTCTCATGCATCTAATAGACTTGAATCAAATCAGAGAAACCTATGAGTACGTGTGTGTATGTGTGTTTTGATATAGCCTTCCTTGTGTTGTTCCCTGAGTCTCAAATTGTAAGTCCCAGAATTCTAACTTGTAAGATAGACCACTAACAGTATTTTTGAGGATAGAGAGTAAAAAAGCTGGGATATCAAAATTTTCTATAAAATGTAATCATCTGGGGTGCCTGGGTGGCTCAGTTGGTAAGCAGTTGCCTTCGGCTCAAGTCATGATGCTGAGGTTCTGGGATTGAGCCCCATGCCAGGCACTTCCCCTTCTGCCCCTCCCCCTGATCATGGTCTCTCTCTCTCTCTCTCTCACACACACAAATAGAAAAAAAAAACTTTAAAAAAAATGTAATCATTCATAAGTAATTAGATCCACCACCTAGCATTTGTCATAGCAGATGTGGAAATTTTGCGTTTATTTTTATTGGTATTTAATCATCTTTATCTCCTGACAAATTTCGGGGCTTGTGTGTGTTCCAGAGTGAGGAAGTGCAGCTCTTTATCTCACAGAAGTGCCTTCCAAATCCACATATTCTCCCTTTCTTCCCCAGTTCCTTTCACGATTGTGTGCCTTTGCCCACACCAGAGGAAGGGAAGGGAGAAAAACAGACCAGTGTTTGTTGCATCAGAGGAGTTTCTAACACAGAGAGAACTGTCTGATTTCACTCTCATTCCAGCAACCTGGGAGCTAGAAGCATCAGGGAGGCTTTGCACCGGGATGCAAATTGAGCTCGCCTCTCATTTGCCAGGACGCGGAAATGCTGACTCTGCAGCTGCTGCGAGATTTTTTTCTCTCGCGAAAAATTTTTATTTCAGACCTCCAGCATTTTTCATTTATCTTGGAAAAACCAAATAGGTACATGCTGTACTTTTATTTCCTTAAGTTTCATTTAGAAGGGATGACATTTCTCTGTGGGTTTTTCTGAGAAAGTAGTTTCCTATCTGCTTTGATTTGTTCATCATTTTCAAGTGCTACCAATTACCAAGTGCACTTAGTCCCCGAGTCAAGTTCTCCAGCTGATAGAACACCAATGCCCCCTACTGATAAATTCCCCAGAACCTTTCTTTAGAAAAATGAGAACCTCACCGCCCCTCTTAAACAGGCGTGGTATTCCCCAGCCCTGTCTGAAAAGGGCATATTCTAGGGTCACCCTAGTCTGCTTTATTAGCCTCTCATTAGGGTAATTTCATCTATTAGTCTTTACTAAAGCAGCTAGAAGTTATTTCATGCTTGGCTGGCTTTATTAGAAAAACAATTTTAAAGGTATCAGCGGAGCTTTATACCTGACAAAATGAGAACCAGAACTAACATTTGATTATGGTAATGTAATTCCTGTTACATTGTATTTGTCTTTAATGAGAAAAGTCCCTCAGAATGCCTTTATATTTGTCTTTCTGTTTCTCCAGTATTTATAGAATTTCTAACATAAAGAGACTTTAAAAGCTTAATGCTTCAGATTTACTTGCATCCTATTTGATGTCATCTCCATCAAGTAATTGCTTGGTTTCTCCTAAAAACAGAGAACACATCAGCTATCAGAGCAACCCACTGCACCTTTGACCAGTTCTGACAAAAAGATCATGCAAAATTTTTTCTGTTCTTCCAAATATTAGGCCAATTTCTACCCTTTGGCTGCTGTAACAAATTTTTGCTATAACAAATCTAATTCCTATTAATTATTCAAATATTTGAACAGAAAGATCATGCCCTTCTCCTGGCATTCCTCTCTTCCCCAGGAAGAGCACTATAAACTTTCAGAGAAGAGGCAAAATTCTGTAAATGTGAAACCGAGGGGACAAGGACTTAGGACCAAAAGCCTGAAGGATATAAAATTCCAATTTTCAAATGATGTCCTAATTATTAGTTTCTCTCTCTCTCTCTTTCACACACACACACACACACACACACACACACGGACTTTTCATGGTTACAACATATACACTTTAAAAATGGCCGTCTATGATCTTAGTAAAGGGACAGGAACCAAGTGCAGTTTCTGTAAAAGTATGATTTGAATGTTGCCACAAAGATCCAACCTCAGGGCTCCTTCATGAATTCCCGAAAATTGTTAGACCTTCCTGTTCGACTCACATAGTCTTAAGCAAACAGTGTCAGAGGAGGATTTCTGACAAGGTTGAGAAAAGAGTGAACCTGGACAGAGGTTTTTTAATCAGCAAATGTCTCCCAAGGCCATTTGGATCTTCATGAAATGCTTCTCATTCCATGAGTTCTGCCATTTCTCTTCAGGCAGATGCAAAATCAAGACTCCTGCTGCTCTCTGAGTTACCCACTCCTCCGCTACTTTTATTTGCAATCTTAATTTTGCTGTCTAGGTGGCCTGTCACCAAGGCCATTGCAGTGTTTTACTTAGAAAGGCAAAGAATGACCTTAAGCCAAGAACCAGCAGCCATATTTGTTAACTGGTCTTGTTCCCAGTTGAGTCTTAAGAGTTGCTCTTCGATATCTTAATTTTCTTAAGATAATGCAGGATGGTTTTACATGCTGTGTTCTCTGGGAAGCAGACACAATTGGAATAGGAGTGCAAAAGGTTCACTGGGGAGTAACATCTGTGAAAAGTGCGTGGGGCTGTATTGGGCAGGTGGAGGTAACAGTCCATGGTACAGAACAAAGGGGATCTCTGCCAGCCACTGGGGAGCTCTAGTGCAGCCTTTGTTCATTTAAGGAGTCAACAGTAGGACAAAAGTGGCTAGATGTTTGAAACACATCTTGTTTAGCTGTTGACTGGAGAAACTTCGAGAAGAACTTGGCATGGCCTTGGCTAGCACTGCCTTGCTTAGTCATTGGCTGGGGCTGCCCTGAAAAAAGGAAGACCACTCAGAATGTGAGGTAAACCAGAAGGAGCTAACAGCTGGAGGCTGCCAGCCAGCTGCCTTCCTTGCAGCTGGGCAGCAAGTTCCTTTCTTGAAGGGAGGGATCTGGCTTAGTACATCTCTGGTTTTGCCACCGTGGTTGGTTTATTGTTACCAAATCCATCTCCAGTCAGTCCACATTTGTAGCTGCTGTTTTAGTGTCCATGGCTGTGTAACCAACCATGCCATGTTAATCATTTGAAACTCCAGATTTAATGGTTAAGAGCAGTGTTACTTTGTACTCCAGTTGGTGGATCAGGAGTTAGAAAAGGGTCTGGCTGTCTGGCCCTGCCTTAGATTTCTTTTGGTGCGTCCAGTTTGATGTTGGCGGAGGCTGCATTTATCTGCAGGCTGTGTCGGGTGTTCGGGACGGTTCACTAATTGATGGCAGCTGAAGCGGGCTGTCCCCCAGGAGTTCCGCAGGTGCTCTCGAATAGAGCACCTACGTGCCTTGGGCTTCTCGCCGCACGGTGACTGAATTTACAGCGGGAGCACCCCAAGATTAAATGATCTCGGAGACCAAAGTGGAGCTTCAAGGTTTCCTCTGACCTAGTTTTAGAAGTTGTGCAGCGTCCCTTTCATCCCATGCCATTTGGTCACACAAACCGCCTTCACAGGGAGAATTGGACTTCACCTCTCAATGAGAGAAACAGCAAGTCATCTGCTGTGTGTGACTTATCCTTAATCCCTGCTACACTACTGTTATTTTCTTTTCACTCCATGATACTTCACACAAATATTTCCCATTTGTCAATCACTGTTCCTTCAACGTGATGTCAGAGTCCTTATGGCTCTTCTTTAATGTTTTTTTACTTTATATCTGCCTCTATTTAAGGGGAGCATCAGAGCAGAATATTCTAAATGTCGACTGAACAGCCCAGAGAAAAAGCAGAACTCTCCCTGTCCGTAAATTCTGGAACTGTTAATAGAGCAGGGGGAGAACAGACTTTTATGAACATGACACGGCAGTATTCGTGCACATTGACCTAATTTATTAAGTAAACGTGACTTTAGTGTTCACTGTGTTCCAGGAACTATGCTAAGTGCTGGGGCTACAGAAATTTAGTCATGTCCTTGTGGAGCTCCCAGTTTAGTGGTGAAGATTGTCATGCAAAACAAGTGATTACTGCTGTGTTAGGCACTGTAATAAGAAAATGAGGCTTTATGTGAATACAGAAGGGAAAGTTTCAAATGCTGCTAGGAGAGAAAACAAGGCATTATGCCTTAAGGAAATTCATCAGGCCAAGAAATGGAAGAAAGAACAATTGAAGCAAACGGTAAAATGTATGAATAGGCACAAAGATATTAAAAAAAAAAAGGACAAATGTAGGTAACTTACTTTTAGTAGAAATGTATGCTTAGTTCTTTAGCTACTTCTAGGGAAGAGCTTTGAGATGAGATTGGAAAGCCACAGTAGACTGAGCCTCAGCTCGTCAGGATCTTGGGTGGCATGCTAAGTAGTTGGGATTTTGATCCCCTTGAAAAAGGAAATCAACAGACTTGTATTTTTAAGAAAGTATTTAGTGGCAGTATGACTTGGAGTCTGCCTTAATGTGAAATAGAAAGTAGCAGGAAGACAGGCACCTGGGTGTCTCAGGCAGTTAAGCATCGGACTCTTGATTTCCGCTCAGGTCACGATCTTGGGGTCGTGGGATCCATCTTTTCGCTGGGTTCTGCGCACGGAGTCTGGTTGGGATTCTTTTTCTCCCTCTCCCTCTGCACCCCTGCATGCTCACGTTCTCAAATAAATAAAAAGAGCTTTTAAAAAGAAAAAAAGTCAGGGACAAGTCTTCATTTTCTGGTGTACGTGACTTTATGGTTGTGGGGGCACAATTTTCAGAGAAGAAAATACCATAAGAGGAGGTTTCCAGAGAAGGAGCGTGGGTGATGATTAATATCGAAAATCTTGAGTAGGAGATGGCTAAGAAGCATCTAGAGGAAGCTGTTGAGTATGGATTTAGAAATAAAGGTCTGGAGTTCAACAAACTCTGCTAGATACGTATCTATGAATAATTAAATACAGGTGGAGATTGAAGCCATGGGAGAAGTTCAGTAGAAAGTAAAGTCTAGGGGCGCCTGGGTGGCTCAATGGGTTAGGCCTTTGCCTTCAGCTCAGGTCATGATCTCAGGGTCCTGGGATCGAGTCCCATATCAGGCTCTCTGCTCAGCAGGGAGCCCGCTTCTCCCTCTCTCTCTACCTGTCTCTCTGCCTACGTGTGCTCTCTCTCTCTCTCTCTCTGCCTTTCTGCCTACTTCTGATCTCTGTCAAATAAATAAAATAAAAATCTTAAAAAAAAAAAGATGAAGTCTAGAGCTCAAGAAAGGGGTTCATACAAGAAATAAAGGTTTCAACATACAAGAGGCAGTTGAAACCCTGGGACAATGTGAGATCTCACCCAGCGCAGACGGTCAAAAGAAAGCACAGAATTAATGGTAGAATGGGATGTGTGCGTGAGGAGAGTTGAGACAAGACGGAATTCTGAGACTAGGAAATTAACCACAAAAGAAAGGAAGCCAAGGGAAGAGAAAAGTTCAAGAACAAAAATGTGACCAGGAGTATCGAATCCTGCTGAGGCATCACATAAACTGAGGATTGAAAAATGTTTAACAAATTTTTCGATTAGGAGGTCACTGATGACTTAATGAGAGTAGATGAAGTTAACCCATGAGTAGCTTTGCAGTGTGGGAAAGTGAAAGAGTGGGCTCGAGGTAGAAATAAAATCCAGGGAGAGTTTTAATTTATGTTTTGTGCTTTGTTTTATTTTAAATGTTTAAGATATGCTCAGAAACAGTGAAGATGGAGAGGTTCAAGAGTCCGAAAGAGGAAAAGTCATGGAGAGTAGCGTTTCCAAGAAACATAAATTAGTTAACATCTGAGAGTGAACAGGATTCACCCCCAAGTTGTTCCTTTACACTGATGCCCCTCTCCTCACCACCAGCCAATATTTAAGCAACAGAATATTTTAGGCCCAGGTGTTAGGGCTTCTGTTATCTCTGTGAAATGTCTTTAAGTTGCATTCAGTCTTTCATTCCAGACTGTTGAGAACTTTCTGGATTCTGATTTTGTCTTTCAATATATATGCTATCCTTCCATGGTTCACATCAGTTAGAGATTTGATAAGGCTGACTTCTAACTCATTGACATGAAACTGAGAAATGAACACCCCTGGATTTCCCCATTACTATTACTACTGATTCATTAATGAAATCACATTGAGTTCACCCAATATTCAGTATACCTGTCACCCAGTCTACGTTTCTATCTTGTCCACATGGTTCTCTAACTCACCTTTTGCCAGAATCCTGGATGCAATCTAAATGGACCACAAATAACCCATCTGCCTACTCTGCCAATCTTGTACGCCATTAAAAAAATGAGACATAAGATGAAGTGATTCATGCTGAACCCATCCTGGCTCAAAGATCAATGCTTCCTCTTCTAAGAGCAAGAAAAGTTGCCCTGCCTGTGACATCCATTCAGCAATCATGCCCAGAATAAATGTGAAATCCAATCATCATCATCAGTAATGCTTTTAATTCTGTATACTTCCCTTTTAGAAATTGGGAAATATGTTTGCCCGTCTCCAACCTTCCTCTTTCTCTTCTCAATAGTTTCTTAAAACTCTCATTTGCAGGGTGCCTGGGTGGCTCAGTGGGTTAAAGCCTCTGCCTTCGGATCAGGTCATGATACCTGGGTCCTGGGATTGAGCCCCACATCGGGCTCACTGTTCGGCAGAGAGCCTGCTTCCCTGCCCCCCTCTGCCTGCCTCTCTGCCTACTTGTCGTCTCTGTCTTTCAAATAAATAAATAAATAGGGACACCTAGGTGGCTCAGTTGGTTAAGCAGCTGCCTTCGGCTCAGGTCATGATCCCAGCGTCCTGGGATCGAGTCCCACATCGGGCTCCTTGCTCGGCAGGGAGTCTGCTTCTCCCTCTGCCTCTGCCTGCCGTTCTGTCTGCCTGTGTTCATGCTCTCTCTCTCTCTCTCTGACAAATAAATTAAAAAATCTTTATAAATAAATAAATAAATAAATAAAATCTTAAGGAAAAAAAAACCCTCTCATTTGCACATTTTTGGTTTCCTGGATGTGATTTCTGTTATAAAGCATATATACACCAATTTAAAGCAACTCTGTTCTTTCTTTGATCACTCCTTAGATTTGGGATAAATGCCATTCTAACTTTATAAATCTAAAGATCTTTTCTCTACACAGGGAAGATAGACATCCAATAAATACTGGAGAATTCTGCTTTCTCCATATCTTCCTTTAACATCATATTAGCATTTTATCTTGTTGCACCAAATATAACTGTAGCATTTTTGTTAGCCACAATTTACTTTGGATTTTAGAAGTGTGAACACATATTGAAGAGGTCCACTGTCTTATGTTGATCTCAGCTCTATTCCCTTTAATCTTTTATATATTCAGTCTCAACAACAACAACAAAAAAAATTGGTCTCAACAAAAGCTCCCCATAACAACCCAAAGAATTTCTTTCAAGTTGTTTCTCCTCCTCTTCTGAATAATTAGAACTTCATTTTTGAGAATTTTAACCATCCAGGCCAATTTCTTTTTTTAGGTTCTCGAGCATTAGACCCATTGCCAGGTCAATCTCAGAATCTTTTGAATTCTGCTTTCATGAGTTCTGGAGTTCACGTCCCACTAAACTCAACCTTTCCATTCTTAGATATACTCCAACAAGAGAGAGAAAAACATGGGGAAGAGCAACACAAAGGCAACTCCAACACTTTTTCTCCTCCTCTTTCAGACTTGCAGACAAGATAACTAGGTACTTAACATCCACTCCTCCTTCATCTATAATGTCTGAGAAAAGGAGTTTTATAGCCATCATCAGGAAAGATAAACTAAAGAGGTATTTATAAGGAAAAGTGTTTTCAGTTTCTAATGCGGTTTAGATTTACCGCCTGGCAATTTACAGAGTATTGCTTATTGTATGGTTGTCAGGATGCACTTGAGAGAACATGGGCCATAGGCTCAGTGGTCTGTGTATTGGCACCCCTCTGGCTGGTGTCTGGATCTTGCAGCTCTACCCTTTCATCCATTTACTGAACATGCACGCATAGCACCAACCACATACCAGGATCTTAGTCTGGTGCACTGCTTTTTCATGATCTCCCAGAATAATATTTTTTCCAGAACCAGGGTACTCATAGGAACATTTTTTTAGGGATTACAGTGGCATGATTGTTGCTATTCTATCTTTCATACCTCTAAGTCTTTGAACATGTTGGGCGAATGTAACCTGTTCTTAAACGTATCTAGCTAAAAATATTTTTTCCTGATTCCCAGGAAATAGAGTTCTTCCCCTCCTTCATATAAAATAAAGGAGCCTGTGCCTAGGAAGGACTTGAACTCAGCCTGGGTTAGCTCATACAGCAATACTAACAGTTTTCAGTATCTGTTGTAGAGACAGTAAGAGAGTGATGATGTGAGATAAAGTGTCAGTTGATGGGGCTTGGACCAGCACCTTGACCACATACCCTAGTTATGACAATTGTGTCATTAAAGATGACATATAAATGTGAAGACACCATTGGAGTGATCTTTTCCATACTGGATTCCCTGCCCTCTGGTGACCTTTGCCAGAGGTCAAAAGGCAGAAGCCACAGTCGAGAATGAAAAGGTACCCATGATGAATGATTATTAACTATGAAGAATATAATTCACTCCCTGAACCTTTTCAGCTCAACATGCCTGGCTTAAATCAATGCTCTAAATATGTCTTCTAAAGTAATTTCACATTTCATTGAATAAATTTCCAGTGACAGGGCATGCTCAGTCATAAGAACCCTAGTATAATGGCAGAGTATTTAGAGTGCTAAATGATACAGATTATGCATTGTGCCATGTTCAGAAAGTTTCAAAAGGGAACAATTGTTTTCAAAGAAACAAAAATCAATCCAAAAGGATGAAAGTGAGAAAAGAAGGCTTACGTTACTTTGCAGAACCTCCAGTCAAGCATGGATATCTAGAGAGTGACAGTTTTTCATAAGAATCTGGAGATTATGGGCTCTGAGAGCCTTTCTGCTATCATGTGTATTAAAATAATTGTTCCACTAATTCAAATCTCTAAGCAGCTTAATGCCTGTTCTTATCTTTGTTCAATTTAGACAGAACATAACAAAAATGCTGTATCTGTTCAATTTCTACTCCTCTAAATGAAACTGTTCAGATCTCTGAGCATATGTGATTGACCACACAGTTGGTCATTCCTTTCAAAGACAAGGTGAAGAAAGCCTCTTCCAGGCCAAGGGTCAAAATGAGAGGTGGTCTTAAGATAGTAGAGAAGTGGGGGGTATAATAACACCTTCCTAATGGAATGCACTTGAGGACAACTTAACCTAAGACTAGGAGAAGGAATATTTGCTCCACTTAATGCTCTGAATTTAGTAGAATCACCATGATTGTGTCAATTTCCATGCCAAATTCCATGATGGAGTAAAATGGTCAGCTTATAATATTGGAGCCTTACCTGAAGGTAAGAAGGTAGTAGCTTTTACTAAAGCTACTGCCTTCCTCCAAGATCAAAGTAAGCCATTGACGAGCAAATGTCTGGCAATTCTCCATGCTAGATTACTTATCATGTTCTTCTCTGAAGAAGATACTTTGGAAACAAAGTTCTCTTTCTTAGGAACGTGGAGTACTTAGGAACACAGGATTCACTCAAGCATGTCCTGAAAACCTGCTGGTATTTATCGGATTTCAGGACCCACTTTGTATACCTGAAAAGGTGGTATTCCTTATGTCATCAGGGGTGGCCTAATTCTAGTCAATTGGTAACAACTATCTGGAGTACCATGTCGAAAATTATTGGAGACCCAACTGGGTTCAACAGGAGAGTCCCAAAAATTACCAGTGATGTCTGTTATCATTGTACAGCATGGCACATTTGATATGTGTTTGTCATTTCTAATTATGATGACTTCAAACTACTATTTTTTGTTTCATTTCTTTAAAAACACAATGGAAAAAGAAGCCTGGTTGGGTGTGCGGGATAGGTTTAGGTTTTCTGCACACTGAACAATGAAGGCATTGGTCCTCTATTTATCTCATTCTCCGATAGTTTATTAGTGTAGAGGTCATAAAAATGGTATAGACATTTCTGAGCCACAGATATCCAGCCTAGGAGTACTTGGAGAAGTGGATATCTGGCCCCGAGCTCTAGACAGAGTAGAAGATACACCTTCTGGAATTACAAAAACCAAGAAAAGTTTTTAAAACTTTCAGCTCTCTCCTATCACCTGCTAGATAACAGGCATAGATGCATTTGAGGACTTAATGCTTCCTAGAAATGACTGCTTTTCTTTCTCCCCATCCTTTTTCATGCATAGAATAACAGTAGATAATCAACACATGTTTATCATAATAAAGGTGGAATCCATGCTGCCTAGGGATACCTAGTGCTGAACTGTCGCAACTTAGGAAACATTTCACCATAAGAAAAAATTTTAAAGGTCACATTCCTACACTAGCACCAAAAGATTCCTATTTTGTTAATTCACAACACAACGTGAAAGAGCTCTGGGTCTCGTCCCTCCTCCATACAGGCCCACTAACCTGCTGCCCAGAACCTTGGAGCTAATTCTGTCGCACCCCTTGTCCTTGTCTGTATTAACACAGTTCAGGAACAAGGACTCCAGGTCCTCTCTCTCGTGCTCCACACAGCTCCACACAACGCTAATTGATCGAGTCTCCCAACATCCTCAACCCCTAAGCTGCTGCCCTAGGAAATGTAAAACTCACACATGTGTCACCACTAAAGTCCTTCACTTTCTTAACCTTGTCTGAACAGTGCCTTCCTCTTACTATGAACTTGGCCTTAATTATACTGCTTCCCTAGAGCTCTCCTGGTAGCTTTCCTTTATCTCCCACAGTCTTCGTGCTATTTTACTTGAAGATAGGATAAGTGCTGTCCTTGCTCCTTATTGCCTCTTCTAGACTGTTGCCCTATTCCCCTCAGAAACAACTGGTTTCTCTGTCAAGGGCCTGTGCTCCCATCTAAGACAGATTACTACCAAGGTCACTCTACAATGACAGGCTTGATGGTGCTACTTCCCTGCTCAAAACCCTTGGTATTTCCTTTTGAGTCTATGATAAAATGTTAACTTCTTCTGCCTGGAATCTAGCGCTCTCCTCTTTGGAGTTCGTACCTACTTCTTTTATTCTCAGATGGATAGGGCCCTTGATACGCCCAATCCGATAACCCAAAAGGTGAATCTAGTCCCTGGACATGCCTGTGTTAATCAGAACTCCTTGATTACAAATGACAAAAATGAGACTGAGCAAAGAAGGGAACCTACCGGCTTGTGTAACTATAAAGTTCTCTATGTACCAATATAGAAAGGTGGTCAAAACATGTTAAAAGATGGGGTGCCTGGGTGGCTCCGTGGGTTAAAGCCTCTGCCTTCGGCTCAGGTCATGTTCTCAGGGTCCTGGGATTGAGTCCTGCGTTGGGCTCTCTGCTCAGCGGGGAGCCTGCTTCCTCCTCTCTCTCTGCCTGCCTCTCTGCCTATTTGTGATCTCTGTCAAATAAATTTTAAAATCTTAAAAAAAATTTTTTTTTGTGGAACAGCATGTTCCACATGCTTGTAGTTGTGTGTTGTGGAACAGCATGTATAGTGTTGTTCTACTTCATATATTTTTTAATCTACTTATGAGTGTGTATGTTTATATCCCTGGAGAGAAAGAAAACATCTAAAAGAATAAATACACCTCATATATTAACAGTGATTAATTTCTAGTGGGTAAAATGCTGATGACACATTTTTCAATTTATACCCTTATGTATTAGAGTGTTTTATAATTTTTTAAAGGTTCAGATTTATGCTTGATTAATGGTACCACCATGCTAATGCATAGCCATCACATACCATCCAATATGCAGCCACTAGCCATGGATAGGTATTAAATTTAAATAAATTAAGATGAGATAAAATTTTTAAGTTCTGTTCTTCAGTTGCAGTCACCATATCTCAAGCGTTTGATAGCCGCATATCCTTAAGTGGCTAACATATTGGGAGTACAGATATAGAACATTTCCATCAATGCAAAACATTTCTCCATGATGGGAAGCATCTGGTAAGCTAGATGAACCTAGATGCTCACCTGATTGCTTTCACTAGGATAAGTGGCTTCCCTGAGATGCAGCCAGAGGGAAGCAGGTGCAGCCCAGCGCACCTGTGTGTGATCTGACAGCCAGCAGGAGTTTGAGTGAAGGTCCAAGTCTGTGTTCGTTTATGCAAGATCTTGTAATGTCTTTGGGAGAGGCACTCTGTTAGAGGCAATTTATTCATTAATTTTAAGGGAGACAAGGAAAATCCCTACCCAGTAAGTTTTAAAGGAAAATGAGAATCTCTAAATCTTTTGCCATGTTGAGATTTACCTGTTTTAATTAGAAAGAAAAGCAAACTGGTTGATTTAAGAGTGTGTTTCCTTTTCTTCTCATTTGCCTAATTCCCAAGTAACTTAGCATTGCATATGGAGAAAGAAGAATCATGTTCCTTTCTGGTAGGGAAATTAAAATGGTATCTTAAGTACTTTGGTTTAAAATTATTTGAAAGCAAACATAGGAAGCTCTACTTTCCTTAGTAGTTTTTTTTTCCTAGTTGGAATCTTCAATATTTGTTTTACATAATATGCAGGAAATTCAGTGTTAGTGTCTTGTTTCTATTCTGCTTTAACCTCATAAAATCATTTTCCAGTGCCTTTTTTTCCCATGTAGATCCAGAATTTAAATAACAAACAGGAATTCACAATAATCTTTTTTATTTAAAAAAATAGTGTGATTTTATTTAAGATGTTACAGATTACAGTATGATTTCAACATTTAAGTAGCAACTTATTATATTTCTGCCATCCTTTTAAAACCATGAAAACAAAAAGTCCATGAAAATCTTTTTTTTAGAGCAAAGTAATTACAACTTTATTTGACCACAGATCTCCTACCCTTCCTCCGTCTTTCCAAAGTACTTATTAACACCTTCCATACCAGAGATCACTGTTCAGAGCACATTAATTTATATCAAAAACTTATTTTTAACCAATATACTAATAAACCATCCCAAACAGATTCAGGTGATATGTTTCTTGAACAAATGACTGGGTTGCTATGAGTAAAACCAACTATAGAATTTTATCCATTCAGTCAAGTGACATCTTTTAAATACCTATTATATCCCTGTGCTAAGCTGGGGCTACCTTTCCCTTAGGACTTCACGGCTTGGTGGCGGGAGACACAGGGAAACAGAGGATGACCGTGCAGTGTCCTAGGTGTTAGGATCGTATGAGATCTGCACAGGAGCAATCTCATCACACTGCAGAGGTGGTCAAGGAGGACTTCCAGAGCAATTTCAGGAGTTTTGGTGTGTACTGTCCATCCACTTCTGGGTTCTTTATAAAGCCCTCTACACCTAACACCCTACATCAAAGTAGTCCTATGATGAAAAACATATTTCATGCCTCCATCCCCAAATATAGAAAAGTACAGAATCTGAATCTACCATGAAGACCCATAGAAACCAATGCTATTATAGAAGGATCCGTAATGTCTGGGCAAATTTCTTTTGTTGGGCTTAAATCCTACCCTATTTTCCTGAGATTAAATGGATTCTGTTGTTGAAGCCCCTAAGTAAGTCACCTTTACTTGAAACACCATACATTAGGATTTTGATGTTATTATGGTACGGATAGACCAAAGGAAGTAAGAAAAAAGTCCTCTTTTTTCTTAAGAGGAGGTCCAAGACTCAAGATGATTAGTTAGGACAAATTAGAAAGCTATTCTCTAGGCCGAATGTCAACCAGTCTCCCCAAGGCCAAGTCCGTGCTTACTGAGAGAGCAAAGGCTGCCATGATGGTGATTCAGATACTGGGTGCGTGCATACACCTGTGACACCAGGTTTTGCTCCTACAGTGGCTATGCCTGCTGATCAAGTCCATATCTCTTTTACCAAAAACTTCTGTTGATTATTAATGAGAGAAGTATTAAAGATGGCAAGAAAATTACTTTTCCTTTTGAAATTATAGTATGAGTGTAGTTTATTCAGTTGGCTCTTTAAAAATTAAGAAGTTCTCATCCTCACAGATAAGATTTTCTTCCCCTACTTCCACTCACACTCCCTTAGTATTAGGGAATACTAATAACTGAATAAGTATTAGACATACTTATTCAGTTAATAAGTCTGCTTCATATGCTCGACCATCAGAAATGACCTAAGCCTTCATTCCTTTGAGAAGGGCTCACTTTATTGATGCTTGAACAATCATATTTCCAAAGATTTTCTTCAGTGTTTTTGACTGTAGTAGAAGGCACATCAAAGACTCTTATAATTTCTTCTCAATTCTGCACCATTCTCCCCTTCCCCCACAAGAAGAAAGTAATGCCTTCAGTATCTAAAGACTGGCATTCTAATAGACCACTTCTTATTCTTGTAGCTTACCCGGTGGTGCTCATTCCTATAATGAAGTCAGGAACTGAGACAGTTGAATCCAAAAATATTTGTGGCCTTGGAGCAGAAGCTCCATTCCTTTCACAACAGGGTAGGTTGTTTTGGCCATGACTCTTTGGAGTCCTATAACTCCAAACTCCATAACTTTCCCATAACAGAAAACCAATTGCTCTATGGGAAGCCATAAACAAAATTTTTAATAAGGATTAAAGTGAATCCTATGAAACTCAGGAGGCATAGACTGGCCTCAGCATAAACTAAAATAAGAAACTAAAAAACCTGTCTTTCAAAAAGCTTGAGTAGAAGTGAAATATACATTTATCCATGTTAAGCCTCAAAGGAATAACTAAAGTATCTGTTTTTTTCTGGTTTGAGATAAAATCACAAATTGATTTGGTTACTCTGTTCATTTCATGTCAGTCAGAAGAATCTCTACACTTATATTTAATTCAAGAGCAATTACTTAATTAAAATTAGAAATCAAATTAATTACTCCAGAGTAAATATATGCAATCTATTAAATAAACAACATATTTCACTTTTAGGGCCCATAGGAGGAAAATACTTAGAGGACCCTGGTGTGGAGAAGCTCAGGAACTTCTGCCTTAGCAGAAGAAAGGCAGCTCCAGGTTCTGGGGTTTATGAAGGAGATTCAGTGAAAGCAAAAAGCTTCAATTCTGTTCATCTACTAGAACATCCCCCATGGGGCTGACCTGTTCATAGTGGTTCCTAGAGAGCTTTCCCCCCTTATTTTACTTTTCTGTGCTATATAACAAATTGCCACACACGTAGCCACTTAAAAACACACGAATTTATCTCGTGCTTTCTGTGGGTTAGAGTCTGTGTGTGAGTTAGTGGGGGGTCTTCTGCTCAGTATTTTATTAGGTGGAAGTCAAGGTGTCAGCAGGGACTGTAATCTCATCTGAGGCCTACGGTCTTCTTTCAGGCTCACTAGTTGCTGGCAGAATTCAGTTCCTGTAGGACTGAGACCTTCAGTCCCTAGAGTCAGCCCATCATTCCTGGCTACGTGGTCCTCTCCACAATATGGTAGTTTGCTAACAAGGTGTTTCTACTGCTTCAAATCTCATAATTGCATTTAGGTCTCAAGTGATTAGTAGGTCAGGTCTTCCCAGGATAATCTCTCTCTTTTATTAACCTAAAGTTAATAATCAGGGACCTTAATCACATCATTATAGTTCCTACACCTTTGTTACATAATATACTATAATCAAGGAATGGCATTCGGTTATATTCATAGGTCTTACCCACACCAAAAAGGATCATACCAAGCATGAACACTAGGGGGCAGAAGTCTCAGCAGAATTCTGCCTGCTGCAATAAAATGAAGAGAAAGAAGAGTGAGCATTGATCTTGGTTCAGCCTCTCCCAGGCTTAAAGTCACCATCCTTGGGCATAAAGCAGAATTAGGCTGTGGGCATAAGTATGCTCAAACTGAAGGAAATCTCAGTAATATAAGCATTTGTACCTCTTAAGCCTAGTTTTGACTGTTTATCTCTTATATTGGCCTGATTTATTTTTGCTGACTTAATCATTTATTATATATTTGCATGGTATGTCTAATATTATAAGGTCCTTTATATATTGGATAATCCTTTGCTATCTGCAAAGAGCTTCTCCAGGTCTTCTCATTTGATCCCATTTCTCATGTTGTCTCATTCCCATTAGGGTATTTCCCCTCATGCGGGTCAGAGGATTAGAGAAGCTAGAGCCATGCATCTAGGATTACAAAGTCAGTGACAACAAACACCAAAAGTTAGGTCTTCATCTCCAAATTATGGTCCCCGCTCCTTTTTGATCCTCTTTTGTATCATGAGGATATGATGGCTTCCAGTGCCGCCTCTCTTTGGTTCTCAAAGAGGTTGAACACAGTTTCTGTCTCCTTTCTCCAATCTTCTGTGTCATCTTTGAGAACTAAGCAGACCAGGATTTTGTTTGCCTACCCTTCTCCTACAGGACTGTAGGCCCCCTGCATATTGATATGCTGGGTAACAGTTTAAATTTTGTTGCGTTTCTGATTGGCCAGTTGATTTTATGTAACTCTTTATATATTAGGTTTTCCAGACAACAGGTTCTGTTGTTTATTCTGTTTTGGGAAGGCTGAGGAGAGCCAAGAACTCCCCCTTTATCAGCAAGTACCTTGTAAGCCATGAGTTAAAACAGTATTTTTTACATATATTACTTTTCACATTTAAGTGTTTTATATCATTACAATATCCATTTTACATATGAGGGAACTGAGATTCAGAGAGATTTTATATAATACCTGAAGCCATACAGGTAGCAAATGTGCATTTAGTACTACATCTGAGTCTTTAAGCTCCAAAGGCCATAGACTTCTGTAATACCATATAACCACTAGGACATCACTGATGACACAATCCTTCCCTGTCTCATCCTGTGTCTGTCATAGTCAATATTCTCTTCTTGATTTCATCATAACATCCACCCACCCTCCCTTCCATCCCTCCACACATTTATCCTTCCATCCGTCCACCCATCCATCCGCCCTCCAATTAGAACAACTAACAGTGTTAAACACCTGTCATTGGGCCACTTGCTCCTATTCTGGTAAAATGAAGAACGCCTTCCTTCCTACATTCCTACCACTAGCTGACAGATTTAGCACATGGTTGGTACTCAGTAGTTGTCTGCTGACTTACAATGCTTCTGCTGAGAAGCTTGAGACTAGCACTCAAATCAACTTAGTTCACTTTAACAAAGGAGGCAGTAGGACTGTAGAGTTTTACACCATAGAGACCATTTATACACTGCTTCCATCTACCTCTTACCTACTTCTCTTAAGTTAGGTAATAAATAAAATGCAGATCAAAGTCATCCAGAACTTTCTCCTCGAAGCCTTCTCTTGACTCCTCAGGTCATCACTCTCACTTACTTACACATTTCACATCACTGAATTTTGGCCTCCTCCCCGCCCCCCACCCCCACCACCCCAACCCAGAGGCCTGAGGCAGCCTGGGGAAGTGCAGGGCCAATAAAGGGCAAGGTTGGTGAGCTCCTCGGGCCAGAGTCCTGAGCCTTCCCCTCCACCAGCCCCCGGAGTCATTCAAAGCCTTGCTGGAGAACTTCACATTCATCACTAATGAGTGTTCTCAAATGACAAAATCATTTTGAATTTTTATTCTGCTTTCTCTGATATTTGCTGTGCTTGCCAATTTTGTGTTGTTATATTCATCCGTGTCATTGAATTTTTAAAAATCCCTAATGGCAGAAGATCAAAGAGAAAATTCTGTGGCCCAATTTAGCTTAACTTAGACTTAATAATTATCCTTTCCTTAGTGTAATTGTGTATCGACCGAGAATATTATACACTTGACATTTCTCCATATTATTCACCAATAAATAACAAATTTGATGCTAGAGGATAGAAATGGGGGGACAAAAAGACAAGAATGTTATATTTATATCTGTTCTTTAAAGGGTGGCCAGGCAGGAAGGCCTAAGCCGCCCGGACTGAGAGGAAGACCTGTGTATTTTCTCCTAACTGAGGAGTAATGCCTGATGAGGTTTACTGGCTTGTTCTCTAGTCAAATGATAGACTTTTTCTCTCCATTACCAAAACCTGGGTAGGACAAAGCCTAAGGTGTACGACAGAGAGAAAATTGCTTAATTTACCTGAAATAGCTATCACTGAAGATTTGGGAGGAGTAGCAAGACACAATCATATGTGTCTTAGGATCATAACTCTTTAGCAGCAAAGTAGGTGATGGCACGAAGGGGCTGAGATCCCAAAGGCAACATGAGCAGATGGGACAAGATTTCAGAAGTGTACTTGGCGGAGTATGGGATCCTGAATAAGAACATGGCAGCTGGCAGAACAAAAATACGACAAATAGGAGTGGCGGTGTGGTCAGAGAGAACCGACAACTCACCAGGGATGGCATGAGGAGTGGAAAGGGTGAAGGAAGAATGGTCTGGAATGACGTTGAGAATTCCAATGCGGGTGACTGAGAAGGTATTGATTAGATTTACCAGGATAGAGAAACTCAAGAGAAGTGGCAGGTGAAGGGGAGGAGAAATGCCAAACTCCAAACGACATTTGGACTATCTGTGGACCACAAGGTTGGTGGTCAGGGGAGTGTGCAGGGGGTCCAAGAGTGGTGATAGAAAGGGTCGACAGAATCAATATAAGAGTAGAATCCAAGGAGGGGCGACTGGGTGGCTCTGTGGGGTAAAGCCTCTGCCTTCGGCTCGGGTCATGATCCCAGGGTCCTGGGATCGAGCCCCGCATCAGGCTCTCTGCTCGGCAGGGGGCCTGCTTCCCCCTCTCTCTCTGCCTGCTTCTCTGTCTACTTGTGATCTCTGTCTGTCAAATAAATAAAGAGTAGAATCCATAGAAAGAGATGTGATCTCCCAAGAAGAGAGCAGGGAGAGGAGAGGCAAGGATAAATCCTAGGAAGGTACTACTGTTTATCAACCAAGCACAGTAAAAAGGAAGTAAAAGCAGTCCAGGAAAGAATGGCCAGAGGCAGAAGAAAGTAGTGGTTTTAAATACTAAGAAAGGAAAGAGGTGGTTATGGGGTGGGGGTGGGGGGGGCTCAGGTAATCCTCATCTTACCCCAAAGCCATGTAAAAAAGCATTGAAAAGAACAAGCATGTTGTATGAAAGTGAGTCACTGTATCGTACACATGAGACTAATATACCGTATGTTAACTAACTGGAGTTTAAATAAAAACTCTTTTAAAAAAGGAAAGAACAGGGCCGCCTGGGTGGCTCAGTGGGTTAAGCCGCTGCCTTCGGCTCAGGTCATGATCTCAGGGACCTGGGATCGAGTCCTGCATCGGGCTCTCTGCTCAGTGGGGAGCCTGCTTCCCTCTCTCTCTCTCTCTCTCTCTCTCTGCCTGCCTCTCTGTCTACTTGTGATCTCTCTCTGTCAAATAAATAAATAAAATATAATAAATAAATAAATAAATAAGGAAAGAACAAACCTATAGCACTCAAAGAACAAGAGAAAGGATTAAACACTTACCATGTGCTAAGCATTTTACAGACATTATCTCATTATGCTAACTCGGGTTTGAAGTATAAAAGAATGGTTACATGGCACCAGAGGTTCAAATCCTGACTCCACCATTCACTAGGTCTGTGAGCTTTAATTATTTTTCTTCCTTTTTTTTTTTTAATTTTCTCATCTTTTAATGAGGGTAACCCAGTATCCTACGGTGAGGTATGAGTATAATGTAAGTAAATGCATTTCAAGTTATATAGCTTGTTATGTGGCTAATCAATGAGTCTTTACTATCCTTTATTTGGGATTGCCTCTGTAATATCTGTCTCCGCCACAGAAAGCCCCAGAGATCATGTCTGTTTGGTTAACAGTTTTATTATTGGTGATTCAATTTTGTTAGCAGGTGAATGCCCCCAATGCCTGCACATAGTAGGCACTCAATAAATATTAGTTGAATGACTGAACAATCTCATTTCATCCACATATTCTTGCCTATGGGTATACCTTTGTTCTTGTTAAAGAAGGGAAGCGAGTTCTCCTACATACACTGGTCTATTGTAAGTTTTCCAGATTTCACAAGAGAATGTTATTCTTAACCACAGCTTAATTGCCTATTAATTAAAAGACACAGGTCTGAGGAGGGAAATGGAGAATTATTAATCAAAAGGCATAGTTTCAGTTTCAGTTAAGTAAGTTGAATAAGCTAAAAAAAAAATCTGAGGTACATTGCACCTGTGACCAGTAATACCATATAGTATGCTTATGTATTTGTCAAGGGGGTTGATCTCATCTTGTGTTCTTACCACAGTAAAATAAATTTTTCAAAAACTGTCTCAGAAAATATGATTTATAAAGGGCAAATAAGGATCAAATATACTGACGAAGGAGAATTAACCAATGGCTTAATAATTTTATTTTTACTCCTTCATATCTTGAGAGATAGTATTGTTTGCAAATAACAAACTGAGAATAGTTACATGGCTCTTAAAAACTTGTATGTGTAGAAATACAATATTTATCAAGAAGCATTATTTTGTAGATGGGAAAACTATCGGATTATTCAGTCCTGGCTAATGTGATGATTTTATATTCTCTTACATACTTTGGTGCATGTGGTATTTGTTGCTTATTCAGAAAAAAATTTATATTCTACTCAAGTTTTAATTTAAAAAATAGCTAACAGTTGTTGAGTACCTGATAAGTGGTTTCGATATCCTAAATCGTATAGTTCTCATACCATTCCAATGAGAACTCATTTCTCATATAAGGAGTGAGTTACCCATTTCACAGGTGAGGAAAGTAAGGAATAGATAGGTTATGTAATTGATTCAAAGTCATACAGTGATAATTAGTGGATTTGGGATTTGAACCTGTGTGTATTAGTCACTTATATGTATAAGGAACTTGCACACTATGAGATAAGTATCAAATAAAATAATGCCTCATTGAAGGATTTTTGTTTTACTCTCAGTAAGAAATACATTTCATACTATATTATACATACTTCCTCTGCCTGTATGTTATATACTAAACATATTTCACATAAAAAAACTTGCTCTTACTATGTGTGAAACTCTCTGATATATGCAATTCTATTCTGTTCTCTTCCACTAAAAGAATTCTAGTTGAACTCTGACGTTGTGTACATGTGTTTCATAACCCAATAATGGTTTCAGACCTGCAGTTTGGAAAACCACCATACTAAGGGACATATTAAGAGTCAATGATAGTAAATGAGTATAATAATAAGTAGAGATACCGTTTACTAAGCATTTACTATGTCCCAAAATAGGGTTGTTGATGTTTATGTATAATATCCTCAATTCTCATTACAACTTTGAAAAGTAGCTCAAACTTTTCTCACGTAAGAACTGGGACATGGAGAAGTTAAGGGACTTGTCCTACAGAGATGAGCCTGATTAAAGTTCTTCCACTAGTCTAATAATAACATGAAAGTATATTCAACAATTAAATCAGTAAAAAAAATACAGGTCTGTATTTCACTAGCAGGTTACTTACTAGAAAATAGTCTCTAATTGACTGCCACCTAATAGTTTTTTAAAAATCTAAGCCGAGAGAAACAATACCTGGGAAGAAGTATTTGAAGTATATATAGTCTGGTTCATTCTTCCTAGTCAGACAGTGCTTTAAATACACAGTTAATATACAGTTTACTATACCATTCTTGTGCTACCCCATTTTTCAAATGGAGAAACTGAAGCACAAGATTTTAAATCCCATGCCTAATAAGCAGCAGAGTGAATTTCCAACTCAGGAAATGTGTCCCACACTCTAAGCCTTTCATCGTGCTATCTCTCTAGTTCAACCTAGACTGAACCGTAATACCCGCCTCCTCAAGTCTGTCCCACAGTATTGCTTTTGTGCATTTTGCTTTGATGTGATGTTATCAGCCTATGTTAAGAATTGACAGGGGAAGGGACTCGTGGGTGGCTCAGTCAGTTAAGCCTCTTGACTCTTGATTTCGCGCTCAGGTCGTGGTCTTGGGGCCGTGAGGTTGGTGCCACATCAGGCTTCGAGCTCAGGAGGAGTATCTGCTTGAGATCCCCTCTCTCTCCTTCTGCCCCTCCCCATACTCTCACGCCCCCCAATAAATAAATACATCTTAAAAAAAAAAAAAAGAATTGACATGGAGTCCCATATGATGAAAAACAGCACCATCGTATTCCACATTGAGCCCTTCTTTATCAGACTTTTTATAAGAACCTAGGAAGAATTCCAGTCCAGTTACTATATTAGAAATATTCTACTTATCTTTATCCATTGGTTAGTTTTATCTTACAGATACTGTGAAATGTGCAACTGACCAGCATTTCCCTATTGTGTTGACTATTAGAAAACTTTTACTCCAGGTTGGAATTCTGTCTCCTTACTTATGTCCTTTCTTCTTTTGTTCCAAATTCTCACCAATGCTCACTTACTTTATTTAATGGAGGTTGTTAAAACTCCTTTTTGGAACAAAATGAGAATATACAAACATGCCTCATTGCATATTTATGAGTTATTTATTAACTTTCCTACAAATAAGGAAACTGACACTAGGAAACATTTGAATAAACCACTCAAGTTGGTAGTACCCAGTCTACCACTCAATGTCATGCTGACATATTTGTGACCTGATTTTCTGCAGGCCACAAAAGTTTGGGGAGAGAAATGCATCATATTTAGTCATCATCCTGGGTCCACCCCATGAGTTGTGTGACATTATGCAAGTCATGTAGTCTCTCTGTGCCTCTATTTCATCACCTGAAAAATGGAAATAATAATATACCTACCATGCAGGGTCATTGGGCAGAAGCAGAGTTAATGTATGTAAAGTTTTTAGAGAGTACCTGGGATGTATGCATCATATATATCCTGACCCTTATTGGCACCATCTCTTCCTCCTCTTTCTTGGCTCTTTCCTATGTTGTTTATGTGGAGAACTTCCAACCCCTCTCAGAGGGTCACACTTACTTCTAAAGGTGCCCATGGAGGTCTCACAACGGCTCATGATCCATTTTATTATGTTTTCCCTCCTGCTTACGACCTTGGTTCACACTTCCATTAGCACCCTACCTGTGGGTTTCCCACCCCAGCCCTTGTGTGCAGCTACAGACACTCGTGCTTAGCTGGCTCTATCTTAATATGAAAAGCATGCAAGTCCTTCATGTGTATGATTTCCGGAAGTCCTCACTAAGACATCACCTCTGCATCACAACCACACTGAATCTTACTATCTAAGCTCTGATACAGTTCTCCTTCTGCTGAGTTTCTTTTATCCCTGCTGACTTTGAACTGATCATACACCCCCGGGGCTTAGTTCAAACCAGTCTCCTAAGCAGACCCCATGCTGTCCTCTTCATCCCCTGTACTCCCTTCTCTTCCATTCTTCAGCCCTTTACCTATTCTTCTGTCAACTCCCTCCCTACCAGTTCACCAGACACAGGCAGCCATGTATGAACCCCAGCTGGGGATCAGCTGACACCCTCCTACAGATCTACCAACCATCGCCTGGTTCTTGTGTTGATGAGCACTCCCCAGCCGGATCACAAATTCTGCACCTTCACAGCACTTAGTTTGGGACTGAACACAGAGGCAGTTACCACAACCAGTTGTTGTTGTCTGATTAATTTGCAGTGGGCTTGATAGTTGCTGGCAAAACCAGAATGAGGAAACCCTTTGGGGAGGAAAACATTCATTGCCTCAGGCAGAGTGACCTAGCACCCCAGTTAGTTTGGGATGATCTCAGTTTGAGCACTGAAAGGTCTCATGTCCCAGGAAACCCTCAGTCTTGAGCAAACAGAGATAGTTCGTCACCTAGACTGGGCTTCCCAGTTTCACATATGCCCCTTACACTCCAGACCAGATACCAGTCCTCTCATGTCTGTTCCCAGGCTCCTGGATGAGTGCACACACGTGTCCACACACACACATTGTCGTATTCACTTGCTGTCATGAGTCATACCATCATTACCCATTCCCCCACTCTTTGAGCTTATATCAGGTCATATAAATTAATGTCCACAATTGCTCCAGACTTTACAGACCCAAGGAAAGTGTACTGTCATCTCCGCCCTTTCCCTCAGCTTTGTGACCCCCCCCCCCATTATCACTCATTGTGACCTTCACTTTTCTCTAATCACTGGAGGGTAGTGATCTCAACCCTGAGAGGCACAATTTTGGATATTGCTGGCTTCTGCCTTCTGAATCCTTGTGGAACAGTCGGGATTTAATGTGTTTTTATATACCAGATTGTCATTCTTAGGAAGTGAAGCTGAGGAAAAACCGTGGTACATAAGGCCCTTCCCCCCGCCCCAACAGCCATAATTGCTCCTTTCACATGGGTATCATCAACCCTCCACTAGCGCTTGGGTCCGGCACAGCCTCACCATCTGCTCATGTGACACCAACATTATGGCCTCCCTCCATGCATCTCTAAATGGCGCTGGAGAAGGCAACAGAGATGGCAAGTGTGCCAGCTGGCACCAACGACACAGACCTAGACAGTGATGGATCACGGCCCAGGACCAAGAGGAAGGAGGGAGGACCCTGATGGCTAATCGTGCGCTGTCATCAGAGTGGCAAGGCGGACCTCTTCTGCTCATGGAAGCAGAACCACTGCAGTGTTTCTGTTCCTGCAGTAAATGCAAAACTGCTTTTTAATCTGTGGTCCCAAGAGAATGTTCCATAGAAAAGAAACCTAGAAATCAAGATCTGAATCATTCTGGCTTTGCTTCTGTACGTGTCTAACTGGCATTACAGGAGACTCTCCAGGGAGTTTGAGCATTACTTGAAGACGGCAGGCAGGAGTTTCTGGCTGATCAGGGAGAATGATCAGGGTCAGTAGACTTATGCTTCCGGATCAGTTCTGTCCACCAGGCTGCACAAGTTCCAACGTTCCCATACCATCCTGAGTCTCCGAGGCTCTCTGTTCCTTAATGCCCCGCAACTGACTAATTCACGCATTCATTCCATTCTCTTTCAGTGCTGCTTTCAGGATTGAACTGGCCAGGCAGCTGTTCGAGATTTATTCTATAGATTTCAAATTTAGGCATACTGGCCTTGGCTTTTTTGTTGGCATTAGTGTTGATTTTGATGTAATTGAAGTTAAGATGGTTCTATGTTCTAAAAGTTTCTAGCCTACGTTTTTCTAGTGAGTCTTTTTACCTGTGTACATTTTTGCTTTTGTGGACTTCACTTTCATCCCACCCATTTTAAAATGAAAGTGGTAGCACAGGGGTGTCCAGGAAAATCTGATACTTGTCCTCTGTGGAGGAAGCTAGATGCCATTTTTGTTTTTGTTTTATTCAAAAGCTCCTATAGATCCCGCCTGTTCTCCAAGTAGCTGTTTCCTGCCTGTTTTCCAAGTAGTTGTTTCCCAAGGGCTGATGAAGCCATGGGACAGAAATATGTTTCCAGCCACAAGGAGGAGATGTCTAGAAATCCCAGATCAGGCCTGTGCAGGAGACACAGACAGCCGTAGAGGGAAAGCCCCCCAAACTGTGGGAATCATAGTGTTTCCTCAGCTCTGAAACATTCAGGTCACCTGACTAGGCTCCTTCCCATCAGGTCAGCTCAGTTGACCAGTGAAACAAGAAAGGAAGAGAAACTTCATGACCTCGACGAGATATACTAGCTTCCAGCAGGAGCACCCATTAGCAGAGGCAGCTTTGGAGCACCTCTCTCTCATACTTACCCAAATCTCCTCTCTGGGGCTCAAAAGAAAAGAAAGCAGAGAGGGCTGACCCGAGCACTGGTGATTTACACGTGGCAAATTCACCGAGAAATACCGTCAGGCACAGAGAAACACACAGGAGTATCCAGAGATGACTAGATGGTCAGAAGTTGTGACAGAAGGTCCACTGGGGGATAGGGGAAGGAAAGGCCAGAGAGCAGAATATAGCCCTTGTAGAACCAGAGATAAGTCGTGTCTGAAGGGCAGTGCGTGGGAAGTGTGGTTTGCGACCTACCTGGAAATAAAGAAAGGAGGCAATGGTTGAGATCAAGGACAAAGACCCTTCTAGCAGAATTGTTAGGAGTTCACGTTTAAGACACACTACAGCTCAAAGCTCCTGAATGCTTTCAGCTGTAACGAGGAGGCACTGCAGGGATAAGATCACAAGTAGAGGCTGTGTCGGGTTTCAGAGAGTGTCCAGAGTATAGAGCTTCTCTGTAATGCTGGGGCTAAAGAAATGGATAGGAAACAGGTAAAAAAGAAGCCTCTCTGCTCTAGAGTTGAGCCTCTGCTCCCCCCCATAACTCTTCAGGCTTTTGTGGAGGGTGAAATTTTGATCCCATGATACAGGTGGGGTTTTTTTTTTGGGGGGGTTGTTTTGTTTTTTTCTCCTGGGGATCAGAAAAATGTGGGTTTCTAGTCCCAGACTTACACTAACTAGCTATGTCATGACATTGGGTTAGTCATTCCAAGGCTGGCATAAGAACTTCTTACTTTTTAGCCTTCCTAAACCCTTCTTTTCTCCTCATTGCCCCATATGTACTTCCAAACAAAAAAAATTTTAAGCCATAAACGATGTACAAAGACATCCTCCCAAGATCTGATTTTTTTTCCCGTAATGATTACTTTGATACTTTAAAAAAAAAAAAATCAACACTTAAAAAAAAAATTTTTCCCCTCCATTTTACTTTCCCTGCTTTGCTGATTCTCAACCTAAGTACCTATTTAGATAACCTGTTGGATAATTCAGCAGTGCTCAGTTCCCCTTGCTGGGCCTCTGCCTTCTCATCTAGGAATTAAAGGTTTAGATGGGAAGATCTCCAGAACCTCTTCCAGCTTAATTTTCTGTAATTTCATAACCTCAAAAACCTGTCTCCTATCTACCTTTATCACCATCTTATTTGGCATTTTAGTGTTTCTAAATATGAATAAGAAAACTAATGTTGGCTTTTTCATATTCCCTCAACTTCTCATACCCAAAGGCTACATCTAAACCTCAGTGAGTACCTGGGACATTTGTGAGTCCAAATGAAAGGTTAAGTGTGTCCCCTTTTATATCTAAACCTTATGAAGGATCTGTGTCTATGATAAGATGTTACCAGGAAAGCCCTGCATTTACTGGTGGAAAGCATTTTGGAATAAAGGCACCTTTTTGGAGAAGGTGACAGCTGTGCCTGGTCTAGGATTCCTGGACCATGTGTTCGGCTAGTAATTTAGGGTGTGGTTCTAGGCTTTTAACATTTCTAGGCTTTAGCTTTCCTGTTTGTTCATTCATTCATGATTTACCTGCCTCTAATATTTTGTAAGAAGGTAAGTCTATCTCTAATACTTTATGAAATTTCTCACATCTACATCTTGCCAGTTCTTATGCCACTGCCCCTTGACTTTTCACCACTGTCCCGATTGGAAATACTGCCTTGACTCCCAAGCATCCTCTGAGAGGGTGACCAGCAGAAACGGGGTCTCCCTCCAAGCCTTGCTGTAGTCTGCCTTTCCGATGGGAGCTGTTCATTATTTTCTGGAAGGTTTCTATAACAGATGTTACGAGGCAGACAAGCAAGCACACACTCCCCGAGCCCAGAGCGTGCTGAGGCAGGCACGCACACACTTGCCAATACCAAAAGGAGGAGAGCGGCTGGGGTGATGGAGGGAGTGTGTTCTGCGGGGCGAGCACTGCTCCGAAGTCCTGCTAATGTCTCTGTGTGGCCATGCTGTATTTTCAGCTTGTCATCATGGCTGGGACAGTGCTGCTTGCCTACTACTTCGAATGCACTGACACTTTTCAGGTGCATATCCAAGGATTCTTCTGTCAGGACGGAGACTTAATGAAGCCTTACCCAGGGACAGAGGAAGAAAGCTTCATCACCCCTCTGGTGCTCTATTGTGTGCTGGCTGCCACCCCAACTGCTATTGTAAGTACAGAATAGACTTCCTTCGCTACTGTCAGATCCAAAATAATATTTCCTGTCTTCCTTTTCTCCTTTTTCCTCCTTTCCTGGGCATTCACCCAGCCTTACTGGGGTGTCCTATTCCAGCCAAAGCCTTGAATGTAACTCTGCATTAAAAAAAAAAAAAAAATCTCATTAAAATAGGCCTTGTCTTTTATAGGTGGCTTTTGTTTTTGGCGTCTGAATGTATATAAATCTATGCATTTTGTAAGTAAGTGGGAATGTTCTAAATCAACAGGCTTGATTGGCTAGTACTTTAGTGAAGAGTAGCCGCTGTGCTCTCGGGGGTGGGGGGAAATATGCTGTGGGTGGTATTCAAGAGAGGTCTTGAATGTAAATGCTGGCGCTGATTTAAAGACTCAGATCGGAGTGGAACAGACTCCCCAGGGCCTTCGTCTCCTGCTGTTCTGATTGAACTTCCAGACTGGGCTGTTGCGAGAATCACTTGACCTGAAGTTTGCTGTGATTCCTCCTTGGTGACTCTGGCTGTGTTCACATTACATCACGTTCAATTCAGCTACAGCTTTACCTTCATTTATTTCATTCTTCTCTCTCAGGAGGCAAAAGAATTGGCTGGGCCCTTCTCAGAAGAAACTGTTTCAAAAGCCTAAACTCAATAGATCTGTGTTATCCCGTAAAGGGCTTGAACCCTTAGACATTTTAATTTCAATTTTAAAAATGACTTTGTGAGTGTTTTAAGATAAACCTTTCTGTGTCTGAACAGGCTACAAGGTCAGATTGGTTGGGATGTAATCTCCGCTGTCATTTCCCCGTATCTCTTCTAAGAGCTGCCTCCCCCCAGCTCTGACCCCTTCTCCCCCCTACCCTCTTCCTCTCCCCTCTTTTGGTAATAAAAATATTGACTGCCATGCTGAGAAATATTCCGATGGCTCAGACATGCAGTTCAAGTATTTTCTATGTCAATGTTTTGCTTGCTTTAAGATGAGTAATGGAATAGAATGTTGAGGAGAAAGAATATGGGCATAATGAGTCATAGTACTTTAATTTCATTTTGATCATTGATCCTTGCTTGGCTCTACAAGCCCCCCCCCCACCCCGCCATGCCTTTAAATGATAAGACGATGCTGTAGCAATTAAGGTCAGCTGTGAGAAAACTGCGGTGTTGCGGTAGTTAAAAATACAAGCTCTGCCGAATAACACACCTGGATTCCCATCCTGTCTATGTGACTTTCGGTGAATCACTCTGTTGCCCCCTCTCCCCCCACCGTTAAACAGGGATAACAGGACTCCCTACTTCAGGGAGCTCTCATGAGATTTTAATAAGACGGTTCATACAAGTAACTCCGCACAGTGTCTGGCATGTACTAAGTGTTTAGAAGTAGGGGAACAAAGAACCTGGCTAGAAACTGTTTTTCACCCTCTTCAGGATCACAGACCAACTTCCTGTACCTGAAGAGAATGAGATTCCACGTAAAAACCCAGGAACTGCAATAGATTTATTCCGGAATCATGTCCTGATGTCTTTTTGTCTCAGAAGCATATCATTTTCTTATGTATTCAGACATCTCTCTGAGTGATATGTTGACTTACTAATGTATTTTCCTCTCTTCTTCCTAGTCCCAGGATATATATCATTGCCTAGGTTCTCCTGTAATTACTTAGTAGAATTAGAGAGTTTTTTTCCATCCAAAAAAAAAAAAAAAAAAAAAAACCTAAATAAAGCAAGGGAAACTGATTAGGAAAAATTAGGGCCAAAAAAAAATTAGTGAATCAGAAAAAAATAGAATTAACAAATAAAATCAGGAGCTGATTCTTTGAAAAGTAAAATGTTCAACCCCCTAGATAGTCTAATATAAGAAAAGCAGAAGTAAAAAAAAAGTTAAAACATATACATATATATGTATAAGCAAAAATACATGAACCTTTAAAAGTCTATATTGTATTTACAGGGCAGCTGGGTGGCTCATGCAGTTAAGCGTTTGTCTTTGGCTCAGGTCATGATCCCAGAGACCTGGGTTCAGGTCCCACATCAGGCTCCCTTCTCAGTGGGGAGTCTGCTTCTCCCTCTGCCCTTCCCTGGCTCATGTGCATTCTCTCTTGCTCGATCACTCACTCTCTCTCTCAAATACATAAAACCTTAAAAAAATAAATTGTATTTACAAGTCTCTGCCAGTAAATGCTTTCTTCTCAATAAAACTGGTAATATTTTATGAAAAGATAATTTACTAACAATGCCCTAAAAAGATGTAGAAAAGCGAAATAGTGAATAAAAACAGAATAAATTTTTAAACATATCTAAAATTTATCTCGTAAAATGGTACTGAGGACATGTAGCTGTAAAAATTCCTTCAAACTCTCAAGGAATAGAAAATCCATAATTCTATAAAATGTCCCAGAGCCTAAAAACAAATGGAAGGCTTTTTAGTGCACATTACAAAGCAAGAAAAATATGGATTTTAAACACTTAAAAAGTCTGCATGCACACCCACAAAATCACTCGGTAGCAAAAACAATCTCCCTTACGAAAGTTGATGCAAGCATATAGAAAAGGATTGATACACTTGTCTACCTAAAAATAAGCATTTCTAACCAAGTAAAAGACCACAGAAAGTTTATAGGATATATGACTCAAATGTAAATATCCTTAATATTTACTTTTCCTTAAAAAAATGAGCTTCCCAAATAAAAACAGAAGACAAGAATAGACAAGTAACAAAACAGTAAATTGACTCTGTGCCTGAACATTTCTATACTTATCCATTATCAAAGAGAAGTAATTTTGACAAGGACAGTATTTCCCCCTTTCTGTAAAATTGGCAAATGCTTTAAAGAAACACTGTGTTGTTGAAGGTACAGAAACTTTCACACAGTTCTCATAGAAGTAAGATATATTAAAAGTTTGTAAACTTCAGACTCAGTCATTAATTCCAGTCCCTGAATTCACGTTAAGGAAATAATCAGTTTTACATAAATATAAGGATTTGTGTTTAGGGATGTTCATGTCAACAGTAGTTTCAATGGGAACCTTGGAACTAGCTAAATACACAGTCCTAGAGGATTGTGTAAATACATTAGGAGACAGCTGTGTTTTTGAAACACCTTTAATAGCAATGAAACAGGCTTTTGATATAATGTTAAGATTTTTTTAAGGGCTAAAAAATGTGGCAGTATTGCATGTAAAATCTTTCTCCCTTTCACAAGAGAATCTGACTTTCTTTTAATTTTCTGGGTCCACTTCCCTAGAAAAGGGAAAAGTGGTATGTATCCACTGTGTTGCTAGGCAAAATTAACCCCTGATTGGTGAATTGCACCCGGACTCCGAGGACTATAACTACCCAAGGAGGTGCCGTGCTATGACTTCTAAGTGCAATGACTCTGGAAATTTGGCACAGCCATTGTAGGACCCTGAAGGCTATGCCTGTGGAGTTGCTGCACCATATGTTGACTTCTATAGGGTTTGGGGCTTGTAAGCCACAGTGGCTCTTGCATCCTTTGATGTGTCTATGGTCTCTTGCACCTGAGCTCCACGGCTCTGCTGGACCACTGTGAAGACACGTGCTGAAGAGGAGCATGTGATGCTTCCCTGTTGGCAAGCTATGGTTCCTTCCAAGTAGACCAGTGCCAAATGTAGCATGTGGTTGTCTGTGGGTCTATTTAATGACCCTAAGAAGATACCTTCTGTGTGTTGCAAGATAATCCCACATTTATAATTATATATAAAAAGACTAGTACAAAATAACTAAAAATTCACAGCTATTATCTAGGAGTGCTAATGGTACAGTTAATTTTTTCTTCTCTTTTATACTTATATATTCATTTCCAAATTCTACATGAATGTGTAATATTTTCAAATCAAAAGATACATTTTTAAAACATTGTATACTCTAGTTCTTCTGGCAGTAGTTGTGAAATGACCAATCTCTAATTAGACTTGAAACTCTCAATTCTAATAAAGAAAAACACACAGCAAAAACAAAACAAAACAAAAATAGGAAAACAGAACTTAGTGAAGAATGTTCTCCCTGGGCAATAATGATAGTTTTTGATGATGAATCTCCCCGGGCAAAAATGGTAGTTCTTTCATTCTAGGATTTTCAGCAGAAACTGTTCTGTTTGCAAAGTTTGATCCTGTCTCTTCCATTGATTACTTTTCCCCAAATGACACAAATTTACATGGGGGTCAGTTGCTCCACTGGGAAGTCAAAGGGTGTGGTCAAGAAGCAGTGAACTGAGGACTAAGAACTCGCAGTTCTACTCTGGCTCTCAGGTGTGGAACCCTCTCCATTCCTTTGCTTCCCTGGGTGAACAATGTGACCAATAATGCTAGCAAGTCCCTAAGATATAAGCTGAGGAATATTCCATAAGTGAGGGCTATAAGCATGACATCTTTATTTATATTCTGTAGATTTTTGCCTAACTTGTCCTTCCAACATCCCAGCAAAATAGAAAAGACACCCCAAAGAACATAGAGAAAGGATGTGGTCCAGTTCCCTCATTTCTGAGTTGAGAACCTTGAGACTTAACTAGGTTAAATGGCTCACTGAAGGTCCAGCTAGTTCTGTAGGTGACTGAACAGATAGCCGCCCATTTGGTACCACTTTCCTTTGGCTCCCAAATGAGGGGCATTGCTAGAAGCCAAGGCTGATTATAGCTGACAGGTTAATAGCAGAGAGCCGCATGGCTTTGGAACCCTGCCGACAGTGCTTGATCGTCCCCCAGGACCTGAAAATAAGTGAGTAGCGTCAGGGTACAGAGCAGAACTCTTCTGATACCCAAGTACATTTCCTGGGAGGAAGGAACTGTATTCAATTCTTCTGTCCCATCCTTGGGAGGTATGGCTTGTCCAAGAGCAGCCTTTATTGGGCCATGGGGATCAAGATCCCAAGTCTCTAATTTCGCACAGCCCGTTTCTGTGTGTGCGTTCCCTGTTCCCTTCACGCTGCAGTCAGCAGGTCTCAGGTTGAGTATATCAGGAGAGGCAAGGATCCCAGTCATGGCTCTGCCTCTGATAATTGTGTGACCTCTGGTGAGTCATGTTCCCTCTAGAGGCTCCGTTTCTCATCTGTAAATAAAAGGAGGGGTTGGGCTAATGATCTCCAAGATCTTTCCAGTTCTAACATTCCATGAAAGCTATTTAAAAAAAAAAAAAAAAAGATATTCTGATTGGAAAGCTCCACATGTCATGTTCCCAAGCCCTAAGTCTCAACTTTCTTTCTGGAGTTTGATTTTTACACTCTGTGGCTGGTCAGGTTTTCGCAGAACAGCATAGAGTTTTTGTTATCGTTGTTTATTCCTTCCTTAGACCCATTTCCTGTTTTCGCTGGAAGAGAGGGAAGGCAAGACCCTCTGGGGTGACTTGTATGATATTAACTAATGTCAGTTTTCAAAGAAGTAGTTCAACCTGCATGCCGGTTTTCTGTGCATTCTCAAGCACGTTAGCCATAGGAAAGCCCAGCACCTTCCACTGCTGTTTGTCCCTGGGGATGGGCATTAACAGCCCCATTCACGGCTTCGGGGACGCACAGGAAAAGCACAAGGGAAAAGACTCTGCCGAGTGTTTGCCCTGTCATTTCCTATTTCTCCTTTTGTGCGCTGCTGTCAGAAGAGATCAGCATCATGTTGAGGCAAAGCCTCCTGGGATAAACTGCACAGGGACAGGCCATGGCTGTCTCAGATCTTCAGGAAAGGTTAGAGCTTGGGGGATTTATCGTGTCCAGAACTGTTCAGCCAAAAGCAGTAGCCCGCACTTCCAAGAAATCTGCAGAGTGCATACTAACCAGTGTGGAAACCCTGGGTGCCTGCTGCCTCTGGCCTCCTGAGGAAACTTGTACACTCAGAGTCCAGGGCAGAGAGTCTATTTGGATAAGAGGATTTAACTCAGTGGAGAATCTGATTTACCTCTATCTTACCTCAGTGCCAGCCCCGCAAGGCATGAGAAAATGGCTATGAAACCTTTTCCTTGGCCTCCCAACAAAGTGACAAGGGGAGTATTTAGTATTGAAGCAACAGCACTTTCGATGTCTAGCGTGCGAGCCCTGAAACAGCTCACAGTTTGCATGCAGCCGTGCACGCATGCATATATAAGACTAATCGCGAATTTCCTAGGAAAGGAAGAGACAAACACAATTTGATAAAAAGGCACAATTTGGAGGAAATTGTGACTCTTCATTTGGGGGGGTTTCCGGGCTGTCAGCTCTTGAAGTGAGTATAAAAGCCCAAAGCACAGTGTGGAACAGAGTGGGCTCTCACTGTGTGCAAGTCTGTTGGCTGGCTGACGTGGGTCGCAGCTGCTGAGACAAAGGACACATTGTGGTCCCTTGCGCTGCCTCTGAACCTGCTCTTCCAGGCTCTGAACAATCTCATCCGTTGAAGCCCCTTTTAGCACTTCATAATTCACATCTTTTTCCCTTTCGTACATGATCACATGACTTCCTTTTTGTTTTTGTTTGTTTGCTTTTTTTAATCATGAGACATGATTTTGCTGCTGTTGATGCTAATGCCCTCAGTCTTTAAAATGACATTTTTTTCCTGGGAAAGATTTATACGTACCCATTAATGGTTGTGGATTGTTTTTTAACTTAAAAAAAAAAATGTGTTTCCCCCCTCTTCTGTCTACGCTGCACATGAGTGCTCTAAATTCTCTCACAGATTGTCTCTTCCCCTCACATCATCCTGAAGGGAGACTTGCTTACCGTCTTTGAGATGCCCCTTCTAATGATTGCTGATCATTGTTAAGGAGCTTTGATAATTTGCTTCTCAAAAAGACTCTTTGCCTAAAAATACATGCTGGTCAATTTCCTTATGCATTTTACTTTTCACTGAGAGCAGTATACTACCTAACCCATTTTAAATTCCAATTTCTTTGATATCCACTGTCCAGGAAAAAAGGGATAAGAGATTACTGTGCTTCGGAAATATAGCATGCCACTTTTTTGGTACTACGTTTTATAACAGGTGTCAACTGAAGACTGCCTTCTGAATGGGTAGATGTGGCGCCTGGAGTCACACCAGTAGGGAGCCTCCAATCCATAAACACTTATTATCCCAGTTGCTGAACAGTTTTCAAAATGCCATCATGCAGATGGCCTTGACTCCACTGAAGGCGTGATTTGTAAAAGGCATAGGAAGTCCCTAGAGCTGAATTCCTTACTTACACTTAGATGTAATTAAAGCAGAAATCAAGGGCTCTTGAACCAACCAGAGCTCAGCACCTGAGAGGACCAGAATGCCTCTGCAGATTTGGTTTGTCCGTGGCCTTCACTGGGGAAGATTAGAGCAGAACATGAAGATGCTGGCAGTCAGAATTGGCAGCACAGTCTGTACATGTTAAATTTCCTGGGTCACTAAACAAAATCTACTGCAAAGGCCATGCCTGCCTTTCCTGCAAATGCTCAGGACTATATAGAAGCCTCTCAGGAGAATACTGGAAGCATCCAAAAATCCCTGGAACTGAAAGCCCTGAAGATATTTAGACACTAATATTGGGAAGTATACAAAGAACCCTTTCCTCTTCCTGAGTATAATACCCAGAAATCCCAGAGAGGAGGCCTCCAGCCTCTGCCGTCCTTTAGGAACCCAGGTGACAGAGGTATCAGGCAACAGGATGACTCTGGAGTGGGTTGCATCCACTTTGCTGAAGGGAAGATGACTTGGTGAGGGCAAAGTGAAATAAGGCCCTGAAGAGTTTAACCAATGGAACTGAGATTACAACCCAATTATATGACTTCAGTTTCCCTTAATCAGCACTCTCTTGTCAGTTCCTATCATAAAGGCAAAAATGTTGGAGCTGGAAAAGCACAGGAGAGGTCTTCTAGTCCTACAGATGAGAAACTGAGGCCCAGGGAGGTCCAGCAATTGGTCCAAGGTCAAATACCTGGTTAGGGGCAGAGCAGAGCTAGAGTCATACCATGTTTCCTTACTCCAGGACTAGAGACAGTGATTTTTTTTTTTTTAAACCATTCTCAACAGATATTCTTGTCTAAATAGACCAGGAAGTAAAGACAACAAACATTCCTTGAGCACCTACAGATGCTTTGACGTACATTTTTAATACTCACAACTGTTTTCAGGTATAACTATTACCCTCCTTTTCAAGGTCATGAAAAAAAGAAAAACTGGGGCTCCGAAATTTCAATTACTTGCCCAAAATCACACATCAAAGGAGGAGAGAGCTGAGATTTCAACACTACAGCCCACATTCAAGAAACAGCAATGATTTTGATCTTGCCAAGTACCAGAGCCACAGCTAGCATGTGTGTGAGCTCAAAACATAAATTTCAGAGTTTCTAGATGCTCTTTTTAGTGACAGCCACATATAACATGCAGTGAATCCCCCTTACAATATGAGATTGTAATACATCTTCCAGTGACGACTATTTCCTGCAAACTCTTTTTATTTTGAAATATAAAAACTGTCCCCTAAATATTTTGCATTTATATCACTTATTTATCACTTACCAGATCTCCTTAAAGAAGTGAAGTCTATAAGATAACACACTGTGGGGTGCCTGGGTGGCTCAGTCATTTAAACATCTGTCTTCAGCTCAGGTCATGATCCCAGGGTCATGGGATCGAGCCCCATGTCAGGCTCCCTGCTCAGCGGGAAGCCTGCTTCTCCCTCTGTCCCATTCTCTAGCTTTTGCTTTCTCTCAAATAAATAAATAAAATGTTAAAAAAAAAAAATAAACTAAAACACACCAAACTGATGAACTATATTCCAGGATTATTTACTTATTTGCCATTTGGGTTTATATATCTGAAATACAATTTTATCAACAAAGAACAGTTATCCTCATTACTTACAGTATATTTACTGTTCTCTAAATGTCTTATGTCACGTGGGGTTGTAGCCAGCATAGCTGGAGGATAATAAATGCACCAATGAAATTCATTTGCAGTTCATCCACTCCCGGATCTAGAACTTGGCCTTGGTCATTTCTTGCCAGAGGGTATTCTCATTTGCTGTGAGTGATATGATGTTTGTCAGCCAGCAGTCAGAAAGGCCATAATAAGACAGCCAGGGCCAAACACCTGGAGAGTCCCACATGTCCCAGTCGCTCTCTGAACAGAGGGATAGAGAGGCAGAGTGTGTGGCAGAGACAGAGATGGAGGAACCCAGCCACTCCCAAAACCAGAGTCATAAACCTGCCGCCTTGAACAAAATGGCATTCAGTGTGGGTTGGAGGCCTAGCAGGAAAGAAGAGAGACCTTTTCCTTTATCAAGCAGAATTCTTTCACTCTCTCCAAGCATAATCAGGCCCTAAATGAGACTAGGGGATTCAGTAGATGGACAAATAACACCTTAGGTATGGTCGGTAAAATACAGAGAAATGAACATCCACAAAGCCCACTCACTGGAGCCTGAGCGCTGGGCTGCTTCTTCAGCAACCTTTATGTCCATCACAGTCTTAACTGAAGACCAGGAATATTTTCCTACCTGGTAGTTATAAAAGCATCCCTTTCCCCCCTCTCCTTCCTTTCCTTCCTTTCTTCCTTATGTAAACATTTATTATCACTGAACATACTCCCAGTATTGTATATAGTATAGTAAGTGTCCTTGCTCTGTTTTTTTCTTTTATGCTTTATACCTTAATTGGAATTTTAATAATGTTGCCAATAGGAACAATTCTTGTATTGCTTATTACCTTTGATGTGAGGGTCTTAGGATTTGTGGACATTTTATTTGAGCCCCATGCCCTTTTGCATGACAAGTTTGGTTTGGTTTGGTACGACTTGGAGTGATTTTGTTGAGATTTTTATGTGGGTATGTGTGTATGCACATGTGTATCTTTAAGAAGAATAGGGTGTATATAGATTCTCTCACACATTTTCTTGCTTTCTTTGCCCTCATGTGTGAGTAGTAGAAAGCGTCACTAAATGGAGAATTTCTAGAATGCGCACATCTCTTTCCTATAGAAAAAGAATGTTTTGGGCTTCTTAAATGGCTAAGGCAAGCAATGTTCATTTCTTCTCACGCTTATCCTTATGTGGTTATCACCCTCTATCTCATTTCCCTGTTGCTTTGTAATCATATGTCGTTTCATGACATTACATGATGTATTTATTAGTATTCTGTGCCCTCCCTACATACTCATACACACCAGATATATGTTCACGTCTCTGCCTCCAGTGCTAAAACAGCTCCTGGCAGAGTGGGTGCTCCCTCTCCAGAACTATCAGATGCAAAAAGAGTGTATGAGTGAATTTAGTTTGAAGAGATAATTCACTTTGGATTACTTAGCCCTTGGTTTTTATTTCATCTTAAGCAATACACCGAGAATTGTGTGCTTTCTTGTCCATATTGTCAATTTCCTGCATTGTTCATCTTCAGAGAAATTAAGGTCAGAGGATTCTCTAAGTAGGTCTCCTAAAGATTCAACCTTTTATTCATTCAACAAATATTGATTGAGCCTACTATGCATCAGTCCCTGTTCGAAGCACCATACACGGAATGGCAGAAGTCCTTCCTATAAGGACAACATAGCCAAACGAAGAAGGACATACAAACAATCATTATAGTTAATGGGATAGATGTCGGGATAGAGATCTTTATAATGTGTTGTGGAGACAATGACAAGACAGGGTCCCTCTTTTCCTGAGGGGACTGGCAAAGGCTTTGGGAAGGGTAGTGACCTTTTCACTGGGTCTGGAAGGATCCATGGCGGATATTGTTTTGTGTTCTTTATAATCTACCTCATTCAACTTGTATTCCAAAAGACCTTCATTAATCTGATATGCTTCATTCATTCAGCATTGAATAACTACTTTGTACCTTACACTTGGCTAAGCCCTGGGAGAGTATAACCAAAAATAAGACAGACAGGACATCCCATGACAAAGAACAACAACAATAATAATATGTAACCATTTCTGGTAAGAAATAGAAAAGAGAAACACAAGGTAAGAAATCCATGTATAACAAGAATGTTGGAGCTAGTCTGTGGAATCAGAGAAAGCTCCCTCAAGGAAATACTGTTTCACATATTCAAGCATGCATGAATTTTTCCCCATCTGTTCACAAAGATAACGGCAGTGCAGTTCCATCATGTGTAGTCAGGACAAACAAAACCCCTCGGCACCTTATTTTAGCAGAGATAGGTGTTCCTAGAAAAGAGGGCGGGCTGAGTTCTTAAAGCTATTGAAATATTTGTCCGTGGCAGAGCATCAGTGCATTGTTAATTCCAAGGGACATTAGGCACAAAAAAGTGCAAGGTCTGAACAGCCATCCTTAGCATCTGCCAGCGTGATACGCGCCATTGTGTACCCGTCAGACCCCGAGTCCCGTCTCTTCCTGCCAGTGTCCTGTCCCATTCTGACTGGCCTCCAGTTCTATGTCCACAACACCATTCTGTCCTGTATTTTAATAGCATCTGAGTTTTTCAGTATTTGAAACACACTCCACTTGACTTGTGTTGACTTCTCTGTTCAACTATTTTTCTTGAGTCACTTCCAAGTAAAAGCGTAAGTTGTGAACATGAAGGCTCTGGAACCAGGTCTTCTTGGCTTCAGAGCTGGGGTTTGTGACTTATGAGCCCTGACCTTGGACAGATTATTTAACCTGTCTGAGCCACAGATGTTATATTTGTGCAACCAGATAACATGGGCACATGGGGTGATGGTAACAGCTACATTTCAGGGATGCCTCTGTTATTGTCCAACCATGTGTGGCCACGTCCCCAAGTCCTTCAGTTTCCTTGCTTGTAAAGCAGAAAATACCTGTAAATGACACCAGTTTTACAATTCTACAGTTCAGTTTCCACACCCATGTGCCACTCATGATGTTGTCGTCTTTATCCATCTAAACAGATATTCCGTAATGACAGGAGGAATGTGAGGGAAAGGGGAACTCTTACACAGTGATAAAGTTTATCTAACACCATAAGCGTGTGCCTGGCAAAAAACATCTCTAAGGTCACATTCTTCTGGGGGAATGTCAAAGTTGGGATGAGAAAAATAAAAATGGCATATGATGCGGTGGAAGGTGTGAACTTTGGAATTTAGGCGTCATGGAAACCAGTCCCAGTGATTCCACATGCTAGCTGGATGCTCTGGGGGAGTCCTGAACTTTCTTCACCAGTGAAAGAAGGTTAATAATGCCTACACTAGAGACCTGCTAAGCATGAAAAATACTATGATGAAGCACCTGACACCTAGTTACCAATAGATGGTGGTAATTACTAACTTTATTCTTTGCTGATGATTCTCAGTTGATGATGAGTTGGTGGTAAGTTGATGACAGCTTACTGATGGTAAGTTGGTGACAACTTACCTCCTTATTTTAAATAGGAATACACCACCCTGAGTTCAAGAAGCGTAATCAAGAAACGATCTACACAAAGGCATTGTGATTAATGTGGTACTACATACATATTAGTTCCAGATAATGAGAGAAATGCCAATTATAAAGAAGGGATGGTCAGCCAGTTCACAGCATGAGAAGTATAGCTCAGACCAACATGTTCAAATAAAGATTTATCAGGTAAATAATGTATTGCCACATAACAAAGTCATAATTTATCATGATGTGTACTTATGGGCATACGACTGTCCCAGTCATTTCTCAGCATTGCAGCTCACCCATTCAGTTAAAAGAATTTATTCCCAGCAGGAGTGAGCCTTATCATGGATTCTATTATAATTTATTATGGCAACTTGTGTTTTTATAAGAATTTAGAATTTGATAGAATTGCCTGAAACCTCACCAAAATGATCAGTTATTGCCATCTCTAATTCTTTTGAAGAAGTAAATATAAACTAATAATTAAACCCCACTCCCTACAGCATGACATCTTTTAAAAGGATCTGGAGCCTCAAAAGTTTGGGTTTTGCTCTTGGTTTTTTAAAGTCACTGGTCTCCTTTATCAGACCATTCTCTCCAACATGATATTTCTTAAACATTCCTTCTCCAGATTTTTATTGGTGAGATATCCATGTATTTCATAAAGTCAACCAGAGAATCTTTGATTGCCCAGGAGAAAACCATACTGACCGGAGAATGCTGTTACCTGAACCCCTTACTCCGAAGGATCATAAGATTCATAGGTGAGTACAAGAGCTTGCCGAACCGAGCCCTCGCTTATAGGTCCAATCTGCTGAACTTACTACAGATGAACACGCTTGATGGAATAGACTAAGCTATGGGAGCATCAACTTTAAAAGCAAAGTTTCTTTAGGGGTTTTCCAGAAAGTGGAGCCATTGAGCCTGATCATGATGCCAAGTCCAATTTCTCATCCTTGAAGTGAAGCAGGACTTACTCAATTCTCTTACAAATGATTTCAGCTTGGTTTTTTTTTCCCCCTACACAATATTTATCTGAGATACTCTCTAGACATATATTTTAATATTGACCAGATATTGTCATATACCATTTAACTGAGTCTGGTGGGGGGGGGGGCACAGCGGGGGACACAAATAAAATGAATTTAGAAATAATCAAATTTCCTGACAAAGATTTCCCATCCAGTATAATTTTGTTATGCAGTGAACTCTACTCAAAGTAGGAAATGTAACCCGTCAGAATCTGGAGAATGGTGCCTTTCCAAGGTTGGAAAACAAATAGCTTTATTAGTGTTCATGATAAGAAGTAACTAAAGCGTGTTCTATATCTCTCCTCCTAGGACTTTTATAAAAACATCTGAGGTGATGTGGATAATGGTTATAGAGTGGGAATGAATATGTATATGGGAATACGTAGGAATTAGATTTTGCAGAGTTCCTAAACAGTAAATACTCAATAAATAACTGGTACAGTGTTCAAATGAGCTCCTACAAGTATCTACTGACCAGATGTTCATGGGAGCCAGGATAAAGCTCCCAAAGTGTGAATATTGCTGGTATAAAAACAAGCTGTGATACTCTTTAAAACCTACAGGGGTGCCTGGGTGGCTCAATGGGTTAAACCTCTGCCTTCGGCACAGGTCATAATCTCAGGGTCCTGGAATCGAGCCCTGCATCGGGCTCACTGCTCGAGAGCCTGCTATCCCCTCCTCTCTCTAAATAAATAAAATCGTTAAAAATTAATTAATTAATTAAAACCTATAGAACTGACAGCTGGGAAAGTGAAGGCCATAATATAACATCCTCTCAACTCTTTTGGTTATCCTTAATCCTCTTTTTTTCCTATTGTAGAAAAGGGTTGGAGTACTTCAAGTCATAAGCAAATGACCACATTAAAATAAAAAATGCAAGAACTTTTGTGATTGGAGTGGGAATGAGGGAAGTGGTATCTGTGAGAAGCCTAAGAAAATCTAACTTAAAAGAAGCAACTGTTAACATTAAAATAGTCTTCACAGCTACCTATGTGGCTCAGTCAGTTGAGCTTCTGCTCAGATCATGATCTGGGGTCCTGGGATCCAGCTCCCGCCCATGCCCATGTCCTGTATGGCTCCCTGCTCGCTTGGCGGGAGTCTACTCCCTCTCCCTCTACTGCAACCCCTACCCTGACTTGTGCATGCTTGTGCATGCCCGCTCTCTCTCTCAAATAAATAAGTAGAATCTTAAATTTTAAAAATGGTCTTCAAAAAAAAGTTGACTTCAGCATCTACTGATGCGATCGGCACAATGACCTGTGGAAGTCTCCAGTGAGCTCACTGGGTAATCCCTGGTCAATATGATGTCACTGTCTGTGAGTTCACTCATGCCAAACAGTGGTGCCTTTCAAAGATGTCCAAAGTTTGGTCACTTCCCACCAGAGTGGTGAGGTAACAAATCATCAAGGAGAAAATAAAGGAGGGAAGAGAATCTTTATTATACAGGACAGTGGGCTAGACACTTTATGAGCATTATTTCATTTAATCCATCCAAGGCCCTGTAAGGTAACTTATAATCTTAATTGTACAGATGAAGAATCTGCTATAGAATGGCGTAAAGTCACTTTTCCCGAGCAGTGTGAGAGTGTATATATATCTATACACACATTTGCGTAATTTGATTCAGAGAAGATTTTATGATCACTGCCTGATCGTATAATTAGAGCAAGTTATTTAAAGCAGAAGGTTATTTACAGTTAACTGGAGATTTCTTTAAAAGTCACTGTTGTTCTTTCTTGGCAAAGATAAGGAAAGAATCTGGGGCAAAGTCCAAAAAATAGAAATTATAACCGGCGTCTATCATGTATATCTGCCTGTCTCAGTGCATTGTCGGGGCAAGATTTGTTCAATGAGGGATAGTAACAGCACTCCCCCCCCCCAACTATCCAGGAATGAATCCTGCAGATTGCCTGTGGTAGTACCTGAAATTCCTACTGGAGTCAGTGCATTGAGCGGAGGCGTGGTTTCAGGAGGATGATTAAAGTAGAAATGTCTCACCCAAGAGAAGCATCAAACTCCCATTTTCATAATTGGTGACATTGTCCATTGAAGTCTATAATAAGCTAACAGAGATGCTGCTCACGGGGAAGGGTGTGGAGACAGGCAGCAGGTAACTTGCAAATCTTGGAGAACTAGAGGAACAGCATCAAGAAGGAAGGGAGGTTGCTGGGTATGGAAGCACTTGCTTCATGCTTTCCCTCCTCTGTTTTATGGCACCAGCATCTGCTCAGTTACTTAAATCAAGATCCTAGAGGTCACCTCAAGCCATCTGAGAACTTCTTAGAAATGTACATTCTTAGGTGTCATCCCATACCTACCAAATCAGAAAGTCTGGGAATGGAGCCTGATGATCTGTATTTCATGACTGGTCATCCAGATGATTCCAAATCACTCTGAAGGTTGGGAGCCCTGCGTGTAGGCCAGTGAAATATCTTGCCCTGTCAGTGGTCCCCCTGCATCCTATCCTGCAACATGGCTCCGGGAGCCCCAGGTGCACAAAAATATCTTCCATTGACCATTTTGCAGATCTTTCTGGATCCAAACTATGATCAAGTCATTTCCCTGCTTCCCAGAGCATTCCTGGTGTTTTGAACAGTGTGACGCCTATCTCTGGTTCCTGTTCATGAGCTGTTCCTCTGTCGGCAGAACCCCATTGCCATCCTCTCGCCCTTCAAGCTGACAGTCCTCCTCAGCCTCCAGAACACTGCTAACACATTACCTCTTGACCATGCCAGACAGGTAGCTCCCAGGCCCCCACTGAGCCTGCGTCTTTTATAGGCACTTACTTTATATCCCTGTAACTATACAAGGCTGTTACTCCTATTACTTTGTGATCCTTTGGAGAGCAGGGATTGTATCTTTTCACTTTTTATCAACAGCATATTGCAAAATGCCTGGCACATAGATTTTCAATAATTTTTTTTAATAAGTAAAGAACAATGATTAACGTTATTAAATCACAGATTTGCCTGAAATTGCTTCCATAAATGCTGGCAAATATTCATTTGCCTCCTGTTTAATTAACTTTATTACCACTCTTCAGCTTAGTTTTAGGAAATAGTTTAAGTTTAGGTACATATGTTAGGCAATTTCTAAGACAAACTCAAAGAAGTCTGTCCTAACTTCATATAGGAGAGTTGGAGGTGGGGGGAGGGGTCTGTGTATCATAAGAAGGGCAACTTACTTTTTTTGAGTATCTGGATGAATGTTTTTTATAAGAGGAAAAAAACATACTACTTAAAGATCCTTTAAATGAGGAGGTTTTCCTTTGAAAAAATTGAAGTAAGATAGTAATCAAATGTATTAGAAATGTTATTGTAAAGAGCTTAACAGTCCTTTTGTTGTGCTTAAGAGTCACCAAAAATCATCAGAAAATGACAACTGTTTTACCTAACTGTTCTAACTAAGTTGAAATTGCATGATTTTCTCTTGCAGTTTATGTAATTATTCTAGAATCCATTACAAATAGTATTTCCCAACAAATATGATCAGCTTCTCACTGCAAAATGACCAGGGAATTAGCAAAATATTTTTAAATGAAGTAATGCTTTATGCTGTCAAGGGTAAGGAGAAGCTTGGGATTCAAATACATTTCTGGAAAGACTGTATCTATATACTTTCTGTATAGCAGTTTGACAGTGTATTTCAATAGTCTTAAAAATAAGACTGGGTGGCTCAGTGGGTTAAGCCCCTTCCTTCCGCTCAGGTCATGGTCTCAGGGTCCTGGAAGCCTGCTTCCACCTCTCTCTCTCTCTGCCTGCCTCTCTGCCTACTTAGGATCTCACTCTGTCAAATAAATAAATAAAATATTTTTTAAAAAATAGCTATCCTTTTTAACCCAAAATTCCACTTCAAATAATTTATCCCAAGGAGATGGTCATTGATGTAAATTAATTTTTATGTACTAAAATTCTTTTCATAACATTAATGATAAATATCTAATGATACACTTTTTTCAAAATAATGCTAACACCGTAAGTTACAACCTCAGAAGATGTTATATTTAAGAATTTTTAATGAGGGCCGCCTGGGTGGCTCGGTGGGTTAAGCCGCTGCCTTCGGCTCAGGTCATGATCTCAGGGTCCTGGGATTGAGTCCCGCATCAGGCTCTCTGCTCAGCGGGGAGCCTGCTTCCTCCTCTCTCTCTCTCTCTCTCTGCCTGCCTCTCTGCCTACTTGTAATCTCTGTCTGTCAAATAAAATAAATAAAATCTTTTAAAAAAAAAATTTTAATGAAAGGGGAAATATTCATGATATAATGTTATTTGAAAAAGTCAAGACACTATGAATCTATAATTATTTCAAAATAAGGATACATCATAGGGGTGTGTGTGTGTGTATGTGTATCACGATGAAGAAAGATTGAAGGGAAATACACTCATAGTCAACCTATATCATTTCTGAGTTGTAGGAGAATGGTTGAATAATTTTTACCTTTTGCTTTCTATTCTATAATTTCCAATTTTTATCATGAATATCTATAATTTTAAAGTCAGAAAAAGAGTTAAACATTTTTTTAAGGGGGCAAAGGGAAGGAAAAATAGGGGCTAGGGAGAGGCTACTCAGAAGGTTGGGCAAGTCCTTTAACAAGACCTTCAGCGTGGGAAGCAGAGCTGAGAGTGGTAACTTGCCTTTCAGTCTTCTCTAGTCTGGCTGGTGTGGACTTGAACAGTATCCCCTCAGCCCACCCCAGAGTTCCAACATAAATGTTCAGTGAGAAAATGGCAAAAATAGTGAAGTCAGATGGAAAATATTAAATGAAGAAGATAATAGCTGTGTTGACTTTGACAGAGAGGATGGAATTGCTGTGATTCACAGATCCAATAATAAATTGGTTTTCCCAAAGTGGTCGTTAGAAGAAAGATGCCCAGCCTCCCGAATGTAGGTTGTACCCACCTCTGAACGGTTTAATTTCTCAAGTTGTTTCCATGATGTGGGAAGGGAGGAAAAGAATGGACTGAACTAACACATTTCACCAACATTTTATAAAAACAAATGCAGTCAAATTAATAACACAGACTTGGACTTCTCCATCTCCTCAACATTTTCCTCTGCATTCCTTTCCCTTCTTATAGCATCTCTTTTGTTGTTGCACTAAATTGAACAGCAAAAACACATAGATCTAAGTTCTCAAAAGAGATAAACCCTTGCATTCTCTTTGCAGCAGCAAGGACAAAATAAGGAAGTCACATTTTCAAAAAAATTCATGAAGAGAAGTTTGGTTACATTTATTACTAATATACTTGAGTAAATGTAGCCTTGTAAACATCAATTATTAAATAGTAAACTTTTGGTTTAATATTAAAAAGTAATGAATAAAAAGCATTAGAATTTGATGAGGGTTTTGAGGTTTTTTGCCATATAGAAGGAAAACTAAATTAACTTTCCCTTCTTGAATAACTAATTTATTTTGGGTTAAAGGGAAAAATTCATCCAAATACATCAGGATTAATCTATCTATTTACAACTAGAATAGCCTGTCACCCAGAAGCTATTTATTACGGGTTTTCCATTTAGGATCACATAGTTGTTCCATAATTACTTATAATAAAAATTTAATTAAATACCAAGCGAGTCTTATGCCATTTAGGTCAGGTCTGAGGATTAGGTAGCACTGGACAGAATAGAAAGCACCATGGTAAACTGTTAATCGTGTAACACTAATTAATTGCCATAAATTAAGTGTGATCTAAATGGAGCATGAATATTTTAAATGCAGCTTCAAAGGTCACAGTGTTTTATGGTCATAAGAATTGGTACCCTGAGACAAGCTTAATGTCAGCCTTTTTTGAGAACTAGAAAATCCTTCTCAATTTTGAAAGTCACTTAAATGTACTTTATCTAAAAAGAGACTTAACTGGATTCAGGAAGTCCATTTCTATGTACATTCAGTATTTATACTGATTATACAATTTATATATAATACATAATTTAAATTTATAAATTAGAGGACTGATCATATTCATTCAACCTTCAGCAAATGATTTAGGTGGGCATCTACCATATGGTAAGCACTGATTAAGTTGCTGAGGACATATTAATGAACCAAAGAGAGATTTATTTGCCCTCACCGAGTTTTTATTCTAGTAGAGGAAGCCAAGCATTAAACAAAATAAATAAGTAAATTGTAGTGTTCATTAGAAGATAAGTATCATGTGGAAAAATAACATAGAAAAAGGAAATGGGCAGTTTGTAGGGGCAGATATGCAATTTTAAGTGGGGAGGGAGAGGCTGTCTGTCCTTCAAGGAGAATTGTCTAGACTTGGCAGTGACTTCCTAGCAGGACAGTGACCATTCCAGGAAAGTAGGTGCCCCTTGTACCAAGTGAAAAAAGTTAAGGTTCCGGTTTTTTCCTAAAAAAACTTGCAGTGCCCAGGCACCCAACTTTCATCATCTGGACAGAAAAATGCCAAAGGCAAAGCAAGGCATGAGCCTATAAGCCAATGGAGATATTTCTGGAACTCAGCGATAGAAACCAGAGTTGAAGCTCCAGGATATACATCAGGAGGAGAAAGCCAGTATAGATCTTCGGGGGGAAATGGAGCCTCCATTTCTGGAACCTCTGTCTCTGGGCTTCATAAGCAGTGAAGCCACCAGACTTTGAGACGGACATGTTTGGTACTTCCTTCTAGGGAGCAAAGATGCCTGGGACATTTGGAGGGGTGGGGAGGTGCTGGAACTGGGAGCCCTGAATGACTAAAAGGCACAGCCAGATCTCTGCTTAGGTCTCCAGAAGTTGTGATGAGTCTGCCTATGGTTCAGAACAAATCTGTTCTTCTTTGAGTGTCATCCTCCATGAATGAGAATAAGTCTCCTTATCCAGAACTCTGTAGGTTACTCTCATTATCAAGAGAAGAGTTATTTAGTCATATGAGAGTCTAGTGATCTTCCCTGAGGGCTCTCCCTGCACCAGTGTTTAAAAGACTGGACTCTAATAAAAGGAACAAGTAGATAGCCACTTTCTCAACACTTTGTAGAAGAGCTGACGCAAATTCATGGCACTTCATTGGTAGCACCCCTGTCCCAATAGTGACAATCAAAATGGTCTCTAAACACTGCAACGCGTTCCCTGGGAACAAGATCACCCTCAGTTTTAAAGATTTAAGAAAACACGTAGACTTCACATTTTTGCTTAAAACATTATATGAATACTTTTGCTATGAAGATATTACATCATCATAAAATTAGGCACAGTGAGATGCAAGAATACTGTCTGAATATTGGCAATGACTCCCAACAGTTGATAAAGGGTGCTTTCAAAAGTTTTATGTGAAAAATAAAATTTACACTATCTACAAATACCGAACCGTTATATTGCACACCTGAAATATGTCAGTTACACCTCAATAAAGAAAGAAGTAGTGTTTTGTAAATAATTTAAATTATTACATATGTACATAATAACTCTAACTAGAAAATGCATCAGGTAGAGACACTAGGTCAGTATCTATCAGTCACTAACAGGATGTGGTGCTGGTTGGTGCTAGCAATGGAGAGGATTCAGATCACCAGCTTTGCTTCAGAAATTTAGGAACATGATCAGAAAGGGCAGAACTCCAGGGCTGTTACTTGGAAGTCCTCCAGAATTTGATATGCCCGTTGTTAACATTCCTTGGTAGGTAAGGAATCTAAAATCTTCCCTTTCCACATTTAGTTTGTATCTAGGGCATGCTTCCTAGAATTATTTGCATCTACTTTCTCCATTTTATTGTACTATTCCACTGCCAACGTGCCTGGGTGGCTCAGTTGGCTCAGCGTAGGACTCCTGATTTCAGCTCAGGTCATGTTCTTGGAGTCCTGAAACCAAGTCCCATGTGGGGCTCTATGCTCAGCACAGAGTCTGCTTAAGATTCTCCTTTCCCTCTGCCTCGGCTCCCCGCACTTCCCCACCCCCGCCCCCACACATGTGCACTCTAAATCAATCATTCAATCCATAAAGTCTTTAATAACATTTCACAGCCTCTGGCAAACTTTTAGTATCTTTGTCTCTGTCAACCAGGCTTTGGATCCACACTGTCTAGGGGAACTGAGGAGCAAATATTTAAGGCCAGCAGGAGTAAGGGAGAAGTCAGACATTTGAAAGAGGAAAAACCCTGAGGAATTGTCCTCGGAAAGGAGGGCTAAAGAAGACATCCCTGTTGAGATGTCCACTGAGGAAACTGAACGTAAGAGTTCCTTAGGTGTTCCCCTTCCACTGAGGAATATGGCACCGGTGAACCCCCGTATTTGTACTTGCTGGTGTGGAATACCCATTTTCCTACTAAAACGAAGGCTAGGAACTGATGTATTCTGTTTCTTGAACATCATAGTAGGAAAGCGAAGGCAAAAGACTCACAAAGCTGGTTAAATTTTGAACACAAGAAAATGTTCAAGCATTCTCAATGTCACACAGCACAGTAGTTCTTCAGTCCTCTCTTTTAGGGCATTGTTTTGCTCAACATAGACAAAAGAGCAGCCCTCTTTTAGAAACGTTTGATAAGAAGCTGGGAACGTGTGTTGAGGGAGAAATGGGATTCCCTCCCCCTCTTCAGAGATACTGTTACCAACCTAACCCGGATAAGTCATTTTTGTGTCTTTTTCAATATCCTTTTCTTTTTGAAAGTTCTAGATGTTAGCTTTTTCATATGAAAATAGGCAGGAGTCATGTACTCCTGTGTTCATATTTAAACTGACAACCATTGCAAGTTCTCAGGATCAGAAAGGGAGACATTTCTCTCGAAGATGTCTAAGTATAAAGTTGTCCCCAAACTGATCGTGATTTCCAGACTCCTTGTGCTTCACAGCTCTCCTCGGTAGGAAGTCTCTCCTGTTGGGTACAGCAGGGATCTCCAGATTCCAATTTAAGATGATTTTTTTCACTCTCGTTGCACCGAAAATGGAGACACCCTTAATTTCCAAATGATGATGTACAAGTTTTTCTGACTCATGAGACACTTAGAAAGTCCCAGTTTCCAATTATCCTCTTTATTCCCTAAGTGCCTCTGCTGAATTTTGGGGAAGTTTATAAAAAAGAGACACAGTCCTTACGATTTACATGCTAAATGGTTAGACTTCAACCCTGTGTTCAATGGAATCTGGGATATGAGACACTTACCTGAGCTAGAAAGTCTGGACACGTTCCTATGCTTTTTCCATTCTCTTCTCCTGTTCTTATTCTGATGTTTCTTTAGCAGTCCATTAATTGATTCACAAATAAATATTAAATGTTTACTCCATCACATTTGATACTGGGTGCTTAGGATGCAACGTTAAAATAGATGTTCTCTGTGCTCTTAGAGGGCTTGTATATTCTGCAATTCCAACGGGAGAGTTGGTCATCACTAGAAAATCACACACATGTAAAATTCTCACTGGGACAACAGGTAGGAAAAAGTAAAACAATATCATACTAGTCTAATATAGGAATTTTTTTCCAAAACCCCATGTGATAGGTGATTGTTTCTTTCACCCTATCCACTCAGGCGAGGCAAACCCACCTATTGTATGGATCAGCAGACAGAAGTGTGGCTTGCTCTTGGCCTGCTCTTCAGAGCTACAGCTGCAGAGCAGGCTGGTGTGCACAGCGCGAGCCGGCCCCCAGTCAGCAGGCTTTCTGCCGGAGCTCCTCCGCTCCTCGCACCCCCACTGCCACACACAACTGCAGGGCCCAGCAGGCGCTTGTCTCTAGAGCCTGTGGGTCTGTTCCCTGAAGAGGCCGCCGCCTGTGCCTCTGCCGCCTCCCACCTAGCTCTTGCCCAGGAGTGTGTCCCTGAATACGCTGAGAAAACTGAAGAAGGAGAGAGGACAGTTCCAGGCAAATTCAAAGAGCAGAACTCATCCAGTAGGGTGACCACGGCCATATTTTCTGAGGAATCTCCATCCCCGAACCTCTGAGTCAGGGGCCAGATGGTAGGAGAGAAACGAAATCTCGCCCTTGGTTTTCTCCCCTCATCTCTGTCTTCTAAGGAGAAGTTCGAGTTTTCCTGAAGTAAAAGTCCGTGTGTTTGTGTGTGTGTGTGAGAGAGAGAGAGAGATTGAGAGAGAGAGAAAGAGAGAGAGAGAGAGAGAGAGAACGCACTCCATGTCTCTTACTGATAATGGAAACCCCTTCCTGACTCTCCCCTCAGATTGGCTCTGGGAGTTTCCCTCTTTTTTCACAGGCGTCGGTCGTGGATGCTTCAGTGGATCACTGAGAGCTGCTCTACCAGGGCCAGTCAAGCAAGGTGCCATTTTAAACTAGAAATTACACATTTATAATTTAATATAGAATAGTTGGCCTTCGATGTAGAGGTTCCCCTTCAGGTCACAGGACCTTTGTGGCTGAAAGGAATTTAGTCCTTCCCTCACCTCACCAATGCCCCCTCACCCCATTACCACCCTGCTCTCTGGGGCTAGGCCTCTTAATGAGAGTCACCTGTGTGGAAAGCAGTACCATCCTCCTTGGCACCAGGAAGTCTGGTTATGTACTTTGACCAATTTTGTTTTTTTTTTTTTGTTTTTTGTTTGTTTGTTTGTTTGTTTTGGAAGGCCTAAAGGTATCCTGCTCTGAGTCCTAGTATCTTTTTCTAGCATGCCAGTTATGTGTGGCTTTGCTAGTACTCCTTATGCACATTTCCTGGTTATGTCACTGCTCCTGCTACGTTCACATTTGAGTAAAAGGATAGTTTCCTGCACCGATTCCATAGCATGGACCAGATCGCAGAGTTTCACCTCCACGCCCTACATTGTTAGCGATCAAAGATCCTAACTTGTCCTGAGACAGACTGAGATCAGATGAACCCATATGGAATCCTGAGGGGGAAAAAATAGGGACTTTTTAATACTTTGTCTTCCTCTCTCTTCATCCTTCCTCCTTCTTCGTGCCTGATAGGTGTCCTCTTTAGGCCACAAAGAAGAATGCTCAGGTTCCCTTGGCTGATCTGTGTCATCCTGACAAGGACAATAGACATCATCATCGATTTCTTTGTCCTAATTCCAGGCCCTTCTAGCCTCCTGTCCTCTCGGCATTCTAATGCCCGTCATCCCTTAGAGTGGGGCAGTTTACAAGCCCTTATCCCATACCACACTAGGGTGTCTGAGCTTTGTGAGGTGTCCCTTGGGCTCTACTATTTTTCCCCTCCCTCTGCCCTTGCTAATAGAGGACACCATTCTGATACCATGCTGGTTGTGAAGCTTCTCCAAAAAGCTGCAGTGCTCCTGAGATGGGATGGAACATGCTTCAGCTAGATTTCCAAAAATCATCCTGGAGCTTTCTGTTGCCCTGCCCCTGGGTTTGACAGCCAGTGTGAGGCAGAGTGAATGGGAATGCCTCTTCACGCCCTCAGCCAGGATTCCGGCTCCTCCTTGTGTGTCCTCCCCAGCCACATCCTCTCCTACGTTAGTTTGATTTTAGAAACTCAGTGGTCAGACCATGGCTCTTAGTCTTCCGAGCCAAGCCTTTTTGGAATTCCAAACAAAGCAACAATATCTACATGCGTCTCGAGCACGGAGCTCTGGCAAACCAAAAGTGCTTTACTTTTAGACTATTTTGTTGGTGGTTAATTCATTCATAAATGTGATCAGCTTCCCCCAAGCAAGGAGTACTATTGGGAGCAGATTCAGAAGATAAATAGTTAGAGGAATGAAAAACCGTATCTGTTAAAATTTCAAAAATATGACCTTACTGAAAGAATCTTTGACCCCAAGGTAGGTTCTATAGACATGTTAAAAACATCTCCTTCAAATCATACGTTGCAATACAGGAGACCATAAATGGTGTTCCACCTGACCCTAAGGACAAAAGTAGCTATTGTGAGCTTCTGAGGCTGGGAAAAGACACACAAGGAGCTCAGGGTTCAGAGCAATGGCTGGAGTGTCTCACAAAAGCCCTGTAGGATCCAACATTCTCTGTGATTCGCTGCTGTGGGGTCCACCGCCCTTTGTTGTCGCTGCCCATGTCAGGCAGGTGGATTCCCCGGGGCTGCCACAGGGCCCTTCTGAAGCTAGATCAAATGCACCAGAATGAACTGTTTGGAAAGCAGACGCTTGTTAAGCCATCAGGAAAAGCAGAGGTGATCCTAAGGAAGCAGAGAGGAAGAGGGGAAGGCCCACTTTCTGCAAAAATATCCCGGAACAATAAAGAGCAGAGCTGCCACGGCAGCACCGCCACGAGACACCTGAGACACCAAGCCGAGGAGCCTGGTAAATCCCATCTCAGAAAGATCAAACCTGCCTTGATGGGAAGCACTTCTGACAAATAAAATGCCAGAGGAAAGTGATGCCACTTTCCCTTTTTCAAATCATAAATTACCCTAGTTTCCTGGAAAAGTATGCCGAGACAGACTTATTGCCCTCTTGAAAAAGCCAGGGAGACCTGGTCTTTAACAATCTCGCTGGAAGGTGTTAAAAAAAAAAAATGTCTAACCATTCAGACTTCCAGAACCTGGGGGTGAAAATTGCCATGGATGATCAATGATTGCCTACTCTCAGAGGTCAGACCTTCTGAGAGTGAGCCGGCCAAAGCTATTAAAAGAGCCAGTTCTCATTGTGATAAAGCACATCCTGGCAGAGCCACAAAAAGGAAAATTACAGCAATCAATACAGATCAAAATGAAAACCGGATGAAGGTTTCAGCCAAACTTGCCTTCATTTCTGCTATAATGGATTAACTTTTGGGTGCTGATATCAGCACAATTTGCAGATCGAGGACATCGTATGGGAATCCGAGTTGGGTAGACATTTAACTGAAACTATAGCAGATCCTTGACATTTACAAGGGCTAACACTCCCTCTCTCTTGCACTTGCCAACTTCTCCCATAATTGAGCCACATTTCAGAAATCTTTATCCCTTCCAACAACTTGTATGTAGCTCGGTGCTGCAGCACCTCTTGGTGTACCGAAGAAACAGCAGTCCATTGAGAAGCTATCGCTGTACTGCATAGGCTTTGAAAGAGTTCATAGTGAAGCTTCCAGTAAGGAATTCTGCTTTATCATGTTCAATCTTATTGGGACTAATCCCGTGGAATTTGCCAGAGGACAGATAAAATCCAGAAAAGATAGGAAAGATAGCCTCCCCACAGGATTCTCGGCCAAACAGCAAAGTCAGTGTGGCAGGAAGAACCATGCCCTCCTCTCCCCGAATGGCTGTATCCTAATCCCTAGAAACTGTGTAGATTTGATACCTTATATGACAAGAGGGAATTTACCGGTGTGACTAATGCAGGATCTTAAGATGAGATTATCCTGAATTAGTCAGGTGGACTCAATGTAATCTAAGCGTCTTTTTAAGAGGGAGGCAGGAGAATCGGAGTCAAAGGAGGAAGTATGACAGTTGAAGCAGAGGTCGTGACGGTATGATTGCTGGAAGGGAAGGGGTCCAAGACAAGGAATGAAGGCAGCTTAGATGCTAGAAAAGGCAAAGTATGAATTCTACTCTCAAGCTTCTGGAAAGAACACAGCTTGTTAAGACTTTGATTTTACTCCAGTGAAACCTATTTTGGACTTCAGACCTCTAGAACTGTAAGAGGGTACACTTGTGTTGTTCTCAGCAGCTCAGTTTGTGGAAGGCCGTTAGAGCAGCAGTCAGGAATGCGGTCTTTTACACTCGTCCCTTGTCATTTTCTCTGTCCAACATCAAGTGAAACATCCAGTTCAATCAAGGTTTCTGGAATGACCTTTTTTTCTCTCTTTTAGGGTGAATTCCTGCACAACCTCATTCACTCTCAGCTGCCGTTGATTTCATAGATATCCCTTCGGAGCACTTGCATTTCCAAACAGGACCAGGGAGAATATGTTTTCTATGGGAAAAAAGGGAACGAACTGCTGTTGAATAGCTATTGAAACCAGGCACTGTAGTGGGTATTTTGGACCTATCCCCTGTCATCTTTCCAACCTCTTTGTGAGGCATCACTGCCCCCAACCTTGTTGTGACTGAGGGTCCCAAGGTTCAGAGAAGGCAAATAGCTTACACACAGTGAGTGAATCAGCAACGCTGGGGCTCGATGGAGGCAGATCAGTAGGACTTCAAAATTCTAGTTCCTTCCATTTGAACGTGTTGCTTCCGCCTTACTTATACAAAACGATAACATGCAAACAGCAGAAGGTTGGCATCAGTTTAGAGGAAAAAATGGTTGGGGAAGCAGGCACCAGTCCCTGCAAAGACGAAAGTCAGGGGACCATCTGACTCCGGTGAGGTCCTCTTTGGCGGTTGTTGTGGACTCTCACCGCTCCGTCTTCTCTGGGGGACAAAACTGTATCGATGTCATCATTCCTGATCATTTCCACTCTCCTTGTAGGGGTATTTGCCTTCGGACTTTTTGCTACTGACATTTTTGTAAACGCCGGGCAGGTGGTCACGGGGCACCTGACGCCATACTTCCTGACAGTGTGCAAGCCGAACTACACCAGTGCAGACTGCCGGGCACACCAGCAGTTCATCAACAATGGGAACATTTGCACTGGGGACGTGGAAGTGATAGAAAAGGCTCGGAGATCCTTTCCCTCCAAACATGCTGCTCTGAGCATTTACTCCGCCTTATATGCCACGGTGAGTACTGAAGTCCTGTTGTCACTCCCAAAACCAAGTCGAGTGTTTGGCTGGGACAGGAGTCTCTCTCACCTCCTCACCTTCTTTCTCTTATCGCTGTCACTTAAGAGTGTTACAGGAAACACGTGACAGCGTGTTTCTCCTGTACGGCATCACACTGTTGCCCCTACCCCCCTCCCCAACATCCCAGGGTAATATACTGACCTGCCAGAGGCTATTAATTTGGCAGGGTTGATTATCTCTTAGTCAGATCTTCCCATTTTACAGATGCAGAAACTGAGGCCCAGAAAATAGCTGAGAGCCCCCAGGTTGGATCTGGGACCTATGCTCCTGGCACCATGTCCAGGATTCTTCCACTTGCCCACAACAACATTCTTTGCCAAAGTTTTCATTGGTCCCAGAGCAGCACACATTTCGCATACCTGCCTACAAATTTGCAGGTGTGGGCCTTCAAACACATGGTTGCCTGGGTAGTACAGCAGACCTGAGAGAAAACCACAGTTTCCCTCTGCTCCTCCTGACACTCTTCCTCTTTATTTAGCCAGAATAGATGGACAATACTACATGAGCCCCAACACCCAAAAGTTCACTTCTCGCTGCTCTACAAATCAGACAGGGTTCGACTGCCCCCGCTAGGGTGTAACATTCTCTTTACACTTTTTGCTTTCATTACCGAAAAAACCTGAAATGTGTCTCGTGTCTTAAAATACAAGACGAAACAATTGGTGTCCCTTTTCTTTTCCTCCTCTTTCATTGTGTCCATTTTGGGTTGACTTCATCTCCCCTTTCTCTGGCCTGTGCTTCCTTAGAACCAAGAGTGTATGGAAGCAAGTAAAGAAGGGATCAGCTCAAAAGCTGGGTACCCCTTGCCTTTACCTGTGGAAGAGCAACTATTGGTCAAAAACACACCTTTTCCCTACTTGAACTTACGTTCCAGGTATGACTAGTCTAGTGATTCTCAATGAAAGGGAGGGGAAGGAGAGGGCAGAGGAAAGACCCCCTTAAGATAATCCATTCTTCCCAGAGGTTCTGAGCAAGACTCACCCTACCCCCAGGGGAGCAGGTTCCTACAGTCTCCAGGGAGAGTAACTGTGCTCTCTCCTGAGAGCTTGCCTCTGATGGGATGTCTCTGACATCCCTGGAGACAAATTCAGGGTGGAGAGAAGGTGACTGACTACACGTCCGGACTATTGAGCACAGTGTAAAATAAATTGCTGAATATTCTCTTTAAAACAATGGTTCCTTTGTGTCGAGCTCACAGGATCACATCTGTAGGATGAATCACCCAAAATGAGCTTTCCTAGTTATTCCTTTTAGGTCTACCTTTTAATGAGTATGTGATGAAAATTATTTCAGTTGCCGCTCATTAAGGAAACATGCATGTAGATAATAGAGAACCCTCAACTTACAAAACAGATCAGTTATAGCTTGTAAGACTTCTTTGCTTTATGATAGATCGATCGATTGATCGATCAATCAATTGGCAGGCCACATATTTTTTAAACAAAAAATATCCTCTCGGGCAGTCAGCATATTTTTCCACTTTCAAAATATCCATTTGTTTGGAATTATCCAGAACCAAATTTTATATGAAGCAATGTACTCTTGAACCCCTTTCTGTATATTGACCCAACTCAAGTCATTGCTGTGTGAAATTTGTGTAATACCACTATAAAAATTAATCTGTTACTCATAATAACTGATTGTCTCATCAGATGAGATATAAATTTCTTTTGAGTAAAAAGAAGTCTGTTCACTCAGAAGAGATGCTGCTGTAGCACTTGTTTTCGAGGATTCAGATATAATCCAATCCAAATCATGCCCACAGATGGACTATAACCAGATAAACCCTGATACAAGATTCCAACTGTGTGAACTCCTTTTGAGCCCCTACTATGTGTGAAGGACTTTCAGAAATTACTCAACAAGGATGTCCTAAGTACTGGTTAATACTGTGAAGAATACTAACCATAAGCCCATGCTCTTGATAGTTTGTAATCTTATAGGAAGGATTTATAAAGGGTATACCTAAACAAAACAAAACACCACAAAAATATTAAATACTCAAGTTAAACATACCTGGTATGGGTGTTAAGTAACGTTTCCTATACAGGGTCAGAATGGTGTCATGATGTGTTCTCATTTGTGTAGCTGATCGGACCACAGTTTTCCATAGCACATCTGTCACCAGTAATGTCTGCCTGTATTCACACCACTGTTGTGAACAGTAAACTTAGGAAATTAAGTTTCCATGGTCATATTGTAGAATGTATTCATTTGAACTTGTCTGTGCTCAGGCCATAAAAATACACTAGAGACCATGAGTATTAGCAAACTATTTCTCAGAATTGCAAACTCACTTGTCAAATTTTTAAAGAAATTATGGGATGGATCAGTAATGCCCTCTAGTGGCTTCTTGTAACCATTACCAAAGGTGATTAACAACTTCTTTGGAAGAGGCTCTAGCCCACAAGACACACATTTAAGAACCGAGCCTCTGAAACTTGAAGAGTCTTGCCCGACTCCCCACAATGAACAAGAACAGTCTACATCTCAGGTATCATAAATTGCATCATCCTTTCCTCAGGTCAGATCTTCCCAATCTTTCAGATGTTGTGGAACCCTTAGAAAGACTCGGTATTTTAAAGCACGCCAGAGTAAATGCACAGACAGAGCCCATCACAGCTGTTCCAAGGACTGTGAGAATCCATTTCCCAGCGCAGCTAAAATCTGTTTGTGTGACGCACTCATCCGAAATTCTATTTCCGTCAATCTACTAACCAGTCAATGCTTTCATATTTCTTGCCTACAAGTGTGAAGAATCAGCTAGAACTGTGGGGGACACCAAAAGGGAAATGTATGGCCACTCGCCTACCTGGTCTTCTCTTCCATAAAATTCATTCTCACAGAAGGTTAATTTGGTCTCTGAGATTCGATATGGGTTTCCCAATACCCCCCAAGTGAATCTTGAATTTGTTGCATAAAAGGTGCCTGTTCTAAAGCTGATCTTTATTCTGCAGCGGGTTTATGGGCCCCTAGAACACAGAGCAACACGACACATGTGTGGCTGTGTGTAGTTCTTGCTGCACTGGTTTCCGACCCAGATTCTAACCTAAGTGACTTGGTGGGATGTTCAAGCAGTCAGCACGCCCGCCTTGGCACGGCCCTGTTCACCTCCGTTTGCGTGTGTGTGTACGCGTGTGTGGGTTTGCGCCCCGCACAGGCTGCCTCGCACTCACAGGTCCCCATCCTGTTCCAGATGTACATCACAAGCACAATCAAGACAAAGAGCAGTCGTCTGGCCAAACCCGTGCTGTGCCTGGGGACCCTCTGCTCAGCCTTCCTGACGGGCCTCAATCGGGTCTCCGAGTACCGGAACCACGGCTCCGACGTGATTGCCGGCTTCATCCTGGGCACCGCTGTAGCCCTGTTTCTGGTGGGTCGGCTTCCCTCCTTCTGTTTCCCCTGAAAGTCTGTCCAGGGTCACAGCGAGTCGGATTAGCCAGACCCGGAGCAAGTCCATGCCCCAACCTCGTAAATTGCCATTTTTTCCCCTAAGGACTATGCATCCTATTGCCACAAAAAGGACTTCTAAAGTACATTTTCTTCCAGGAATCTGATTGCATATTCCCCATGGCGGTCAGGAAGAGGAATGCCTGGGGCCAGTGGCTTGTCCCCCTTTCTCCAACCCCTCCTGGGCTAAGGAGTGAGGCCTGGCAGACTAGTAATTCAAAGCAGTGTTCTTTTTTTATTTTTTTTTAAGATTTTATTTATTTATGACACAGAGAGAGAGATAGCAAGAGAAGGAACACAAACAGGGGGAGTGGGAGAGGGAACAGCAGGCTTCCCCATGGAGCAGGGAGCCCAACACACAGGGCTCCATCCCAGGACCCTGGGATCATGACCTGAGCAGAAGGCAGACGCTTAACGACTGAGCCATCCAGAAATCCACAGAGCATTGTTCTTTAGATATTTGTGCAGTAGGTATTGAGAGCAGAGGCTAAGTTTTGCTTGAAGGAAGAACGGAAAACCAAGACCAAGGGTGGAAGTAGGACAGCCCCTTCGTAGGCACCCCAGAAGTTCAGCTCTGCTCCATACTTGCATATCCCACTCAGCACTATGAAAACCCTCTTCTAGTGCGCCTGGGTGGCTCAGTGGGTTAAGCCTCTGCCTTCGGCTCAGGTCATGATCTCAGAGTCCTGGGATCAAGTCCCACATTGGGCTCTCTGCTCAGCAGGGAGCCTGCTTCCTCCTCTCTCTCTCTGCCGACCTCTCTGCCTACTCATTTATCTCTCTCTCTGTCAAATAAATAAATAAAATCTTTAAAAAAAAAAAAAAAAAAAGAAGGAAAGAAAACCCTCCTCTAGCCACACCCAGATTTTCTAAAAGGCTTCTATTACCATCTAAACGTGGCTCTTGGGCAACTTGTTTCCACTCCAGTTGGCTTCTCAACTACATATAATAACCTTTCTGGAGAAGAGTTTGGGGTAATACAGTTTTCTCCATCTCTTGACATTTCCAATGATTTTAGTTCTTCAAATAGATGGGGACCTTGCCACCTGCTCAGCTAGGAAATCTTTTCATCCGAGTTGGATTGGAAGTGAAGAGGTTAATTTTTATTGTTTTTGTCTTATTACAATTTTATTGAAGCATGCTAGGCAGATCATAAATGGCACAAAAAGTGTACAATTTGATAAACTTTTTAAAAAGATTTTATTTATTTTATTTGACAAATAGAGACCACAAGTAGGCAGAGAGGACTACTCTCTGGTAGCCACTTAACTGACTGAGCCACAAAGGCACCCAAACCTATATCAATATATATATATATATATATATATATATATATGTATATATATATTTGTTTTTTGCTATCTTTCACCTGGCATAATTATTTTGAGATTCATCTATTGTAACATGTAGCAATAATTCACTTCTCTTTCTTGCTGTGGAATATTTTGTTTTGTGGGCATACCACAGAAGTATTAATTTTTAAATACTCTTCAGGGATTTAAAATATACCAGGAGGATTTATAGTAAATCAGTGGGCCTGGAGAGTCATATGTTGTGCAGAAAATGAGTCCTCTGGTCCTATTCAACAAGCTATCCCTAAAACGCAAAAGCCATCACAGCCTTAATGCCCCTCCTACCCTCCTGCCTACTCTGGTCCAAAGCCTCCATTAAGACTGGCATCACGGGGTGCCTGGGTGGCTCAGTGGGTTAAAGCCTCTGCCTTCGGCTCAGGTCACGATCCCAGGGTCCTGGGATCGAGCCCCGCATCAGGCTCTCTGCTCAGCATGGAGCCTGCTTCCTCTCTTTCCGCCTGCCTCTCTACCTACTTGTGATCTCTGCCTGTCAAATAAATAAATAAAATCTTTTTAAAAAAAAAATACTGGCATTGCACATAGATGCACTTCACAGTCCTGGGACCTAATTCTTTCTTGTCCTATCCTTCCTCCTTGCAGTACTTAATGTACAAAATAGACATATGCCTCTCCCCATCTTTAACTTGGAGTTTTCCAATTTTTTTTACCTGCTGAGTTACAGAAAATGCTTACATTTAGTCAGAACACCGATCTCCCTGGGGAGATTAGGAAGCTCCATTTTAATTCAAAATTATTTTTAATGGATCCAAGCTTTCTTTCTAAAGTAAAAGACAGAGGACTTCAGTGCAAATGGTCTGTATGAAGCTGTAGGAAAAACAGAGCTGAGACGGTCCTCAGATGTTGATATCCCCTAAGGAGTATTTTCCAATGACTGCTCTTTAAAAGAAGGAAAGAGTATGGGAGGCTTCAAGAGAAGAGATGGTTCTCAAAGACAGATAAGCAGTTCAAAAATGAAGGCTTGGTCTCAAAAGCCAAACAGTTCTGCTGCCCCTCAGTCCTGGAGCCAGCATCCCCAGCTAGAGAGAAAGAGCAGTGCTCACTGTCCCAAGCTACTGCCTAAGGTTTTATGGGATGAATCTGAGAAATCCTTTGCATTTTCTAAGGAGCCATATACAAATTCTGCTTTGGTATTAAACTCGATTTTTCTGAGTAACTTGCAGCCCTGTTTCCTACTGCTCAGTTACTGTTTGCTCTGTTACTGGCTTCCAGTGGATGGAAAATATCAGACTTTTTTTTTTTCCCCACAGTCTTTATGTAAGACCCAGAACTGCTACTGAATCGCTCTGGCAGGAGAGAGACCCCACAATCTCCCACTATTTTCTGTGTGTGCCCACATACACACTGCACATGCACTTACACTGAGCTTGGAAATGGGTCTTAGAGGAGACTGGAAGCTCTCCAAACTGGAGACTTGGAGAGGACACAGGGAAAGAAGAGTCCAAGAACTGCAGCCTACGTGCATTCTTGTTTTGTGTTTTCTGTGAAGAGGAAATGGAGGGGAGGGGACTATTAAGTGAGCAGTCACTACATGTTCTACCCTTTGTATACACCAAGTCACGTGCTCGCAGGATAAGCCTAATTATATTCTTATCCTCATTTTATAGATGAGGAAAGTTAGGCTCAAAAATAAGTAACTTGCCCAATGACCACTCAACCAAGAAAGCCATAAATCTGACCTGGGTCTTCTCAGCTCCAGAGCTCCTAGACTTCCCATTTCTCCCATGTCTTTAATGGAGGCGGTTTAATCAGACCTGGAGAGTGGGACGGAAGAAAGCCAAGTAGAGAGTATTTACATAAATGTTCTGCCGGGTTTGAAGAGTGACAGGAAAGATTCAAAAGATACTGGGTGAGTGTGTGGCTCAGTCGATTAAGTGTCTGCCTTCGGCTTGGGTCATGATCTCAAGGTCCTGGGATTGAGCCCCCATCGAGCCCTCTGCTCCCAGGAAACGTGCTTCTCCCTGCTTGTGCTCTCTCTCGCTATCTCTGTCTCTCTCTCAAATAAATAAATAAGATCTTTTTTAAAAAGCTAAATTTTCCTTTAAAAAAAGATTCAGGAATACTGGATATAGAAACAAAGATTCAAACAAGGGGAGAGAGAACACAGAAAGAGACAGATAAACTCTATGAGGGCAAAAGAAACAGAGAAGATGGTAAAGACAGACTCAGTTATGAAGGGGGCCTAAGTAGGAAATAAAGAAAAGTGAGTAGTAGTTTGGAGGGAGAGTATTTTAATGGAAGCAGTAGAGGAAATGTGCCGCTGCATTATTTAATCTCAAGCAAACAGTAGTCACATAATTTAAGGACGGTCATCTCGGGCAGGAGGTGAAGACTAGCTCCCGCTGATGATTTGCCATGAGTTTGGCACTTGTGAAGAGGCAGGAGAGTATGGTGGTATGATCGAGAGGCTATGGAGTTAAAATCTCTCTGTGACCTTGGACAAGTTATCTAACGTCACCATGCCTCCTTGCCTAAGTTGGAGATGATAATAGTACCTCCCTTGTAAGATCGTTGGGTGGGTTACATGCAGGAAGGGAAAATTCTCAGCACAATGCCAGCCATGGAGTGGCCCTCAGTAAATGTCAGCTGTTATTATGAGGTAGTTTACACTCATTGTGTCTTTTAATCACTACAGATCTATGAAAGAGGTGTTGTTATTTCCATTTTACAGGTGGGGAAACAGGCTTAATGGGGAAGGTTGATTATCACTGACCTCATGGTGATTGGTCAGATGGTTCTTCAGCCCTTAGAGGTGCTCAGCAACCACCTAGATTGTGCCCAAGGTCTTTGTGTGGTCCCTACCCACTGGCTCAAAGGGAAAAAAAGTCACAGTGGCAAAGACATTCTAGGGGAAAGGCCTGCCACCCTTCGAGAGGGCCAGGCATTGATGGCTGCAGTCTGACCCTGGTCTTTTGTCCCCTCCCCCTGCAGGGCATGTGTGTGGTCCATAACTTTAAAGGAACACAAGGATCTCCTTCCAAACCCAAACCTGAGGATCCCCGCGGAGTACCCCTCATGGCTTTTCCAAGGATAGAAAGCCCTCTGGAAACCTTAAGTGCACAGGTATAGTAAAGCAGTTTTAGCAAACCAAACCCACAGGCTCGAGGCCTGTTAGCTTGGGAGGTAAATGAATCAGTTCCTCTACTAGAAGCAGGCGGATACCACTGAATCCACTCAGCACTAACAAAAATCTAAGGTAAAGCCTCCAAGAACTTCAGGTTTCTCTCAGTTAGTCTGGAGCTTGGCAATCATGAATCCTCAGGAAGTCCTTAGGCATGTCTAACCGCAGCTGCTTCAAGACACCTTGACCGACTACATAATACCATATTTAGGAAATTCATACCAATTATGAGAGAGGTCAATTTGATTAAGTAACTGGACAGTATTTGGAAAGAGAAAGTTTTTATTATATTCAGTGATAGATGTAGACTAGAAGCACTTTCAAAAGATGATGACGAAGTATTCTTTGGGATCCATTTTGATGACCACAATCAAAAAATTCAATGCAACCTTACTCACTTATTTTTGCCTCAGTCGGTTGCTAGGTGCTTCACAAATACATCCTTATTTGAACAAACACCTTTTGAATTGATAGGAGAATTCCCATTTCACAGATAAAACGGGGTCTGAAAATGGCAATGTTCATTTAACTCGCCCAAGGCCGCATCCCTTGCCAGTGGGAGAGCTGAGTTGAGTGGTTCTTTAAGCAGTCAGAGAATAAGAATAACCAATAACAAAACAGGGTTTTCACTGCCTTTGCTCAGTTGGCTGAGTCCTGCTAAAATGTTCTTCTGTAATAATCTATTTATCTTGAAACCTTCTTTATACTTATATTCTTACAAAACCGTTTTTATAGACAGTACAACGGAGAAGGAAATCACCTCCCATTAGGATTATCATGTACTTCATAGAGTACAAAATAGTATTTTTCCCTTTTATCAAACATCTCTCTGAGATGAACAGTCCTATTTCCTTTCACATTTAATGAAGTCTTTCTAATTTTATTAATAAGAAAAACAAAACAGTAAAGCCATTTCTATTTGGGTAAGGTTGAGCCCTCCATTAAACCCAGTGCCAAGTATTTTGTTTGTTTTCCCTTAACCTGTATTAAGGTGAAATTTTTGACTTGGTTTAATGAGAAAGAACATACTGAAAAATGTCTTACTGGTTTATTGATATTTGGCCTGTTGATGAGGGTTGAATGATAAAGTGATCCCTTGCAATGAGACTGTGAGACAGACTCTCTCTGGTCTTCCCTATCAAATTATATTACTGTACCTGATAAGATCAGAGTGGTTCCCCCTACTTTTGAGGTGAAGCAACTGAAGACAAAGGTGAGTTTTAAAAGCAAACAAATATTTACTGAGTTCCACAAACATGGCAATGTCTGTGTTCTTTTAAATGCTGCCTACTTTGCCTTGAACATCCTGGTTTGAGGACACCACCTTTCACCCCAGCCTTTTGCACACATTGCTCAGGCACTACCCTCTGTTGGAAACCACCTCCAGACTTCTGCCTTCTCCCTCAGAACAATTAATAGTTGACCATCCAGGTCTCAGAGACATCTAGGCCATATTTTGGGGGGTTCCACTTACCTTGAAAAATAAAGTGCCAAACAGAGTTTCAAAAACTGATCTTCCACAAGATAGATAAAAGATTCCTTCAACTATATGTTATTATTCACTACAGGCCATAGTTGAACTTCTTTCAAATCTGTCCATGTATCTTTATTTCCATGTCTATCACCCTATCTGGTTAACAATGAGGTCTTTTCTGAATACACAGCCCTTCATGTGATTGTCTTGCCCAATGGAGGCCAAAGTGTCCCTTCTTATCTGCCCCTCCCCCCAAGAATTTGGAGATCTTTGAGGATCTGAATGCTGTGAACCATATCTTATGTACTCTCCATATTTCCTGGCATTCACTAGGTGTGAAACAAATGTTTGATGGATAGAGGCAAGCCAGAACCAAAACCTGAATTAAACACTTCAGACAAAACCAAGAACCTAAAATCAGACCATGGGCAGTCATTATCTGAATCTCCAAAGAAAATAGAAATTAATAAGGAATACCAGGACTTCTGTAGGCCAGGCAAAGCAAAGCTACAGGATGCTGGATAGAGAGATTACTTCTCAAGTGATGCCTTCCACACCAACTGTAGAAGACTCAAGTAACAAAGCAGCTGCTTTTAATATCAAATGTTTCTACGTGTAGTTAGGATGATTATACTCTTTATTTGTTGGCCAAGAAAAGAAAATTAGCATTTATTGCAAGCGATCACATTGAGTTCTCACAACAATTCTGCAATTGCTAATGTTAATTCTGTTTTGTAGATGAAGTAAGTGAAGCACAAGGAATTTAAGAAACATGCCCAAGGTCACCAAGTCAAAATTAAAACAGGCCCATCTAAGTCTTAAAGTTCCAACTCAATGTATGATACCCCCAGCCTGGCATTCCCTTCAAGGAAAATTCCATTTGGAAATCTGCATCTCTTAGCATTCAAAGGAAATATGCAGTAGGGATGTGTGTGTTTGAAGTGAGCTACCACTCTTCCAAAATAAATATGCCTGTATTTTCTCCTGGGGGCAAGAACTCTATGTGAGACACCAACACCTAGGTTTTCTAGTAGAAGCTGGTTCCTTTGTAATTTCTGGGATAGAACCATCTTCCCAGGAAGAACTTTGAGGGTCTGAGAGAACATATGAACCTTTCTTCAGAACATGCATTCATACGTGTGAAATCCATCCCACTGTTCAAGATACCTCAAGAAGACTGGATAGAGAGGGGACCTGGTCACTCACCCAACTTTTCTTCCTCCCAAAACCTTTCTTTCTCTTTTGCCACATGGAGCCTCCCCAGCTCCAGTGCTTTTTATTCCTCCCTAAAACATCAACTCAGATTTGCATATTTGTCTCCTGTGATTCCCCTTAGCATAGTTGATTGAGACAAGGTACATTTTCCAAGATCTTTCCCAAGTACTGAAGAAAAACCAAAAGATAAGTAATTACAGAATCCAACAAACCAGAAATGGTCAGATTTCCAAAGCATGATTTTATGATCCTATAGAGTGAGTGTGATCTCACGGAGGCCCCATCCCAGGAACCCACAGAGTGATTCTGATCCTAAAGAGACAGGTGTGGAATGATCCATATTCTGCACCCCTGTGCCTACATGTACCCAAGCAGTCACCCTTAGTGTTGAGCAATTGTGGACCTGTCAAACATAGTTTATATTAACAAAGAAATGAAGTTAAAGAGGAAACGGTTATATTAACCTACTCTGGGTTGGTATAAAGTTTCTCAATGTCTTCAGATTTGGGGAGGGGGAGACATTTTTTTTCTTCAGCAGAAAAAGAATCCAATTTATGCTGATGCCCAGATTCCTGGAACCTTACTCCAAGAGGTTCTAATTCAGCAATTCTGAAGTAAAATAATTTATATTTAAGAAAATATTCCCAGAGGAATCAAATGGCCCCCTTAATTTGAAACTCTTGATAGAAATTTGTATTAAATAGAAAAAAAGACCTGGAAAGTTAAAAGAGATCTGCCCAAATTCACCCATTTAGTTACCTTCAACTGTTGGATTACTTCATCTTAGTACTTCACTTAGTCTCAACTAGAATCTTATACACAAGTAAATGACCAAAGTATTGATCCCAGAAGTTTTTTTCAAAAAGGAAGGGTCTTATAAAAGTAAAAACACAAAAGGAAAAGTTATTTTTCACACTGTGGCAAGAAATGCATCAAGCTCTAGTTCTCGCAAATACAGCAGATAAAAGTACTTTGAAAAATAAAATACTCCATTTCTAAAATATGTAGTTGAGCTCTCAGGAATATACTCTAAGTCTCTAGTGTCCTAAAAACAAACAGAAATCAAGAACCCCCCATAATAATCAATCAGATCTAACACCACAGTTTCTTTTATTTCCAATCCCCACGGACTAGGGGTTTTAAGTTCAAACAAGAGGAAGTGTGGGTCTGCAAAAAGGGGGTCCTGTATATAGAAGTTATATAAAGAAGAGGTAGGGGTTGTATAAACGTGGTGTATATGCAAAAATTGATAGAGTTACAAGGAAAAAAGACAAATCTACAATCATAGTATAGATTGTAACACATTTCTAATTAATAAGCAAACAAAATACGGTGAAGACACAGATGATTAGTAAGGTAGATCTAATGTGCATTGTATAGAACCCTCAAAACACATGAAACATGAAAATAAACCACAGAGAAGTCTCAAGAAATTTTACAGTGTCAGTATCACACAGATTACATTCTCTAGAAAAAAAATTCAAAGATATCTACATCTAAAAACAAAAACCCTACACATTTGAAAATATTAAACTCATTTCTATATAGCTCATGACTCAAAGAATAAATCATAAAGAAATTTTTCAAACATTAGAACACATTAAAAATGTGGGATACAGGGAAAGTTACTTTGAGATCCTTAGATGTTCTTATTAGAATATAACGAAATAAATATAATATAAGATAGTTCTATAGAGACAAAGTTTAGTTGAACAAATTATTCTATTTTGGTTGAAAAATCAGGGAAGATTTAGGGGCACCAGACTGGCTTAGTCGGTAAAGCATTCGACTCTTGTTCTTGGGGTCATGAGTTCCAGTCCCACATGGGGTGTAGAGATTACTTAAATTTAAATAAATAAGTAAATAAATAAATAAATAAAATTTTAAAAAATGTATCAGGGAAGATGTAATAGAGGAGGTGACAATTTAAGGGGCCCTGGAAGAGCATTTCAGGGAGAGGGAACAGCCTGTGCAAAGCCAGGAGACAAGAGCGCAAGGGCACAGCCTAGGAAGAGTGAGTGTGCACATGAATCAGTCAGCCCACGCTGAGTCTGCATCTGCTTGTCTTTGCAGAATCACTCTGCCTCCATGACCGAAGTCACCTGAGACAGCTGAGGTGTCACAAGCTGTTTTTTTTTAATCACCCTCCAATTCAATACTTCAAGACACACAGTTACTCGATGTCAAACTGTGAAGACAAGTATTATGTTTATCTAGTTAGAGGCTAATGTTTTGTACATTTTTTGGTATGAGGAAGTGATGTAGCTTGCCCTCGTTTTTTTTGTTTTGTTTTGTTTTGTTTTTTTGGTCAGCTTTAATATATTTATGCCAGAATTTTAAACCAACGAAATTTTCTCCTTGTTCCAGTGTGCATTGAAGAACCACATTGATTCAATGATTGATGTTGTTTTGTGAAATTTGTACACGAACCTTCTTTTCTCAGTTTTATAGGCACAGAAATAAAATGAATATAACAGTCCACTTTAACCCTTTATTACTGTACTTGCTGCCTCCTCCAGAACTTTTGAATTTTAATGAAAGTTAACTTTTGAGTTGCAGGGAGGATGATGTTGGCTAATGGTGAATCTCAAAATCAATTGCTCAGAAAGAAATATTTCTTTCAAAAAGAACTTTTTGTCCTTGTCTCTTAATCTGTTTTGTATTCTAAGATAAAGCAATCTATTAATGAAGTCACTTACTTCCATAAACAAGTGGCAGAGACTCCTGGATTTGAGGGGTGTTGGGGCTACATGGTTCCCTCTTCAATAATGGTTTCTCCTAGCTCAGAGACTCAAGGTCTTTCTGGAATCGTGTCCTTGGGCTGGCAGGTGACACTGCAGACTTCCTTCCAAAAAGCAACCTGTACCAGTCTCCCCTGTCAACTCAACAGTTTTATATCTCACATTGTATGGACTTTATATGAAAATGAATATTTTACACTTTCACAGTATTATTTTACAGAAAGGGTATCAGAGCATCTACAACCTAGAGCCCCAGAGCAACAGCTTGACTTTGTGGCTTTTAATTGTTTTAGAATTTTAACTGCATCTCATTTTTCTAGCATGGTAAATAACTAATGTGTAACTCCTTTGAGAGAAGGAGCTCCCTTGTCTGTACCTATCAGAATGTTTTCTTGACACCTTCCGTGTTGGCTCTTCTTAGCTTTTTTTTGTACATATTTTTTTTTCTAAAGAGAAGAAAAAAAATTATCACAAAATGTATTCTGGCTCATGTTGTTTGTTTTAAGCTTCATCCACTGGGCAAAAGTATTAGAAGAGTCACGATCAAGTGAACTCAAGGAATGTTTATACCTTTTAGTTCTGTGTCTGCTCAAATAAGCCGTTCTAGAGGCATGACGGGTAGGTCCTTCCATGGGGGAGTACGTGAGTGAGTCAGTGGGTGAGTAAGTGTGAGGAGGGGGTCTGTGGGTGTGTGTAGGCAAAATTTAAAAATTCTTGAAATTACTAGAGCACTTGCAAACACAACTGGATGCCTAACAAGCTACCTTGGTTTTCAGCCTGCCCATATTTAAGTGGTCAATAAAAAGTTAGTCATTTTTAGGAAAAAAGCTTACGTCTGCTAAATAAAACTTTGCCTGATCTCTCATCTCATTCTGGCCTAAAGTGGTTTACATTTCCACACTCAAACGTTCACGTGCATCTTCTGAATGCTGTCTGACTGATGACGTTGGGTAAGCAGGCAAGGTAAGAAAGAGTGCTGAAAGTCTATTCATCCCAGATGCCGTGCCCCCCTGCTTTCACCGAGGAAATCTGGTTGTTCCTGAGACAGTCCAGGGAAGCTGGGACGACCCGAAGGCAGTGCTGTACCTGTCAGCGCTGGTATTAGAATCCCAGTCTTCCTGACCTCACTACAGGAAGGCGCCTTTGAACCAAGGTTGCATCTTTTCAAAGATTTTTCAACCTGATCTGCTTGCTTAGATGGCTCAGGGGATAGTGTCGGTCAGAAAAGCGCAGCATGAGAAAGATGCATTCTGTTACAAGAAGGAATAATCTGCAGGCTCAGAGCTCTCCACTTTGTATAAGCTACCTCAGCATAATGTTGCCCAATTTCTGAGTGATTCATTTTCTAAAGAGATTTTAGGATTTTTTTTTTTAAGTAACAACAATGAAGTCTTGATTTTATTTTCTTGTTCATGGTAAGACATTCTGAAAAATGCCGGCAGACTTTATTGATTTTATATTATCCATTTCTCATCACAGTGAGAGGCCATTTAAATGTGTGATTCCCAGACGGTATTTCCAAGAACGTAAGTCAAGTTGACTTATGAGTGAGTGTTACCCTTCTTCTTTCCATTCTGGTTTCCATCTAGAAGGCCTTTTCAAGTGTTACAAGAGCTCTAGCCACAGACTCTAGTTTCCTAGTCTTGGGCTTGGGAGTATTGGTACATAACTTAGTCAAGCTCCGGAGGACACCACACTGTGACACTTGGAAATAAGGGACATCTCTGGGCTCACATCCCTGGGACCAGTGAGCTAATCGGATTCTTTCCATTATGCCATGGCAACCTTAGTATTGCCTCTAATTAGCCCCCAAGTCACTTCACAGACCTCAAGTTGATCTTTCAAGCCTGCCACTTGAGTTTCATTTCTTAGAGCTAGGGACTCCTCCACACTGGGCCTTCTACAAAGACAAAGCCCTCCGGCTAACTAGGATGAGTGGTCACGATAGCCTCAGAATGAATCCTGTAATAAGCATTTCCTCTTTTTAAGGACAGCCCAGAGGAGCCTGTGAAGTCTGACCCCCTGTGAGAGGGAGGAGGGGAAGAGTAAAAGAAAGGCTAAGGAAGCCTGTTGACCTGAACAGCTTTATAGAGCAAATAACTCAAGTTTGTCAAATAGACGGATTCCAAACATCCTCCTAATTTGGCTAAAGGAGACAATGACTCATTTGGAAGTAAAGAGAATTTGAATGGAGCCTGTAGGTAGTTAAACAATAAGTCTATTTAGATAAGGGAATGATAAGGATGAGGAAAAGCACTCATGAACGTGTGGGTGCCTCTCCTGGCAAATTCTAAAGAGCTCCCTATCAAGCCATGATAGAAGGGCTGTATGTTGCTCCTCTGACTCAGAGAATGCAAACGGGCATGAAACCACACTCTCAGAGGGAGTAGGTAAAATGGGGTGATTTAGAGAGCACAAGAGGCAGGAGTAGCCTTTTTGTTTCAAAATATTGGCTTCATTTCTGTGTTTTATGCAACTACTCTCTCAAGGGCGCTGTGTATCTTGGACATGCAATACCGGATTTCCCCAGTTTGTTCTAAGGAGTAGGGTTGCAGTAATTCTGCAACCTGTCCTGCCGAATTCAAGATGTGTACCAGAACCAGTCTGCCATTCCCTGCCATCCCCGGAACCGCCACGGCAGCCTCGTAGTGAGCACCAAGCCCCTTGCTCGCATCTAGTTCTTGATCCAGATGGCTGGATCAGTCATGGATACATTCATGGATATCCCGGAATCAATTGACATATTGATACTCTATTCTCCAGCCCGTTGCCCCTGTGGAGCCGTTAACCGCACACACAATTCTAAAATTAGAAATGACTCTGGGCGCCTGAGTGGCTCAGTGGGTTAAGCCTCTGCCTTCCACTCAGGTCATGGTCTCAGGGTCCTGGGATTGAGCCCCTCGTTGGGCTCTCTGCTCAGCAGGGAGCCTGCTTCCTTTCCTCTCTCTCTCTCTGCCTGCCTCTCTACCTACTTGTGATCTCTGTCTGTCAAATAAATAAATAAAATCTTAAAAAAAAAAAAAAATGACTCTGCCTGGGAAAGCAGCCTTTGTACTGCTCAAGACTGGTGCCTCTGTCCTCAGTCGGGCTTGTGCATTTCGGTATCCTATGTGTATCAGCATCTATAAAAGGTCTAGGGGCTTCCCATGAAACCCAGTAAACCTATGTGCAGAGCAAAGAATGAGGTGAATGTGAAGCTCTTTTTCTTAAAGACAGTCTCTTTAAAAAAAGAGATGTACTTACTTTGCACATAGCTCTACTCTGATGGCCAGAATGGTTTTTTATAATCGACTAAACTAGATTTTTTTTCTGTTAATGGGTTTTCCTCTTTGTCCCAGTTTTTTTCATTCAGGGCAATGCTGGACAACATTCACTGAACCTTTCTTCCCGAGGCCAGAACACACCTCTGCTTGGTCTGCTCTTTCTTACTGTATGTGTAGTAATCTCAGTCCAGTGTTCTAGGCTCTGTGTCTGTGGACCAGGAGAAAGTCTGTCTTTTACTATTATGTGTTGAGCTAATCAAACTGAAGAATTATGAGGACCCTTACCACATCTGACCTCAATTATAGTGGAAGCTATAACAGATAAGAAAGATAAGAAAGGTAAGCTATAACAGATAAGGAAGGTAAGAAAGGATTGAATTACTTAATCCCTAGCAACAGAAACTTGTGTAGCTTCTGTTGTCAAGTGTCAAAACTAGTTGTCAATAATAGCTACATGAATTTGAAGGAAGACAGTGAATTCTTCTGTATGGTAAAGGCATCTCTACTTCTGTGACCTTGGGTAAGTTAACCTCTCCAAAGCTTAGCATACTTATCTACAAAATGGAAATAATTTAGAGACTACCTATGTGGTGATAGTTAATTTTATGTACCAACTTGACTGAACTACAGGGTGCCCAGACATTTGTTCAAACATTATTCTGGATATGTCTATGAGGGAAATTTTTTGGATGACATGAACCTTCTAATCAGTAGACTGAGTAAAGACGATTGCCCTCCCTAGGATGGGTGGCCCTCATCAAATCAACTAAAAGCTGAATGGAACAAAAAGGCTGATCTTCCCTGAAGTGAGAGGGAACTCCTCTCCCTTGACTCTGTGAGCTAAGACATTGTTCTTTTCCTGCTTTCAGATTCATACTGAAACATCAGGTCTTTTTGGATCTCAAGCCTGTTAGCTTTCAGACTAGAACTTACACTATTGTGGGCTCTCATGGTGCTCAGGCCTTTTAGACTCAGGTTAGAAGTATACCATCAGCTCTCTTGTTTGTTTGATTTGTTGATTACAGATCCTGGGACTTCTCAGCCTCCATAATTGCATGAGCCAATTCCTTGTAATAAGTGTCTTTATATACATTATGTTGGTTCTCTTTCTCTGAAGAACCCTAATACAGATTTTGCTCATGAGAACATTCTAAAGAAACAGAATTTTAAGGATGAGTTTTCTGCATGGGTTTTGGGGTTTCTGGAATTGGTTCTTTATTCTGATTAGATTCAAAGATGCTAATGACTCTATTTCAAGTAGTAAAGAGAACACTAATAGCCCATGGCACAATCTGGCAATAGGGACATACAAAATATCACTACTAAATACTCAATCACTAATAAGAAGCAAGGGGCTGAGTGGCATTGTATATGATCTCTAAACATTTTGGAAAACTAATGAATATAATGAGAGCAGCTAGCTGTTCCTAATGTCCCTGGACAAAGTAGGGAGAAAATTTTGAACTTAGGGATTTAAATTCCTAATGTATGTGCCTTGTCAATGATCTGAAAGTTTTTCTGGGCTCTCTGAAGAAGATCCTCATCTTCAGTCATAGGGCTGAGATTGCTAAAAATCCAGCACAGAATCTTATCTGGTGACTTGCTCAATCGCAATGAAAGCCAAATTCCCAGCCTCATAGTTTTCTATGATTAAAGTGAGGGCATTAGTGAGGAAAGCATGCCATAAAGATTGTGAGGATTCAATTAATTGTCTCATGAAATTCAAGATGGTTTTTAATTTTTAATCCACCTTGCCCACCTTTCTTTAAAAAAAAAAAATTGGGTTGTGCAATTTGTCCTTCTATACTGCCTCAGGCCAAATCCAAAAGAGGGTGGGCTGCTGTGATGAGGGAAGTGTCCATGATGATGATAGTCTTCAGCAGCAAAGAACAGAAAATTCCAATGTAAATGGATTTAACAAAGGAGGAAATTTATTTAATCCAATAACAAGAAATCCAAGGTCGAACTTCCATGAAAACCACATAATTAGAACCTCAGTTCCATTTCTCTGCAACTCATTTGGCTTAGACTGTGTGTGTTGGTTTTGTCCTCAGGCTGGCCTCAGCATATCCTCAGCATTAAGATAAAGCAACATCCAAAGGGAAGAGTTGTGTTTCTTTGCTTTTTAAGATAAGAAAAATTTCCCCCAAATTTCCAGAATGTCTCTTTCAGGCAATCTTCATTCTCTTCAGATGTCTCTGACATCTTATTGGCAAAAATTATGTCACAAGTCTGTGTCTACACTACTCACTGGATGAAGGAAAAAAAACCACTGTGATTGGTCTACACCACTTAGCACTCACCTGTGAGGGCTGGAATAAGTCTAGAATCACTGACGCACAAGGACACGCTTGGGTACTATTAGAAAAGAAAGGAAGGACTTTAGGCTACTGAGAATACTTGCCGCAGAGTTTTGAAACCAATGTAACTTTCTGCGAAAAGCAACTGTAATCCACAAAGAGCACATTAAAAAAAGATAAGATGGGGGCACCTGGGTGGCTCAATGGGTTTAAGCCTCTGCCTTCTGCTCAGGTCATGATCCCAGGGTTCTGGGATTGAGCCCTGCATCGGGCTCTCTGCTCAGCAGGGAGCCTGCTTCCTCCTCTCTCTGCCTGCCTCTCTGCCTACTTGCGATCTCCATCTGTCAAATAGATAAATAAAACCTTTTTTTAAAAAATGAGATAAAAATGTTTGGTCATTGTATAATAACGAAACGGTAGAGTGGCAAGCCTTAGGGATAAAGAAATCCAGAGACTGAGGCACTGCCATGTCCTGTATCATGTCCTGTATTACAAATTACACATATTCAAAGGCACATAAATCTTTGCCTTTGAGGTAGACTGCCTAAACATCCTAGAAAGAGAATACTATAGAGTGAAAATATTGGGACTCCTAATTACACATAAATCAGAAGGTATGTAGTGTCTTACATATTTGTTTGAACCAGAGGGACATCTGCAGTATGCCAAAAGACACAAGAAAGGACAGTGTAGCTTAGAGAATCAAAATACCTGGATGAGTCAAATCAAGAGCAATCTTGGTCCACACGTTCAAGAAAACATTCAGAATGCTTCAGAAACCATAAAAGCACCTCCCCCAACTCACAATTTCCATTTCTTGCAAACATAGTAGAGGGAATAGGAAACACACCTGGGACAAACTGTGCTGACTGGAGAGTCAGTAGACCTTGCCAATAATGAATTTCATTTTTGTTCACCATCTGCCAAGTGGGCATGTTCTTCAGTGATGTTGGGCATATAAGGTTAAGTCTTGACCATCTAAGCTGTCATGATGGTCTCCCTCCCCTGGCTTGTGGTTGCTTTAGGCAGGAACATGTGACCCAGTTTTGACCACTGACACATGCGGAAATCTAAGGGAGATCTTCTTCATGAGATACTGGGGCAGTTGATCAACATCTTAGAACAATTAGGGGGGGGGGGCTAGCCTAAGAGAATAAGTTAACGTGGTAAGGATGGCAGAGCAGAAATATAGAAGGAATTTGGTTCATCATGACGCTGCTGAACTGGTCAATAAACCAAAGCCATCCTTCCTTTGGGTTTCTTTGTAGAAGAGACAATAATTAGCCCATTGTTTAAACCAATTTTAGTCAGATTTTTCTAACCAAATAACAGGGGGAAACTAAATAATGGAAATGGAAGCTGAGATGCTAGGAAAGCCTTGATAGAAGACCATGAAGGAGATAGGTTTCATTTTGCTGAAATCAGATCCCTAGAAAGTAATATCCATGTAGTGCTAGGATGAGTGGGTTTTCTTAATCCCAATGATTTATACTGCTTTTTAAATATAATGACAAAAAATAAATAAATAAATATAATGACAGTATCCTGTACAGACTGTGGGTGTGTTCATGAAGGCCGCGGGTAAAACCGGGAATAAGAAAGGATGTTCTACTGATCTATCTGTAAAATGAAAACAGGATAATGTACAGCATGGTGACCATAGTTACTAACACTGTATTGTATACCTGAAATTTCCTGTGAGAATAGATGCTCTCACCACACACACACACACACACACAAAATTTGGTAAGTATGTAAGGTGATGGATGGATGTGTTAATTAACCTACCTGTGTAATCATTTCATAATATATATGTATATCACATCATCAAGTTGTACACCTTAAAATTTATTCAGTGTTATTTGTCAATTATAACTCAGTAAAGCTGAGGGGAAAAATGAGAACAGGCTTTAAGGAATCAAACCCAATTGCAGACTGGGAAAATTAAAAATAATGATCATCAAAATAACACCCAAGAGATGAACTAGATAGCAATTTGGACATGGCTGAAGCACAAATTAGTGAGGTGAACAATTCAACTGTAACGTTCTCAAAGAATACAGGGAGCTCGGGACAGCAGGCAGAGGGACAAAAAATATATATATATGAGAAAAATTTAATACTCATGGAAGTTATATCCAGAAACTCCAAAATTCTCCTAATTGGAGTTCCAGAAGGAGAGAGTAGAAAAAACGTAAAGATTAAAATGATCATAAGAGTAATAGAAGCAAATATCTAAAGCTGAAGTCAGGTCGCCTAGGTGGCTCAGTTTTTTAAGCCCCTGCCTTTGGCTCAGGTAATGATCTCAGGGTCCTGGTATAGAGCCCTACATAGGGTTCCCTACTCAGGGGGGAGCCTGCTTCTTCTCACTCTGCCCTTCCTCCCACTCATGATTGATTTCTCTCTCTCTCAAATAAATAAATGAAATCTTGAAAAAAATAAGTAAATAAAGTGGAAGACAACCATGTCTTGAATTTGGAATGGACTATACAGTACCAAGTAAAATGAATTAACATAGTAATGATAAACCCACCCACCCCTACTTATATCTTGAAGAAATTTCAGAACACTAGGAACGAGAAAATTGTAAAAAATTTTCAGATACAGAATTAAAAAAAAAATAGAATTGGGAAAATCTGAACCAAAGGAGAAAAAAATCCGATGAAGTAAGAAGACTCACTGACAACAGTGGATGCCAAAATAAAAAAGTCAAAGTCTATTAACATCAAATTCTTCAAGTATAAAATTCATTATTGCAAAGCGAACAAAATAGAGACATTTTTTAATTTGTTAAGATTCAAGTGAATAGGAATCTTTTAAAATAATTACTTGAGTTTGTGCTTTAGGAAATGACCAAATGAAAGATAAAGGCAAGAATTTAAAAGACAGGCTGTAAGGAACTATAAGTAGGAAGGACATGTTGAAGCATAGGTGTATATTAAATATGTATTTATTGTGAAACGAATCAGTAATCTGAAATTAATGGAGCTGCCATGGAGAAAAAGATTCAATACCTGCCAAAATTCTTGCCTTTGGGGTAAGAAAGGTAAATATATTGATTGTATCTTTTATTTTTTAGCTTTTTATATGAAAAATTACAACCACTCATAAAAAATATTGTAACAAACTTCATTATAGCCACAATCTAGAAGTAATAATTATTCACATTTTGCCATATTTCTATAGTATTTTTGAACAATTCCCAGATATCACAACCCTTCACCTTTAAATATGTTGGTATCTTTACTACATCTTTATCTAAAAGTGACTTTTTACATAACCACAATACCATTTTGACAGCTAACAAGATAATAGCAATTTCATAGTATCTTTTAATATTCAGTCCATATTCAAATTTTTCTAATTATCCCCAAAATGTTTTTTTACAGTTATTTTGCTCAAACCAAACCCACAAATAGCATTTGGTTGATTATGTCTCTTAAGTCTTTTTTTAATGCTTGATAGTTCCATAGTTCACTCCAATGCCAAAAGAAAAAAAAAGGGGGGGGGATTGCACAAAGGAAAAATCCCCAACTTTTTCTTGAAACCAGCTTCTGAAAAAAACCAAGTCAATTGCTAATTAACTTATGGTGAGACCAGATTATACAATGACCCACAACCTGAATTTGTTTGTCTCTTCGTTAAGATGGTTTAACTGGTCTCTAGGCACTGTATCAATAAGAAGTTTGATCTAAAGGTTTGATTAGGTTCAAGTTTAGTAGCGTTGTTTGAAGTAATCTAAGTAGTGCTAGGCATTCCACCATACATCTTGTCATGAAGCAGATTATGTAAAAATGACCATTTTAAGAGATGTTAAGTTTGATCCATGGGTTCAGGTGGTAACAGTCTAATCCTCAACTGCAAATTTCCTTACCCCTTCCCCTTAGCTGATACCTTGTACTCTGGTAAAGTTATTCTTGGGTTTAAAGGTGGGGGGGTAGTAAATCAGGAACTATCTAGAAATTAACAAAATGAGAACACTGCCAGAAAAATAAACACAAAATAATTGGACATGGAATGAATTTATTTTAAAACAACAGAAATCAAGGAATCAGGAAAAAAAGACTTCACCAAGAAACAAACCAAAAATTGTTCTTGGAAAAGATCCACAAAATAGAAAAATATTTGGTAAGTCAGGTTGAGAGGAAAAAAAGAGAAAAAATGCAAATAATAGGGGATATGTGCAAAATTATAAGTGAAATATGTGTTCTAGAAAATATGGGTGAAATTCTGAGAAAATAGGAATGACCAGGTTGGCTCCAAAAGAAATTTTAAAATCCATATTAGTCAATATGAGAAAAATCATCTAGTAAAATCAGACAAAAAAAGAAACGTGAGTCCATTAATGAATATAATTCACCACATTAACAGAATGAAGGAAGAAAGCATTATGAAAATAATTAATTCTGATACACTAATTGCTACAAACCTGGGCTATTCTAATTGCTTTAAATTTATTAACTAACTTCAATAACTAATTTCAATAAATGCTATAAAATCACATGATTAAATTCAATCCCACTCCTGATTAAAATTTAAAAAAAGGAATATATATTATGGATAAAAAGAAACATCACTATTCTGAGAAAAAAAAATAGAGTATCTATTGGAAATCAATAACGAGCATTACATGTGATGTTGACATTAGAACTTTTCATATCAAATGTCAGAAACTCAATTTTAAACAGAAGTGACTTGTTTTTCCACAAGTAACTTGGAAGTTCCAGGGAATTAATCTAGATCGGCAATCCCTGGATCCAAGGTATCCCTACCTAGGAAACAAAAGATGATTCAATTTGCTAGGGCATCACAGTTTTGAGACAGCAATGTATGCTGGTGCATAGAAACTAAGATTCAGTTAACAAAAAGTACAAATTCCATACAAATTTGTCAGATATTGATCTTGTGCCATTAGCCCTTGATTTTTGCCCTACGTCGTAACAACTGATTCAGGAGAACTGTGAACCTAGAGAAGTCAGGAGAACCTCCTCTTCCTTAGTCTTATTTTTTTGTCTCCCCACTTCATCACCACCCTGAGCCCTGGCTCAGAGTTTGCTTCTGGCTTGAATAAGGTGTTGCCTGAAGAATTTCAGGATCTCTCCCCAGGAGTGCTCCTGAGCTGCGGCATGGGCAGTGGGCTCCCCTCCCCAGAGCAGGGGCGAAGAAAGTTTCATGTTTGGGGAAGCGTAACACAGGGGTGAGTAGGGCGGCTCGATGAGATGGCCCGCCCCCGGGTACACCAGCATCCTTCCATTGTTTCTGCCGTGGTTCTGCAGCCGGTGCAGAGCCTGCTCAGCGTACTCCCTGCTCTTCATGCATTCGTCGTTCTCTCCAACAATGAAGAGGATCGAACCCTGGGCCTTTTCAACCGGAAGCACGCTCCGCTGATTCACCTTATCCCGGGGGTCCCCCCTGTAGTGGAGGAGGCGTACAGCCCCGGAGATGTCAAACTGCATGCGCTCCATAAACATGGGAATGGGTGCTATCACCAGATCTTTGTACCTGAGTGGAAATTCACAGATGGCAGTGGTCCCATTGATGCAGATGGTGGCTACCACCTGCTTCAGGAAGCAGGCCATGGCCAGCCCGATCTCTGCACCTTTGCTCACGGAGATCACTCCAATTCCTGGCGTTTGGACCTGAGGCACAAAATGAAGCGAACCCATCACAGGCCATACTTGAAGGAGCTGCCCTGCTGGCCAGTAAACTAGTGTCATGGAAACAGTCAGACATCCAATATACGGGATGGTAGTCTTAGCGCTGGGGTTTACCAGCTTCTGTGACTGTTAAACATTGCCCCCTTGCCTTCTGGAAGCCTTATTGTCTTACGGGGGTGGGGATAATATTCTCTACCCTACGGGATTGTTGTTGTACGGATTTAGTGAAACAATAGAAATAAAAACTCTTCATCAGAGGGAATGTTCCAGAAAAGCAAAAAGAGTTTAAATTCACGAGCAACATTCAACATCACCTGTAGAAGCAGGTAACCTTAGGAATCCAATTCTTCTCCCCAGCTAGTTAAAGAGGTTCCTGGGTCCTTTCGAGTATTATGTAGGTGTCGTTCATATTTAAATAGCAATTTACAGCTACAGAGGTTTTGCGCCTCCATTAATCCAAGAGCTAATCATGAAAGCGCTGGAAGGGTAAAAATGCAAGACTTGGATTCTATAAAGAGTTGAATCCTGGCGCCCCATCTAATAGAAAAAGTAGTAAGTCATAGGATGGGGTCCTTAATTCTGTGAAAGGCTGAGGGAGCAGAGGGTTTGGGAGATGAGTAGGGAAAGGAAGAGCATTTTGGACAGACAGAGGCAAACACGTGGCAACCTGATACATTTACTTTGTTTAGAGTTGTATGCCCAGGCCCTGTCATCGGTTCATCTAAAAAAAAAAAAAAAAAGTTATTTATTTATTTATTTATTTTTTTGCTTTAATTACAGCTTTCTGAGATCCCATTTTCAAGTTTCTACTTCAATAGGTCTGAGTGGGCCCAAGAATCTCATCCTAGAGCATATCCCTTCCAGGAAATCCAGTGCGTTTCTACATTTGGGAACCACTCCTAAGAGGAACAGACTGGGGAAGGAGGGAGGAGACCCTCATCACGATGGCGGCAGCACAGGGGAGCAGCGAGGAGGGAGCAAACCACAACAGTGGGTGGCAGAGAGGGTGAAGAGGCTGTGCCGTAGGAGAACGATTGGGGAACAGCCCCTGAAGCCCTTTGGGACTGGTTGAGGATATAGGGAAGGGAGAGAGGGAAAAACAGATGGGCACGGATGACAAGGTGGATTCATCAAGAGTTTATTGGGTGCTGGGTCCTCAGCTAGGTGCTTTACACACCAATGGTCTCAGCTTGCCTTTCCAATAAGAGCCCAGAGATCAGGAAGTCTACAAGTCTTGCTTAAGGTTACAACAGTATCAAGGGGCCAAGGTGGGAACTGAATCTCTTCGGATGATACTGAATCTGAATGCTGCCAATTGCCCTTCCTCCTCAGCTAAAGTCACAATTAGTAGCAATTGAAAGGAAAAAAAAAATTTTTTTTTCACTTGAAGACATTTTATCTGGGATTTAATTCCTGCTAGACAATCCTTTAAAGAGAGCCAAATATGCTTGGAAAAATCACACGTGGCGCCTGGGTGGCTCAGTGGGTTAAGCCTCTGCCTTCACCTCAGGTCATGATCTCAGGGTCCTGGGATGGAGCCCCACATCGGGCTCTCTGCTCAGCGGGGAGCCTGCTTCCCCCTGTCTCTCTGCCTGCCTCTCTGCCTACTTGTGATCTCTGTCAAATAAATAAATAAAATATTTGGGGAAAAAAATAAGAAAAATCACATGTATGTTTGGTGATAATGACGGCAGTTTCACTGAAGGTGAAGATACTGATAATACTTCAATAGGAGACAAGACCTCGTGTCTCCTAAAGAGTCAAGGCTCTCCAGGGAGAGAGAGCAGTATGAGTCATGGAGTCAGGATAACCAAAGAGTTTGGAGCAAAGGCACTGCCATAAGGGCTGTCTAGTTTTGACACATGACTTAATCTGAGGGTGCCTTCTTATCTGAAAAACGAGGCTGTCAACAGGACTCAATCACGAAGTAATTGTGAGTGATCAATAAGAGTGCTTTAAAAAAAAAAAAAAGATCTTATTTATTTGACAGAGAGAGACAGAGCGAGGGAGGGAACACAGCAGGGGGAGTGGGAAAGGGAGAAGCGGGTTGCCCTCTGAGCAGGGAGCCCGATGTGGGGCTCAATTCCAGGACCCTGGGATCATGACCTGACCCGAAGGCAGACAGTTAACCAACTGAGCCACCCAGGTGCCCCTTAAGTAAGAGTGATTTTTGAGTATTTAGCATAGAGTCAAACAGAGAGCTGTTTAGTAACTGTTACCTGGTATGATCGTTTTATCATGACAGGCTGAACCATAAAACATAGCTGATACTCAAACATTTTCAAACTGAAAAACCAGAATTATTATATTTCAACTTAACAGAATGTCAACCCAGGCACCTGACCACGTGATATTTATTCCTATTATTCTGTTTTTAGTTACCAACACAAACATCAGTGCTTCGAGACCTCTTCAAGAGGTCTAGATTATAATTCATCTGATATTTAATTCCTAGAAAAAAAAGCTGGATTATGAGACATACTAGTTCAGTCTTTCTCATACCTGAATGTGTATCTGAGTCACCTGGGGATCTTGTTAAAATGCAGATGCTGACCGGGCTGTGTCCTGAGAGTCTGTATTCAAACAGCTCTCTGGTCTTACCAAGGCCTCTGGACTGTGGACCACATTTTGCACGGTACAACAATACTTGACAGAGTTCTAAAATGATCCTTCCTTTCTAGATTCCTTTCCTGGCTTTGGGCTTTGCACACTTACTTGGGGCTCAGTTCTGCCCCTAGATCTGATACTAACTGATGAGCTAATTCAGCTAATCAGATGGTGTGGCCACAGCCATTCTGCTGAGAATTCTGCTCTCCTTCTGTGGCCCAGCTCTGAAACTGAACTTCTGCGCACTCTGAGTCTCAGGACTTTTGAGGGGGGCTTAACTTCAGCACTGCCCATGTAGAGACAATCACTGAAGTCTGAAACCATGTCAAGCCGGAGAATTCATCATTTGAGATCAGCAGCTGATAAAAATGGAAGAGTTACTGATGCATGAGTCACATAAGGAGTCTTGGCTTTTTTTTTTTTTTTCCATCGAGGATAACCATAACACACCCACCATTTACTGTCCTCTGTGCCAATAAGCTGATCAGCAACCCAGCAATCCCACAAGGTCAACATCATCATCCCCATTTTAAGGGCAAACAGTGCTATGCCCAAATCAAAACAGATTGGTAAAATAGGCAAAACAGGCATTTCTGATTTGGGGAGGGGGGGGGGACTATAATGTTACAAGCTAGAATGAAAAGTATTCTTAATTACCTTGGGATGAGCTAGTAGCAAGTTAGCGGCTTCCTCAAAATATTCCAGGTCGATCTCCTGCAGTAACTTGGGCAGATCTTCGTAGGCAAAATACGCTAAGGCCAACACGGCAAAGCCATGAGCAGCCAGAAGACTGGCCCGAAATTCAACCAGACCCCCTCGGCCCCCAAACAAATCAATGACTCCTGGGAAAGGACCTTCCCCTGAAAGCAACAAAAAGAAAAGAGAATGGGATCAGAAAGAGTGGAAAGAGGAAAGAGGTTTGAGTGGCTAAGAGGGGGGAGTACAAGGTGAGAACATAAATTCCACTTTCACACACACACACACACACACACACACAATGGCATGTTGGTTGTAAACTACTGTGGGAAATACTTGTTCTCCAAGAATGTGATTGCTTTTGTTCTTATATTCATCAACAACATTTCCTGTATCACCAAAAATTAGTCTTACCTGGAGGCAGAAAAAGGGCTCCCCGCACCCGACCTTCTCGGACCTGCACCCGCTGTACCCCAGGGGCCGAAAACCAGCGCTGGACCACCTGGCTGGCTATGGGCTCTTCTGTGCTGAAATCCTGGAGACCAACTGTGTCGTAGAGGTTCAGAGTGACCCAGAAGGGGCTGTTCATCACATCTTGCTTAAGTAGCCTCCTGAAAGCCTTCTGACACTTCAGAGACCAGAAGAGACCCATTGGGTGGACCCCCACGTAGTCGCCTCCAAATGCAGGAGCCTTCATTAGGTCCAGCTCACCAACCTCGTCCGTCTTGTAGAAGGCCTTGGACCGGAACACGTTCCCCTTCTCATCCTTCAGAGATGCTGTTAGGGTCACCAGCTGCAACGGGGGCAGGCCAGTCACTCGGATGTGCACCGGCTCATCTGCAAGGGCACTTGCTGGGGTGGCTGTCAGCTGGAACATTGGCAAATCGCAAAGGGACAGAGTGGTATTCCCTGCCCTGGAGGGTAAGAGGAGACTTGAAGTTGGAGACCGAAATCCCAGGAGAAAGACTGGGACAAGGCTTGTGTTAGGTCTGGCCAAGCTCTGCTTCTAGAGACCTCAGGCAAAATATACAGAATGTTCAGAGGAAGGAAACAAAGATGTGCAAGAAAACTCATTATTCTCATTTTACATATGAGGAAACAGGTTGAGTGACATACTCAAAGCCTCATGAATAATTAGCAGTAGAACTGGAAATTCAAGCTAAGGCTGATAGCGCAGCCTCCTGTCTTCTCCGTTGTTAACACTATAGAAAACCTTCATTTCATGGTTTGGGGTAAGTTGAACTTTAATTCTTCAGTTGAGATAATACCCATTTGACCTACTTCACGGGGTGTATTTTAGGATCTGAGGAGGTAATGCATGGAAAAGCCCTTACAGGAAGGATCAGTGTTGCTTTTTAAGCCCCACACCTACCTGGGGTCGAGTTACAGGGACAAGAAATATACTATGGTGTTGTTTGTCTCTAATCCCTCCCTGTCGTTATAAGATCAAATTCCAGCTCTTTTTTTCTGTATTCCCATTATTTATTCCTTTTAAGGGAAAATAGAACTCTATGATGTTTTGGGGAGGGGGTGTTTAAGATTTCGTTTATTTATTTGACAAAGAGAAACAGTGAGGATGAGAACACAATCAGGGGGAGTGGGAGAGGGAGAAGCAGGCTTCCAGCCGAGCAGGGAGCCTGATGCAAGGGCTCGATCCCAGGACCCTGGGATTATGAGCCAAGCTGAAGGCAGACGCTTAATGACTGAACCACCCAGTGCCCCAAAACTCCATGATCTTGTCTCTGCTTTTACGCCTTTCTGATGGACTGATAAATGTCAAAATGTCAGCAGTGGTAGAGACTGTAATAGACATTGGGCCAGCTATTTTGTGCTCTGCTCCATTAATAAGCAAAATTTGGGCTATTTCCTCCTTCCTTATCTCTTTTCTCCTTTCCTTTCTTCTCTCTCCTCCCTTTCCTCCTTTCTTCCATACCTCATACTCACAAAAAAAAAAAAAAAAAAAAAAAAAAAAAAAAAAAAAAAAAAACCTATTTATAGATAACAGATGCAGAGTAAAATAAAAATAAAATAGAACTGAGAAAATATGAACCAAAATCAGGCATTGGTCAAAGAAAACCTAGAGCATGAAAAATAAAGCTTTTCATGTGCTGTAAGTTTGGCACCGAATTAGTGACAGCCGAAGGAGAAAAGGTAATTTGGTCAGTTCTAATTATTATCATAGAAAAAGTTACCAGGTCCTCAAGGGAAAGGAAAAAGAGAGGTCTTTCCAGTATTTAGCTCTGTAAGAAATTTCTTGTATGAAACTTTGACATAGCATGTGTCATTTTTGGGGGACAAAATCTTGATAGACGTTGTAATGATAGAAAAGCCCCCTAAAGCCCAGGGATGGAGATTCAGTAGCTATGCTGACACCATGTGACCTCAACCTGAGGCCACGGCAGGTTGGATCAGGGTTGAATTCCTGATTCAAGATGTGCCAGGGATATTTTCCCCTTGCCTATTTAGAATGGGGACTCAGAGATCACCAGTCATTCCGATTTGTCAGAAATTCCCCATGGTGGTCACTCTTACTCTATGTGTACATATTTGCTATTTCCACCAAAGAGTATGCTGGAGATTAGATGAGAGTGACATTTCCTACAAGAAACAGTTCTTTCAAGAGAATGATATGGATCAGACAAAAACAAAACTATGAAACAAATAAGCGAGAGAGAGAGAGAGAGACACCACTTGTCAGTCCATCCGTGTCTCAGGTTTCCCCATCGAAGACAAGGAAAGGACCAGATGATCAGTAACTCCATAGTCATTGCCCCTTGCAATATGGGTTAAATAATGTCGGTGTCTTTCATACCTTGAATCTTGGGATGGGTGTACCTTTGCAAGGATTTGGTAGGGATCCAAGGCAAAGTTTGACAGACTGCCTTCCCAGCAGTTGGCTGTGAATCTAACAGATCTCAGACTTATGAAGCCTACATGTCATCACTCCCTTATAGTCAAGAAACAAGAAGAGTCCAGAACTAAAATACACACATACACAACACATACACGTGTGTGCATGCATACACACATGAATGAAGACTCAGTACTGATACACCTGGGGTTCTGAGGACCCCTGAGGTTTCATGAAATGTAATTATGGGTTTCCACTAGGGTTCTTTTTTTTTTTTTAAGATTTTATTTATTTATTTGACAGACAGAGATCACAAGTAGGCAGAGAGGCAGGCAGAGAGAGGGGGAAGCAGGCTCCCTGCTGGGCAGAGAGCCCAATGCAGGGCTCAATCCCAGGAGCCTGGAATCATGACCTGAGCTGAAGGCAGAGGCTTTAACCCACTGAGCCACCCAGTTGCCCCTCCACTAGGATTCTTAACTGAGAAAAAAAGGAACTGTTTTTGAACTTCAAGTGTCGTGTGGTTATAGTACACATCATGACAGATTGTGATTGAGTGGTCTCATTAGTGATTTCCTTACAAGTTTTTCATCCCATGAGGGCCATGTGCAAAAGGGGGTCATGTTCATTTTCAGTTTTGGGTACAAGACAGAAGGGGCTCTTTTTTTTTTTTTTTTAATTTATTTATTTATTTATTTATTTGACAGAAATCACAAGTAGGCAGAGAGAGAGGAGGAAGCAGGCTCCCCACTGAGCAGAGAGCCTGCCATGGGGCTCGATCCCAGAACCCTGGGATCATGACCTGAGCCGAAGGCAGGGGCTTTAACCCACTGAGCCACTCAGGTGCCCCCGAGGGGGTTCTTGATGGTCAGTGAGCACTCTATTGCAAGGGGAGGAGGGTGGTAGGCTGATCATGTCTGCCCCTCCTTCCTGAATTACCTACCCCAAACTCCCTTTACACCTCAAGAAATGAGTTAAGGGAGTAAACAAACCTTCCTGGTATAAAGGAAAATGAAAGGGAAATCTGCATTCCGAAAAATGAATCCTTACACAGCGCAACTCCGCTACATAACGACACTTGGCTATTATTTGTAAGCATTGAAAAGTGTGGACAGAGTAAGAAAGGCATAAAGTAGAGGCAGTATAAGAAGAATATTGTAACAAGGAATCGTGTTTTCTAGAATTTTTCTCACTTTGGGACACCTGGGACATCAGGCTCCCTGCTCAGCAGGGAGTCTGCTTCTTCCTCTGCCTGTCACTCCCCCTGCTCATGCCTTCCACCCTCCCTGTTCTGGCAGGTGCATAAACAATGAATTTGGAACACTGAAAAAAAATTAAATTTAATTTAAAATATAAAAATAAAATTTTAAAAAATCTTAAAACAAGAAGAATTTTCCCCCTTTATTTATTATTCCACTTTTTTAAAATTTTGGTAAGCGTTTGCCTTTTATAAACATATCTGAAATGGGTGCCTGGGTGGCTCAGTAGGTTGAAGCCTCTTTCTTCAGCTCAGGTCATGGTCCCGAAGTCCTGGGATCCAGCCCCGTATGGGGCTCTCTGCTCAGCGGGGAGCCTGCTTCCCCCTCTCTCTCTGCCTGCCTCTCTGCCTACTTGTGATCTCTGTCAAATAAATAAATAAAATCTTAAAAAAAAAAATCCGATGGTCCAATAGGCTGATTTTTGAAGATAAATTGAAAGTGGAAGAGGAGGACTGAAGGACTGGAGACATGCCTCATGAGATCAGAAATGGAGAATTACCGTCTTCTGAGTCAATTCACAAGAGAGGACTCGCTGTCAAGTCTGTCTAGACAATGAAGCTACTAACCGATGGGATTTATACTAGCTGGTGATATAAGTTGTCCTGTCCCATGAGCATTATCTTTAACAAATAATTTTAAAATGCAGCGACAGCTCCAGGAAAATTGAAAAGGCAATCATACACAACAATCCTCTGACAAGGAAAGGGCCTGGTTCTTTTAAATGACTACTGGAATTCTATCCTCTCTTTGGTCCTCTTTTTTTTCTCTAACAGAAAAAATGTATTGAGCACTTACTAAAAGCTAGCCACTGGGTAATATTAATTCCCATAATTAAGCCTTTCCACTTTTCAAGGTCCTTTCATGGTCATTATAAGTCAGGAGATTGAACTCACGTGACTTAGCCAAGTTTGTCTGTGTTAATGGTGCAAAAAGAATTTTAACCCATGTCATCTGATCCTTCACTTAAATCTTATTTATGGGGCTCCTGGGGTGGCTCAGTAGCCAGGGAGCCTGTTTCCTCCTCTCTCTCTGCCTGCCCCTCTGACTACTGTGATCTCTGCCTGTCAAATAAATAAATAAAATCTTTAGAAAAAAAAATCTTATTTATTTTCTGTAAATGACAGTAAGAATGTGAACATGCATTTTTTTTTTTTCCTGGCCTCTCCCACCCTTGTTTCTTTTTCACTACGTTCTTATCTTTAGTTTTTTCTTTTCCTTTCCCTGACTCTGAAGCTTTTAATGACAGATACAGCCTGATGCATTGTACAGCAGGATAGATAATGGAATAGTAGGGTTGAATTTTATAGTCCACAAACCCACATGTGCACAAAATGCAATGTTTTCCTATTATCCTACCTTCAGCGTAATTTCTCTTTTCAGTCCTTGTTCCTCCAGGTGGCAGAGACACACGCACAGAATTCAGAGAGAGCACTCTGCTTTTCCTTGCGGTCCAAGTAAGTCCCAGTGACTTGTACGGTGCTAAAAGACTTGGCCGGAACACCATGCTCCTATATTTTTATGCATTCTTCCAAACCCATTTTGCAATATATGCCGGGGGTCCAAATTCAGATACCTGGAGGGGTGGGTAATATAAGTTCGCAGGGAAAGGTCAGAAAGAATGCAATATACGACGGTAATGAAATAAAGATCTGCCCAGTCTATAGGCATTCAGATGTATTCTCCTAGAAACAAAACAACACAAAATAACACAGACACACAACAGAAACCCCAGGGTGGATACCAAACAAAACGCACCTATTTGTGACTTTGGGAATTCACATCCTCCTATTAGGGTTTTTGTAACTCAAAAAAATACTTTCCTGGCCTTTGTTTTTGTGTCATTCTTTCCTGAAGCTCGGAGGGCCAACTGACCTCTCTCGGGTAGAAGAACAAGGTGAAATGGAAATACCAAAATATGGTGGTGGGAAGTGGGAGGTAAGGACTCGTACAATATTTTTCCACTGGTGCATGGCAATTTAGCCCTGCCCCCAATATCCAAAGCCCTCCAACTCTCTCCTTATTACCTCTTACCACACTTAACGTTCGTGACTTTTTCCTGCTTTCCCTGTATTCGAATTCTGTTGTCTTATTCTCAACTAGATCCCAACTAATCCATATACTGTGATAGGAATTAATACCTTTGTTAATAAGGCTTTTGGCTCTCAAAACCAGTCTGTCACAGATTTTCTAGAATAAGTCATAAGAAGCCTTAAAGCTTATCCTATCCAATGCTGTATTGTCAACATCGATAAAGCACCTACTGTATAGGAACGACTTTCTGTCCTCTGGGCTCTCCACAATGCCACCCAGAGCACATAATATGTTACTGAAACGTGCACTAGAGCCATTTATGCTGTGTTTTTGCTTTCCTGTGAATCTGTACATTTCTTGAGGGCAGGATCCAGTCTGATGTGTCTTGGTCACATTCACTGCACAGGGAGCCCTTCATTTCCTGGTCGTCAACTGATTATTCAAAATGACTATTGATTGTGCTCTCCACTTCATTCCCCTAAGCTCTCATCCATTTACCTAAGTCTGCCTTCCTGTTTACAGTCTTTTTCACTTCCCAGTCTAATCTCTGCAATCTAGTCAGGCACATCTCAACACAAAAATAATCGAATCACTCTCCTGCTTTAAACTTTGATGGCCGCAGGGTGAAGGGTGAAGTCTAAATCCTCTGGCCTAGCATTAAGACCCTTTGCAGGGGAATGGTTCCACCACAGCACCCTGGAGGGTTCTCCGTGACCACAGGCAGAACTTGGACCCCCAGGACCTAAATCAGGATGGGATGCCTTGTGATCGCGGGGCCATGGCAAGTTAGGCAATCTTCACAGGAGGCTTCACAAGAGTGTTTTCTCACCTGTCCCTCTTATCCTTTTTTTTTAATTGAAATATAATTGACATATGAGATTAGTTTCAGGTGTACAACATTCGACAACTAATACACATTACCAAACAATCAGTGAAAGGTTTAGTTACCATGTGTCATCATACAAGGTTTTTACATTGTTATTGGCTCTATATTCCCTATGCTGTACTCCACACCCCGATGACTTATTTACTTTATAAGTAGAAGTTTGTATCTCTTCATTGTCTCTCCCTATCTTACGGGAGGCTGCCATGAGACAGTTTTCCCATCACTTCCCTGGTTGCAGAGAGGTGTACGATTTTGGGGCACGGCTGCAGGCTCTGTGACAGTTTTGCTGCAGTCTGGAGTTGGCTCCCCAGCAACTGTGTTGAGGTCATGGGGCCCCGTTTGTCTCAGCGCCATTGTTTCAGGGTGTAAGACAAGGACTCAGACAGCTGGAGCCTGTGGCTTCTCTGGCCTTCACTATCTATGTAAATGATAAACTGTCTGAATCTAACAGGGGTTCATTATTTCTTTACCAGCTGAATCTGTCAGTCTTGGACTCGGACTTCCCTTTGTGTTTGGCGCCCTTTATAATAATCGGATTCAATCAAAACCTTTTCCAACTAACCCCAGCCTACTTACTAGTCCAACCAACCATCTCATTATAACATGTAGCATATGATGTTATAAAAATCTGCTTCATCTCCCTCCCTTTCTGCCCTAGCAATGTAGTAGCCTCTAGCCACCTACAGCTAATGAAATTTCAGTTTATTAAAAACAAATAAAATTTTAATTCCTTGGCCACAATAACCACATTTTAATTGTTCAGTAGCCACACATGACTAGTGGCTACTACACTGGGCAATTCTGATAGAGAATATTTCCATCATCCTAGAATATTCTATTGAACAGCACATGCCTGGATTGTTAATTATTCCTCGGGGGCAAGAATTACACCTTGCTTGACACTCTATTCCTCAGTTTCTAGAATACCCTCAGGCACGTAGTGATGCTCAGTAAGTATTAGAGTAATTAAATGAAAGAATAAATGATAAGTGGAAAGGTTAAAAAAATAATAATAACATTTCTCAGACAGTACAAAGAAGAAAGAACAGAAGCCCAACAGAATTCTCAGAGGCTACTTCTGAAGATGTGAGACTCTTACAAATCCGATGGAGTAAAGTCTCCAGGCTTCTTCTCATCTCTGCAGCAGAAGCCTAAACACTGCACCTTGCTGAGTGTCCGGGAAACTGAAGCCACAAAGCAGCCAGAGGGCGAGAAACAAGCTGCCCCACACAGGATTAGCCTCCCAGTGGCTGCAGAGAGAGCCCTCGGCAATATAGGAGCCTCTTGGGCTAAAAGCCGAAAGCCCTGCGGTGAAGCAGACTCTGGACTCCCAGGCTGAAGGGTATCAAGGTTATGTACGCCACTGGGTGACCTTGACTCATCTGGAGTAAAGACAGCCAGGAGCTGCTAAGACACTAGCGCCCCAAGTGGCAGGAAACAAAGAATAAAAGAAAGCAAAAAGTCACCCATAGAAGTTAAACTTCCTAATCAAGAAACAAAAGTCCATTCCCTTTAGGGGCTTTTCTTCCTTCATCACAGGTATTTCCTACCCCTCTTCCCAAGCCGTAAGTCCCAGAGAAAAATTTCTTGAGTCAAGAAACAGTCTCTCCATAAGTTCACGTGAGTGGGAGGACCCTGACTGTGCAGCCACAATCAGTCTCTAAATGACCTCTTGTTAAGTGGATGCTTCTAACATAGATCTGCGTGGCCAAGCAATGGGCCACCCACCCATACCCCACCCCACCCCCGGGGTGCGGAAGGACATTGCAGTTCTGCCAGAGAGCTGCGCTAGCCCTGGAGATGAGGAAGGCACACAGCTGAATGAAAGCCAGCTTCCTGGGTGCCCAGTCAAAACACTGAGCAGTTCCCGACCAGGCCAGGCCGTGACAGCCTGACTCCCCCCACACTCACCCTGAATTTTGCTGCTGCGAGCAGTCTGGAGTAGGACGGCTTGCTGGGCCCACTAGAGACACTGGAAGCTTCCCCAGCCTCTTCTTCCAACTGAGCTAGCCAGGCCCTTGCTAGCCTACTCTCCCTCACAAAACGGTCAGCGTCTCCTTCCTCTTACGTATGTTCCCAGTGATGGGACTGTGGGCCCTGCTGGGACAGGGTCAGAGCAGACTCTCGGGCCGGCAGCTGTACCTCTCAGTCCAAGTGTTTCACAACGGAATCTCAGGTTTCATCACAGGACTTTGGTTTCTAAGCACTTCCCTGACTCCTCCTCCCCACTGCTGGCTCTGGTCTCCTCGGGGATTTCCTCCTCTGAGTCTGTGGTCTCAGCGTCTAACACGGTAAGTCCCAAACGTCTGACGCAGTAAATCCGCACCAGGAGATTCTAACCAGAATAAGGTCCTGGGGTCTGTATGTTCAACAGGGGATTGCTAAGGCATAGCTGGGTTTTGAACTGCTCTTCCAAGGGACAGCGGAAACCCTCCTGATGCAAAAACGCCTCCTCGAGACCAGAACCTCTGAAACCTGCCTCACTGTTAATGCCCTCAGTCCAAGTCCATGGTCAAAATGCAGGAATGATCAGGTTTTCAGATTGTAGACTGCGCCTCCAGACTTGCTTGGGGGAGGGCACTGTGTCTTTTCATTACTGTACCTTTCATTTCTGTACCCGGGAGACCACCGGTCCCTGGAATCAGAGAGACCTAGATTGGAACCCGGACTCTTTAACTGGCCGTGTGATCTGACCTCAGGCAGATTGTTTTACTTCCCTTGGGCTTTGATTTCTCTCCTTCTTCTTCTTCTTCTTCTTTTTTTTTTTTTTTTTTTTTTTAAGATTTTACTTATTTATTTGGCAGAGAGAGAGAGACAGCAAGAAAGGGAACTCAAGCAGGGGAGGTGGCAGAGGAAGAACCAAGACTCCCTCGGAGCAGGAAGTCTGATGCAGGGCTTCATCCCAGAACCCCGGGATCATGACCCGAGCTGAAGGCAGATGCCTAACAACTGAGCCACCCAGGTGCCCCTGTGCTTTGACTTCTTAAATAAGAGTGATATATAAATGCACTGAAAGTGAAATATTAGCCTGGGGGGAAAGGACTGGTCTTGGAAGTCACGGGCAGATTGGAAGTACTGAGGAAAGAGAATGGTGTCTCAGCACACAGCTCTCATAGCAGGTGAGAGGTATCTTGGCAGAATAGCAAGGCTCCCAGCTGAGGGACTAATTCTCAAGATCAGGTCCCAGGGTGGGATCAGTGTCATTTTTATGAAGATTCTAAGAGCAGTGCAGGAAAGGGTGGGCAAGACAGGATGCTGTGGCACCCAGGTAATAAAGTGGGGGCAGGTTGGCAAAGAGTCAGATCTTTTCCACTCCGCTTGCCCAGAACAGAAAACATCGGGGAACCTAGCTGTCCATGGGCCCCTAAAGGCTATAGCATATGAGGAGTGGGGACACCAGGTAGTGAAGTGATGACTGCGTACAGAAGAGACTTGGGGAGTTATCAATAGCAGGCATGAACCATGCAGAAAGGACTGAAGTCCTCTCGGGCAGAAGGATATCTACCTGCAGTCTGCCTTCAGAACCACGACTGCGACATCAATTCTTCTGGCCTTCTGGCCTGTCCTGAAGGTTTGAGACCCTGCGATCACATAAGCCAATTCCTTAACATCAATCAATCTCTCTCCCTCTCTCTCCATGCACACCTTCTTAAGGTATATTTACTGGGCCTGGAAACGTAACCAACATAAGACAGATTAAGAGGTGAGAAGTACATAAAAGTTTTTAATGTAAGTTTCGTGTGGCACAGGAGCCCTCATGAGGAATGAGCCCCAAAGAAAAGCAAATACTTGCTTTTATATTAGCTTGAACAAAGAGAGAGACCATTGTGGAAAAGTAACTATGTGGGCAGTCAGAAGGAGGATAATCATTCGAACAAGGTCTATTTGTATAGAATTCTCTCAATCTCAGTTTCTGTCTTTGGTGGTAAGAATTTTACTTTCCTTCTGGTTGTGGGGAGGACACCTTCCGTCTGGGAGTTTCCTCCTGCTTTGAGGAGGGAAAAAGGAAGGGTCAGAGGGCCCTTCTTGTATCTGCCGTTTTAACTGCTGATTTTTGTTAAAGAGACATATTTTGGGGTGATGTATTCTGGTTGCCTTCAAAGGAGACAGAAGAAAAGCATGAAAATTAGTGCCTATGGAATGAAGACTATTCTAATGGGGGTAAATATGAATGCACTTGGGGTTCACTGGGCTTCCACACAGCTACAACACAATCAGTGGAAAACTGACTCCTCCTCAACGGTAGACCCAGGCATGGCCCTGATCATCTTTAGAAGCTAAAAAATTTCTCCCTAGTAAGAGTAAATATAGAACTTGTCGTGTCCCTAGATCTCCTAAGCCAAAAACAGCGAAAACAATGTATTAATGTATAGACCCAAATTTATTTCAAATTTCCAGAGACTGGAGATTAACAGGCCATTGGGGAAAATCTCAACACAGTGTAACAGAGAAAATTTAGGTCTGAGTCCCTGGGTTCTGATTCTAGCCCTGCTTTTAATTCATCGTGTAATTTTCTCTGCACCTCTACTACTCAGTACGAGAAGGCTGACATAGATCAGTACCCCCCAAAAAAGCCTGCCATTAAGTAGCACCTTTATGATTTAGCTATATCTGTGTCCTCTGGCCTATTTCTTGTAAGGCAAAGATGATCTTTACTAATGCCTCTCTGACAGCAGTGATGTTCTTAGTAATTGCTTTATTCTTCCTCAGAAGCTTTATTCCATTAAGTCTGGGTCCTGGGGCTTATCTTTCAGAAGAGTTCTGCCTAGAGAGAAGGTCTGAGCCTTGACCAAGGTGGGAATGGATTGTGAGAAGCTAGGAAAAAAAAAAGAAGAAGAAGAAGAAGAAAAGAAAAGTAAGAAACTGGAATCTATAGAAGAAGGTTTTGTCCTGCTTCCGGTTTAGAGTTGGGAAGTTAGAGTGAAACAGGACATCGTGTGCATAGGCAAAAGGAGATAGCGCATGCAAGTCTCCTTTTGCACTCCTAGCATGTGAAAGAGTTTAGCAAGCTCCCAGATTCTCATGGTGATGGGCATGGAAGGCAGCTGAGAGTTGAAGGTCAGCAAGTCTGCCCTGATTGTTGCAGCCACGTGCGAGCCGACCTTTTAGCAGAGGAGATGTGGTATATGCATCTGTCAGGGGCCTGACAGAAGACACAACTCACATTTAGAGAATGTGCAAGGACAGTAAAAGCCAAGTGGACCAAATGCAGAAGGTGAGAGTGGGTTTACCAGCTGGCCTGGACCATGCTATGAGTTAACCAGGTGCAGATACTTTATGGGTGCACACAAGAAGTCAACCCTGAAAAGCAGACCAGTTACATTTCCAAGAAGTCAGAGAAGCTGGCCAAGAATGGTTTTTTGATCTGCCTTCCTGTCAATATTTGTAGTAGTGATACAGAACAGAATATATGAAAAAAAATTTTTAAGACCTTCTTGGTTCTGAAAATCCACAAAATGTAAATCAAGGGATATAAAACATAAACATCATATCTCATAAACATCTGATTCTTCCTGAAGTCTGGAAGAGGAAACAAAAATAATTATACCCATTAAACCCACTATGTTAGCTATTATATAGCATATGGCATATATAACTAATGATGTAGCATCTAATCTATATAGTTATTATGTAGCATATACCATAGGCGGTATTAGCCATTGCAATTACATGATTATTAGAGTCAAAGAAGTGACTAGTCTGATTGACTGGGTGTGGGAAATGGAAAAACTTCTCTGAGTGAGAAAGGTGGGAGGCTAATAGCCTCGCTCATCCTGAATGGAATGATTTCACTCTAAACAGAGGGAGTATCAGAAAGCAGAGGAAAGAAAAGGAGTTTAGGCAGATACCGTGAAGCGCCTGTGTATTACTTCTGTCCCTCTAACTCTTTGTCGGCTCCCCCACCACACCTACAAAATCATTCAAAACACCCTTTTACTGGCTCTTCTTCACTTGATTATCTATCTTCCACATTGCAATTCAGTAGCTCAGGAATATGTGGATTGTGACTTGCCCGTTAGAGGAAATACGTCAAATTTGACCTTGGACAAAGTAATTTGGATCGTTCTACACCCAAGGTCATCAGACTATGCCCTGTAAACTAAATCTAGCCAACAGCCTGTTTTTCTACTGCCCACAAGCTACGCGTGGCTTTTACATTGGCCAATGCTTAGAAAAAAAAGAAAAAGAAAATTACTATTCTGTTACATGTAAAAATTATATGAAATGCAAATGTCAGTTTCCATAAATAAAGTTTAAATGGAACACAGCCATGAACATTCATTATGGCCTGTCTATGCTGCTTTGGTGTTTGAATGGCAGACCTCAACAACAGTGACAGAGACTTAATGGCCCACAAAGCCGAAAATATTTGCCATGTAGAACCTTAGAGAAATAGTTTGCCAGCCCATAAGGTATACAACCCACAGTATCATGGCTCCTTCCCTAAAGTGCAATTCTGGGAACCTCAGATTGTTTCTTTTTCAAATGCTATACATTTTGACACAAATATTACTTTATTCTCTTCTCTTAGCCTTTGTTAAATTATTGATTTTAGGTTGACTCAATCGCGTTACCCCCATAACAGTTTCCATATTGCCTCAAAATAAGAAATGTTTCTTAAGCTCTAGTTTTTCAATGGCAATGAAGTAACCATGAGCCATGAGCATATTTTCATATATGAGAAATCTAAACATATTTCATTTGAGTTTTAAGAAATCAACAAATATCAACACCTGATCCTACTCATGTCTGTTTTTAAAACCAGGGGATTCTGTCATTTATTTTGGTCATTTTTCCTTCCCCCAAGACAATTGCTGTAATAATAAACCAGAATATTTTAGGGCAGATAGAGCCCTAAATGTATTCTTTTTTCCTAAATGTACTTTTTAAAATATAAAACTCTCCATGTATGATATTGGATTAAACAGAAACCGTTCTCCCTTTCCAAAGTCAAGACATGAACATTGTCAGTCACCCTCCTGCTTTCTCTTAGTATAACGTACCACAATAAGAAATCAAAGATGTTGCTCTATGAAAATCAAATGAAGTATTGATTGATTGATCACGTGAAGTATTGCTGCTCTGTTCCTCAGGAATATCTTCTCAGAGTTGACTGGTCACAACTGGAACAAGATGCTTCCTGAGAAACTTCTGGATCTCCTTCCAAGAATGCTCCTGGGCAGCGGCATGTAGGGTCACCTCTCCACCCCAGTGAATGGACAGGTGGAGGCTGGAGATCTTTGAAGCACAGCACAGTGGGGAATAGGGAGGCTCTAACAGGTGGCCTGCCCCAGGGTAAGATAGCAGGGTCCAGTTGTTCTTCCCGTATCTGCTCAGCTGTTGGGTGGCTTGCTCAGCATACACTTTGCTGTTGAGATTCTTATCATCTTCTCCCACAATGAAAAGGAAATGTCCCTGGGCCTTTTCAATGGGGAGAAGAGACGTCTCACTGGCTTCACGTCTAGCTTCCTCAAAGCTGTGCTGGAACTCTGCTAACCCCAAGGCATTGATGGACAGCGATTGTGGAGAGATGGCTAAGGGCTTACTTATCTGACCATGATATACCTGTGGAATGCTCAATATGAAGTTGGGCCCATTAATAAGCACAGTAGCTGTGACTTGTTTTAGGTGTATAGCCATGGAGAGTCCAATCTCTGCACCTTTGCTTATGGAAACTATGCCAATGCCTGGGCCGAGGACCTAAAAATAATGGAAATGAGATGTTGATTCTGTCTACCATTTAGCAAAATGCTACCACCTCAAATAACCAAAGAACTTGAACAACCAGTAGGAACCAAGCAAGGACTAACCCCACCCACATGCCCAGTTCTAGAGTTCTGGAATACATGATGAACGTTCAAAGGAAATACTCCTTCAAAAACATATCAGGCCTTCCAAATTAAATACTATGGATTCAGCGTGGTGTTAGGCACTGAGTTTAAAATGCCCTAAAGAAATACCAATGTAGTAGGAAAAAGAAGAAAAAGGCCCGTAACTCATGTGAATAACAGAAGTCAAGTTACAGTTGATCGGTCAACACCGTTGTACCAATTCTAGGGTCTCTAGAAGTCCAGAGGAAAGGGTACTCTATAGGAAAAGACTGAGAAAAAAGATGAGTTTAGTAGAACAGAGAATGGAAACGTGAGCAGAGGATTCTAGCTCTGCCGTGGTTGCCCTGGAAGGTTTCTCCTTTAGAGAAAGGTTTCATAAAGGAAGCCTGGCTCAGCTTCCTCTTCCGCCTTCAGTCATCAAGCAGGCATTTTTAAAAAAAGATTTATTTCTTTGGCAGAGACAGAGAGAAAGAGCATACACAAGCAGGCAGAGAAGTAGGCAGAGGGAGAGAGAGAAGCAGATTTCTCTGCTGAGCAGGAACGCCTGATGGGCTCAATCCTGGGACCCTGGGATCATGACCTAAGATCATGACTCAATGACTGAGCCACCCAGGTGCCCCTAAGCAAGCGAGTTTAGATTGTCCCACCCTGTACTAACCGCCGGAGGACACAGAGGGGAAAAAAGGCGTAAGTCATCTTTTATCATCAAGGAACTCACTGCCCGATGGAGAGACAGGAGGGAAAAAAACAGACAATTAGAGTAGCTTACAAATTCTGCGATATAAGAATGCACATAGGCAAGGCTGCCAACCCAGATTACCAGGGAATAAAGCAGGATCAGGGAAAGATTCTCAGAGGAAATGGGCTACAATTTGGACCTTTATACAAAAAAAAAGTCAGGCGGGGGCGACAAACAAGAAGGGAAGTTATTGTATGCTGTGTAGTGGACACCAATAAGAACTATTCTCTTTTTCTTTTATGGGGCATGTATATTGCCCCAGGGGGTAGATTCTGATGGATCTGAACCTATTCCCCTATGCAATATATATATATTTTTTCAGCCTCTTTGGAAGGCCAATACATTCTACCTGAGGTCCTATCCTGTATATTAAGAGGGGTGACCGGAATCATCTCCTTTTGAATTAAAAAGACCTTTCAAGCTCTGAAGTTCCACGTCTTAATATGAAAGATACAGAGTCACAGTTACTGCAATGAAAGGTGAGAACTCAGAATGGATTTGGCCAGGGAAGACAGAGTAAAAGGAAGTACAACACAGATCAACAACAACAACAACAAGTGACTCAGTTGTGTGCAGACATTTGGCAGAACACCAGCTCTTGTTATAACTTCTGCCACCAAATTTGGGATCAGGGAATTTAGAATGCTTAGAAGACACTTAAAATCAACAGATGGAGAAATAAGATCTATAAGGAATTGAAAGGTGGGTGGTCTCTCTTCTCACAGAAGAGAGAGCATGAAGCAGGCTTAGTGGAAGTAGTAAGAGCCTAGGAGAGAAATCTGGTTTCCAAGTCTCATTAGTCATTGACTAACTTTGGGAAGTCATTAGTCATTGGCTGACTTTGGGAAGAACGCTGAGGGAAAAGTCATGCAGCAAGTATAAGGGAAAGCAGGCTAAGGAAGTGAACAGCAGAATCACGGAACCTCATTTCTCATCTAAGCCAAGCAGAAAACGCAGCACAATATAGCTATTTAAAAATTCAATGCATCAGTAGATTGTTAGTGATTATTGCTCATCTTATTACTGTAATTCTGATCATATTTTGGATGATCCTTTATATGAAATAGGGTGTGGTACAGAGACTTAATTTTACTTGGATCAGTTCTTTTATTTTTTGGACTTTATTTATTTATTTGTTTGGGGGGGGGCATAAGCATGAACAAGGGAAGTGCTGAGCAGGGAGTCCGATGTGGGACTCCACTCTACAACCCCGGGGTCATGATCTGAGCTGAAGGCAGACATTTAACCAACTGAGCTACCCAGATACCCATAGAGCAATTTTTTTGTTTTAAAGGTTTTATTTATTTGACAGAGACGGAACACAGCAGGGGGAGTGGGAGAAGCAGGCTTCCCATAAGCAGGGATCCCAATGTGGGGCTAGATCCCAGGACCCTGGGACCCTCTGGGGTCATGAGCGGGGCTGAAGACAGATGCTTAAGCAGCTGAGGCACCCAGGCATCCAAGACGCAATGGCTTTAGATTCAGATGGAACTGAGTTGCATTTCTGTCTCTACCCCATCCGGTTGTGGGAATTTGGACAAGCTTCTAACCCTTTCTAACCCTGAATCTCTTCATCTATTAAATACTATGGTGGTGATGCTATTTCGAAAGGTTCTTGTGAGAAGTAAAGGGGATAATACAAGTGAAGAGCTTACTAGAGTAATTAGCAATACACATCCTCAATAAATGTAATTCTTATTATTATCACCTTCTCTGATTATTATTATAGTCACCAGACTGTACAAGACAGATAATCTTCCTTTGAGGAGTGAGTCTGATTTTTAGCTATTGGAGAGGACTTAATTATAATGCTGTAGGACTTCCCAATCCATACCTTCTTTAAGTTCTAAAATGTGCTTTTCCTGCTATATTAGGGTTGCTGCATATTATCCCTTGTTAATTGCTGATATTTTTTTCTTAGTGAGAATTGCTCAGGGCACCTGGGCAAATAAATAAAAACTTTAAAATAATTAAATGAAGCCATTCCATCATGGACACAGGCTAATTTCCCATTTTGTCTTTCTGAGCAAAAGACATTGGGTGGGAAAGAAATCATGTGAATAAGATGGCTATGTCATAGAACTTCCAGTTCACTGAGGAGAATCATACTTGGAAGTTACGGGAAGCCACAGGGTGTAATGGTTATTTGAAAACAGGGACTAAGAGGCACCTGGGTGGCTCAGTCGTTAAGCGACTGTCTTTGGCTTGGGTCATGGTTCCAGAGTCCAGGGATCGGGCCGTATTGGGCTCCCTGCTTGGCAGGAAGCCTGCTTCTCCCTCTCCCACTCCCCCTGCTTCTGTTCCCTAACTCGCTGTGTCTCTCTCTGTCAAAAAAATAAACACAATCTTTAAAACAAACAAACAAGGACTAAAAGAAAAGGCAAAAATTACCTTAGGATGTCTCAGGAGAAAGTTGACAGCTTCCTCAAAATAATCTAATTCTGTCTTTTCTGGTTGGGCAGGCAAATCTTCATAGTTAAAGTAAGCCAAGGCCAAGGAGGCAAAGCCACGACTGGCCAGGAGACTGGCCCGGTACTCAATCAGCCCACCAATACCACCAAACAAGTCAATTATCCCTGGGAAACGGCCCTCTCCTGAGAAACAAAAAACAAAACAAAGCTGAGGTTAAGGGGAAGGGAAGGAAATGAGAAGAAAAATACGACAACACAAAGAAATGCATCACAAATTCTGGAATTGAAGCATAAATTTTCAGTAGAATCCCCAAGTTTTCAGCTTTGTATCTGGGGCAGAACTAAAGCTGATTGAATACATTAATGGAACATAGTATCAGGAAGGCTGATTGGGAGCCATGTTCACTGACAAGTTTAATCTCTGTAGCCAAGGGGTCCTGAGGACTCACAGTGGTTCATTTCTGTAGTATTGGAGTACAGAAAGCCATTGAAATTAGGCAAGCACTTTTTAACCTATGAAAAGGTACACAATTGGGCTTTAGGAAATCAGTGAAGGTCCTGAAATTATATGCAAAATATAGGTTTAAGTGGGTCTTTCTTTCTTTTCTTTTCTTTTCTTTTTTTTTTTTTAAGAGAGAAAGCATGCAAGCTGGGATGGGGTGGCACGGGGGAGGGGCAGAGGGAAAGGGAGAACTCTTAAGCAGCCTCCGTGCTCAGCAGGGAGCCTAACAGGGGTCTCAGTCTCAGGATCCTGAGATATGACCTGAGCCGAAACCAAGAGTAGGACGATTAACCAACTGAGCCACTCAGGGACCCCTATGTGTGCATTTTACTAATGAAAGCCTCTACAGATTTAATTGAGTTCTCAAAGTATATATAACTCAAAATATATGACTTCAAAGAAAGCTATTGAAATGACTGTTAGCTAAAATCTGGACTTCACACTGCTCTATTCCACTCATCTGACAACAGCGACAAAATCTTACAGTCAAGCAGGTGTAAATGGTAAGACCTTCCATGTGACAACAATCTGTTTATTCCCTGAAACTTAACACTGGTAAAGAGTAGGGATGGTCAGAGTGTCATTCTACACACGCTCTGTGTAGGCAGCTAGTTTTCTAAATAAAGCAAAAACAAATTTATGATGCACTTCTTGGAGGCACTCTAGTCTCCAGTAAGTGATTTTAACGGAGGTAGACTTGTCCCATCTATGGAGGCATCTGGCTGGCTAAGTCAGTAGCGCATGTGACTCTTGATCTTGGGGTTGAGTTCAAGCCCCATGTTAGTACTTAAAGAGATAAGTAAGTGAGATGTTACTTAAAAATAAAAATGTTTTTTAAAAAGTGTGACTTGATTTAAAGGATATTGGGAGTTTTCAAAACAAAACATTGCTATGTTTTCTCATCTTGAGAAAGGGAGCAATAAAATGGTACTAAATATATCTTCGCTTTAAAATACCACTTCAAGGAACGCCTGGGTGACTCAATTGCTTAAGCGACTGTTTTCGGCTCAGGTCATGATCCCAGGGTCCTGGCATCGAGCCCCATGTCAGGCTCCTTGCTTGGCAGGGAGCCTGCTTCTCCCTCTCCCTCTGCCTGCTACTCTGCCTGCTTGTGCTCTCTCTCTCTCCTCTCCTCTGTCAAATAAACAAATAAAATAAAATACATTTTTAAAAATACTGCTTCAATAAATGAATAAAGTTGCTTTTCATCTCCTGATTGCCAGGAGGAGGGAGGACTTAAGAGTAACGAGCCTCGGGGCGCCTGGGTGGCTCAGTGGGTTGAGCCGCTGCCTTCGGCTCGGGTCATGGTCTCAGAGTCCTGGGATCGAGTCCCGCATCGGGCTCTCTGCTCGGCGGGGAGCCTGCTTCCCTCTCTCTCTCTGCCTGCCTCTCCGACTACTTGTGATTTCTCTCTGTCAAATAAATAAATAAAATCTTTAAAAAAAAAAAAAAGAGTAACGAGCCTCTGATCATGGAAGAATGTTGTAGTTGAGAATTGTTTTGAGCCCTGACTCAATCCTCTTTTCGCCCCACACAGTTCAATGCTCTTTTGTATCTATCCCCACAGAACAAGCAGGACACACAGAACATGCAGTATCCTCGAGGATTCACCAAAAGTACCCTCTAACCCAGCACATCACCCAGGTGATGGGGATATCACTGATATGTAGATTTTTAACTGAGGTGGAATAGGAGAGGCACAGACATTTGTGCCACTTACTTTCCCATCCCTACACACAATGATGGTGTCTCTATGCTAATTACTAGGTGTACAAATACTGAGATTTATGACTGTACGTGTCAGGATGATTGTAGAAAGGGAAGCTTTTTATTTTTTTTTTTAAAGATTTTATTTATTTATTTTCAGACAGAGATCACAAGTAGGCAGAGAGGCAGGCAGAGAGAGAGGAAGGGAAGCAGGCTCCTGCCTAGCAGAGGGCCTGATGCGGGGCTTGATCCCAGGACCCTGAGATCATGATCTGAGCCGAAGGCAGAGGCCTTAATCTACTGAGCCACCCAGCCACCCCGAAAGGGAAGCTTTTATTCCTTCTACATCATCTATAACTCTATGCTGTCAAGAACCACCTTGAACACTTCAGGCTTCCTTTACCAATCTCACTTCTACATGTTTCTGTTTCTGAAAGCAGAGAGAGAGGCAGTACATTCTGATGATACGATGGCTGTGTCCCAGATAGAAGCTCATGCTTAAAGAAGGGGCTCTCAGACACACCTGAGACCCGGACCTGTCGAGGGCTACTTCTGGGAAATTGACTTTGCTTCACTCAGTCCCACAATAAAACCTGAGAAATGTACCAGTACACGTTTTGAACCACTTACTGGTATGTGGAAATCACTGCGGGAAACTGACTTTTCTGGTAGGGACCATGTTGTGTATCTGCAGATGTATGGAATGTCCTATAAATACGCAATATTTATGGAACTAGAGAGTATAGAGTCTCTTTGCATCCTCTATATTTGTTGCAACATTTCAGTCCGTTGTATCACCAGCTTATTTGATTCAATGACCTACACCTAAGTTGAAACTCAGGCAAGACAGAACTCCCAAAAGAAGCTGGGACACAATCAATATCAGGAGGTGAATCTTCAGGGAGTTGCCTTTAACACAGATGGATTTCACATAAATCCAAAGCTATGAAGACCCATAATTCAGGGACTCCATAAACTACATATAGTCATATCCTTAGACAAACTCCAGAACTGTTGAGATCCAACTTGAGTTGGAATGTGGCCTCACCATATTCTTGTTCTGACCCAGAGTTAGCCCTGATTCTAAGGCTGGAAAGGACTATACTATATACTATCCATATGCAAGTTAAACCTCTAGAAGGATTAGGCACTGGAAAGAGGGAGCACAAGGATGACAGTAACCAGGTTAATTTTACTCACCAGGAGGGAGGAAGAGGGTTCCCCGAAGAGGGCCTTCCCGAACTTGGATCCGTTTGACACCAGGTGCTACATACCACCTCTCCAAAGTCAGGCTGACTTTTGGAGCAGTGGTGGCGATGTCGGATAATTGCAAATTTGAATCATAAAGTTTTATTTGGACCAGGAAGGGGCTATTCACCACATCTTTTTTCATCAATTTCATTAAAAGTTTTTCAGGTTTCAGGGACCAGAAGAGACCCATAGGGTGGACTCCGATGTAGTCACCTCCCAGCGAAGGGGCCTGCTGCAGGTCTACCTCCCCAGCTTCATTGGCCTTATAGTAGGCTTGAGAATGAAACAGGTTCCCCTTCTCATCTGCCAGGGAGGCCTGAAGAATCACTACTTGAAAGGGAGACAGGCCAGTAGCACGAATGTGCACGGGTTCATCAACAAGCGCACTTGCAGGGGTAGCTGTCAGCTGAATCATTGTCACAATGAGGCACCTGGGATGATTCTCAGTAACGTTTGTAGTAAGACCTGGATGTAAAAAAATATATACATGGGAAAATTAAATAAGACAGTGATAAGATTAAGGAAAGGTGAACTGGACCAGGAACCTGGCTGCTTGGGATTCAGCTCTAAAAATATCCTGATATAGGGGCGTCTCGGTGGCTCAGTCCTTAGATGTCTGCCTTCAGCTGGGGTCGTCATCCCAGGGTCCTGGGATCAAGCCCTGCATCAAACTCCCTGCTCAGTAGGGAGCCTGCTTCTCCCCCGCCCCCCAATCTCCCTGCTTGTGCTCTCTCTCTTTCTGTCAAATAAACAAATACAGGGGCCCCTAGGTGGCTCAGTGGGTTAAAGCCTCTGCCTTCAGCTCAGGTCGTGATCCCAGGGTCCTGGGATCGAGCCCCGCATCGGACTCTCTGCTCAGTAGGGTGCCTGCTTTCCCCTCTCTCTCTGCCTGCCTCTCTGCTTACTTGTGATCTCTCTCAAAATAAACAAACAAATAAATAAACAAACAAGTAAATACAAATAAATAAACAAACAAACAAGTAAATACAAACAAATAAATAAACAAACAAACAAGTAAATACAATAAAATAAATAAATAATAAATAAAAATATCCTGATATTATCTGCAAGTGCAAGATACCGGAGAGCTTTTAGCAAATATGTGGAAGACATAAAACAAGTAGATGCCTTTTATAGTAATTATGAACCAGAGTGGAGGAAGCAACAGCCAAATAGGCACAAATGATATCAGCACATCCAAGGACGATCTCACAATTGGCCATCCAGAGCCCTTGAAAAGTTAGATGCAGTAGAGGACAAGAGTGAGATGTGCGGCTGAAAATTGGGTTTGTTGGGGTGCCTGCGTGACTCCATCGGTTAAAGTTCTGAGTCTTGATTTCAACTCAGGTCATATTCGTAGGGTCCTGGGATTGAGCCCCATGTCGGGCTCCCTGCTCAGCACAGAGTCTGCTTGTCCCTCGCCCTCTGCTCACCTCACTTGCAGTCTCTTCCTCACTCTCTCAAATAATTAAATAAATAAATACGCTTCTTAAAGAAAAAAGAAAAGAGGGGATTTGTTAAACATCTACATATATGGAGCTGGTGACTCTGCTACTAAGAGAGCATGAAAACCAGACAAATCTTCCCAAAAGAATGAGGACAAACTCTTTGAGGAGAACAAGGAGGTTGACGTACGTGTTACTCCCTAAAGAAAAAATACTCACAGCTTCGTAGTTAGACTTCTCCAGGCATAAGCAAAACCAGATGCTGACAGAACCTTCAGGTACAGAAAAATTTGCTAAGCTTTTCATAATCTTTGTCTTAAAGATTAAGGAATGCCTTTCCCCTTCGGGTTAGTGTGAAGAAAGTCACAAAAATGGCCATTGTTTCCATTCTAATAACCTAAACTTACCTAGATAAAGACAAAATGAAATTTTTTTTTTCTTAAACTCATTAGATTGCCAAGAATCTAAATGAATTAAATTCCAGTGAGTGATAGGTTCCTCCTACGAGAGAGGAAACTTTCTCTTCTACAGAGTGATTTCATCTATGATAAAACAGCAAAAAAGAATCCCCCATAAAGAAAAATGAGGAGAAATGAACAGAACATTTAATGCAATTTTAATGGATGTGTGCAGGCTGTTTTGATAGATTAGAATTCTGAGAGATCCTAGCCAGAGTCCTTCTCCAAGGACTTGGAGATTTGGCCACATACTCTAGGACAATACATCAAAGAAAGCTAGCAGAGGCATGAACAGGGAGAAATCTGTCAGAGGCATTGCAAGTCTTTCGTATAAAGCAAAGCAGCTAACTTCCAAAGGAAGGGGGAGATAGCCAAATAGATTTCCCTGGAAAGCCAGAAGTGGGACTACAGAGCAAAGAAATTTCCTTAGTGATCCTTTTTCTAGAAGAATTCTAAACCAGAGAGAAATATCCTACAGTTAGAAAAGCTAGCAACATGGCCATAAAAAGCCAAAGATATCTCAAGAAGTTCACCAATGCTTAGCCCGCAGTTTCTTCTAATGAGGAAGGCCTAATCCCATACCCAGAAATATCTGAAGGCAGTGGTGCCCCGACTCAGGTGGGGCACCTGGGTGGCTCAGTGGGTTAAAGCCTCTGCCTTCGGCTCAGATCATGATCTCAGGGTCCTGGGATTGAGCCCAGCCTCCCCTTCTCTCTCTGCCTGCTTGTGATCTCTGTCTGTCAAATAAATAAAATCTTTAAAAAAAAAAAAGCAGCAGCAAGCCCAGACCCAGGTCAACCACAGGTCAGATGGGTTCAGCCTTTAATTCTTTTTTTTTTTAAATTTTTTTAATTTTTTAAGATTTTATTTATTTATTTGACAGACAGTTCACAAGTAGGCAGAGAGGCAGGCAGAGAGAGAGGAGGAAGCAGGCTCCCCACTGAGCAGAGAGCTCAATGCTAGGGTGATCCCAGGACCCTGGGATCACTACCTGAGCTGAAGGCAGACACTTTAACCCACTGAGCCACCCAGGTGCCCCTCAGCCTTTAATTCTAACATCCTGACACTGTAGGGCTTTGCTCTTTTCTTGAGGTAAATATTACTTATTCTGGTCACTTCTTTTATATGAAATATCTGGAGTATGATTGTAAATATTATAAGACAGAAGAGAATCAAGAAAATTGATCCATGATGATGATGAGAGCAAACAGTCCATAACAAGAGGCACAGAAATAGCCAAGAGAGTGGAATGATTAGAAAGGAACTTTGTTGTGGTGTTTTTTTATTCGTTTTTTGGGGGGTAGGGGTGGGGGGATAGAAGACAAAGAGAGCACCCTTTCCCTTGTCTGTGTCTCTCTGTCTCTCAAATAAATGAAATCTTTAAAAAAAAAATGTCTTTAATATGTAAACACACATACTCATGTGTGTATTTAAATGCACTTAAAAGACTTTAAAATAAAAATAATAATGTCCGCTCGCCTCCCGCTCGCCTCCCGCCCGCGGAGCTGAGCTGCGAAGCGGGCCGGGCTGGCGCAGAGAGCACGTCCCCCAACGGGCACGGGCGCAGACGCGCGCGTTCCTGGGGCTCCGCGGTCAGGTGGGTGTCCCTGCGGGGTCAGGCCTGCTGCTTCTAGCTCGCTGCCAGAGAATCTTCCTCGCAATTACTGCAGTTGACTGCATCTTTTCTCCTAGTCTTTTCCCTAAGATGAAGACAAAGAAGTAATAATTCCTACAAAAGAGAGAAGAGCAATATCTTAAAGTTATCTCTGCCATCTGGTCCTTTGGTCGGACGGCCGCCTCCACGAACAAAATGTCTTTAAGATTCCCTGGCTCGTTTGGAAAGACTAACAACATTAAGAAAAATTAACGAACCTCAAGAACGGTCTGGTTACCTGAGGTCAACCACTATCAGAAAGCAGATGATCCTTCTAATATATCATCAAAGGGACAATAGTGGCCTAATGCTATGTCACAATGCCTGTGTCATTCACTTCACTTCATCTCATCACTAGGCATTTTATCCTCTCACATCAAAAGAAGAAGGGTTCAACGAATAAACAAAGAGAAAAATTGTCCTACCCCGAACACAAAGTCTCGGATTTACACAACTCTGAACAGACCTAGTTACTTAACAACCGCTAAAGTGAATTAAAAAAAATAAATAAATGCGGACATATGTTAAAAATAATAATAATAATAATAATGTCTTCTGGGGTTTAAAGAACACATAGAAATATAACAACAAAAAGGTGGGAATGCAGTTAATAGAATTATATTAAGATTATTATCTTATTATTATTATTTTTTAAAGATTTTATTTATTTATTTATTTGACAGAGAGACACCACAAGTAGGCAGAGAGGCAGGCAGAGAGAGAGAGAGGAGGAAACAGGCTCCCTGCTGAGCAGAGAGCCCGATGCGGGACTCAATCCCAGGACCCCAAGACCATGACCTGAGCTGAAGGCAGCGGCTCAACCCACTGAGCCACCCAGGTGCCCCTATCTTATTATTTTTCAAGCAGTACAAGAATATTTGCAGGCAGACTAACAATTTAAAGGCACTATAGGAGCTCAGCCCACGAAGACAGAGAAAGCTGAGCAGCTTAGGTGTTAGAGTAGCTGATGAAAGCAGCAAGCTGAAAACAAGAGTCAAGCTTTTAATCACTTACTGTGAGGGAGAAAGTGCCTGATCAAGATAAGGATGAAGGGTCTGAAGTCGGCAGGTCAGCCAGATGTGGGAGCCCCAAACCAAGGATCCAGCAGTTCTGAAGTCAGGGTAGAGTGAGGGGAAGGGCTGGAAGTAGAAAAGAACTGGTTGCTGAATGAGAGTAAATGAAAATGTTTTCCAGCCTTCTTGCATAAAGAGAGGCCTCAGCACACATAACTGAAGACTTTGGACCTTGAACGAAGGTCTGATGATAAACAGATCTACCATGAAGGATCCTGGGCAGGAAAGGCAAATATGAGGGTCCAACCAGCCTGTGTGACTAGTGACTAGGGAGACCAGTAAGTACCAAGTGTCCAGAGTCCTTGCCTCCAACTTTTTTCAGAGATTGACATGCACTGGTTGTACCCCAAGTCTTGTGCTGGAAGAGCAGCATTCCACCATGATACCTGACAATTAAAGCCTTTGTAATTGCCTATGGTCAGTTCTGGAAAATCACACATGAGTTTTTAACCAAGAGCTAGACTTCTCAGGTACCTATTATATTCTCTAGAATAACACACACACACACACAAAATATTTGAGTAACCCCAAAAGAAACAGGTGTTCCAGTTACTAGGCTGTGTAATAAACCCCTCAAAAACTTAAAGGTGTACAACAGCTGTTTATTGTGCTCCTATGTTCTGCAGGACACCAGGACACCAGGACACCAGGCAAAGGCTCAGTGAGATCAGCCATCAGTTGCAAAGACAAAAAGCTTTTGGAGACTACTAAACCAGTTCTCACAATTGTGTAAGAGTGAAGGAAGCTGAAAGAAAGATGACTGCCAATCGATAATTTAGGCAAGTTCAAATCTGGAACTGCTATTTGCTATACTATGTGTAAATCCTCCTGCATTTTTAGAGAGAGGACACTGCCTGGTAAGAGTAGGGATGAGAATGAATATGACAGCTGAATTATTCCAGATTAAGAAGGGAAATAGAGTGGTAGTTGAAGTATGGGCCAAGAGTTTGCTTTGTGGCCCACCTCACATTCCTCGAGAACTCTACTTTGCATTAAGAACTCAAAAGCAAGTAGTGTACTTTGAGGGGTTTCCAGGAAACATAAGCACCGAGGAACAATGGGAAGTATCTAATAAATTGTTGGTTGAGGGCTGACTGGTGGGGGAAGAAGGAGCCTTACTTTCCCACCACTTCCATCCTGCCATGCTGAGAGGTAAAATGGACTCTGGAGGCCCCAAAAAACTGTCAGGCACAAGAATCCAAGGTCTGATATTGTGAGTCAGGCTTGTGCACTAATACCACTAGGAGAAGTCTATACAGACAAGGTATTGACAGTATCTGCTAACATTGTGTTCTGTTTTTAATGTGTGTGTGTGTGCACGCGCGCACGCGCATGTGCGTTCAGAGGGAGAGAGCAAGAGATGGGGTAGACACGGGCATGAATACATGCTGATGAGAATGAGCCAACTAATGAGAGACAAGTGCTGAGAATGAAAATCTGATGGTGAATAAGACATTTTCCCCCGAGAAGCTTAAAAACAAGTGATTTTATAGCCCCAAAGTACTCTATTTCCCTTGTAAACTTATTTAAGAAATTGAGTATACATAAGGCACACAGAAATACATGGCAGTCAGGAATGGAATTTATATCTCCAATTCTTAGTAAAACTGATTAGTAGTTCAATAAGAATTTATCAAGGGTCTACACTATGATAATCATGGAGAGATTAGACACAGTCCGACTTTAAATAAGCCTAAAGGTGGGGCGCCTGGGTGGCTCAGTGGGTTAAAGCCTCTGCTTTCGGCTCAGGTCATGGTCTCAGGGTCCTGGGATCAAGCCCTGCATCGGGCTCTCCGTTCAGCAGGGAGCCTGCTTCCTCCTCTCTCTGCCTACTTGTGATCTCTGTCTGTCAAATAAATAAATAAAATCTTAAAAAAAAAAAAAAAGCCTAAAGGTGTAGACTTCCTTCCATACATTATCCATTAAGTTTCTACTTAAATATCACATGGATCAACCAGTTTTCCTGAACAGAAAGAAAGTAAATGAAAAGTCATTAGCCTTAGTTCAACTTATAATTCTTTTCAAACATCATCACTTTTTCCTTCATATCCTCAGTTTATTACATTTCACTACCAGAAAGTATTCTTGAATTGCATAAATATGTAAGACCTTTAAGAAATATCCTCGCATAATGTAATTCTAACAAACCATTCATCTGACATTAAATCACCCTTCAAATAATATAAAAAGAAGACCACAATTCAAAATCCCAGACTAAGAGAGTTTCTTCTACAATATCCTAGGAAACAGTTTTAGAAAGAGGGAAAAATATTAATGGAGATGGGGGAAGATAGAATAAAGAAAGGCTAACAAATAATTTCAGAGTCATTCTTCCCCAGAAATATAAATCCTGGCTTGATATCTTCATAATCACAAATCCCTGTTGGTATCTTCTGTAAACAAACTCCAACAGAGTTTGTGCCCTTATCGGAGCACTCTTTGAACTCCATAGCTGAGGTTGTAAAATGGGCAAAAAGACTATTTGTCTGCATGAACTGCTAAATTCCAAACACTGAAATTAAGAATCTGACTTTACTTCTCATTCAAGACCTGAGACTTTAACACATTTCCAATCAGCCCAGAGGAGAGATAGCCCTGATTACAAGCTAAAAAGTACCTGACATATTCCCCTCTAAACTTCCTTTTCCTCAATAAAGAAGAATGGCGCTATCTAGAGTCCTCTTATAAGTCAAAACCTCAAATATGTCTTTGCAGTCTAACCAAACTAATGAAGCACTGTCTCCCTCTCTAAATAAATAAATAAATAAATAAATGTGGGGTGCTTGTGTGGCTCAGTCTTTGAGCCTCTGTCTTAGGCTCAGGATCAAGCCCACACTGGATTTCCTACTCGGCAGGAAGCCTGCTTCTCCATCTCCCACTCCCTCCCCTTGTATTCCCTCTCTCACTGAGTCTCTCTCTGCCAAATAAATAAATAAAATCTTAAAAAAAAAAAAAAAGAGGAAAGTAAACCTAAATTAGAAGAAAGGAAGTAAGAAAAGTGTATTAGCAATGAAACAGAAAATAAACAATAGAAAGAAATGAACAAAGACGAATCTGGTTCTTTGAGGAGGCCGACAAAATTGATGAACTACAAGCCAGAATGATCAAATAAAAAGAATAAAATTTAAATGCCCAAAATGAAAGGGGGTTATCATTGCAGATACAATAGACCATGAAGAGGAAAATAAGAGAATATTATGAACAATTTTATGCTAATTTGACAACTTAGATGGAGTGAATAAATTCCTTGTAAAATACAATTTAATAAAGAACTGTTTCAAAGTAAAGGAGAGCAAGTGAAGATGATAACAAAAATGTAAAGCATGAACCACGATTAGATCCTCTATCAGGAGGTAAAATTACTATAAAGGTCATTTCTGGGGCATCAGTGAAAATTGAATATGAACAATGTATGATTAGTATTGCTTCAGTGTTAAATATTTTGAATTTAATATTTCCTGATGGAAAATAAATTTCATGGTAGCTGCAGTTTGCTACTATTCAACTAACATTGGAATTCTGCTGAATCAGAAGTTAATTTTAGAGACTACTTTTGAACCTAGAAATCATACAAGTAAAAAAAAACTTTAGGACTTTTGCACTGTGAAATAACCTAATAAAAATAAGATAGAAAAGTGACTGCAGATAAGATAAGCTCATGTTTGCAGGTATGACTGAGTTCAAGGTACCTGTCATTTAATCTCTTAGGATATACAGAACATATGTTAATGGGATTACAAATCAAAGAAGTAGGACAGGGGTGTCTGGCTGTCTCAGTCAGGACAGTATGTGAATCTTAATCTTGGCATCATGAATTCAAGCTCCACTTTGGGTGTAGAGCTTACTTTAAAAAAATACTGCCAAGGGCGCCTGGGTGGCTCAGTGGGTTCAAGCCTCTGCCTTTGGCTCAGGTCATGGTCCCAGGGTCGTGGGATCGAGGCCCGCATCCGGCTCTCTGCTCAGCATGGAGCCTGCTTCCTCCTCTCTCTCTGCCTGCTTGTGATCTCTTTTTCTGTCAAATAAATAAATAAAATCTTATAAAAAATACTGCCAAAAGGATGACTTATACATACTTATAAACAAACAAAGAAGACCACGTTGCCCATTCCTAGGTTCAAAGTCAAGAAATTTAGTGGAATGACTTCCACTTCTGAGTAAAAGGGAGTTTTATGGCAGACCAATACACAAAAAACTGAAAAAGTTGTATTTTTTAAAAAATAGATAAAAATAAAAGCAAAAAACGGGCAATAACTTAAATATCCAGTAATAGCATGATTGAAAGATTATAGTGGTTCTCCGCACCCTTAGCTAGATTCACTTTCCAGTTTGATTTACCTTTGGTCAACCCCAATCAGGAAGCAAACAATACTTCTGATGTAAATCAGGTCAATAGCAGCCTACCTAATTCTACATCACAACACCTGGGTTATTCACCTCACTTCATCTCATCACAAACAGGCATTTTATCATCTCACCTCATCCTAAGAAGGGTGAGTATAGTACAATATATATTTTTTAAAGATTTTATTTATTTATTTGACAGAGAGAAAGAGATCACAAGTAGGCAGAGAGAGGAGGAAACAGGCTCCCCACAAAGCAGAGAGCCTCTGAGATCACGATCTAAGCCAAAGGCAGAGGCTTAACCCATTGAGCCACCCAGGTGCCCCCAGTTTAGCCCAATATTTTGAAAGACCACCTTCACATAACTTTCATTACAGCATATTGTTATAATTCTTCTATTTAATATTAGTTATGGCTAATTTCTTGCAGTACCTAATTATAAACTTTCATAGGTCTGAATGTATAGGAAAAAATATAGCATATATAGGGTTAAATACTATCCAGGGTTTCAGCATCCATTGGGGGCCTTGAGATGTATCCCCCAATGGTTAAGAAAGGTCTACTGTACCTAACATTCAGTTACAGAGGTTATTAGTCAAATTTATTACTCTTAAGGCTATCTTAAAATAAGCAGAAATGATCATAGAGTGAAGGGAACAGGACAATGTGACAGTAAGTTTTAAAATATAGGAAAAAGGTTTTTCATTTGGAAATACACGAGTATGTTAGTGATTATCGGAGTAGCAAGACCAAAATGGTATTGGCTTTCCCAAATGTTTAAAAATGTGCTTTTTCTAATCAGAAAAATGACATTAAAATAAAAAAGAACAGGAGAGGGAGAAGTCTATTTATGTGGCTTGAAATACAACTGTCTGTGCAAATCTATTTCTATTAACACTGAATATTTTATTACCAGGTTTTATGTAAATATATTTACTGAGTTGAAAGGCCCAGCTAACTATAATTGAGAACTCTTTTATACAGCAATTACTTAATTTTTTAAAATGTAAACCATATATAATTATATCATGCTTGGTGACCTCAGTAAACAAGTTAGCAAATCTAATTTAAACTTTTCAGGAAAACCAAAGGTCATCATTGATAGATTTATTGCATTGGACTGTCGAACGGTGACACCTTCTAGTGTTATTAATGGATGTGGTTTATCTTGTCTATTAGCTCAACGTTTCAGGACCACTGCTTCAGGGATGGTACTTTCCCACTTTAATTCTAGGGTCTAGGGTCATGTTACTCAAAACATGAACAGCATTGTGTAGGAGTTTTTAGACATACAGAAGCTCAGGACCCACTCTTGATCTATGTAACCAGAATCTGCATTTTAAAAAGATCTCCAAGTAATTCATATGCACGTTAAATTTTGAGAAACACTGCTCCAGGTTACAAATAAGTCCCTCTGCCTTTATACCCATACACAGCTGGGTTTTGCAGTTCTCCAGGTAAAACCAAGTGTTTTTTCTACACTCCCTTTATTATCTATTATTTCCGTCATGCCCTTTGCACATTTTTCTCTATCTCCAGAAGTAAAAGATGTGCAGGAAATAAGATAATCAAATCCGGTTAAGTTAAATTCAACTATTTCCATACGGAAAACTTTCTCACATAGAAGGAATTTATCAGCTCTGATATTTAAGCTCCAGGGCTTCAGAAACTTCTGATGTTCTTTAATCTGTAGATTATTAAAAATCTCATTGTCCGCTGACATTTATGGGTATGACCATAATGGAACCAATTTTATTAATATGCCAGAATTTATATAACCATCTGACTTTTGCCCACTTCAAAGAAGTTACCCTTGGAAAAGAGAATATATGCAATTTCCTTCATATAAAAATTATCACTTTTCTTTCAGAACTATTAGTGGTCAAGGTAAAATACATGAAATTCCTTCTCTGTCTTATTACTGACTAGCCATATCTGAAGTCTAAACAAAAATAATTCCTGGGCGCCTGGGTGGCTCAGTGGGTTAAGCCGCTGCCTTCGGCTCAGGTCATGATCTCAGGATCCTGGGATCGAGTCCCGCATCGGGCTCTCTGCTCAGCAGGGAGCCTGCTTCCTCCTCTCTCTCTCTGCCTGCCTCTCTGCCTACTTGTAATCTCTCTCTGTCAAATAAATAAATAAATCTTTAAAAAAATAATAATAATTCCTAATTTAATCACTTCCTCAACATCTGTAGTTCAGAACTATATGGTAATTAGCTACTTAAGTATTTCCACAAATTGAGTACCTACACCAAAGTCTGCAAAGACCACCCTAGTGGACATCGGCAGGTACTCCAAGCCAATTTTAAAGTTACAGAAAAGGGGGCACCTGGGTTACTTACTTAAGTGGCCAACTCTGGATTTCAGCTCAGGTCATCAGATGAAGCCCTCCATCATGGCTCCATGCTGGGTATGAAGACTGCTCAAGATTCTCTCTCCCGCTCCCTCTGCATCCCACCCCCTGCCCTGCTAAAGTGCATGCCCCTTCTCTGTCAGAAAAGTGGGACAGAAAAGCTAAAAAGATTTGACATAAGTATCATCTCCTTTTAAGAGAACATTCACTTAGATATAGAATCTGGCATCTCTCTTATTTTAAAAAAAAAGTTATAGCATTTCCTAGTTGGTATATACTCTAATTTTTTCATTCATAATACTTAAATTAAGGAAATGACTAGACAGAGAAGCAACTTTCACCTTTAAAAAAATTTAAAACACACAACACTCTTCAAAAAATGTACTTTAATTCCAAGAGCTTAATCTAGAATGAACACTATCATTTTCTATTTCTATTTGTGAAGTAAAGCAGTGAAAGAAACAACTTACTAAAATAAACAACATAGATTTTTACATTTCTTTTACAAATATCCAAGTTTCCTTATTTGCATTTATCCTATACATAATACCACCTTAGATTTAAGAGTCCTACAGGATTAAAACATGTTATTTTAAAACACATTTTTGCATAAAACATGTTTTATGCCTATGAAGAATAAACATCATGTCTGAACATATAATAGCCTCACATCATAGGAACAAGTTTAATTACTGTGTCCTCCAGAGAAGGAAATTTTCATACACAATTGATGATTTGATTCCATTAAAAAAAATTTTTTTCCAGCGAATGTGAAAAAAGAAAATCCTGCTATTAATTCATGACATGAGGAAAAAAAGAGGTAATTCATTCTTCCACAGAAAAAGTGGGTTTAGAAAACAGTTCTGACAGCATTTTACATGGTAAAGTATCAAGGCTAATAACCAACCCCTTGCTCAGGACAAAATGATTTCAACATGCTTCTCTTCTGAATTGCTCAGTAATCCCAAGTGATTTTTAAATTGGGAGGCAGGTTACCGGCAATAAGTTCATCAAATTTAGATCTATCATGAATAGGCACATTATAGAAATCAAGAACATCTCTGACCCTACACATCTGGTGAAGCCTGGAGTTGGGCACTGCATGGCCCAGGTCATCAGCTAAACGTGCCAACAAACCGAATTTCAGATGACCATCTTCCAGGGACACATCCTGCCAATTACTAGGTATAGATGAGCCAAAAATTTCTTTGACACAAGATTCCACACGACTCTGGAGATCTTCAGGTGGTATGTATGTTCGGCTTCGTAAGGGCGGACACACCAAAATAGGTTCTTTCTTCACCTCTTCCACTGTCTCAGCCACCACTGGCTTTGTTTCTTTTCTGGAATGATCAAAAGCAAATATGTGAATCTTTGGTTACAAGCTGATGAACACCAGACCCAATCTTATCTATCTATCTAAATCAATAAATAATATGCACAGTCACTACTCTCTGGGGCCCTGTGGAGAGAGTAAGATAGGTAGTAGGTACCTGCCTTCGGAAGCTTGTAACTGAACTCGTCTGGTACGCACACACAAAAAAAATTATAGATTTTACATGCTCTAAGAATTCCAAAAACAGGTAAGGAGGTTTCACATGCTCTAAGAATTCCAAGAACAGGTAAAGAGGTAAATCATTTGCCTGGGATTCCCAGTTTCTAAACCCAATCTACCTCTCTAACCTCATCTCTAATCTCCTATATACACTCTGTGCCCTACCCAAACTAAACTACTACATTGTTTCCCTCTTTCCTGGTGTCATGTGTTACCTCAAGTTATATCCTATTGGAAATGGCTATCTTTCATCTTCACCTATAGAATCTTACTTTAAGTCCTAGAACAGAACTGTTCTCTTCCAAGAAGCTTTACTTGATTTGCCCAAATACAACTACAAATTCCTCTGATCTACTGTAGCATATTATATTGCTGTAACAGTATATCGCATCCTACCTGAGTTTTAATTTTTTTACATTCTATTTCTCTTACCAGGTCAGGGTTTCTGAGCTCAAATACTGACATTTTAGACCAGATAATTCTTTGTTGTAGGGTGCTATCATGTTCATTGTCAGAGTCCAGCAGCATCCCTGGCCTCTGTCCAGGATAGGGTAAATGCCATAGCATTCCTGTCCTCTAGTCATAACCAAATGACACTGCCAAATGTCCAGATGGGTAACTTATCCCTGGATAAAAATCACTGTACCAAATTATAAACTCGTTTTATTTATCATAAAGACCTGTTTTATTGATCTGCAGTCCTTTGAAAACTGCATGAATAACTGTTACTGAGTACATGAGCCCATGTCAGGAAATCTGCCCGATACACTACTTCAGTGCTTAATGAAATACTAGCTGATCTGACTCTTGTTTTCCATGGAGTTGGTAACAGACTGGGATGGGTCATCCTTACAGAAATGGGAAGCAGCAGAAAAAAAGATGTCTGGGGGGAAAAAAGAAGAAAGAAAGAGAGAGAGAGGAAGGTAAAGAGGGAAGGAAGGAAGGAAGGAAGGATGGATGGATGGATGGATAGATGTCTGGCCAAGAATATGGTTTGTTGCACTATTTTCCTTCGCCTACTTAAAGATTCTTCCAACAATTTAGCCCTCATTCTGCATCAACTCTTTATCATTTTCTTCTACCTACTACAGAGTTTCCAAGGCACACAATAAGCTGTTAAAAAATCTCCCATCTTCAAAGAAAAACAAAAATACTCCTTAGACTCCGTGTTCTTACCAATCTCCCGGAGTTGTCTATACTTTCAGTGTCTACTTCATCACCTCCCATTTTCTCCTCAAACTACGCCAGTAGTATCATCAGAATGAAATGTAATCCATTCTTCCCATCTCTGTAATCTAGTACACTGCTCTAGTTTTCTCCATAATTTACCATTTTTTCAAAATTATATCCCACGTTTGTGTTTTTGCCTCCATCAGAATATATGCTCTATGAAGACAAATATTTAGTCGGACTTATTAACAACATCTAAAACATCTGACACAGAGTAGACACTCTATGAATTTGTGATGACTGAAACAAACCTGAAGATCTGAGATACTACTACTCACCAAAAAAGAGGGGAAGCTAATAAATCCATAAACAGATGACAAAAATCCTTCCGGATGGAAAGAGTTTTTGCTTGAACCCTGAGGGCATAAATGGTTCCCTGAAGTTCCCACAAGTTTTGAGGTCCTAACACTGTGAGTCAAAACAGATTTACCTTCAAAATATTCCACAAGGTGCTGTGGGAGAAGCAGCAGACGGGGAATCAGAGACCTGGGTTCTGGTCCCAGCTCTGCCATTAACCCGCTTTTGGGAAAATACTTCCTCTCCATGGGGCCTCAGTTTCCCCATACGTCCGAGCTCTGAGAAGGGGCGTTGTTTCGCTACTGTAAACTCCTTAGGGAAATGTTGACCCACACCTGACGTTTAGTAACTGTCTGTTGAGTCAATCAATGAATACACAAACGAACAATAAGAGGAGGCCACACTTCCCTTCTGAATCTGGCGCGTGAAGGAGGACACCGCGCAAATGAACTTCGTTTCCCGAGCGCTTTCACGTTCATGTTCCGGATTGCTCGTTCCAAGCGAACCATGTTTCCGGACACCGCACGCGGGGCCTGGAACAAGTGTTTGCTGTTTGCTTAATAAATGAATGAGCGACGGGGGAGGGAAAGAGAGCGGTGACTCCGCGATCAGATGACAGAACAGGCAACACTGGGCCGCAGCCTTCCAGGAGACCCGCGCTTTCGCTTCTGGACTCCTAACCCTAACCCAAGTGAGGACTAGGGTCGCGTTTCAATAGCATGGCACTCGCTTTTGAATTCGTGCTTTTATCCTCCTCAGTTTCTCTCCTTACTTTCCCTGAACGAGACCCACCATCCAAACTTCCGCTTTACCTGAGTCGAGACCAAAATTCTCTGCGTGGTGCCCCTAAGACGATCCACGTGAGGCCTCTTCTGGCAACACCAGACGCGGACAGTGCGGCCATCTCGGAATAAAGCGGCTTGCTAGCGCTCCGCTCTCAGGGGGGCAGTGACGCGCCAAGACCAGCCAGTCACATGTAAGCTTAGTGGTAGGTGTTCCCTTTTTCCTGTGAAGCGCCACTAGTTTCTCCCGCTCCCTTTGCACGCCGGGAAATGTAGTCCGGTGGCCATTGCCGGCAGAGGAGGGGAACCGAGGCGTTCTCTCAGAGCATGACGGGAGTTGTAGTTGGGGGGCGTCCCGGAAGGTTCCGGGTGACGCCTTCTGGTCCGGGGGCGGGCGGTCATAGCGCTCCTTGGCTGAAAGGAGGAGGAACTGGCAACTGGGAGGAGGCTCTAGCGAGGCCTGGAAGTCTGCGCAGCTAGGCGGGGAGGGAATTGGGGGTTGGGGGACGGCCAAGGAGCGCGTGTGATATGCTGCTGGGGTCGTGACCGCTCGGGGACCAAGGCAGGACCTGGCCATACCCAGCCTGGAGGCCTCGCCTTCGTTGGGCCTAATTTCTGAAGGCTGGGTAGGCCTTAACGAGAGGCTTCTTTCCGTGCGACCGCCGCGGATTCCTGCCCCGATTCTCTGTCCAGGAGATGGCCTCCCCGAGCCCCCCGCCGGAGCCAAAGGTAAGTTCCCCTCTGGGTATCACCGTTCTCTCGCTATAACCGGAGCTAGGCCGCGCCTCCGCCCCCCCACCTCCCTGACCATGGTCTTTAGGGCCAGCGATGTGTGCAGGGCAGTACCCCGTAGTGCTCCCACTTGGCCCCCCCCCTTTTTTTTTCCAAGAGCGACTTGGTAAATCAGGTGAAGAAAATTAGTAATGTTCCACACATGCGCCCTCATTTGTGAGTTCTTCCAAAGGAGGCACCATTTTTAAACCTCCCCCGTGTTTTATGCGCCTGTCACGATGCTTGGACCCAAGGTAGACGCTTAGAGAAGTTCATGGAATTGAACAGGGTCCCAAGCCAGTGGGGTAGAGTTGGAGCTGGGGAATTCGTGCAGGACACTTGGGGAGTTTGGGGACAGCTTACTAGAATGAAAATGTTAGTGTATAATTATTAAACCAGAAAAGCTCTATCTTTAGGACCAGCACTACTGACGACAAGGATCCAGTTCAGTTATCATCTAGTTTGAGGTGCTTGTCTGTTACAAAATTGGGCCCCATTTGGAACTCTTGGTTATCATGTTCCTCCTAGCCTACCTGGCCCTGATAAGTGATTTCGTCTACTTTCAGTGGTAGAATTGTCCTTGAGACAACAAGAACTGACTACAGAAATCGTGCTATTTCAGGGGTTGCTGACATTTGAGGATGTGGCTGTGTTTTTTACCCAGGAGGAGTGGGATTATCTGGATCCAGCTCAGAGAAGCCTGTATAAAGATGTCATGATGGAGAATTATGGAAACCTGGTCTCACTGGGTAAGAATCTTTTCTTTCTCTGGTTAAAATATCTGAGAGGCTATAAGAAATCAGACTCTGAGAACACTTGGACCACTACCAGTACCAAAACTGCGTTGTTCCAAAGTTCTGATTCAGATCTTTCAGCCATTAATTGTTTCCATGCCTGTCATCCCTAGCTTCCTTGCAATAACTAAAATACATGCCTTTCTGGCTTCTTATCTTCATAATCTCATTCCCATATTGCTCTGTACTTTCCCTCCTGGCTCATCCTCCCACTGATTTCCTCCCACCCCTTTTCACTCTGCCTTCTGGAGCCCCTGTTCTTCTTCACATAATGTTCCTTACCCCTCCTGGCCTTAACTGAAAACTGGCACTTTCCCAAGGACACCACTTCCCTGGCAGAGGCTGCTTATTTTCCTGCATTTTCTTTTTTTCCCCTATCCTTTGTCTCAAGGCTTGAAGGGAGAAGTTATGTTCTACCTTTTCAGGGCTGTTCCTGAAGCATTGGTTTAACCCTTCAAGCAAAATTTCTCTTCTTGCCTCAGCAGTCTTGCTCTACCCACTCAATTCCTTCTCACTGTCATCTATCGACATGTCTTGGTCCCTCACACACAGATTTTGTCACATTTCAGAATCTTCTGTATGCTCACCTATGCAATCAGTGATGTAGTCATCACTTAACCCTCACTATATTCCCTGACCTTATTTGCTTCAGGGACCTGGCTTTCCTTTTTTGTTCAGTTCACATCAGTGATCAAACCCTCAGTTTTGTCAAAACAGGCAAATCTTAAACCCTGATATCTTACTCTTTTGAAAATTTTGCAGACATTATTATTATTTTAGATTAACTAAACAGGAGTGACCAAAACAGACATCATCTCTGCCCATGTGGAGCTTACTCTAACTTCTTACCTTTCTACCTCTCCTACTCCTTTCCTCCTACACCTGGTTATTCTTTTTTTTTTTTTTTTAAAGATTTTATTTATTTATTTGACAGAGAGAGATCACAAGTAGGCAGAGAGGCAGGCAGAGAGAGAGAGAGAGAGGGAAGCAGCTGCTGAGCAGAGAGCCTGCTGTGGGACTCGATCTCAGGACCCTGAGATCATGACCCGAGCCGAAGGCAGCGGCTTAACCCACTGAGCCACCCAGGTGCCCCTACACCTGGTTATTCTTAATCATGTTTGCTGTTCTTGACTTCTTCCTTTCTCCCCGCCAGACTATCAGTCCTGTCCTAACTTCATCTCCTCATCTAATCCATGGACCTACATATAAATTATCACCAGCAAGCTCTCTCACCACCTTGTCATTGTGCTCTTTGCATTCTGCAGACTTCAGATTCTGTGTTGGTTATAAAATCTGCCCCTTCTCCTACCAGGGTTGCTAAATACAGCAAGAGAAGTTCTTTAACTGAAAAGACTGATGCCCTGTGTATATGTATGCATGGCTTTTCTTCTAGTCTGCAGTGGGTTTTTACATCTCAGCCAGTTTTTTATCATTGATTGCTCTTTCCCTTCTTCTTTTTAATGACTATTACAAAAACTAAAGAAGTTTTCCTTGGGTCCATCACCCAGTGGTGGCTTCACTTTCTGTGGCAAAGAGAAGATAGAGGCTACTAAACGTGAACTCCCACCTTCTCTGCTCTTCATGTGCATGCTTAAGACTACTCCTGTTTCCTCGCTTCTCCAAGAGTTTATCCATCTGTCATCTTTTCTTTTTTTTCCCCTTTACAACTTTAGTCTCTATTCCTACTCCACTGGTACCTTTATTTTGATAATAGGTATGTTTATGACTCTTCCAGTTGGGGAAGGAAGGGAGTGGGTGGTGATCCTTTGAGTCACAGTCTCCTTGCTGCTCCTTGTCACCTCCTCATTCACTTCATAGCCAAGTTTTTGTAAGAGTGGTTAATGTGTGTTTTGTACTTTACCTTCCATTATCTCTAAGCCCCTTTTCTTGCCTCTCCCATTCCCCTTGAATTGTTTAACATTGGTCTGTAATAACCCAGTTGTCAAATGCAATAGACATTTTTTGGACACTGTTTTATTTCACCTCTCTATAGATATTTGAAACTGTTGCTACCTTCTGTTGCCTTGCATTCTCACACTTCCTCTCAATTTATATGCTTTCTTTGGCAAAGCTTATCTATACTCAGATCATCACCTACTTCTTTGTGATAAGTCCCAAATCTTACTTTCACCTAAGAGAAGCATCTGGAACTTACCTGCCTAAGTAAAAATCCTGGTTCAGCCACTTACAGGCCTTGTGACCTTGGGTGAATTACATAATCTTTCCATGCCTGTTTCTTTTTTACCAAGTGGCAATAATAATAGCACTTACCTCTTTGGGTTACTGTGAGCATTAACAGTTAATATATGTAACGTACTTAGGACCTTGAGTAGCATGTAGTAAGTATAATATAAATGTTGATGGCTGTCACTGTACTCTTTATCCTCTCTAAGAGTGCTAAAATCTTTGTCATCTTCTTTTGAAGACCATGTAAATGACTCACACCTGGCAAATCTCAAATAACCCATTCAGATCTCAAGGGCCTTCTCTTTGGAATTAAGTACTCCTTTTTCTGTGTTACTGTATACACTTCTGTTGAATTTATCACACTGTACTCTAATCATTCTTTATGTTATTTTTCTAACCAGGTTTCCATGAGGACAGTAACTATATTTTTTTCATTTGATTTCTCCAGCACTTAGCGCAGAACCATATATAGAGTCTACTAAACATTGACTCTATTATATGCTCAGCACAGAAGCATATATATTATATGCTTCTAAGTATTTGTGTAATAGAATGAATGAATATTCTCAAGGTTCAGTATCTCTTGACCAGTTACTGCATTAGTCCATAAACTAGCCTCTTGCCTCCAATTTCCCTTTCTTTTAATATATTCTATTTACTGCCACCAAAGTGATTTTGTTAGTTAACTCCTTATAACTTACAATTCCTGGTAGCCTAAAGGATAAAAGTCTTAATTTCTTGTACCTGCTAGGGCCTCTCTAAATAGCCCTCCTGGGTTTCTAGCGTCATATATTATTTTTGCACACCACTTCAATCTCCAGTCATATCAGCTGCTGATTTTTTTCCCCAATATGCCATGGTGTCTCTGAGTCATTGCCAGCTTTATCCACACATATGGTATCCTGGCTGATAGAACCAGACATATGCCCAGCCTTGCCTGCCCCTACTACTGTTAGATGTGAGTACCATATGGACGAAGGCATGGCAGTGAGCCCATCTGTGATCTCCTACTTTCAGGTTCCCATTTTAGCTGAACTACAGCTTTTTATCGGTTATTATTTCTCCCTCTGCAATCTTTTCATCTACAGATTCTGTCACCATTCCTTTGATAAGAGTTCCCTTGGTGAAAGATCACAATTACTTGATTTTTTCTAACGTAGTGTTTTACTGCACATCATCTTGCTTCTTTAGTTAGTACAGCTCTCTTCCAAATTTAATTTTGGTCCTTTATTCGTACCTTTCCTTTCTATGATGATTTTTCTTTAAACACTTTGGTAACTATGTTAATAATACAACTGACAGCTTGATCTCAATTCTCAGTCTTCCAGTTCTTTCTTTCTTTTTTTTTTTTAATATTTTATTTATTTATTTGACAGAGACAGTAAGATCACAGGTAAGCAGAGAGGCAGGCAGAGAGAGAGGAGGAAGCAGATTCCCTGCTGAGCAGAGAGCCCGATGTGGGGCTCAATCCCAGGACCCTGAGATCATAACCTGAGCCGAAGGCAGAGGCTTAACCCACTGAGCCACCCAGGCCCCAGGTCTTCCAGTTCTTTCAACTGAAATGGATGTCTTCAGTTTTAATGACTTTTTTCTAGTCTGCTTGAGCCGTATTGGACCTTGACAGAATTGGGAATTGCTGTTCCTGTAAGACCTTAAACTCATTGTTTCTCTTCTTAGATTATATATATACTTAAAATATATATATTGTGTATTCTTTCCTCAATTGTTTGTTCAACTACTCATCCTTTCAATAAATAGTTAATCAAGCATTGTGCTAGTGCTAGGAATGCAGATTCTTCCCCATTCTCTCATTCTTTTACCAAAAAAACTGTTCTTCCTATACACTTTCGGATTCTAGGATTGGCAGCTGTGGTCAGTCCACAGGCCAGATCTGGCACACTGTCCATTTTTATGAATAAAGTGCCTATTTTGGGGGCGCCTGGGTGACTCAGTAGGTTAAATCCTTTGCCTTTGACTCAGGTCATGATCCTAGGGTCCTGGGATCGAGCCCCACATCGGGCTCTCTGCTCAGCAGGGAGCCGTCTTCCCTTCCTCTCTCTCTGCCTACTTGTGATCTCTGTCTGTCAAATAAATAAATAAAATCTTAAAAAAAAAAAAGTGCCTATTTTATGTATTATCTGTTACTATTATCATGCTGTAGTGGCAGAGTTGAACATTTGCAATAGAGCCTATATGGCTCTCAAAGCCAAAAATATTTATTGTCTGGCCCTTTTTGGAAAATGTATGGTAACTCTTGTAATGGCCTAAAGCTTAGCCACTTCCACTTCACCATTTCCTTGCCATTTCTCTCTGCAGCTACCATAGTATTAAAACTAATGAAAGATTATAGAAATCAACTCAAACTAGCTTAAGTCAGCAAGAGAACTTATTATAGGGACAGGTGGCACACAATATATGAGCACGACTGCAACTGGATGTCAGAAAAGGACTAAACCCAGGGGCTTCTGGGTGGCTCAGTTGGTTAAGCATCTGACTCTTGACCTTGGCTCAGGTCTTGATCCCAAGGTCATGTGTTCAAGCTCCACATCTACTGTGGAGCCTACTTTAAAAACAAAAACAAGGGGTGCCTGGGTGACTCAGTGGGTTAAGCCTCTACCTTTAGCTCAGGTCATGATCCCAGGGTCTGGGGATCAAGCATCACATCGGGCTCTCTGCTCAGTGAGGAGCCTGCTTCCCCCTCTCTGCCTGCTTCTCTGCTTGCTTGTGATCTCTGTCTGTCAAATAAATAAATAAAAATCTGGGACGCCTAGGTGGCTCAGTCCGTTAAGCCACTGCCTTCGGCTCAGATCATGATCCCGGGGTTCTGGGATTGAGTTCCGCATTGGACTCCTTCCTCGGCAGGGAGACTGCTTCTCTCTCCGCCTCTGCCTGCCACTCTGCCCACTTTGTGCGCGCGCTCTCTCTCTGACAAATAAAATCTTTAAAAAAAATAAATAAATAAAAATCTTTAAAACAAAATGAAACACAGAAATTGGATTGCTCAAGAAGGAACTCTGTCTTTGCAATCTGTTTCTTCTTGGTAGACTGGTCTTTCCTCCTCATAACCACATGCTTCTGTCGCTATAGCTTCTGAGTTGATAGATTACAATTCTAGTCGTGTTCAGAATAACTGCCTATTTCAGTTTTAATTCCTGGTAGAGATGCACTTTGAGTCAATTCTCTGCAAATTAGCTATATGATCACAGGATGGGAGCATAGACTAAAAGCATGGCAGAGACCTCAGAAGGTGATTATAGCTACCAAGCCCAGATCTAATGGATAGTCCTTTCTGTACTACTCTGTGTGGAAGTCAAAACTCACTTGTTTTCTTTACCTGTCTCTTTGACGTATTTATTTTCATTCCAGTGTCTCTCTGTCTAATTTACTTAAGCAGAGTATTACATTTTATGTCTGATATGATAAATCATTCTTTTATGTTCTTTTTTAGGATACACTTGTTTTCTTTATTCTTCCAGTTGAAATTTAGATTCATTGCGATTTTTTATTCATTTATAAGATTTTGATTGGCGCGGGTGCCTGGGTGGCTCAGTGGGTTAAGCATCTGCCTTCGGCTCAGGTCACGGTCCCAGGGTCCTGAGATCGAGCCCCACATCGGGCTCTCTGCTCGGCGTGGAGTCTGCTTCTCTTTCTCCCTCTGCCTGTCTCCCTGCTTGTGCTCTGTCTCTCTCTCAAATGAATAAATAAAATCTTTTAAAAAAAAAAAAGATTTTGATTGGAATATAGTTGGGTTCATAAATTGGTTTGGAAAGAATTAAGATCCTTATAACATTGAATCTCTTTAGCAATTTGCTTGACTCTATTTATCTGTCTTACGTCCTTCAGAAAATTTTTATGGCTTATTTTCAAAGCTCTCATTCAATTCTTATGAGACTTATTCCTGGTTTTATGGTTTTTATTACTGCATAAGACATTTTATTTTTCTATAACATTTACTAATTTTTTATTCTTGGCAGTAAGTACTTACCACTGTTTATTTTACATCTTAGTTTTCTTGTTACTATTATATTTAACTTAATTTTTTTTAGAAATTATACATGGACATTATATTGTCTGCAAATGACAACAATTTTATCTGATTCCTTTGAGTAAAACCCTAGAACAACAACACTGGGTAAACATTATAAAGAGACTTTCCCTTCTCACAAGGAATTTACAGTCCCATGGAGGAGGTAAATACAGCGCAATAACAGTGCATATAATAGCTATAATGCAGCTGTGGATGAGGGCTGGTAATAAAAAACAGAACATCTAAGTCTGCCACTTGGGCTTAGTGAAGGCTTTGTAGAGGAACTGTTACTTGAATTGAATCTTAAAGAGAAACCGGGAGTTTGCCAGGTAAACAATGTTGGGGGACATTTAGTAAAATGAGATGTTCGAAGAAATGGCATAGAAGATTAGCATAAGCGGGGCGCCTGGGTGGCTCAGTAGGTTAGGGCCTCTGCCTTCAGCTCAGGTCATGATCTCAGGGTACTGGGATCGAGCCCCGCATTGGGCTCTCTGCTCAGCAGGGAGCCTGCTACCTCCTCTCTCTCTGCTTGCTTCTCTGCTTACTTGTGATCTCTGTCTGTCAAATCAATAAATAAAATCTTAAAAAAAAAATAAGATTAGCATAAGCAGTTTGCCCACTTTGCAGTGTGAGAGAGTGGGTAGGAGGGTGACTTGAGATTTAGAGAACCTTTTGTGAAGTGCTGAGTATCATGGTGGAAAGAGCTTTGATTTGCTCTCATAAGTGATGGAGTACTAGTGAATCTACAGGTGGTGATGTGACTGGAATTCCATTTCATGCACATCTCTCTGGATGCAGTGGAGTAGATGTAGTATGGAGACAACTTATTGGATGGCTTTTGCATAATCCAGGAAGACATGGAAAGAAGGTAGATACTAGAGAGCTGAATCTTTGATTTTGGTGATTGTTTACCAGTAGGAAAAATGGAAAAATCTAGGGTGATTTTCTACTTTGGGTCATGGATGAAGATGCCTGTCAAGAGAAGATGATTGGAGGTGGAGTCATACATGACAGCAAATGATGATGATCATGTTAATTGTAAGCCCTTTTTGAGACAGGTAAATAGACTATATAGAGAGAGCAAGGTAAGAATGTAAATATGGGTAACAGTAACCTTCAACAGTTAATGAAGGAAGAGAAATACATGAAGGAAATTTATTAGAAAAGGCCAAAGAAGAAATAGGGAACTAAAAGAATATAATGGCATAGAAATCAAAGCCAGATAGTGTCAAAATGGAACTAGTCAACAGTGTCAGATGCTGCTGAATAAGGACTAAAGATGTTTATTGTATTTATTATTCAAGAGTCATTGGTGATTTAGAAGAAGCTTTTCTAGATTCTGGAAACAGAAGCCATATTTCACAGTAGGTTGTAGGGGAAGAGGTGGGCATGGGAAACATACCTAGGAACGGGAGACCTACAGAGTTAAGATTTTATTTCAAAACTTAGCTTTCATTAAGAGAAGGGTTTCAGGTTTGAGATAAAGTTGGGCGTATTTGTATGCTGAGCATATGTAAATATGTTGGCAATGGAGAACAGATGGAAGAACGAGGAAACAAAGGTAGTAGTTAGGTACTCAAGAGACATGGGAGATCAAGAGAAGGTAGGTGAATTAGCTTTGGATAGGAATGGAATATATCTTCATATACCATTGCAGATAACTTTATAGGCAGGGGGCAGAAAGTTCAGGGAGTTCTCTCATCCTTTTTCATTGTGTGAAAGAAAGCAGACCTCTCAAGTGAATTTAAGATATAATACTATTAGTAGCATAAAGAGAAATAAAGTTTCTACTGATTTTTTAGAGTAATAAGAGAAGTGTTTTTGGAATAAAATAACTTAATGACTGGTTTGAACTAAGTGAAAAGAAAACTCAGAGATGACTCCAAAGAAAATTAGAAAATTGAGAGAAAAGAGGAAGTCTAAAAAAGGAAATTGTTTAGGGCCAAATGTATATATCTGTTACCAATCAGTTCTTCTAGTGGAATTATCCAGCAGAGAGCAAAAGAGGGAAAATCGGGGAGAAAGTCAGAGGCAGACTTGAGTTCTGTATGCCACTCTGTTTCATCTTACATGAAAATGTAAGATTTTCATTTCTCAGATGTCTTAGAGACTCTCAGTTGGAACTAAATGGCTCCAACTTGGCTCTTACATTAGAAGGGTAAGAAACCTATGTACTTGAAGAATGTGGTAGGATTTGCGGTAGGGGAGGGCGTAAGTTACCACAGACTGCATTTTCTCTGTTTCTTTCATTAACTGTGACCATGTTCCTTTTGTATTTATTTTATTATGTCTTTCTGTATCATAGACTCCTTGTCACTCCAATGCATTTTTTTTCATTTTTTAAAAATTTTATTAACATATAATGTATTATTTGCTTCAGGTGTGCAGGTCTGTGAATCATCAGTCTTACACAAATCACAGCACTCACCATAGCACATACCCTCCCCAGTGTCCATAATCCATTATTTTATTTTAAAGGGCATTTTGTCTCAGTAGAGGAGTGCTTTAGTTAAATATTTTATCATGTTTTCTCTCCCCAGTGTACTAGTCATTCATTTTATTAGCTGGGGAACTTCATGTCTTATCTTTGAATCCTGAATCCTTACACACACCTGGAATGCTTTTGTTTGCAATAAGTAAATTCTGTCTACGGCCATACCACCCTGAACGCGCCCGATCTCGTCTGCAATAAGTAAATTCTTGTAAATGAATGAATTGTTGCTTCCCCTGTTTTGTTTTTTGTTTTTGTCTTTTATCCTTTTCAACATTTTGTGTTCATTTCTGTCAGTTATTTGGTCTACTCATGGTTCAGTAATGCTGTCTTACTCATATTTTCCTGAACCTACGTTTTTTATTCCTGCATCATCCTTTCTTCCTTGATAGAATACTTCATTATACTACTACTTGTTCTATTTCATTGTTTCCCCATCTTACCTTGCCTAATTGTTGATTTACCAGGACTTCTTCCCAATTCTGCTTGCCCTACTAACTCATCATTTTACTTATAAAAACACCCTTTTAGTGTGCCTGGCTGACTCAGTTAGAGGAGCATGTGACTCTTGATCTCAGGTTTGTGAGTTCAAGCCCCATGTTGGGTGTAGAGATTACTAAAAAAAATAAAAACTTAGGGGCACCTGGGTGGTTCAGGGGGTTAAGATTCTGCCTTCAGCTTGGGTCATGATCTCAGGGTCCTGAGATTGAGCCCTGCATCTGGCTTTCTGTTTGGTGGGGAGCTGCTCCCCCCCCCCCTGCCTACTTGTGATCTCTATCTGTCAGATAAATAAGTAAAATCTTTAAAAAAATAAAAAATAAAAACTTAAAAGCTTGCTTCTTTAAAAACACACATACACACTCACACACTCACTCTTTTCATACCCCTTCTCCAAGAAAAATATTTTATCAGATAACTAATATTATTTATATAGCTTGTATTCTTTGCCAGGCATTGTCCTAAATGCTTTGTATATATAAACTAATTTAATCTTCACTATACTCTGGAGTAGTCATTCACATTTTATAGATGTAGTGGATTAATTTGTATTAATCTTACTTTCCTAAGCATTTCTCCTTGCTAACAAGAGAGCCCAGCTGATCTATTTTCTATTTATTATTCCAGATGTTTTGAACAGAGATAAGGATGAGGAGCCAACTGTGAAACAAGAAATTGAGGAGATTGAGGAAGAAGTGGAACCACAGGGTGTAATAGTTACAAGAATCAAAAGTGAAATTGACCAAGATCCCATAGGTAGGGAAACCTTTGAACTTGTTGGTAGGTTAGATAAACAGAGAGGTATCTTCTTATGGGAAATACCAAGGGAATCTTTGGCTCAGGACCAGAGAATGTTCAGAGGAAACAGTAATATTATTCGTAAGAGATCAAACTCAGAAGAGAAATGCCATAAATGTGAAGAATGTGGAAAAGGTTTTGTCCGGAAGGCCCATTTCATTCAACATCAAAGGGTACATACTGGTGAGAAGCCTTTTCAATGCAACGAATGTGGAAAAAGTTTTAGTCGCAGTTCATTTGTTATTGAACATCAGAGAATTCACACTGGGGAAAGGCCGTATGAGTGTAATTATTGTGGAAAAACCTTTAGTGTGAGCTCAACCCTTATTAGACATCAGAGAATCCACACTGGAGAGAGACCCTATCAGTGTAATCAGTGTAAACAGAGCTTCAGCCAGAGAAGGAGCCTTGTTAAACATCAAAGGATTCACACAGGTGAGAAACCCCATAAATGTAGTGACTGTGGGAAAGCCTTCAGTTGGAAGTCACACCTTATTGAACATCAGAGAACTCACACTGGTGAGAAACCCTATCACTGTACCAAATGTAAGAAAAGCTTTAGTCGAAATTCATTACTTGTTGAACATCAGAGAATTCACACTGGGGAAAGACCTCATAAATGTGGAGAATGTGGGAAAGCTTTTAGATTAAGTACATACCTTATACAACACCAAAAAATCCACACTGGTGAGAAGCCTTTTCTTTGTATCGAATGTGGAAAAAGCTTCAGTCGGAGCTCATTCCTTATTGAGCATCAGAGGATCCATACAGGTGAAAGACCTTATCAGTGCAAAGAGTGCGGGAAAAGCTTCAGTCAGCTGTGCAACCTTACTCGTCATCAGAGAATTCACACAGGAGACAAACCCCATAAATGTGAGGAATGTGGAAAAGCCTTTAGCAGAAGCTCAGGTCTTATTCAGCATCAGAGAATCCACACCAGAGAGAAGACTTATTCATACAATGAAACCAAGGAAAGTTTTGATCCAAATTGCAGTCTTGTTATACAGCAGGAAGTCTACCCCAAGGAAAAATCTTATAAATGTGATGAATGTGGAAAAACCTTCAGTGTCAGTGCACACCTTGTACAACATCAAAGAATCCACACTGGTGAAAAGCCCTACCTGTGTACTGTATGCGGGAAAAGCTTCAGTCGGAGCTCATTTCTTATTGAACATCAAAGAATCCACACTGGTGAGAGACCTTATCTGTGCAGACAGTGTGGCAAAAGCTTTAGTCAGCTTTGTAATCTTATCCGACATCAGGGTGTTCACACAGGTAATAAACCCCATAAATGTGATGAATGCGGGAAGGCCTTTAGCCGGAACTCGGGCCTAATTCAGCATCAGAGAATACACACAGGAGAGAAACCTTACAAGTGTGAGAAGTGTGACAAAAGTTTTAGTCAACAGCGCAGCCTTGTCAACCATCAGAAGATCCACACAGAGGCAAAAACCCAAGAAACCCATGAATGTGATGCTTGTGGCGAAGCCTTCAATTGCCGCATATCTCTTATTCAGCATCAGAAATTGCACACTACATGGATGCAGTAAATGTAGAGACATATTCAAGCTCAGTTTGACTTGAGACTAGCTACCCAAGTGCAGTTTCAGTATGGCTCACTGTGAGTCAGTTTCAGTGACAAAGCAGATTGTCCTTGGCCTCAGGCAAATGGTTTCTAAAGATTCTGTGAAAGGTGGACAGCTGCCCATAGGCAGCTGAAGACTTCCATTACTCTTTATTTTGATGATCCTAGAGAAGGACTCAGTAATTTATTTAAGCATCTTTTTTTCCTCACACATCTTTTAGGAGAGAGGTCAAACCCAGGTTCAGAGCACTTGGTATTATAATTAATAAAGGGACAAGGACAAAGTTGCATTGGTACAAGGGAGCAGAAGTGAGAAAACTAGAGTAATTAATTATTCAGGAGTGTCCCCTGCCACCATCATATGATGGTTCGTTCAGTTCCATAATATGTTTGGCAGTGCATGCCAAAGCCTAGTAATGAAGCATAGGATTAAGTTTTCAAGGAAACAGCCCCATTTTTATTTTTTTTTTTTTTCCAAACTGATACCCAAAGGTTTTCTGGGTCATTGTTTAAGAAAGCCAGTTATTTGGCATGGAGTTAAAGAAACAGTTCCAATGCCTTGTGGTTCCCAGATCTGTGAAATGAGTGGACCATTAATCTTACGTGTAAAGATTATATGAGTAATTAATAAGCCTAGCAAAGGTGTTACCGAGGAACCTTTGGGAGTGCCTTTTTTCAAGATGGGCCTGAAAAAGTGGAGGAAGACACTTCTTTTTGTGCCCTCCCATCTGTGAAACATAACTGTAGTCCTATACAAATAATCTTATTCCTCCACTACCAGTAGCATGCGAAAGTGTACATATTTTGATTACCAAGAGTTGGAAATAAAAAGACCTGGAGTCTATACTAGGAAACATATTTTGGTATTGCTTTGGTTTTTATGGTAACTAGACTTTGCATGCGATTTTAAAATCCTTATTTCTGGTTCTAGGGCTTCCCTTAGTTGATGGTTATATAAACCTATTAATTCATCTGTTTTAATAATTAAACCTGTTTTGTTTTTTGCTTTGTGTAAGAGTTCTTTGTTATTTTCATTCAAAATCTATCCTGTCAAATAAATACTGCACTTAAAAATTTAGGATTTAAAAGAAATTGCTCTCACTTGTACCTGTGACTACAGGCATACCATGGAGATAGTGTTTGGTTCCAGAGCACTGCAATGAAGCAGATATTGCAATAAAGCAATATAATTTGTTTATTTCTTACTGCATATAAAAGTTATATTTACACTTTACATAGTAGTCTAGTAACTGTGCAATAGTATTATGTCTATGAAAGCAATGTACATGCTTTAATTTTAAAATACCTAAATACCTATTGCTAACCATCATTCTGAGCTTTCAGTGAGTCATAATCACTAATCAGATTAGGATAACAGATAAAATAGTAATGAAGATGTTTGAAATATTGCAAGAATTACCAAAATGTGACACAGAGACACAAAATAAGCAAATGCTCTTAGAGAAGTGGAATAAAGAGATTTGCCTGATGCTAGTTTGCTGCAAACCTTCCATTTGTGAAAACACGCAGTATCTGCAGAGCACAATAAAGCAAACAACAGTAGAACGAGGTGTGCCTGTAGTGACCTTTTCTGGGATAGTTCCCTTAAGGGCTAAATCCAGATTCTTTAGAATTCCAGATCACCTGGAACTCTATAATTCTACCTATCTAATAGTTTGAGCAAAACACCTCCCTTCTATATTACAGACATTCTGAACCTCCCCTCCACACTTTTTTCATCTTCCCCTGGAAATATTTGTGTGTGCACATGTGAACATGAAGGTGTATGTATAGAAATTGTACTCTCTGCATTCAGATTAAGTAGTCAACATCAGTTACCTGTCAAAACAGAGTTTGTAGCCCAGTGAAAAGCAGAAAAAGTAACTGGAAATGCACTTAAGACCTCAATTATCCTCGTGCTGGAAATATCCCCAGATTTACTTATTCTACACGAATCGTTCTCTGGCCAGTGTTTCAACTAATAATAAGGTTCTCAGACCTGTTCTCAGTATTTTGGAAACCCTAATGCAAAGTATTTTCCGTATGTCATAGTTGCATGCACACTTAAGCATTGTGCTTTTTGCTGGAGTCACATCTATTTCATGTATGGTTTTCTTGCTTAGCAGAAGCTGTGACTGTTGACTTCATCATAATGTGGGGACATGGTCATAGGAGATACTCCTACTAAAATTACATCATTTTTAACATCCTTGGTTGTAAACCTGGAGTGATAGCTCAAAATTCCAGTCGCCATGAAACAATTCTTGATCGTATATTCAGTTCATTGCTTATATAAAGCATAGCCAAAAAGATTAATTTTTTAAAGCAAGGTTATTGCAATGTTCACAGTTGTTTTCTGAGAGGATGATAAAAGAACTGGGAGGCACATGAAGAAGAGAAAGAGAAAAATCTTTCAAGAGGAGATGATGCTTAAGATGAGATTAAAAGATGAGTACCAAGAAAAAAGAACAGTGTCTGAAGACAGAATTACCAGAGGACCTGCTAGCTATGGAGTGAGCCTTCCATTGTGTGGTGATGGGAAAGTGGCAGGTAGCTAAGGCTGCCTGTGAACAAGGGCAGGGGAGAGTTGCCATGCTAAAGAAATAGGACTTTATGCTGCCAAAAATTCTGTAATAACATTTTCCTTGTATTTAAGCTGTGTGTGTGTGAAAGAGAAAGGGGCACATATTTTAAGTGTGCAGCTCTGAATTTTACAACTCAACCTATTTAACTAGCACTCGGCTTAAGAAATATTACTGGTACACCTGATATTCACCTGGCTACCTTTCCAAAATCTACACACAGAGCACATCTTGTGGTGCCTCTGTTTTAGTTTAAGAGAGAACGCAGAAGTGAATAGGAGGAGAAAGATGAGTTCATGTACTTAACAAAGGCCAAGAAGTCTCGTGCCAGCTATAAACAAGAACCACCAAAGCCAGTGGTGTAATTCAGTCCCAGCCCTAAAGACCCAAGAACCAGGAGCACTGATGTCCAAGGACAGAAGAAGATGGATGCCCCAGCTTAGGTGGAGAGCAAATTTGCCTTTCCTCTGCCTTTTTGTTCAGTTCACACCCTCAGTGAACTAGATGATACCCACCAACATTGGTGAAGTCGGTCTTGACTTAGCCTACAGATGCCAGTGCACATCTCTTCCAGAAACCCTCACAAACACAAGAGGTAGTATTTTATCAGCATCCCTTAGCCCAGTCAAATTTAAACAAAAAGTTAACCATCACAGTAGACAACATTTTAAAACAAGCGGGCAAAAGGAGTCTTTGGTGGAAAAAAAAAATTGAAAATCACTGCAATGCTCCATTTCTCTAACTCTGTTAAGTGAGGCATTTCATTTTCATCTGTCTTCCTAAAGGAGGATGTCATCAGCAGATCTAGGGGCATACAGAGCATACCCAGCTGAGCATAGTATTTGTAGAGTAAATTTCAACTTTTAAAAAAAATCTAGTCCAAATATTACAAGCTTTTTTGTTTTGTTTCGTTTTGAAGTCATTGTTCCTAATCAGTATTTAATACCCTTCACCTGCCTTCTCTCCTTCAAATGTGATCTGTGGCCTTGGGTGGTTGGCAGGAGTGGGTTGATTGATTTCTTTTTAATTAAGGCCAACTCTATAACCATAATGTATGGAAAATAGAAGGATAGTTGCATTTATTTGCACAAATAGTACAATTTCCATTAACGTGTGCTTTAAAATACACGTTGGGTGCTATGTTAATACTGTATTAGTTGCATAGTTGCTTCAAGGAGTCCTTTATCCTCAAGGAGACTTTGAGAAGTGAATAGTAAGCCGTATGTACTCTACAGTGTAAAGAATGGGGGAAAATCATGTAAGTTTCCAAAATGCTGAGTCTTGATATATTTTGCAGGAATAAACAGAGCATATCTCTAGCTGTGCTATTTCCTGTCCAGGAGCCATGTTCTCAAGAATGTGCATCTCATGTTCCATGGTTAAGGTAACCTACATGGTTAAGGTAACCTACATCATATGACGGTCATTGCATCCCTGGGACCAAGAAGTACACTCTGACTTCTTTAGCCTATGAAATGCTCCAGGGTAAACCAGGGCAGGACAAGGAAAAGTTGGAAGTGGCTGCCAAAAGATGTTTGACCTTGGACTTTTTAAGAGGGCAGGATAGATTTCTCTGACATCTGAGACCTCGGCTACAGCCTAGTCCTGGTTGTTCTGAGTGGCCAGAATTAGTGCTCTGTTTAGAGGATGCTTTGTATTTCACTGTGCTGCCCCATACTCAAAGGGCTGCATCTGTGCGTGTATGTTAACCTCGTTCTGAGAAGTAGATGTAGAAGAATTGTGAATTATTTGTCCCAGGACTTGCCTGTTGAGTTGCAATAAAACAGAGACTTGTTATTAGGGTGGTAAATAGCAACCTTGCATGAGAGTTTTTTGTTTGTTTGTTTTTTATATGTGAATTTTGTTGTTATTTTCTCCAATCTAAAGATCTCATGTCTGCTCACCCACCACCACCAAGACTCTAAGCTGTATGCTTAATTTGCTATGCTACACACCAAGCTACTCCCAGCTTCCCAAACTTCTCCCAGTCCACTACCTTCCAAGAAAGTAATTTTCAACACTACTCTTTTATTTTCTGCTCAAAAATTACTCACTGGTCTCAATTTGTTGTTACTCCAAGGCAAGACTTCCCATAATAACCCTGCCTAATCTCCCCTTCCCCTTCCCCTTCCCTGTGCTGTTCTACTTGCCCTCACCCTTCTAGTCTAAGTTCCAACAGTGACCTCAACATATATAATCTGTATTCTAAAGTTAGTTCATCTTCACACTCACTCAAGTGCCTTTACCATTCTCCAAGAACCAACTGACAGGGAAAAAACATAATATTTATTTACAATTTATGTATCCAACACTCTACGTAAAATATTTCTAACCTCACAGCAACCTGTCTTACAGACAACAAAACTGAGGCTCAAGATCTCAAGATCATATAACTAGCAATAAACTGTAATTCATCCTACTGTCTTTATACAGCCCCGTTGGTCTCAGCACCTCGCCTGTGCCATTGTTAATTTAGCACAATGTTGTGTACCATTTTGTTTCCTAACTGTATCCTTGTCTTCCTCATCTCAGTGGTCAGGACCATGTAGTATCTTCACATCACAGAGCATACAGTAGGTGCTAAATGAATACTTGTTGACTGATTTTATAAATGTTCACAGAGACTGATACCCAGTATTGAGCGTTTGACCATTTCTGGAGGCTTAGGACAGGAAAATGTATTTATTCGAGGAGTGAAAAAAGAGCTAGAACTGGCTGTGTTGAGCTTTGCCATCACTCCTGTGTCTTCACTTGTCCTCTCTAGAAAATGGGCTCAGGGAATTGGTAGCACTACGTGAGCCCTCTGGGCTCTACTGAGCATGGGTTATTCATTTTTACCCCATATGTGAGATAGCTGTTGTTCTAAAGACAGGTCCACACTCCTTTATCTGATAGCCTTGAGGGTGTATGTGTTTTAGAAATGAGAACTTTTCAGATTTTAGAGATTAAATAGAGTGCTTATGCTATATATTGTATAACTCCCTCTGCAGGGTATGAGTCAGCACCTAAAATCAGACACATTAGCTCCGCATCCCATCAAGTGGAATAAAGATGACAGCCTCAAGTCAGGTTTTGCCACCAAATAATTTGCTGCAAGCTTAGGAGAAAACTTGGTTTTCAGACCTTTTTGGATTTCAGGATTGTGAAAATTGTGATAAGGGATGTGAACTTGTTATTGAGATGTAGTGACTCATTTAATCTCTCAGTAGTTTGCAATGCTAGACTTTTTTTTCTTTCTTTTTCTTTTCTTTTTTTTTGGGGGGGGGGGCTATGAAGAACAAGAGAAAGGCTATGAAGAACAAGAACGTGCCCAAGGTCACATGACTAATAAGTGGCAGAGCCAGCATTTGAGCTTAGACTGTCTGACACTAGAACAACTGCTTTTTACCACCCCAAGTACTGCCTTCCAAGAGGAACTTTGCAGGTTTCACGGACTGGTGATGTGACCTTGGACAACTGCCTTAGTGCCCTGGCCCCCAGGTTGCTCTGCTATTGTTGCGAGGAAATGTAGATGTCAGCTGGAGGCTTCTACCTCATGAGAGCTAAATCAGATGGACTGGAAGTCCCAGCCTGCATTGCAGAAAGCCTGCTCCAAGATTTCTGCAAAGTTCTTGAGGCTTGTATTCTCACTGTCACAGTTGGCTTCAGCTTCTGCTAAATTAATTCACATTATGAATCATTATGAATCATCTCAGGATCTTGTTTTTGAATAGCAGGATGTAAACTCGTGTGAAACTCAGCTCTTCCTCTCAAGCAGACAAAAGTCTTTAGATTGCTTGAGATTTCTCCACCTTCTTAAAAGTGCTTTATTTAGTCCCCTCTCCCACTTCCAGATTGCCCTGGCTTCTCCCTGCCTGCTCCCTTTCCCCTCCTTTTTCCTTTCTTCCTTTGTCCTGCTCATTTCCCTGCCTCTTCTCTCCCTTCTCTCCTTCTTCCTCCTCAGAGCTAAACTAAATTCCTCTTTTTAGTCCTTCCTACAACTCCTTCCTGCATTTACTCATTTTTTGTGACCTTGGTTTTTGCTACTTATGCCTTCAAGGTATCGTCTTCTCCCATTAAATTTTCTTACACAATGGCAGTTCTGAGTTCCTGGTCTTTTGCCCTCCCTGGATGTTCACCCTAAATGCTATCTCCTCCCTCTTCCTAACCCCCAGTCAATGGCATGTGTTTCTTGCTTAGCTACTTATGCTTCATTGTGTGGTATGCAAATGTCATGCCTACCCTAAAGCTGAAACTTGTCTTAATTACCTTCAGTGCCTAGTCCCAAATTTTATTTTTAGTAGGTGTTCAATAACTACTAGAGTAAATGTGACGGGTTTACCAAAAGGTAGGAAGCCACTAATATATTCACTCTGATCATATAGTTAATAGAAATTAAAGTCTATAGCCGTATAATATTTGTCCTCATATTACCCTGAGTGGAGTTAAGTACTGGGGTTGACACTAAGACAACTGTAGTGCCTTAGTTGGGAAAATATATCCGATGATAGCCAGGAAAATGCATTATATAAATTCTCATCCCCAATGAAATGTAATTCAGCCTAGATCAAAATACTTAAATAACTCAACCTTGATTATAAATTCTCGCTAAACCCATAAATGAGAATCTAGGAGGTTTTTTCACAACATAGGGTCAGGGGTGCTGAGTAAGCTCTAGATAAAACTTTTCTGGCAGAAGAATTTTGTCACACCAGATATTACCAGCGTTAGGAAGTTTAACACATGGTAGGATCTCAACTATTTGCCGAATGAATGAATGCAGTAAAAAATATGGAGCACCTGGGTGGCTCAGTGGGTTAAAGCCTGTCTTCAGCTCCAGTCATGATCTCAGGGTCCTAGGATCGAGCCCCATATCGGGCTCTCTAATCGGTGAGGAGCCTGCTTCCCCACCTCTCTCTGCCTGCTGCTCTGTCTACTTGTGATCTCTTTCTCTCTCTCTTTCAAATAAATAAATAAAATCTTAAAAAAAAAAAATGTAGAAGACCGGGGCTCCTGGGTGTCTCAGTCAGTTAAGTGTCCAGGTCTTGATTTTGGCTCAGGTCATGATCTCAGGGCTGTGGGATGGAGCCCCACATTGGGCTCTGCACTCAGTGCAAAGTCTGGTCATCCCTCTTTCTCTGCACCTCCCCCCCCACTCACACACACTCTTTCTTTACATAAATACATACATAAAATCCTAAAAAAAAAAAAAAGAAAAGAAAAAAAGACATGTAGAAGACCTACACCACTGGTGACACAGGTTTTGAATACTACCTGTTGCCCTGTCTTTACCTTTCTCCCTGGTCACAAGCCCATTATAGGAGAAGGAGACCTGAGAGCTGAATTCTCTCAGCTCTCAACCCCTAAACCCCTATATGTGTGACTGTCAGCAAGTAACTTAACTGTTCTAGGCTTCGTTATATTATCCTAGTAAAAGTGAAAGCCTCGGGCCAAATGAATACGGTTGTCTTGGGGCACCTGGGTGGCTCAGGGGGTTAAGCTGCTGCCTTCGGCTTGAGTCATGGTCTCGGGGTCCTGGGATCGAGTCCCGCATTGGGCTCTCTGCTCAGCGGGGACCCCCCCCCCCCGCCTGCCTCTCTGCCTGCTTGTGATCTTTCTCTGTCAAATAAATAAATAAATAAAATCTTAAAAAAAATATATGGTTGTCTTACAGAAGTAGTACAGGTGTATGGAAACAAATACTCAAATTGTGGTAGAGACGCATGACTAAAAATTCTCCCTGTCTCCCAGGTCGATCTTCTCAAATAAAGTCCCTTTGGACCAATTCTGTCTTATTCCTCTAAATGCTATGTGTATGCCTCTAGTTCTTAATTTATCTATTCTAAGAAATACCATTTATCTTTGCACCCTTCAAGATAAAGAATTTAGTTTACTACTTTTCTCCTATATTAATTATATGTGTGAATATTTTAATGACTTATATCCATTCCCTTGAATAGACAAAAGCACTATTTCTTTTTTTAACCACTGTTTCTTAATCTGGCAGTTTTAAGTAGTATCCTGACTCCCCACTAAGGGAATTAATGTTCCCTTCGCTTCCTTCCACCTCTCCTGTTCCTTTAATTTCCTAGCTTGTCAGTGAAATCATTATTTTTTTTCACCAAAATCATAATTTTTATAATGTACGAAATTATATTTAAATTCTTTTGTAACTATAGTTGTCTTTAATGCTTGTACTGTAGGTTATTTCTGAAAATTGAAAGCTACAATAAAGTATAATCATGTGAATTGTATTTGCTGCAGACTGAGGCAGTGTGCTTAGATGTGCACAGGGAGTGGAGTGTGTGTCACCAAACCTGGGTGACTTCAAGAGGAATGCGAGCGTCAAAGCCATGCTGATTTTCCCATTACACTCTGCATGTTCCTTGAAATCATTTTACAGTGTAGCTTCCTATTATGAAAGGCTTTCCTTTTAAAATATCCTCAGTGGGGTGCCTGGGTGGCTCAGTAGGTTAAGCCTCTGCCTTGGGCTCGGGTCATGATCTCAGGGACCTGGGATCGAGCCCCGCATTGAGCTCTCTGCTCGGCAAGGGCCTGCTTCCCCTCTCTCTCTGCCTGCCTCTCTGCCTACTTGTGATCTCTGCCTGTCAAATAAATAAATAAAATCTTTAATAAAATAAAATAAAATATCCTCAGAATTGAAACTTAGTGTGGTAGTTCTCAAATGTGGTTATACTTTGGAATCATCAAAGAAGCTGTTAAGAAACCCTGACATTTAGAGGATCCCACATCCAGCGTTTCTGATTTAACTGGGCTTAAGCATGGCCTGAACATCTGGATTTTTACATTTTGGGCAGATGATTTCAGTGAGTAGCCCAAGTTGAGGACCCTGACCATTAATGTCAGTCAAGTCAAGTCTTGTGGAGGCAAAGGTCAGGAACTATACTGAGCCCTTTGGAAGCAGGAGCAGAAAGTAAAACCCGATACCAGCTGGAGGCTTCTAGAACATTTTATTTCCTTGTCGGTTGCAGTTGCCTCCTTCATAACCTACCACTGCTATGACTGTTAAATAAGACACACTTCTCCACACTCAGCTTCTCGGGTGTTGTATCTGGTGGTCATTATTCAAATGGAGAGCTGTTTTCAAGTCTGTTCTTTTCTTAGGTGGATACCCTGGGGCCTGGGGAGCTGGAGCTGTTGCAAGGAAATTGCATGAAATTTCATCAGATCCTTGATATTCACACCTACGTTTCAGGAACTGATTTTTTTTTCCCCATTGTGTCTAAGAATTTAGCATGCGTGGTGTTTCCAGTAGTTCCGATCTGATTTTGTCTAATTTCCAGGGACAGTAGAAAAGTTGTTCTCTTTCAGATCTCCCACCAAGGCACCTAGAAGAGCTGGAGGCAGGCTGGTGGGCATGGGGGTCTAGTAGGTGTAACTGGCTGTGAAGAGGGACTGAGTAGAAGCAGTGCCAGAAGAGCCTGTGTGAACATACTGTCCTTGGGCTGCCTGGCAGTTAGCCTAAAAAACAAGCGTGAGAGAGGACATGGGGTTAGAGCAAAAGCAACCCTGTACTTGACCCTCCGGCTCTCATTTGAAACCAGCTCCACCTGCGTCTGGATTTCTCTCTCCTTATAGTGGTTTTGCTAAATATTGGTGCTGATAGCCTCCCTTGCCTTCTCTAATACATCATCTCCTTTCCTATCCCAGTTTTCTGAGGATCTCTCCAAGCTAAAGTCTGCGTCTGTTACTGAGAAAGTTTCTTTTTAGTACCAACAATATTGCAACAACAGTATTAGAGACTGAAATTGAGAAACTTCTCATTGATACAGTGATAAGGGAATGGATGTTTCAAGTGGAGAAGCTTGCAGTTTGTTAGGAAATGGACCAGACGTCATGCCGAAGGATCGGGCAAGGTGCAGCCAGAGGTACAACACAGCAAATTTTAAAAATTCTTTTCTAAAAAATTTCCATTTTCCACCTATACTTGCCCACAGGATTATATCATTTTTTTGTTGTTGTAATCATACTATCTTGGATTCCTTGTATAAATTCCAATTAAAGGGGAGTTCAGAATTATAAAGCCCACCGTAATAATAGCTGAGTGCCAGTCAATGGTACCATGTCTTCAAGTCCCTGTTACTCTTGTCTTGCTCTCTCTGGGATTTATTTTTATATCTACAGTGATTTTCAAAGCATGTTGCATGGACCTCAGCACTTCTTAGAAATGGAAATTCTCTGGTTTGACCCCAAACCGTCTCAATTAGAAACTCAGCATCTGGGACCCAGAATCTGTTTTCACATGCCATCCAGGTGATTCAGACACATACTCAAGCTTGAGAACCACCATCCTAAATGACCTCAGCTTCCCTTCTTTTGTGTGGATGACTCTTCCAACCTTACTTTCACAATCCCTCCCATCATATTAGCCACATCTAGCCACCCCTCATCAGCTACATCCACACCCAGCGCAGCCACACTCAGCTTTCCATTCCAACAAAGTTAAGACACTACCTCTAATATCTTACACCTCTCTTATCCCCCTGAGATGGCTTCTAAGCTTCTCTGGGGTCTGCCTTCCCTTTAGTGCCTCATTGCCAAACTTCTGGCTACACTTGACTCCTTGCCCAGCCTCCTCTGTCATCAGCAAGCCGAATATGGAGATAGCTCAAATTCAAATTCAAATTCTTCTGTCTCCTTCTTGAACTTTTACACTTCTATTCTATTTCCCTTTCAGATTGCTGTAGATCTTCCTGCATGATTAAGAAAGCTATTAGGAAAATTCAGGATCTAAGTTAATGCATCTCAAACTCACTCTCATTTCAGCTGCCCCTTTCCTGATACTTGGCCATTCTGTCTAGTGAGTCTCCTAGTGGACCAATGCAATAGCTATCCCGGGCTTCCCTGCTGTAAAGATGAAAATCTCCACTCCCTTATCCCCCTCAACAGATGCCCTTGACTGTAATCAATTGCCAAATCCCTTCACCTCTTCAGACCTGAGTCCAAACCCAACTTTTTTTTCTTCTTTGCTCTTCCCTCCTTTCCGAGATCAGCTGCCACCTGCAGTTAATAGTCTCACACAATCCTTCTTCTAACTCCTTGTCCTCTCAATTATCCCTACTATCCTCATCTTTAATCTCTCCTCTGGCTCCTTTTGCTTTACGTTTAATTTCTTTATTTTTTTGTTATGTTCAATTAGCCAACATATATTACATCATTGGTTTTTGATGTAGTGCTCAACGACTCGTTAGCTGCGTATAACACCCAGTGCTCTTCACCACACGTGCCCTCCTCAATACCCATCACCCATTTGCTTTACATTTGAACATGCCTGGCTATCTCCTGTTTGGCTAAACTCTAAGCTTCCTGAAGGCAGCATCTGTGTCTCTTTGTTCACCCCAGTCCTTGAGGTGATATTCAAAAAGGAATGGTTACTGACTAAATAAAATCCTGTTCTGTCCTCATTTCTCCTGGTTCTCTTTCTGGGCCTTTTCCTGACAGCCTTCTTGAATGGGCATCTTTCCTCTTCTCTCTCTGTGGAAACTGTTGTGTTGAGGGTCATCAGTAGGTTCCCACATGCCCATCTCATCTTTTTTCTCAGCCTTTGTTCTGAATCTCTCTACAATGTGTTATGACTGGCCCCCTTGAAACTTGTTTCTATTTGTTCCCTGGATCCTTGGCACATCCTGTCTTATTACTGCTGCTTGTTCTAGTCGCTTTCTTCTACTTCTTCCTAAAATGAAAGGTGCTTCTCTTCCCTCTCAAGTGTCTCTGTGGAGATTGTCTACTGCCTACTGTCATCAACCATTCTTCCAGTGTAGATCATTTACAACTCTCCCCAGCCTCTACCTTTCTACTGAGTTCTCATGACAGCTTTTCAAATTATCTAGTAGACACTATCTTGAGATACCATCATGGCCTGAAGAAAACAATGCTTCTCCAGGTAAGAAAGCCAGGCTCCTACTATCCCCTTGATCAAGTAGGTAAGAAGTAGTAGCATCTTAGAGCTCCCGGATGGCTCAGTCAGTTAAGTGTCTGACTCCTGATTTTGGCTCAGATCATGATTTCATGTCATGGGATCCAGCCTAGCACTCAATTCTGTGCTCGCCAGGGAGTCTGCTGGATATCCTCTCTCTCCCTCTCCCACTGCCCCTCTCCATACCTGCTCTTGTGCTCTCTCTCTTTCTCTCGCAAATAAATAAATAAAATCTTAAAAAGGGGGGGGGGTAGTATCTTACCACGGCCCGCTTCATGAAAGCCTCCTGGGTTGCCTTCTTGTTAGCAGCCTTGCCACCCCAGGCAGCCAGTGCACTGGCCTGCAGGGCCCGTCCATAGGAGAAACTCAGTTTCCAAGGCTTTGGTAGAGGGCAAAGGTTGATAGCGTTGAGGTTGAGTGTAGCATCCTCTTCACTCATGCCACCAGACAAGAAACAGATGCCTAGAAGAAGAGAAGCCATTGCACTCTACTAGTCCCAGCTTCACTACCCAGCTTGAGAAAGCAAGCCAGAGCCTAAAAGAAATGGAATGCCGCCATTCTTTCTCTACTCAATTTGCATGGAACTGGGTTAGAAAAACTAGTTTGCTTTTGCCAAGGTTAGCTGGGCTAAGGAGCTAAGGAGAGAAGGGCTTTAATAAATAAGTAGTGTGGTGAACTATTGAGAAAATCAATGGATTGTGTGCATTTGGACAGACTCAGGCAATGTGGTGTCATGGAGTGTGAGGGAAGCGCTGGCCACCTGTGAGATACAGAGGTCTGTTTCCTGGATACAAGACTCCCAGGCCAACACCAATGCTGGTGGAACTCCTTCACGGGATAAGGGCTAAGACCTCAAGTCAGAGAAGAAAGAAAGCCTTACCGGGAACAGCTGCAGGAACGGTCCGGTGGAGAGCTGTGACCGTGGCCATAGCCACTTGTTCCGGAGTATACTTTTTGGTGCAGGCGTGTCCAGCAGTCACCATGTTGGGCTTCAGCAAAGTGCCCTCCAGGTAAACGTGATGGTCATTCAGGGCCTTGTAGACAGCAGCCAGGACCTGAGGGACAAGACAACCAAAAGGTGAAACCCAGAGCCAGTCTGACAGTCACCTGACCTTAGCACTTCTAGGTTGCAGGGATGAGAGACAAAGGAATCCTCCTATGGGCTTGGCCAAAGTTTCCTAACCAGCCCCCAGTCCTCATCAGGACAACACACAGGCACCTGCAAGCCACAGCCATTGAGCACAGCCACACTGGCCTAGCCCCACCTCCCCTACTCTAAGTGCTCACTGCAGGGACAGATGGCATGGGTCTGCTTCCAGGAGCCCCTTCACTCCTCCCTTCCCATCACTCCCTTTGGGCAATTGAGCCTGCCTTGATTTAGCTAGCCGGGGACATCTCAGTTGGCCTCTACTCTCCATCCCCATAGAAACTTGAGTAGTCATAAAACTTGAGTAGTCATAAAAACAGACATTTTAGAGACGGAAGCACTTTCAGACCTCATCTCAGTCCACCTACTTGTGCAAGTGGAGAACATGAAATCAGGTTGCATTGCAAATATGAACAAAGTACCTTCTAATGACATTTTGTCATGTGAGTCTCATCTTACTTTTAAATTTCTTTGTTTACATATAATGTAAGTGATCCCAAAAGATAACCACAACCCCACAGCTGGGAATAAGGATTATCAAATCCAAGTCTCGGTACTGCAAATCCTGTGCTTTTTCCATAGGAAAATCCCATCATGCTGAAAGAGTAGAAGGTTTGATAAGTATCCCCTTACCTTCTCATTGCTACATAATGATTCCAACTGAAGAATATTTCAATATAACAGCTGATACATGTTAAGTAACAGCTCTTACCTAAAAATAAGATATTTCAACTGGAATCGGGACCTTTTTATTCAAGACTTTACCTTCTCAGTAACATACTGGCAGTGTTCCAAGTCATGGTCTCCATCAGGAATGACCTCTGGTTCAACAATGGGTACCAGCCCATTCTAAAAAGGAAAAAAGAGGAGATAAAATGTGGCTCTGCTCACTGTGATCCTTTCCTTAAGAAGATACTTGACAGTTGCAATTGGGATAAAATGAAACCCTTATAGAGGAATGCCATTCACTAACTTAAAGGCAGTGCAAAGAAATTTAATGGCATCTCTACTGAGCATTTTGTAGCTTAGCCAAAAAAGAGCTGTGAGGTTTAAAAATAAGAAGAAAAAGTTCTCCTGGGAGTACGTAAAATAACGAAATCCTTAATTTCTATAGAAACACATTCTTTTAGAGACTATTCTAGCTACCTTAGAACCCAACTGTCATCCTTTTGGGGCAGTTAAACTTAAATCACTAAGAAGGATACCCCTTGTGTGGGTTAATTAAGGAATTAAGCACTGTGTACAGTTCTAATTGGGACTCTCCAGGTGCCTACATCTCAGGTAACCTCAACATAGTACCCACACAAGCAAATCAGACTTAACTGGGATCCCAGAGACACTGTGTTGGAAATTAGTGTCAGGTCACCATCCTCCAAGATATTCTTTGGGTTGGGGCTAAATCAGAGCTATCACTCTCAAGCTAGGGATCTAAAAGTATGGTGTTTTAGATGTGATAGAGCATAGGTAAGCAATCACCTGGCCATATGGGGCTGGATCACTCTTAAGACCCAGCTGGTAGAACTTTGACAGAGGGCAGCCATTGATGGCATTGGCCTTATGGGCTCGTAGCTGACGTGTGGGACCAAATCTTTCCCTACCACACTTGGCTATAGCAAAAGTGGTAGAAAATGGCAGCAGGATATATTGGTGAGATAAGGCTCATGTACTTATAGTAACATTGGAAAGACAGGTATAGTAAAATTGGAAAGAAGAAAGTTCTTTCTGACTGCTTTTCAGCACAAGGAGAAGGCAGAGCACCTGCTGACAGATGCTGGCATAGCGGGCCAGGGCGTTGGCATTTTCCTGGATGGCAAGGCTGGATGGACACTGGTTGTCAATCCTCAGCACAGCACGCCATTTCCCAAAGTCAGCACCGTCTCTCTTGTACTGAGCACAGCGCTGAGAGAGGCCATCAAGTCCTGCAAGTCAGAAAAGAGTGATAGGGCCACTGTTAAAGTGAAGTTCTTCCTTGCCTTACTTTTCAGTTAGCAGAGCTTAAGTATTGAAAATATCCGGGTAAGTAAACATTAATCCCAACACGAAGCCCAAACTGGGGCTTTGCACTTAAGGAGAAGAACAGAGGGAATTAATATTTGTTTAACATTTGCTATGTTCCAGGCATAATTCTAGGCATTTTGCATACCTTATCTCATTTAATTATCATAATGATTCTAATAGTTGATGTTACACTTGTTCTACAGATGTGAAAACAGGGGCTCCAAGGCGTTACATGACTTTACCATGTTTGTATGGCTAAGAAGTGACAGAGCTGGAATTCAAACTCTGCTTGACTAATCTAATGCTGTGGTTCACACTTGTCTACTTGGGCAGTGAAGGACCTTGCAAAATTGTCTAATTAGTAAATGACAGAACCAGAAGTCAAACTCTGGTGAGTCCAATCCCAAAGCTTGGGACCTTTCCTCTTTTCTGCTGCTGGATTTTTCTCTAAAAATTATACTCTCGGGTACAGAATATCTTCTCTGTGCAAAGCACTGTGATAAGCATGTTATATACACTGTCTAATCCCCATGACTACTCTGCAAAGTAGATATTGTCATCCTATTCTGACTCAGAACATGTACATAACATGACTAGACTAAGGTCACACAGCTACTGAATAAAGAAGTGAGGGTTGAAAAGGAGATGTATGTGGCTCTAAAACCAGGCTGAGATTCATGCTTTGTTTTCCCTTGCTCACTTCTTTGTTTGCCTGCATTTCTAGCATTTCTTACCATGATTCATATCAGCAGGTGATAGCCTTACCTTGAATGGTGGTTTCTTTGTTGGTTCCTGCAAGGGGAGCAGCTCCCTGGTCTAACTGTGAAAATAAATAATTAACAAGTAATTAGCAGGTGTCAGGGGGCCCAGGAAAACAAAAGCAGAGCCCCTGGTATTAATAGTTCTCATCTTTCACAAGCTAAGGAGTTGCATTAGGAAGGTGTATGAGTCACGGGGGTGGGGGCGGGGGGACACAATTAAATCCACAGCAGAAGGCAAGGACCTAGAAGGAACAATGCAAGAGTGTCAACACTAGGAAGATGGAAAGGATGGAAAGCACAGGCCTGGAGCTTGGGGAGTAAGTAATCGGACAGTACCTGGAATGCAGAGGGGCCATAAAAGAGCAGCTTCTCTTAGCTTATTTGTTCAAAAGACATTTAGGGAGCACTGACACATACTGAGCAAAACATTATTCCAGGAAATCAAAAGAGTAAAGATGCTACCTCAACTCCCAGCATAGCAGAGGCTGAGGTCATGAGTCCAAGAGGTAGACAAGCTGACTCTGGCTTTGCCTTGTTGTGGGCAAACGCCTTGTAAGTCTGTTTTATTGCCTCATCTCTTAAACAAGGATAAGAACTGAATCGACCACCAGAGGTTACAAGGAAGATTAAATGAGCGCTTGGAGTTGTAAGCACTCAACAGATACTAGTTTTCACTCCTGAGAAGTTCATGTAGTTTCGGAAGACTGAGTTACACCTGAAAATAGTTTAGTCACACTAATGATTGTGAACTAAATAATAATTATGCGACGGAACTGTTTTGAAAACTCCTTTCGTCCTTGTAGGAGCCTTATGAGGTAGGCACTACAATTCCCCTTTTAGAAGTGAGAAAATTGAGACACCAGGAGATTGAATACCTTGTAGAAAACTTGGTTGAAAGAAGAAAGCACTAGCAGAAAAATCTAGAAAAGGATCTGGCTCTCAGGGGGAGGCTGATGAAGGAAAAGAGAGTGAATGGCAACTAGACAATGAGAGTGTTCATAGCCTCTGCCCAGCGACTGGGCTGGGAGTTTGCCTGGGAGGAGGCAGAAGGGAGATGGGAATGGAAGTGTTCACCTTGATTCCCACCACGATCCCCTTTTCCTTGAGGATGTTTCTGAACAGCTTTCCCTGGCTGTCCTTCTGGTAGAGGGTCTCATGGAACAGGATCACACCCCCGATGCTCTGGTTGATGGAGGTATCCACAGTGAAAAGGATTTCTCGGAACTGTCGGCGATTCTCCTCTGTGTTCTCCACCTTGATCCTCTGCAGGCGGTTTCCCATGGTGCCTAAGGTGGGCGGGCCAAAGTCAGCTTGAGGAGCCAGCCAGGGCTCTGTGGCCAGCCTCCTCCCCTTTAGGGACCCTCAGCAGGATGGTTGGCAAGACTTTCTTTTTTATCTAGATCTTTAAGACTCCTGTCTCCTTTTTCCATTCCAGGGGAAAGACCTTGGCTGCTGCCAGGATGCTGGCTAGGAAGCGTATAGACTGGATGTGTCAAGGTCAGGGTGAAGACTACCATTGGGTCCAAGTGTATATGTCAGGCCCTCAGGCCTCTCCAGCCACCACCACCCTGACCCAGGTCCAGCCATCAATCTGACTAGATGTACGTACAACAGAAGGAGGGATAAGGTGGGCTCTTGACTTCCCTGGCTTCTACCATTTTATGGTGGGCCAGACAGGCCTGCCACAACTCTCCCTTGTGCCATCCTGGGCTTCTTTCGGCCACGAGCCCTTCCCTATCCTAGATATGGGCATTTCCCTGCCCTCCCTGCCCTTCGCTAGCTAACCTTACACTGACTTCTCATTAGCAGCAGAGGTCTGTGTATCTGATCTCAATCTGGTTTCTGAGTTCTTGGTTTTTCTACAGTCTAGATTCAAATGATCCCTGGCGAGGGGCCTTGAAATGGAGGCCTTGAGCCTTTTCCCTTGGTTTTCAGAAATCTGCCTACCAGAACTACAGGACTCAAAATGTCAATGCTTGCTGGGTCTTCTGCTCCCACTCCTGTGTACCTTTACTCCTCTGAGAGGAAAAAGAGTGCAATTGTTGCTTGCCTTGGCTAAGTTGTAGAAATAAGAATACGCTTGCTGTAGGACGAGACTTGCACTCACCTACAGACTCATCTGCAGCCAGGATCCCCTTCCCATGGGCAACAATGCGCTGTGCAATTTCGGAGAGCTCCTTCTTCTGTTCTGAGGTGAGGGCTGGAAATTGGTAGGCCATGGTGACTGGTCTGGAAAAGAATGCAGAAGTGTCCTGAACAGAACTGCAGGCAGCTCAGACAGGTTCATGACCGAGGCAGAGAAGGGGTACAAACAAACCCTCTCTAGGCTCCTTTGACACTTCTGGCCCACTTCCATAACTGGATGAACAACTGAGTTCTGGGCTCATCCCCCTGTTAGCTTAAGTGGTTGCAATTAGCCATAGTGGATGAAGGTGGGCTGTCAGATTTCCTGGTCATCCTAAAGAGAATGTCTTCCAGGAGACCTTTGGGTTCACTGAACCAGAGACTGGGCCAGCTCATTCGTGACCCACTTGCACCTGATGAATGGATGGCACTGTGATACTTGACCATGTCTCTGTGGATTTCTGGTCCCTTTGTGTGCTCTGGGTGTCTTGAGGCCAGGACACTGAGACTTTTAGCCTCTAGGGTCATCTCCCATTTTGTTCTGTTAGCCTGTGTTATTCTCTGGGTAGCAAGCTTGAGAGGAGATGACCTTGCAGTTAACCTCTCTTAGCTTTGGGACATAGAGGGTATGGGGTATAAGGCTGGACTATGACTATGACACCATTTGGGTAGAGAGGGATTTTCCCTTAATGCCTCTGGCCTGGAGGCTCCCACAGACTCTAAGGTGCCAAAGTCATATGGTGATCCCTGCCCCAGGAATTCTTAGCTTCACTGCTCTAGCAAGGAAGGACTCTGGTTTGAAGACCCCCTATCCAAGCACCCACCTCAGTGGTGGTCCTCTGAAAGGGATCATTGTTCTCGTTGGGCTGCTACTTTGGGCCAATCTTTTTTTTTTTTTTAAAGATTTTATTTATTTATTTGACAGAGAGAAATCACAAGTAGTTGGAGAGGCAGGCAGAGAGAGAGAGAGGGAAGCAGGCTCCCTGCTGCGCAGAGAGCCCGATGCGGGACTCGATCCCAGGACCCTGAGATCATGACCTGAGCCGAAGGCAGCGGCTTAACCCACTGAGCCACCCAGGCGACCCTACTTTGGGCCAATCTTAAAAATGCAAAGTCATGGGGCACCTCGGTGGTTCAGTGGGTTAAAGCCTCTGCCTTTGACTCAGGTCATGATCTCAGGGTCCTGGGATTGAGCCCCACATGGGGCTCTCTGCTCAGCAGGGAGCCTGCTTCCCCATCTCTCTCTCTGCCTGCCTCTCTGCCTACTTGTGATCTCTGTTTGTCAAATAAATAAAATCTTTTTTTAAAAAAAGGCAAATGCACAGGGCTCTCATCTTGAATGTTAGAAAGAGTAATTTTGCATATGTTGGACTATGAAAGAAAAAAATGGTAGTAAAGACTATCTTGAGTGTTTTCCTATCCAGTCCTATGACCTACTCCTTTCCCTGGTCTCCCCCCCTTCATACACTCATCAGTAGGGTAGACATCCCATGTCTGCTTTCTACTTCCTGCAAGCCCAGGATACCTCAGTTCTCATTTGATCCACTCAGCAATGAGGTAACCAGGCCAACTAGTATCTCCATTAATTAATGAGCAAGCTGAGACTCAAAGAAGTTAACTGACTTGTCCAAAGTCTCAGCTATAGTGAGGCAGAGCTCCCCACCCAGTCCTGACCCTGATGGCAAATCAGTTTCTTCACATTTTCTGCATTGCTCCAAGGCAGGCTTGATATAAGAAGTGGATGGGGCTATGGAACTAATTCTTGAAAAAATATTGTTAGTATCACGGATGCCATTGTCACTTCAACAAGAGTCCTCATCTTAACCCAAAAGCCTGGAACTACAGTGCTGTCCCTGAGGACAGGACAGGCTAGTAGTGGCCAATGATCTCTAGAGAAGATATTCTTCCTAGGCCACTCCTGTCCCAGCCACATGAAGATCATGTTTCCCCTTGGTTACACATGAGTTCGCAATATCATAGTCTGGGATTACTTGCTGTAAATCTGGTCACTAGATCTTTATGTGGAAAAAAACAACCTGAAGTTGGTGACCTTCAGGCCAAAGTGCAAATTTTCTCTCTTAGTTTAGGTAATTGCACAAAAGAATTCACAAATACGAAATAAAGATGTTTCCTTAATGAAACAAAAGGAAAACATAGCCCAGTGATAGCAAATCCCCATTAATGCCAAGTACTCTGCTAATTGCTTTACAAGTACTATATAATTCAGTACTCATAAAAATAACCTCAAAAGGCAGCTGGGCTTCGCCCACCACTACCACAAAACAGATAAGGAAAAAACATGAGAGAGTTTAATTATTTTTCCAAGGACAATTAACTAATAAGGCATAGAGTTGGGATAAGGGGTAATACTCCCCCCCCCACTTCTGGGAAAGAGTGAGCCTGGTGAAAGGTATCCGTCTTTGGGTGACTCTTGATAACACCCCCAGAATACTTGTTGAGGATACCCCCAGAGTACCCAAAGTCCATGGGCTGTGGCTCATCGTCCATATACCATGGACCTCGTTAATTCATAAACATCTCACACATTCACACAGTTTTTAGCTACTAGATCAGACAGACCTGGGTTCAAGGATCAGCTCTGCTTCCTCCTCACTTAGACCATGGACAAGTCAGTTAACTTCTCAGAGTCTTAGTTTACTGTGGAATAAATGGCACTAATATCTGCTCTGGGTGTCTCATTGCCGAGTGGATCTACTGTGACCTGTGACCACCCTACCCATTGTAGTTGCTCAAAATATATTTGTTGAGTCAATTGCATGATAAATATGAAGATGTTTTATAATGCATTATGAAAAAGTTGGGTATTGAGGCGCCTGGGTGGCTCAGTCATTAAGCATCTGCCTTCAGCTCAGTTTATAATCCCAGGGTCCTGGGATCAAGCCCTGCATCAGGTTCCCTGCTCAGTGGGAAGTCTGCTTCTCCCTCTCCCACTCCCCCTGCTTGTGTTCCCTCTCTCTCTGTGTTTCTATCTCTGCCAAATAAATAAAATCTTAAAAGAAAGAAAAGAAAATGTTGGGTGTCATCATTTCTCTCTTTTTAAATTTATTAAAAAATAGTTACCTGAAATTCCATGTTTCTATTTACTACCAAGTTATTTTTTTCCATCGAGACAGTGCGCTGACTCGACCAGAAAAAAATACAGAGAAAGGTCAAATCGAACCAATCCTGTTTACGGGAAGTTAAACTTCTACAGAGGGATTAAAGGTCTATACCACATCAGCACAAATGTTGCCCCTCTGTTAATCATAAAACAGGGTCACAGACCAATGTTCATCCCCAGGAGACAGGAGGCCAGCTGGGAGTAGGTAACTGCAGAGAATGGTTTCATGCTCCTATAAGCCTCTGCTCACCGTGGTCTCAAGCCAATTTGATTTTAAAATGTGATGGGAAGTTGTTCACATCATATTACTTAATAAAAGGGGAAAAAGCAAATTTCAGAGAAGTATGTAATGCATAATATCATACTTTTTTAATTAAAAAAATGCTGTACCACATACTATTTGTGGATCTATACAAGCAGAGAATAACCACCCTGGGATTCCCTGTGGGGCTTGGGATGGGGTGGACCAACTCTCACGTTTTACTTTATAAATTTTTTGTAATGTTGATTTCTCAAATAGGCTTATATATGACATTATGTATTATACATTAACAGGTGATACATACACAAATCTTGGAAGAGGTTGTGAGTATGAAAATATGAGAATAGAAAGCAATCACGGAAAAAACAGCTGCAAAAGACCTCAGGGATATCTATAGCAACCCTGCCAACTTTGAAGATGGGGGAACTGAGGCTCAGAAAGACTATGTCTGGTGGCCCCTTCCAAATTGTGATGCTCTAGAATTATAAACCACATCCTACTGGCTTATGACTCAGAATCCTTTTTCCAATCCTTTTTAGCAAAATAGCACATGAAACCTACAGTACGGTTAATTCTGCCTTTCTTCAAGAGGTTCTGTGAAAGGAGAATGCCTTGTAAAATATGAGTATTTAACTCTTGAAGAAATATCAGAAAGTAGAGAGTCCATTCACTTCTCCAACAGGCAAGGTGGATGGGTTTTCAAGAGGACATGAGGGGCTTATGCGTTGAAAGCAATGATCTGCAGGTACTGTGAGCAAGGTTTCTATATACAGACGTCTGAGGATGCCCACAGCTTCATTACCCTCCTCAGTGTCACAGTGACAAATGCAAGGAGATGCCTTAGGACAGCCTGGTGCCTTTGAGCCCATGTGAGGTAGCACAGAAAAGAGAACTGAGTGGCTCCCTTTCTTTTAGGATTACAACAGCTATACTGCACTTAGCACCTGGCGCTCTAGCGCAGGCCTGGGTGGTGCCCAGAGGCACCTTCACGTAAGGTGGCCGGAGTTCAAGCCCCGACCAGGTCCAAACTGGCGAATGGAGCTGTAGGTAACTATTTAGAGAGAAGTTTATTCTAAAAGGCACAACATGTCTATCCGCACAACATGTCTATTTTTCAGAGAGTAGAGCAAATGTCCCAAAGGACATCAGCCTGCTTTTGACTCTAAAAAACTTAAGCTGTAGGATTTCCAAAGTAGGAAATGTTACAGGAACTGTTAAATGAGTGGAAGTTGTACGATTCATAATCCAATGACTGCGGGGCTCTGTGGCCTTTCAAGGCCCGTTCCGCACTTTCTCATCTGAGCAGTGGGATCAGGCAAGGGCAACACACACTAGGAGTCCATTTGTGTGACCAAAAAACTTAAGTGCCAACACTAGTGGGTGTAGGAAGAGAATAAAGAAAATGACATAGGACAACAGGTCTGTAAATAAATCATCAAAATAAGCAGTTGTTACGGGGAGAAAAGGAATGAGGGGGAATCTTGATAAGTGATTAGAACCTAACCAAGAAAGTGTGTTGAAGTCAGAGACAGAAGAGCCTTTATACGAGTAACACCGGCAACGGTCTCAAACACTCTGCCTCAGCTCAGAGGGTCAGCAAAGCTGTGGATGAGCATTTATTTACACTTAGGGAGTAAAACAACCATTTCAGCACACCAACACATCTTGGCCACCACCGAGTTTTTCCTGAAAATAAAAGCAAGCAGACTTTCTCTGCTACATGTGTAGGACCATCAGTGACCCTCACTCCCTAGTGCAGTCCAGGCAGACAAAGGAAGTTCTGTTACTTACAGTTTGGGAGAGGAGAGGCCTCTTAAGGAGCAGAAGCTGTGGACGAGGCAGCAGCTGCCAAATAGGACGAACCTTTGGGAACACGCAGTTTTTATAGACCTCCTATCAGAGTTTGTTTGTTGGTTTTGGATTGCCTTTTTTTTTTTCTTTTCTTTCTTTCTTCTTCTTCTTCTTCTTCTTTTTTTTTTTTTTTTAAACTTTCACCCTCCCCTTGCCACCTTGGCCTGATAGGGAGGTGTTTAACCAGTGCCTGATTGGCTCATAAACACCCAATCCCGATCACGCTCACACACTCACCGGACTCAGGGAATGTTAAAGCTATAGGGGAGACCCTGTAGTTCTTAATGCAGACAGTTTGTTTTTTCCAGGTGAGGAAACAGGCACAGAGGATTAGGGGATTCCCCTAAGTCACAGAGTTAGTAAATGACAGAGCTCTAGAGCCACCAACAGAACCTGGGAAGAATGTCACCTTAGCTCTAGCACTTAATAAATGACCTTGGCCAAGCTTTGCTTTCCTTTCCTTTCCCTTTTCTTTTCTTTCCCTTTCTTTCTTCCTTTCTTTCTTTCTTGCCTGCCTTCCTTCCTTCCTTCCTTCTTTTCTTTCTTCTTTGTCTTCTTTTTCTCCTTTCCTCCCTTCCAACTTCTCTGGGCCGTAAATATCCTCCTCTATAAAGTGGGATCTCAACTTCACAAGAGCATTGAATGAGGCTATAGAGTGCCTGTACGCAATAGGCATGAGCTCCTTCCTTGTCCTCCAAAATCAAGCTGGGCCCCCTGACGTTTTTAATACCAGAACACACTATAACTACCCCATTCTCATTCTTTCTTACCCCTTACGCATTTGTCTTTAACGTTTGTAAAAAACTAGAATACAACCCAAAGTGATTGGTGTAAGCCACCACCAGCTTCCCTCGTTATGGCACTGTCTGCGTAAGGGTTCATTTACAGAGATTTTTTTTTTTTTTCCTGAGTACTAAACTACTATCTAATTCAAGAGAAAGCAAATAAAATTGTCTTCCTGAGGCAAATAAAAGTTCTGGGGAAATCTAAAAATAATGAATGACCATGATGACAGGAAAGCATGGAAGTCTCAGGACTAGATTCCTTCGAAATAACTCATAAAATGGAAGGGGGAGAAAAATCCTAAAAACCAAAGTGCTCAATGGTATAGGGTGTGGCGCTCTAGTAAGTGAACTGTCAATGGAATGAAGGAAAATGAAGCTGAGAATTAGGTTGTCTTCATAGAGTTTAGGCTCAGACAGCTTCTAAAAGTGGGGGAGCATTAGACATTGAACATGAGACTTAAAGGCAATTGAAATGTTTGAAACACAAAACTGAGGTTCATTTGGTTGGGAAGTTTTGGCCAAGGCCTGTCCTAAGGAGAGCAAAAGGCCAGGCCAAGTAAAGGTCATCAGCATTCTTGACTCCACGTGCCCCCTGAAGGCACACTTTCTGGTTTCCCAATCTCCACCTGATGCTCATGCAAGCCCCTGCTGCCTGATTCATCAGACCAAGATGACTTGATCTGGGGATATGTGAGTTTCATCAGATCTGATTTTTGCCAAAGGAGAATGGAGGATGAAAGTGGGGGATAGCGAAGACAGAACAGAGAGCAGGGTTAGTGACAGCTGTTGTGGGGGTCAGGGCTAGAGTGTCAGAATCGTGATTAAAACACGCCACCTGCCAAGAGATGCAGGGTAGAAATAATTTAACTTAAGCCACCCACATGAATTATTCTTGTTATAACAATGATAGCGATAGTAATAACTATTTTTTAAGGTGTTAGGATGCATCTGGTTCTTTTTATACATAATCTGCTGTCTCAGCACTCCTCTAAGGAGAGGTTTCTTACTCCTATTCTCTGGATAGGGAAACTCTCATTCGGAGAGGGTAGTAACTTGCCTAGAATCACAGGACAGCTACATGGGGACTCCTGTTTCCTCCAAGCCAGCGATCTAAAGCAAAGCTCCTTACCTTTTGGCAACCGCAGACAGCATAAATGTCCGCCCTCTCCCCCTCCCAGCAGTTTTTAACCTTGGACATTAAACCTGCATTCATCAGAGAAGAATGCCTTGCGTCGGCAGACCTGGGTGGCCCTGCTCTGGCTGGGCATCACTTCACGTGGACAGCAGCCTGGCCAGGCGTGGCAGAGGAGCGTGGACACATTCACCCTGATGGGTGCCACCTGCTGCTGCTTCCGTGGCATCAGCATTTGGCCACCTCCAGGCTTGGATGCCCAGCTGAAACTCAAAGTTCAGGAAAGCAAGGGCAAGGCTTCCTGGAGCTCAGAGGGACAGCAGGGCCTGAGCAACACAGACTGCCGGCAAGGTTGTTTTGTTTTGTTTTTTAAGTCTCTTAACTTAGTCAATTGCTCAAAACTGAGATAGGACATGATATGTGGAAAGAGCGTGGGACTTGGGAGCTGTGAAACCCTGGTGAAGCCTCCAACCTCTCCGATCCTCATTGTTGCCATTGGTAAAATGGGCTGGTGACGCCTCCACCCAAAACTGCTTCGGAGGCAGGAATGAAATGACATCTGGTGGGGGGTGTAGCACAGAGGACATTTTTATTAAATTGCCTGATCTGAATGCGTACTTCTGGCTTAAAGGTTTCCAAGTGCAGACTCTCCTACAGGCAAAAATCAGATGTCATCCATGAGCATTTCTGTCACTACCTCCAATAACTGCCTTGTTTATTCTCCAGTCCCCACCCCACCCCAGATAGTTCTGATTTGAGTATGATGGGCCACGAATTCAACATATTCAACACTCAATAGAATGTTAGTAATATTATAGGGGAAGAACTTTCATAAAAAGGGGCCACATCTACATGTTGCAAGGAAGACCCATGATTGGGTCAATAAAGCATCTTACGATCTCTTTTCCAACCTGTGGTGCAGATGTTTCCTTACTGTCTTGCGATCTGCTGTGGGAGTGGGAATGGTGTCAGCAACCTGAAAGCAGCAGTCATTGTTTTGGTCCCAGGGATGGAGCTAGTGTTATTTCAGCATGATTCCCAAAGTGTGTATTGAGGTTCTCTGTATAAGGCATTTGGTTAGCTCCAGAGGCATTTCGCAGAGAGGATACTTTTGTAGAGAATACCCGACGAGGAAGGCAGGCCTGTTGTCAAGACACTTCTAATCTAAGGAGTGGGAAGAGAAAGTTGAGGTGAGAATCAAATAAAATCAAACCAAATAAGAGAATGCATATTAAAGAAAGTACCAAGTTGTGGTGGTGGTGATTTGTTACTGAGGGTTCAATGAAGGCTCCATGAAGTAACATGAAAGAAAAGTCTAGATATTCCAGACTGCCACATGGCTAAGCCGCACTCCATACCATCTGATCCAGTGCGTCAGACTAGAAGACCTATGTGCAGAAGGAGAGTGAGAATGTAAAATGACCTAAATTCTAGGGCTTAGAAATACCATCCCCTTGAGACTAGAAACAGCTAAAGCTTGAACGTGATAAAGAACAAGGTTTGTCTTGTCTGAGGAAACATGCGGGCTGTTAGGACGCTGGAGAGATGGAGTCAGAAAAGATGGGGCTGCAGAATTTCAGGATTAGGGTGACCAGTAGTTATCTGACAGGAAAGAGTTACACTGGGGTCAGCCGTGACCACCAGCCCCCACTGTCCCAGATTCCCTCCGAATGAGTTGTTTACTGCTGTGTCAGTGTTCTCTCTTTGCCTTTTGCTCAATCATATCAAAGTTCAATTCTTCCCTATCTAATCAGGACTCTCAGTCACTTATGTCATTTATGACCCCCCACATGTATTTTTTTCACTATTCCTTATCTCTTTGGTGGAACTGTCTGGCCTTCAGGATGGGAAGGCATTGCGCACCAGTAGAAAGAGGTAGAGCTAGGGAGGCAAAAGATGTGGGTGGTGGTCTAGTTCTGCCCCAGGCTAGCCAGGGGACTGAAGGAAACCATGTTCTCTTGGCCTCTAATTCCTGACGTGCAAAGTGGGCTTAGGAATACCACCCCTGTATAACGTTTCCGTGTGGTCCCCGAGTGAGCGATAGCATCTAAGTGAGTGCTTTGGAAACAATAAAGCCCTACCTAATTACAGGATGACTAGACTGAGCTACTCCAGGGAAGCAAACGCTACCAGTGCTCCTGTGATATGCGTGTACATGTGTACACACACACACACACGAGAATCAGAAAACAAGGTTCTGGCCCTAGTTCTATGCTGAACAATGGAACATATTGCCCAAGGGAAGGCAGTACCATTTGTTGACCACTTACTCCTCCCAGGACTTTTTGTGGGCACTTCACATAGAATACATCATTTAGCTGGGTAGGCGTTGTTTTGGGGAGGAAGGAATTGATCCTATCTCTGGCTCAAGGTCACATCATTAGTAAGTATTGGGGAAAGGACTTAAATATCAATCTGTGATTTTAAAGCCATCTTAGGGCCTTGGACTCATCATCTTTGCAGTGAAGGAGGGATTGCTTCTAGCAGCAATATTCTGTGGTCTTCTCCACTGAAATTGCATGTTTTTAACACACATGGTTGTCCTAAAAAAAGTAAATGATTTTAAACAACAGTAAAAGAAACTTAGATTAGACTGTGAAATGTTTTGTTTTGGGAAGTATTGTTAAAATAGATTATTTATTAACTAGAAATCTTCAAAATACTGGGGCACCTGGGTGACCCAGTTGGTTGGGCGTCTGACTCTTGATTTCAGCTCAAGTCGTGATCTCAGGGTTCTGGGATTGAGCTGGCATTAGGCATCAGACTCTGTGCTCAGCAGGGAGTCTGCTTGAAGGAGTCTCTCTCCCTCTGTCCTTCCCCCAGCTTGCGCTCCTACTCGTAATCTCTTTCTCTAAAATAAAGAAATAAAGCTTGGGGGGAGGAGGAAAGAAATCTTCAAAATACTGGTATGTATGAAAGAACATGGGTAGTTCTAACTCCCTGTCTCATATTCCCCTTCCCTTTGGGTGGCTCCGTCCCACAGGAATGAAGAGTGCCAAGCTGACCAGATCCTGGAAAGCTGGATGAAGAGCCCAGACTCTGAGAGGCAGCCAGTCAGCCAGCATCTGCAAATAGTGGGCCAGTCCATTGCTTAGTGACCACCTCAGTGCCATCTACTCTCCCACAAAGTGAAGAACAGGATCATTCAGCCTCCCAGGTAATTAAATTTCAAACTCAACCTTGTGCCTTTCTGAATATCCAGACATAAATTATTTTGTGGCATGTCAATATCCTTTCATCATTAAGAATCTGGACTTTGAAGTCATATAGCACTTAAATTCTGACTCAGAGCTTCCTTGCTGTGTTATTTTGGGTAAGTCCTCTAAGCTCTTTGAGCCTCAGTTGCTTCAGCAGCAAAAGGATAATAGTCCAATGTAAGCTACAACATTGTTGGAAGATTGGCTTAATGATGATGAACAAAAAGGGTTTTGCATAATGCCTGGTAAAGATTAATTACCAGATAAATAACAGTTGCTATCATCTTCTTCATCATCATCCCCTTCTTCTACATTCTCCAAATTCCCTTTTGCCTCTCAATTACCAAAGAAGAGTCACAACACCCAACCTCATCATGTCCTGTGTATCTTCATCCTGAATACTCACACCTCACTCCCACCCTCAGAAGCTTTCTTCATTTAATAAGCAGAAAAATTAAGCTGGATCCTGAGTTCATCTCAAAAGTGGCATACCCACACCCAAGAAAATGAACACTCCCCCCACAAGAAGATAGTGGGGATTTTTAGATGAGGAAGGATTTTTTTTTCACCCATTAGGGTATCCAAAGTTTGAAAGGGTGACTTATACTTTGAAAAGGATGAAGAGAGAGGTAGAAGCAGGTCTGAGGAGATGGGATAAAATGGTAATGTGATTTGTAGAAAGTGGAAAGAAGCATGAAGGAGGAGAGATGAATAAAGGGATGTCCATGTATTAGGGACTTAAAAGTGAGACAGAAAACCATTAAAATCCTAGAGGAGAAAACAGGCAGGAACCTCTTCGACATTGGCCATAACAACTTCTTACTAGATGCTTCTCCTGAGGCAAGGGGAACAAAAGCAAAAATAACTATTGGGACTTCATCAAAATAAGAAGGTTCTGCACAATGAAGGAAACAATCAATGAAATCCAAAGGCAGCCTGTGGATTGGGAGAAGATATTTGCAAGTGACATTTGTGATAAAGGGCTAATATCCAAAATCTCTAAAGAACTTATAAAACTCAACACCCAAAAAAAACCCAAGACCCAGTTAGAAAATGGGCAGAAGACGTTTTCCAAAGAAGATATACAGATGGTCAACAGACACATGAAAAGATGTTCAAAAGCACTCATCATCAGGGAAATACAAATCAAAAGTACAAGAAGATACCACCCCACATCTGTCAAAATGGCGAAAATTAACAACACAATAACAATAGGTGTTGGTGTGGGTGTGGAGAAAGGGGAACCCTCTTGCACTGTTGGTGGAAATGCAAACTGGTGCAGCCACTCTGGAAAACAATAGGAAGGATCAAAAAGTTAAAAATAGAGCTACCCTATGACCCAGCAATTGCTCTACTAGGCATTTATCCAAAGGATACACAAATACAGATTCAAAGGGATACACACACCCCAATGTTTATAGCAGCATTATCAGCAATAGCCAAATTATCGAGAGAGTCCAAATGTCCATTGACTGATGAATAGATAATGAAAGTGTGGTATATCTATATAATGGAATATTACTTGGCCATAAAAATGAATGAAATCTTGCCATTTGCAGCAACCTGGATGGAGCTAGAGAGTATAATGTATAGAGAAAGACAAATACCATATGACTTCACTCTTATGGGGAATTTGGAATTTAAGAAACAAAAGAAACAAACATAGAAAAAAGAGAGGAAAACCAAGAAACAGACTCTCAACCACAGAGAATGCACTGATGATCACCAGCGGGGAGGGCGACATAGGTGACGGGGACTAAGGAGGGCACTTGTGGTGATGACACCAGCTGTTGTACAGAAGTGTTGAAGCACTAAATTCTACACCCAAAACAATATTACCCTGTATGTTATCTAACTAGAATTTAAACAAAAACCTGAGAAAGGAAAAACAGAGAGCGAGCTGGCCATGCAGCCACTCTTCCAGAGTTAAAAAAGCAGGTGGAGCTGCAGGAATGGCCACCACGCCAGGCAGGCAGGAGCCGATTTCCTCAGCACGCCTGTGCCCACCATTCTGGAAACATGGCTGAGCTGCACCTCTGCAGGCCAGTTCCCTGTGGCAGAGCTGGCTCCCGGCTGTGCTGGGCCCCACTGCAGGGCCAGACAGAGGTGTAACTATGAGGCTGGAACAAGTCATCTCTGAGGCAGGGAGCCCAGGGAGGTCCGCATCCAATTATTGGCACCTCCACGAAGGAGGCTGTGGGCAGACGGACCCTGTTAGGCAACTGCTGGTTCCCCTGAGGCAGGAGAGGGGAGAATTCACCCTCTTTAAATCTGTTTCCTGCCCTGGGCCTGCCCTCTTCTGCCAGAGGCTCTCCTTTGGGCCCGTTGTCCAGGGAAAACAAAGACCTTTGATCCTGGTGGGGCAGTGGTAGGGGTGGGGGGTGTAAAAACCACCACTTTAGAAAGTGGGGAGACAAAAGGCAATCACTTATTATTACAAGTAACTATATTCTGGAATGTCATGGTCAAGGAGCATGGTCAATATGCATTAAGTATGATTGCTAGAACTCTTGTCCATGCGGTGTGTGGTCAAACCGGCCAATCTTTTTTCCAGTGCTCCCTCCTCTCCTCCAGCCCCCAGAGACACTGTCCCTGGGATCTTTTCTGTCATGCATTCTGGAATTTTAAGGTTAGCTGCCAGTAGTGGTTCTGCAAAAGTGAAGGTCCCTTTTGGGTCTAGGAGGGCAAGAAGGCAAGATCGCAAAGAGCTATGGTTAACTCACACCTCTGCTTGGCTTTCTTTGCCCTTGTAGATCCAGATAGAATTGGCTCAAACCTCTGTTCGACAACCTCCAGAAAGCCCAAGCCTTCCCCCAGCTTTGAGGGAGATTCTGGGGGTTAAGGTCACTCTGGCTCAGCGCTTCTCATTTCACTGAATCAGTCAAGCACACCGGTCATGCCCCAAGCAAGGATACGAGTCCTGTCCCTACCTTGGTGACCCAGAGGGTAACTTGACTCCTTCATTAGATTTCCATAAAAAAGCAAAAACAAACAAGTGAACAATGCGGAAAGTCTTTTCATAATGTTAAAAGTTTAAATGAGTCATATTAAAACCCTAAGAACTTATTTGAATAACACCAAGTGGTTAGAAGCATTCCTTTCAGGAGAGTTGAAGAAAGACTTCTAGTTAAAAGGCAGAAACTGAGAAAAGAAATTACTGATTAGCTACGGCTTAAAACCTAGTTGGCTCTTAGGGATTGGCTGTCCTTTGGTTTCCATTTCGTAACCTTGAGGCATTTACCAGCTTAGATTTTGGCTTGCTTAGGTAGGCTCTCTGGCATTCGCGACACCTCTAACGGCCTCCTTGTATAATTGATTTAACCATAGACATAGCTAATGGTCTGTGGAGAGGAAGGGTATTACATGATGGCCATAGAACAATTTAAAACGGAACTTTAGTCATCCCTGTTCCTAAAAGTCCTTCGAAACAGCCCCCCTCACCCAGGTGGGGTGGTCCAGTCACTATTAGAGGCTCTACTTCTCTCCTCTGCCATGTCCCCTGTTCATTTCTTCCCTCTCAGTTTGTCCTTAGAAGTCCGAATTGTTTGTACTTAACCAGTAGGCTGAGGCATTACCCCACCACACACCTCCAGACCTTTGTATCTCCAAACAAATCAATGTTCTGGGCTGTCAGAAAGAGCCCTGTGCTCTGCTCTGATAGGCCACTCAGAAAACCTGAAGCTTCGCCAACCTGCCCCACCTTCCTTCAGGGGTATTTGGTATTACATCACAATTTTGGTTTCTCTCGTAAGCATATTCCAAGGTTGTGTGGTGAGGGCCACGAGAGAGGCAAGCCCCCTTGTGAGTTCAAAGGAGGATCATCTCTTTCTCTGAGATGGTAAGGGAAGAATCCAAACGCAGACCCACTGACCAGAAGCGAGAGGGTTGAGGTTTTCCTGCTCTGAGGTAGAAGTTCAGGTGCGTGTTTTAGAGGGAGGTGGGTGCCAGGCTTCGAGGAGGAACAATCCTCCTGTGGGCCTGTTTTCCCCTTGCCCTACTGCTCTGAATGTGGGAGTGGAACAGAACCAGAAAACACCAGAGAAGAATGAACAAAGGACAAGTATTCCTTTGTACCCAGATGATGTAATTTCACTTTCTTGAGCTAGACATGGCAAGGACAAACTGTGACTCTGTTAGCTAATCATGGCCTGGAAGAAAGGCAAGGGAAGATCTGCGCAATTCGGAACTTTAAATTATTTGTTCCTAGATGTTTACCTCCTTTAAAGGGGGTCTTCAAAGTCAAGCCCACAACTGGTGTGACATTTTTACACAATTGCTTATAAAGCCAGCAACAGGGCTGTTTTCATTAGGTATGTATCAAAGAAGTTTTCCATCTTGGCCAAGGAGGGCATCTAGCCAAGGCTGGAACTACTTGGCTATTAACATACAGACTATTTAAATTTGGGGCATTTAACTTTAACCAGGACCAACACATAAAGATAGGAAGATCTGAGCTTCACATTTAAGAAAGGACTCAAATTTGGTTTTGACATTATCACCAAATGAGTTATACACAAAATTATTGTTAGATGTGTATATTCAGAGCATTAACATGTTAAATGTATGCACCCAAAATAATCCTGGTTTTGCCATTTCTTCATTTTTAACATATTTACTGGAAGCTGAAAATTAGGGGAGTAGCTTAGATCTCCTGTGGCCTCTGAAAGGCCCTGTCCCATGTCTCTTGATTATGTAGAAAGAGAGATATCTTTGTTCTACAGCAAAGGACTGTAAACCTGGGCTTAAGTCCCTTAATTATTGGGAAGATCGCCTGAAAGAAACATCAGGAGAGGATCCCTGGACGAATATGCAGTCGGTCCAGTCCGTCAGAGGTGCAAAGAATGGACACGTTGCCTACCCAGGCCCACACCTTTCCTGCTGGAACTGTTTCCGGTGAATAACACTGATGTGCTTTTGGTATGCTATGCTCTGACTTGCCTGCGGGCCAAAAGCAAAAACTGGTCTGCGCTACTCACGCTCAGGACATTGTCCAATAATCCCCTCACAAAGCGTGCTCGGTATGAAGTACACAGACAAAAATTCTTGCCTGGACTGAGAATTATGAAGAGGTGTGCAACTCCTGGACAGTTGGTTTAATTGTATCTTCTAATGTCATGAAACCACTTAGCTGACCACATTTCCATTTCTCATTGTCTGCTAGTTCATCCAGAGACATATTTTTGATCTACTCATACCATTGTTATTAGTCTGGCTAGTTCTCTTTTGGTTTATCTCTGGGTTTTTGTTTTTTGGTGTTTTAGTGTATGTTTGGTTTTGTGTGTGTGTGTTCTTACATTTTATTCATTAATCCAGATGTTTTTTATTTTTAATGAATAGTTTGAAACAGGAATTTAAATGTATTTTTCCCAAATAGTAAAGTATGTGAGGCATGCATGTTCTTTTTTTTTTTTTTTAAATATGATTTTATTTATTTATTTGTCAGAGAGAGAACACAAGCAGGGAGAGCCATAGGCAGAGGGAGAAGCAGGCTCCTCACTGAGCAGGAGCCCTACCCAGGACTCAGTCCCAGGACCCTGGGATCATGACCTGAACCAAGGGCAGACATTTAACCAATTGAGCCACCCAGATGTCCCAGCCATGCTGTTCTTAACCTTCTTCATGCATGTTCTTAAGTGCAAATAACAGACTCAACTTGTCTTAGCTTGGGCTGCTCTACCCAAATACCATAGACTGGGTGGCTTAAACAACAAACATTTATATTCTCACAGTTCTGGAGGCTGTGAAGTCCAAGATCAAGGTGCTGGCAGAACCAGGGTGTGGTGAGGACATGTCTCCTGGTTTGCAGATGACTGTCTTCTCATTGTATCCTCACAGGACCAAGCAGAGAGAAAGGAAACAAGCTCTCCCCTGTCTCTTCTTATAAAGGCACTAATCTCATCCATGAAGGCTCCCCAAATGCTCCCCAAAGGCTTCCCAAAGGCCCCACCTCCTAGTACCATTACATCAGGGGTTAGGAATATGAATTTTGTGATGACACATTCAGTCCATTACTAGCTTAAGCAGAGAAGGCTTTGTTAAAGGGTATTTGGTAACTCACAGACCTCTGTGAGAGCCAAAGAACTAGGATTGTAGGGTATAATACGCAGCCAAGAACAAGACAGTCATGGTCAGCACATCTGACCATACCACAGGATGGTTCTAACGAAAAGAACTTTTTAAAAAATGGACTCAGGGGGACATCTACAACTCTAACACGACTGCCCCAAAACACTCGTGACACCACATGTCCCAGAGGAATAGCCTCCCTGAATATGCCCCCTCATGTGGCTCTTCTCCACATCAGGTGTCATGGGGGCAGAGTAACGGGGAGTGTAGACCTAAGTCATAGACCTGATTTATGGATTCTCCTGGGAAAGCAGGACTTGTTTACAAAGTGAGAAAGGTGTTCAAAAGATATTGGACCACCATGATGAAGTGTTCTGTTACCATAATCACAACACTATTTCTAAAACAATTCAGCGTTCTTCTGAGATACTGTTCATAATATACTTGATTAATACATATATGTAGGGGCACCTGGGTAGCTCAGTGGGTTAAGTGTCTGCCTTTAGCTCAGGTCATGATCCCAGGGGTCTGGGATAGAGCCCGGCATTGAGCCCTGAGTTGGGCTCCCTGCTCAGCAGAGAGTCTGTTTCCCCCTTTCTCCATCCCTCTCCCTCCCCTCCTCCTTATGCTCACTCCCTCTCTCTCAAATAAATAATAAAATCTTTTTAAAAAATAATACATACATGTATATGCGCCTATAGCACACACATGCATATTATGCTTTCTCGTTTTCTATGAATGCATTTTACTTTTTCCTTGTAGTACTCAATTCTGTTTTAATTACTTTAACTTTATGATACATGTAAATATCTAGATGACCTCCCCAACAATCTTCTTCAAAGGTTTCTTGGCTCCTCTTATCTTTTAATCTTCCAAGTGAACTTTAAAAGGGTTTTGTGAAATTTTCAATTTGACATTCTGATTGAAATTATAGGAAATAATTGCTGTGTTGTTAGAACTTAGCACCAAGAAAGATAAAAATGGCACCCCATTTACATTTTCATTTTCATAATTCACTAAATGATCACAGTTCTTGTGATAATCGGCTCTATGCATTTCTTGAGAAGTTTATGCTAGGAGCTTTTTTGTTGTTGCTGTGTTAAGTGAGATATTTTTCCTTTATATTTTTAACGTATTACTGCTATTAGAAAATCTACTTCTTTCATTATATAAAATCTCTTTAGTAACTTACCTTCTTTTTGACATTCATAACTAGTTCTGTTTTTCACTCGATGTCCTTCCATCTTGAATATCCTACTCTAAGAGAAATGATCTCTTGTACGATTAATAAAGTATTGCCATAGTCCTTTTCAATAGCCTCTTACCCATTGGTTAGCCCTTACAAAGGCTAAAATTTTGTGATAATCGTGAACTTCTTTATTTCTAAATTCTTTTTCATGGTAATCTACTAGGGTTCTCTTGTTAAGCGTGATATTGCTTTTAAGTTTGAGGTATTTGTTCTTAGAAAATTGTCTGTCTTCACATAACAAGAAGGAACACTGAAGCTCTAGTTCTGGCTGCGGGCAGGCATCAGCGCGGGGCTCCTGCAGGAGGAGCTGGCGGGGCCGGGCGGCGGGTGCGGGGTCGGCATGCAGGGACCTGTGGCACCCAGAGGGGGGTCGAGGTGGGGGTCTTCGTCCCCGCAGGTCGCGCTCTTGCTGGGGAGGGGGTGCTATCGCCGTGGCAGGCGGAGTCGGGGGCGCGCAGCGGCAGGGAAGGGGAAGCGAATGGGACAGTCCAGGCCGTCTGCAGGGAGCGCGCGGCCCCTCTGCGCGTCCCCGTTGCCTGCGCGCAGATGGCCGGACGACCTGCAGGGGGCGCACGAGCAGGCGGTGGCCCCGGTGGAGGCAGAGGCTGCGGAGTTGGACGCGGGAGGCAGCGAGCGCCAACGCTTTGGGGGGCAACAGAAAGCGGAGCCACCCAACGACTCGGCCTGGGAATGAAGCCCGTCTGACCGTCTACGAGCCGGCAGTATTGACCTGAGCGAATCTCGACATCCCTGCGAGAGGAGAGGAGGAGAAACCACATAAACCGTGCGCTGGCCAGAGGATATAAATGTAGATGAAGATCCAGATACGCATCATCCTTTCTGACTTCCAAAACAAATTGAACAGGTGCTTCAAGAATAAAGGAGAATAAATAAAATCTTAAAAAAAAAAAAAAGAATAAAGGAGAAAAGACGCATTCCACCCCAAAAAGGCAACAAAGGAGCGTGAAACAGAAATGGAAGAAGAGACAGTGCAAAATAAGATGGTAGAAATAAATTTAAAAATCTCAATTATGACAAATATGAATAGATTAAGGTCACCAGGGGCGCCTGGGTGGCTCAGTGGGTTAAGCCACTGCCTTCGGCTCAGGTCATGATCTCGGGGTCCTGGGATTGAGTCCCGCATGGGGCTCTCTGCTCAGCAGGGAGCCTGCTTCCCTGTCTCTATCTCTGCCTGCCTCTCCGTCTACTTGTGATTTCTCTCTGTCAAATAAATAAATAAAATCTTAAAAAAAAAAAAGAAATATTTTTATTTATTTATTTGACAGAGAGAGATAGTGAGAGCAGAAACACAAGCAGGGGGAGTGGAAGAGGGAAAAACCGGCTTCCCACAGAACAGGGAGCCTGAGGCTGGGCTTGATCCCAGGACGCTGGGATCATGACCTGAGCTGAAGGCAGACTGAAGGCTTAATGACTGAGCCACCCAGGCGCCCTTGGATTTTTTTTTTTTTTTTAAATCAGTAGATGCTCTTTATAAGTGACACAGTAGAAATGTAGATTCAGAAAATTTTAAATAAAAGACTTTTTTTTTGTTCTAAATGCTTATATCACAATAGCAAAGAGACTAAAAATTAAGCTGAGCTACTTAAGTTGAAAGAAAAAATAGACCCAAAGAAAAGATAAGAGTGGAAACAAATGAAACAAAATAGAGGTAAGATTCTTTTAAAAGTGAATGAATGACACACCCTTTGCCAAGAGTGTTTACTTGTCTTCTTTTTTTCCTTTATCAATGTTAAGAATAAAAGGAAGGGTACTTAACAGGCAATAAGAATCTCAAAATATTTGTTAGCAGGGTACGTGGGTGGCTCAGTGGGTTAAGCCTCAGCCAAATAGCCTACCATTTCCTCATTTCCTCATTTAAATATTTTGGCATCTCCTAGACACCATTTAATTTGACTCATGTACTTTTTCTTCATGTCTGATCCATGTCTATAGTAGCACTTCCTGAAGGTTCTTGTAAAAATGAGTTATTGTTTATAAAATAGAATCTATCTTAAAAAAAAGACCCCAAAATGTATTTCCAGATTGCATAACAGAGAGTACGTCTGGTTAATCCCCCCGTAGGCTATGTGTGACTATACACACTTCACTCTGCTCTTGGTTCATCCCCATTTTGAGGTTCCACCACCTCAAACTTAAAGGGCCCCAAAGTGAACTCACATCCCTTCCACTACCAACCACAGACGCAAGAACCGCTAGCATTGATTCAGCCTTTAATGTGAACCAAGCATGTTACATACATCTTTCAATTGATAGGTGTTGACCTCGACCTCACCATTTTCCAGGTAAGCAAGTGGAGAGCTTATGTAATTTGCCCAAGGTCATACTGAGCTAAGACATGACCCCAGCAGATTCGACTCCCAAGCCCTGGTGCTTAACCACTTCTTTCTACCCAAGCTTTCTGTGATGGCAAGAGATAATTCCTAAAACAATGGCTGGTGGAATGATTGGCAAAAGAAATGTTTTCCTTTACATCTCATAGCAAATCAATGTCTATGATAAATCCAGAGCTCTGGCATCCTCTGAGATCATTCAGTCCCTGTGATTCCTGCCTTTGCCAACAAACACCCCTGAAAATGAGTGTGTTCAGCCAAGTAGATTCTGCTCAGAGAAACTGTGGTCTTTTATTCCTTAGTGACCTCTTCTGGTTTGCCGACTGCCTGCTGGGACATCCACCTTGGAGTGCCCCTGGCTTCCTGCCTCCTGCATACTTGTACTTGGGCGACAGAGAAAAGGCCATAGGGGAACTGCCTGATTCTGGGACCTTCAACTACTCATTTCACCACTATGAATGTCAGTTTTCTCATTTAGTAAAGGCAAGCACAGACATACGCCCCCAACAGAGCTGTAAGAATTAAATGAAATATGGCCTATGCAGGGGCCATAAGAATTTTAATTATAGGGACGCCTGGGTGGCTCAGTAGGGTGAGCCACTGCCTTTGGCTCAGGCCATGATCCTGGGGTGCTGGGATCGAGTCCTACATCGGGTTCCTTGCTCTGCAGGGAGCCTGCTTCTCTCTCCGCCGCTGCCTGCTTATGTGTGCGTGCTCTCTCTCTCTCTCTCTCTCTCTCTAACAAATAAATAAATAAAATCTTAAAAAAAAAAAAAAAGAATGCTAGGGGCATCTGGGTGGCTCAGTGGGTTAGAGCCTCTGCCTTCGGCTCAGGTCATGATCTCAGAGTCCTGGGATCGAGTCCCGCATCGGGCTCTCTGCTCAGCAGGAAGCCTGCTTCCTCTTCACTCTCTGCCTGCCTCTCTGCCTACTTGTCATCTCTGTTTGTCAAATAAATAAATAAAATCTTTTTTAAAAAAAGAATGTTAATTATAATATGTGACAGAGATAGAAGAACAAAAGAGAAAGTAGAAAAAGAACTGAACATTACAAGATAGGAATGTGGTCAGTTTTTGTTTCTTTCTTATAGATGCTTTCATTCCTCCAACGGGTACCATTGCTGAGGGCTGCCTGTGTTCCAGGCACTGTTACGAATGATGGAGAAGACTTCCCTCAGGGGCTGAAGGGGAGGAGAAACTTGACCTCTCCCCTGGTAGGGTCTCCTCAGCTGGGCCTGAAAATTGAATCAACATAAAACAGGTTAACAGGAGAAAAGCAAACAGATTTTCACATGTACGTGGCCCCACAAGAAAATGAAGACCCAGGGAAGCAGTTAGAGCTGAACGTCTATATTCTAAATCAGGCAAAAGTAGTAAATTGGGGAAACATGAAAAGACCAAGCTTTGGGACAGTCACTGGTGGAGAGGTGACTGAGATGGAAGGGTTAGTTGAACGAGGTTGGTTTGTACAGATTTCTCTCAGCATAGTCTCCCACCTCTGGTGATAAGAACTTTTCTGCCCTTCTGTTATAGGGGAGGCATCTTTCACACAGGACTTTCATCTTCTGCTTTCAGGAATAAAAAGGAAGGTCAGTGTCCTTTTTGCCTCTGCTGCCCTTTAGATGGCAAAACAATCTTGATGTCAAAGTGACGTTTTTGGAGATGACATATTCTGGTTTCCTTCAGGGTTCACACCTGCAGGGGAGAGATGGGCTGTAACAGATAACGCCACATGATAAGTACGGTAAGAGAGGTATGCTCAAAGCAGTGAAGGAGTCTCACATGCCTTTTCTGGAAAAGGGAAGTAAAATCCCAGGTAAGTTTATTGGGGGCATCAAATGGGGACCTGCCGGCTTGCACTCTGTCCTCTAGAGGGAGCTCATGCTCTTTCTCTGAGATCTGAGAAGCCTTCTTTCTTATCCGGGGATCTCTTCAATAGAGCTGGGTTAAGATAAATGCTCAGGTGCCTTTTGGTCTTTTTAGATATTCCCTGTTGAATGGCTTCCCACCTTGCTCCTCTTCACAGCTGGTACCATCGGGGGAGGCTGAGTCCTCCTCCCACTCGAAAACTTTGCTTCCTTCAATTGGAAGACAAAGCCAGAACCAGAGTGAAGTCTCCCCAGGCAAAAGAATGACTCATCTGGGCACAATTCCTATTTCATAGCACAATCTAAGAAGACAGATGACATCAAGATTTGGGGATGATTTTCCCATAATAGTCACTTGTGCACAGACTCTAAGGGGGTGGCCTTTGCCAAGGTACTGAAAGGAGGGGTCAAGACAGGGTTCAGAAATTTGGGACCCAGACATATTTATCACTCACCACAACTAACAGATAAATTTAGATATTTCCATTTTATTTTTTATTAATGTTTTCTTTGTCATTTCATGACTACATGATTTGTTGAATCAGGGTTCTCTTGAGAATTTGGCAAAAACCCAATTCAGAAATTTTCTAGAATTTATTTATTGCAACAACTATATTTCATAGGAATATATATCTCTATTTCCTCGATTGATTCCCTTCTTTTCATCATGTATATTTTTATAATCTATCAATGTTTCCATATGCATACTCTTACATAAGGAAGCCTAAAATAGTCTCTGATTGTCTCACATGGAAAATTAAGATAGAGTCTCTCAGTTTGTATGATATCCAAAAGAAGAGAGATATGGACAATTTTTTTCATTTAATTTTAATTTTGTTTATTTAATGTATACCACTTGATGAGTTAGAGATAAATATACACTCAGGAAACCAACAGGGTATATACCAGATACATCTATCACCTCCAAAAGTTTCCTCTCACCCTCTTTAATTATTATTACTTTTACTATGTGATAACATTTAACGTAAGATCTTAGCAAAGGTTTAACCGAAGATTTAACATAAGATCCTATCAAGTTTTAAAGTGTACAATTGCTATAGACTTCTTGTTAGCTGAAACTTTACCATTTGGTTAATACTTTTCTGTTTCCCTCTCCCCCAGCCCCTAGATGCTAGAAGCCACCATTCTACTCTCTGTTCAATGAGTTTGACTATTTTAGATTCCTCATATAAATGGTATGTTGTATTTGTCTGTGTTTAGCTTATTTTACACTCTCTCAGCTTATCCATGTCATCAGAATTGGCAAGACTTCCTTTTTTCTTAAGGCTGACTAATATTATATCGTATGTGTACAACACATTTTCTGTATCCATTCATCTGTTGATGGACATTTAGGTTGCTTCCGTGTCTTGGCTACAGTAAATAATGCTGCAATGGCTACAGGAGTGCAGAGCATTTCTTTTAGATTCTGATCTCAATCCTTTGGATATATACCCAGAAATGAAATTGCTGCCTCATATGGTGGTTCTAGTTTTAATTTTCTGAGGAACCTCTGTACTGTTTTCCATAGTGGCTGCACCAATTTTTTTTCTACCAACAGTGCATGAGGGTTCCCTTTTCTCTGCATCTTTGCAACATTTGTGATCTCTTGTCTTTTTGATAATAGCCATTTAATAGGTGTGAGGTGATACCTTATTGCGGTTTTGATTTGCATTTCCGTGGTGATTTGTGATCCAATTCACATTTTTAAAAAATAAGATGGGTTCTGGATATAACCCTAATATCGGGGCTTCTACAGATTCTGAAAAAAGAGGAAACTTATGCTAAATATGAAGCTTGGGGATTTAGTGCGCTGGTTCTTCTCTGAGAGACTGTGCCTGAGACTAGCTTCAGTGCTGAGACCACACACGGGCACATTGAGCTCATGGAGGTGGGCCCTACACATCCCTCCTGACAGCCTTGGGACAATTTGTTACAAAGACTTTCTAATATTTTTGAAGCTGGAGGGAATCTTATAAGAAGTATACTTTTATTGCTTTTATTTCCCCCTAAAAAACTTAAAGTTTCCAGATATGGCATGTCTTTTATAATTGAGGGCATCTTCAAATCAAAGGGACAGTATATAGAATTCATTTATAGAACTTTAGATTCATAAAATGTTATAACTAGTGGGCATTAAAGATAAGATGATCCAGCAAATTTTAAAGGCTTTTTCCATTGTTTCTTAAATCTGGACTTTTTTGATGTAAGTCTGTAGAGAAGCTCTGCAGAAACCAATAGATCAAAGCACGGTGAGCTGGGGTGCCTGAGTGGTTCAGTGGGTTAAGCCTCTGCCTTTGGCTCAGGTCATGATCTCAGTGTCCTGGGATTGAGCCCCACACTGGGCTCTCTGCTCAGCAGAGATCCTGCTTCCCGCTCTCTGCCTGTCTCTCTGCCTACTTACAATTTCTGTCTGTCAAATAAATAAATAAAAATTCTTAAAAAAAAAAAAAAAACACCAAAAACACAGTGAGCTGATAGATAACCCAGCACACTCACCCTCCTCTCTGCTGACCTACAGTCCTGAAAAGAGCTTATCAAGAGCAGTTTGAAATGTAACGAAAAGATGCAGCCAGCTCTTGTATCTTTGGCACAAAAACCACTATGTGAGTCTTTTCAAAATAACAATTTTACGGAGATAGAATTGACATAATAAACTGCACATTTGTAAAGTGTAACCTCTGATGTTTGGGCACATATACACCCATGAGACCTTCACTGCAATCAAGATACCGAATTTACCCATCACCCCTAACAGTTTCTTCATGTACCTTTATCCTCTCTACCTCACCCCACCTCATCTTCAAGCAACACTGATGTGCTTCCTGTCCTGTGGGGTTAGATTTTATCTTCTAGAGGTTTACAGAAATGACATCATCCAACACATGCTTCTGTTCGTGTGTTTGCTCCGGCTTCTTTCACTCAGCGTCATTATTTTGAGATTCACCCATATTCAAGCCTTTCATTGCCGACTAGTATTCCAGCAGTTGGATGTCCCTCTGGTTTATCCACTTGCTGCTGATGGACATTTGAGTGGTTTTCAGGTTTTAACTATTATAAATAAAGCTCTGTGAATATCCATGGGCAAGTCTTCATGGAGACATATATTTTCACTGTTCTTGGGATAAATACCTAGGAGTGGAATGGCTGGAGCTGATCAAACGGTAGGTGTGTATCGAACTTTTCTAGAAACGAGCCACCTGTTTTTCACAATGGCTGTACCACTTTATGTTCCCACCAGCTGTGTGTGAGAGTCTGGCTGTTCCACATCCTCGCCAACACTTGGTATGGTCACTCAAAATTAATTTTTTAGCCACTTTAGTGCATGTGTAGGGGTATGTCATTGTGGTTTTAATTCGCATTTGCCTAATGACTAATCTTGCTGGGCATCTTTTCACGTGCTTGTTTGCCATTTCTGGGTGGACTGTCTGTTATTCTTTTTTTTTTTTTTTTTTTTTTTAAGATTTTATTTATTTATTTAACAGAGAGAGATCACAAGTAGGCAGAGAGACAGGCAGAGAGAGCGGAGGAAGCAGGCTCCCTGCTGAGCAGAGAGCCTGATGCGGGGCTCGATCCCAGGATCCTGGGACCATGACCTGCACTGAAGGCAGAGGCTTCAACCCACTGAGCCACCCAAGCGCCCCTGTCTGTACATTCTTGTCTTTCAGCTGCTTCAGTTTTGTTTTTTTTTTTTTCTCTTGAAAAGTTTCTGCAGTTTTGGGAATGCTTTGAGGCATTTTGCTCTCTATTTTTCTATTCTAAAATTTTATTGACGGGACTATTAGATAAGCCACACAATCAGATGGAAACCGAGTTAGATCGATGTTAACTAACAGCTACCTAAGTAGGTTAGTGCTTACGGCACACTCAGGCTGGCAGAAGCGAAGGCGAAATGAATGAGGGAAATCATGGCATATGGTTGGGAGAGGGTGGGAGAGGTTGAGAGAAAGAAGCCAGGCAGGGAAGAACTAACTCTGCCCCGTCCAGAGTCTTTCCCGTCGTTCTGCCTCTATCATGGCCAAACTTTCACGGTCTTTTTCCCCCAAAGTTACTTTTTTAAATTATGATGATGGGAGAACTTTTTATTATTTTCGTGGCAAACATGTTAAGGAGGTGGGGCCCTTAGCTCAGCTGCAGAATCTAGCTGCAGGCTATTCCATGTGGCAAGGCTCCCGAGAACTTTCATGGCGAGCTGCTTGATCGGAAATCCATGCACAGGCAAAAGAAGGTGTATCCATGGGATGCCTGGGTGGCTCAGTCGTTAAGTGTCTGCCTTCAGCTCAGGTCATGGTGGATCAAGTCCCTCATCAGGCTCCTTGCTCAGCGGGGAGCCTGCTTCTCCCTCTGCCTGCTGCTCCCCCTGCTTGTGCTCTCTCTCTCTCTCTGGAAAATAAATTTAAAGATATGTTAAAAAAAAAAAAAAAAAGGAAAGGAAAGTGTATCCATAGACCAGTGTTAATGTATAGTAAATTTTGTTTTGGTTTTGGTTTTTGGTTTTAAAGGACTTGACCAAAAACGCAGTAATAAGCCTATACTTTGCATTTGTCTCTCTCACAAACAGGTGTAGTAGAGTGAGGACATTAGCCTAGACTGGAGTTCTGGAGACAGTCTCTCGTGAGGGGAATGGATGTGATCTCCTTAAGGGTTTGGGCAAAGGGGAAAGCGAAGCTGGCATTCAAAAGAGGAAAGAGCTAAGCATGGAAGGGGCGGGGGAGGCGACGGAATATCTCCAGCCAGTTCTCCTCCCTCTTCCTCATTGGCCTGTGGGGGAGGGGCCATTTCCGCCGCTCCCACACCTTCTGTCCACTCTTCTTACCAGCCGCTTCCAGAGGGAAAAGGAATTGCTCATGCACTCCAAGTCCAGGGTCATTACCAAGCCCCGTCCTACTAGGGAGTAGAGTGTCCGAGCTGATAGATTCCCTCTTTTGCAAACAGTCTCCTCACTGCAGTGCCCTGGTTCAGGGGTTGGCCATTCACCCTTCTTTCTAAGCGCTTCGGCATCAATTGCATCTGGTCTGTTCCCGACCTCTCCATCCCTCTTGAGTGATAGAAGGGATGCAGGCCTTCCTTAGATTCCAGGCCTAAACAGCATTATCTAATTTGGCTTAACCAAGATGTCTGCCCGGGCAGACAATTGGGTGCTCACTCATCAGTTAATAAAAAGGTATTTCATTCTCCATCTGGTTATTGTTCCCACGTGCACATTCCTTAATTAGGAATCCCTGAAGTTGTCCGAGTGCTAGGATTTCAGTCACTAAACTGAAATGCTCACACTCCCATAGCTAATCCTATAAAAGGTTTCAGTCCGAAGGGAGCCCCCAAGAAGAGGCAAAAATGGTGTCTAAGGTAGAAGGCCTGCAACTAGGGTCGAAGTGCCAGAGGTTCCGAAGGTAAATAAAAAGCTGTAACAGGCCCCCTTGGAGCTTCCTCTCTGGATAGAGACGAAACCATCATTCACTGATCCCCCCCACTCTTCCGTCCCTCCAACCATGCGCTCATTAACACGCTTTGGGGTTCCAGGTACTGGGCCGTGACTTATGGTACAGCAGTGAACATGCCTGACGCTGTCTGAAGGATTAGAAACAAAAGGGTGTATGTCGATGTGTCATGAAAAAGGAAGAGGGAGAGATGGCACAGCCTTGTGCCTCCATTCTTGGACTATATTGGAACACTTGGGGCACCCAGGGGACTCAGTTGGTTAAACTTCCTCCGGCTCAGGTCATGATCTCAGGGTCTTGGGATGGAGCCCCACATCGGGCTCCCTGCTCAGTGGGAAGTCTGCGTCTCCCTCTCCCTCTGCTCGCTGCTCCCCCTGCCTGTGTTCTTTCTCTCTCTCTCAAAAAAAATAAATAAAATCGGAAAAAAAAAAAAAAAGAAAGAGACTCCTAATAGAGAAAAAAATGATGGATTAAACAATGACAATGGGCTTCCTCCTGAGAAAGTTTCTGGGACTCTGGACATAAGCAGTACTGATTTGAGGATCAGGGGACAAAACAGAGCACAGAACTGAATTGAGAGGAGCCCCTGGGCAGCTCAGTCAGTTAAACATCCGACTCTTGATTTTGGCTCAGGTTGTGATCTCAGAGGCCACGGCTCTGGCTGTTTGCAGCCTGACGCCAAGAGCTGCTGAGTAACCAGTAAACCTTTTCTTCATCTTTCTTTAAGCCTGCTTGACCAGGGAGGTTTCCCACTCTTGCTGGGGCAGCTACAGGACTGTGAAACCTCTCTCGGCCTCAACTGTTGAGTTGCTGTGTGGAAAATAGTTGTCCTACAGGGTTTCCCGGATCTTTATTAGATCTTACGGAAGTGAGAAATCAACCTCTGTCCCCAAGACGTTAGCATTTGTTCTTGTCACGCCGAAGTCTGGCTTAGCCTCCAGAACTGATGGTTCGGTAAGCATTCAGAAATAGTAACCTTGGTACAGACTATCACAGCAGGGGAAAGAGAGAGACCCTTTTAGGCAGTGTAGGGCCAGAATAGGAGAGGAAAGAGAAGGTAGGTGCTGTGTGATAGTTGGGGCCAGCGAATGCTATGTGATATGTTCACCTAAGGTACCTTTTTGGAGGTTCTCAAGAAATATTCGAGTGAGGATTTTAAGGGGTGGGGAAGAGTGTGTCAACAAAGGAAACCGCATTACTTAGTATTAATATGACCTTCACGCTGATACTCACAGGCTGGTGAGGCTACTGTCTCTAGTATAAATTGTGTTGTGGGATGTCTTCTGTGGGGGAGAGTCTGCAATTCTAGAACTGACTGTAGTTCTTATCTTCATCTTTATTCCCTTCTTAAAGAGGGAACTGCCAAACACTGCTCAAGAAATTGCTAGAAATTTCAGGATCTCCCTAGAATTCATGTCAGACCTACCTCTAAACTTCCAGGAACGTGGAGTTTTCTTGGTGAACATAATTTCAATGATTTCAACTGAAACATGATTTCAATTTCATAGTTTTCTCATGAAACTGAATACACACAGGAAAATACTTTCTGATGTAGACATAATAAGATTAGCCTGTTTCAGAAATTTATAGCACAGTTCATACTATACATCAACATTCATGTGACCATTTTCTAAAACTGTGAATTTGGAAAAAAATAAAAGGCTCTTCGTGTGCCCCAAATCAGTAATTCAGAACAGTTCAACAATAGGTAGAAAGCCTGATCTTCAGTTGTCAACTGGTCAATCCCTTTGTCCAATTTGAGTCTGAATATCTATACTTCCTTGAAACTAGCAACAATGATCTTACTGCTTCCATGATGTTTCCTATGCAGCAGCTCAGATAGATGCCCTATCATACTGGGAAGAAACTGAAGTCTTACAGGCCTCTAGGAATCAGATAAGTTAAACTTCTCACAGCTTTTGACACTCTAAAACAATCTGGTAGCAGTATCTTTTTTTAAAGGCTCCTATGACATAACTCTGTGACTTTTTGGTTAAATACATCTCATCTAAGTAAAATAACCTCCATGTTGCTTCGATTTCTAAATATCATATAAAGTGGCAAGAGCAGGAAATAATACTAAAAGTCTTGACCACTCCCTCCAGAAACTGGGCAGTCACGGTCCACATTTCACCCCTCAGCTTTCCATACCCATCTTTCTGGCTAACAAAAGCCCTTTGTTTAGGTGATGGGTAGAGAGTGCTTTAGGTCAAGAAAGATAAGCCTCCACGCAAGTAAAAGGGAGGGATTTGGGATTGGGATTTGAGATTGGGTTTCCCTTGGCCTGGGACTGGTCAAAGAGAGGGCCTGGCCCTTTTCTGGCCAATGAAATAAAAGGAGAGGACTCGGGGAGATTTCCTGAAATCGTTCTTCCTGGAAAAGAAACACAGAACTTCACAAGGAGGAAGTTTTTTCCTACCCCATTCTCTTCCATCTTTGAATGTAACCCTGTGAGGACTTAATATTCGAAGCGGGGATAGCCAATGGCAAAAGACGGCAGATAAGGAGAGACAGAATCTGGGTCCGGAATGGCACCATTGCACTATAGAGCCTGGCCCCTCCAGACTGTTTTTTAGGTGATAAAAATCAAACATCTCTATTGCCTGAGGCCCTGGGAGACTGGATTCTGCTATTTGCAGCTAAATTCATCTGCTATAACCATCTCCCGCACTGAAACCAACCCGCCAAATTTGCAGCACACCTTCCTGATGTAGACGTGATTGTGAATTTTAATGTGTGTCTCTGCCTTAGTGTGAAGATTCATGTTTAAGTGCGACTGTAGGGGTTAATTTGGCTAGAACGGTTTTCTTCCTCTGGTGTTAACCAGTAAAATGAAAAATAATGTGATCCCAATCTCTTCAAAGCTTTCTCTGTTTCAAATACGGGAGTGTGTTTCTGCAAAGTGGGGTGTTTCAGCTAATAGTTCAGTGAAATTATAAAAAAGATAATCATCACAAGGAAAAAATGGTTTTTTTTTCTTGTCTTTTTTTTTTCTTTTTATTGTGCCTATATGACAAGATGGATGTTAGCTGAACCTATGGTGGTACTTATTTCATAATATATGTAAAGCAATCCAGCATGCTGTATGCCTTAAACTTATACAGTGATATACGTCAATTATTTCTCAGTAAAACTGGGAAAACATTCTAAAATAAAACAACTTGAGTCATCTGAATGAATATTGCTTATGTGATTTAGGCATTTATTAAGATGGAGATAAAACGCTATATTTAAGATTTACATGATTACTTTGCTTGACGTAATTCCTTGCAGAATAATATATGAACTATGTTTGTGAATGTGATAGACACACACCATTCTTTTTTTATTTTTAATAGCTTTCAAAATTTAGTTGTTTTTTCCCTCTTTTTCAAAAGGAGAGCACCCCACGGGTAGATTCCTGGAACCCTGCCTCCTTTATCATAAACTCCCTTGCAGGAGGAGTTAGATAGAAGCCAACCTTTGTCTGGTAAACCCTAGCTGGCTATGGATTGTGGAGGTATTAGGGCTAGCAAAGTATGGTTGAGAAGGATAAGAGAAATTGCCCAAATATGGTGCCAGAAAGAAATTCATACAGACTAGTTGACTTGGGATTTCTAAACTATGGGCCTCTAGGGGGACCTGGGTGGCTCAGTTGGTTAAGGGTCTCCCTTTGGCTCAGGCTATGATCAAACCCCATGTCGGGCTCTCTGCTCAGCAGGGAGTCTGCTTCTCCCTCTGCTGTTCGCTCTGCTTGTGCTCTCACTCTCTGTCAAGTAAATAAATAAAATCTTAAAAAAAAATAAAGTATAAGCTGATAACTGTATAAGCAACTAGGTCTTGGGGTCACAACAATGCCAGAACTTATATCATTTTCTGAATAAAACCAAACTGAATAAAACCATTCTTTGTTTAAAATGTTGCCAGCTTATTAGTTTTGCAGAGAACTCGTTTTTTGTGGAGAATTCCCATTTAAACAAAGCCATGCAAACACAACATAAAATAACCCAAAAGTCACGTACCAAAAAAATGATCCTCTAGGAGCGGCCTGTTCCTTACATTTCAACTCTGGGAAGGTTTACGTCTCTGTTCTTGGTTTGTGTTAAATCATATAACATTTTGCCAAGGGCCACTCCTACCACCCAGAGCCACTGACCCCTCTAACCTGAGTTCACCCATACAGTGTGGAGATTGTTCTGTCACTTTCTTTCCAGCCTCCTGGCCTAAATGTCCTAGAAGAGGCCGTGGACCCACCACACGTGGTGTTCCTGTCTCGATTCCTGAAGATGTGGCAGTTGCGGCCTGAAAGGAAAATTCCCAGCCTTCCCCTGATGGTAACACGCAGGACCTCCCTGCACAGAACCCCCAATGCACACACTAGAAATAAAACCATAACAACCCCCAAAATCAACCGTGCGGTGATGTAAAAAAGTTCCTTTTCATGCTCGTCGTTCCCTCTGCCCGGAATGCACGTAAAAAGCTTCTTTTCACTGGGTTCAGAATTGTACATCATAACCATCCCTCACTATCTGGACTGTACTCTCTCTCCCCTAAATTTCCTTCCCTAGCCCCTTTTCTCTGCTACTAGTATTCCTCTTTTCCACAGGCAGTTCCACTGTGGATGCCTCTACCCTTTCAACCCTTCTTTTTCTTCCCTTCCTTCCTTCTTCATTCATCCATTTCCTACTATGCGTCTGGTATTGTACCAGGATCTGGGTGTACAGCAATAAATGAAAAAGAAGATTCTAGATATTGGGAAGTTCGTATCCTGTGGGAGGGGGAAGGAGGGGGAAATATCCCAAAATAATAAGGGAATTTCAGGTCACGACAAGAGCTTTGAAGAGAATCAAACTGGGTAAGTGATAGATGGGTCTGGGGGTTGGGAAGGGGGAAGACTGCTTTAGAGAGGATGGAAAGTCTCTTGGGAAGGATTAAAATTGAGAGCTGAATTCTAGGAAAGATTCAGCCAAAGGAAAAGTGTTCCATATAGAGAGGATGGCCATGCAAGGGCCTTGCAGTAGGAGTCAGTGCAGCAAGTCTAAGCTGGCATGGTTAGAGCCTGGACGACACACAGAGGAGTAGTAATAAGACATGAAGTCAGACAGTTTACAGGGGCAAGATTCCATCTGGCCTGGGAGGTAATGTAGGGGGTCTGAAATTTATTCTAAATGCAGTAGGAAGGCAGGTCCTAGCAAAGTAATGAATTCTCTAGAACAGTGACTATTCATTATTTAGTTCTTATGCATTCTCCATAGGCTGGTCCTATAAAGATTCCGTGACAGTGGGACACACAGGAAGAATTAATTACAGGGGCCGCTGGCTGGCTCCAACAGTGGAGCATGTGACTCTTGATCTCGGGGTTTTGAGTTTGAGCCCCATGTTGGGTGTAGAGAGTACTTAAAAATAAAATCTTTTTTTTTTTTTTTTTAAAAAAAGAATTTATTACATACGGAGTCTGGGACACAGAGAACAGGGGACAAATGAGAGATCCTCTGCGTCACTCTACATCTTTGTCTTCCTCTCCCATCTCTTGGACATCCTAAAGCTACCCCATTCCTACATACTTAGGCCATCTGTTCCTTGCTTCTTTTGGATAAAGTTATCATTTGGCTTTGGATTTCCATCTGTTTTTACACCGAATTATTAAAAGAGATGCCTCTTTTGAATCAGTTCATTCATCCACATTTGTGTGTAGGATGTTAGGGGAAAGATCAAGAAAATCTGTTAAGATCTAAGCCAAAAATCCCCACTCTTAAGAGTGATGACTCACAAAACCCAAGTCCTGGAGTGAGCTGGAAGCCACTAGCACATTTCCACTGCAGTTCTAATATATATATTAAGTACTTTTTAATTACATTTTCAATCATCTTTGACATAGCCCCCAAAGGTTTTCCAAATAAAATCCAACCTAAAAACAAAACCAAAAACCAGTGCCAGTTAATGAACATTTCTCAGTAAATTCATTATAGTTGGGATAAAAACATTCAAGTGGTTCATGTGACTTAAAATTAGCCAACTTCATATCATGTATTACTGTAACTCACAATGTAACATAGCGCATATAAAAATCCCACAGTAATCAATTCCAATTAGAATGACTCTCTACCCGAACTAAGTTACCAATTAAATAAGTCCTACCAAATAAGGAGTGTATCCAAGATAAATTAGATTAAGCCTCTCATCATATTAATCTGATTTATATTCTCCAGCTACACAATTGTATTCTCTCCCTTTTTTCTTTAAACAACAATAAAAAAGAATGCACAATTCAAATGTTTCCACTTAATACAACAAAATCATGGGGCGTCTGGGCGGCTCAGTTGGTTAAGCATCTGCTTTTAGCTCAGGTCATGATCCCAGTGTCCTGGGACTGAGCCCCACATTGGGTTACCTTCTTGACAGGGAGACTGCTTATCCCTCTGCCCCTCCCCCTGTTGTGCTCTTGTTCTCTGTCTTCCTCTCAAATAAATAAATAAAATATTTTTTAAAATACAAAAAAATCAGTTATGAATTTTTAAACAAACAGCCCATAACTGTGAATGGTTACCTTGGGACTCCAAAATGGGGTGTGTGTGTGTTTGTAGTTTTGATACCATTCACACTAGAAAAATCCATCCAGGGGCGCCTGGGTGGCTCAGTGGGTTAAAGCCTCTGCCTTTGGCTCAGGTCATGATCCCAGGGTCCTGGGATCGAGCCCCACATTGGGCTCTCTGCTCAGCAGGGAGCCTGATTCCCACCCCCCCCCCCGTCTCTCTGCCTGCCTCTGCCTGCTTGGGATCTCTCTCTGTCAAATAAATAAATAAAATCTTTAAAAAAAAATTAAAAAAAAAAAGTCCATCCATTGAAATAAGTGAGAATGACAAAAGTCTTCTCAGGATGCCTCAGTGGAACAGGTGCTTTTATTTGAACTGATATGTCTCTGCAAATATACCCAGTCACAATAAGAAACTTCTTAGGCCTGACAATTATTTAAACCCTGAAGGGTGTGCAGGGTCTGTTAGAGACCTTCACCTTTCTGGTGACCAGTGTCCTTTGTAATGAAAAGGGGACTTTAGTTCTCCTCCAGCCCCCTTGCTTAGGATTAAATGAGACTTCAGCTTTGGTGTAAAGCTGTCAGCTGTCCTGATCGAAGACAGCATACAAAAACTGGACTCTAGGAACGAGGGACAAGAGGGAGGGAGATCTGCAAGAGGATAGGGATGAAATAGCAGAACTGAGCCTGCATCTCCTGCATATGTCCAAAGACAGCAGACTCTAGTTAAGATCTCTGGGGGAAAGCGTCTTCATGGAAAGGGGGAGAAATTAGACAAGACCAGGATAGCTTTTGCCATCCTGGGTGAAAAAGTCAAGGAAGAGATATGTGCATGCAGTAGACCACTGAATCCAAAAAAGCACAGATATAACTAGCAATGATCCCCCATCTTCTGCCTGGCTAGCTTGGATGTGACTCTCCTGCTGCTGGGCAAAAAACATTCCCGAGGAGATCTGATTGTTACTGCAACAGGCTCTAATGAGGTATAGGCCAGGGGTGGTTCTGTTCCCGAACACGGGATGAGCCAGTGACCGGGAGAGGTTGAGTGGAGCAGCGGCATCTGAACATCCTGCCACGTCAGCCAGCAGCTCCGTTCACTTTGGACATTCCTGAGTGACACATGACATCTCACGGTAACAACACACACATAGACCTGTTTGTTCCCCAAGACCTGTTTGTACCATGGCAGCTTACAGAGACATTGTTCCGTCCAGGTGACAATCAGATTCTACAAAAGAGACATGGACTACACAGATACTTAGAAAGTGAATGTGGTTAAGGGAAAAGGGCAGGAGCTGGAAGTCATGGGAGCCAAGTGCCTACCCCAGCTCTGCCGCTGTCCAGCCGGGCGAACCTGGGAAGGCTGTTTCACCTCCCTTGATCTCAGTTTGTCCACCTGCAAAGCATGGCGTGGAACTCCAGGCACCATGAGCTACTCTCTCAGTGCTTTCAAGGGGATCTCCGGATGGAAGCTCACTGGAAATTTAAAAAAAGCCAACAAACATGGCGCTGAAACAACCCGTCAACGCTTCAACTCCCATGTAGACATCCAGCTTCACGAAGGGACTTGTTGGCCTCTCGTTTGATCACTATCGGCAAAGGACATTTAAGTGTCACTTTGGAGGAGAGTAGTTTTCAGACCTCGTCTTGGAATAAGTTCAAGAGGAGTTTCAGATCATTTCCAGTTGGAACAAACCATTATTTTTGGCTTGGTTGGGGATGGCGCCACGTGACGGCCGAGCTACATCTCCTTCACGAATTACAGTGACAAGTCAGCCTTCATTCTAGCAGTTTGGTCCAGAATGGCTGCTCCCCGGGTGGGAGCCCTACACCCTGTGGCACACTTGAAACTACACCATTAATATCTCCATCCAAAATACACTTGAGTGTTATAAGCTTATCACAGAAAAGAAAAAGAACTGGTATTTACCAAGTGCCTTCCCTGGGCTAAGCACTTGCTGAGTGTTTTACAAACATTCTGTCTCTTAATCTTCAAGGCAACCTTCAAAGGTAGGTATCACCATCCCTGTTTTATAGGTGAAGAAACTGAGACTCAGAGTGGTCATGACTTGCCCAAGGGCACATCACTGGGACATGGCAGAGATCTGAAATAAGAATTCAGGCCTTTCCCACATCACAGTCTATGCGTTTGCCTTCTCTAACATCATGATACCCAGAAGGAGGGAAAACAAATGAGGGTGAACAGTCAGCCAGCAAAATTCAGAAAAAGGCTATGCTGTTAGTAAAGAGCTCACCCATTTTACATCATTCTGCAACGTCCAATTTTCAAAGAATCAGAATATGATGGAAATATTCGATAAATCACTACTGAACATAAGCAATCTGACCTTGATGACCCAGAAGGCGCTTGCAGACCTTGCTGTGCCTCAAAGTTCTCACTAACAATACCGACCATCAGCACACTACAGATGAATGGAAAAGAAACACCACATAAGGGAAGTAAGATCGCCTGCCTCCAAGTTGCCAGGCACCGCGACGGCCTTTACCAACTGGCTTTACTACACCAGGTCAAAGAAACAAACAGAACCTGTCAATATGGTCCTGCCTCTTCAGACTTATATTCTAGACATAAATCTGTTCTCATGCCCAGTGAGAGAGAAACCAATTAGAAAGTATCTTGCCTTTCACCAAATTCTACCCTTAAAATCCTAAAACGGTCATATCTTTGTGCACAATATTTTTGGCAGTTACGAGCGCTTTCACAAAGCAGAGCTGAGGACGACTGCAGAATACATCTGGTACTGAAGTGCCCCCTGGGGGAGGCAGCGTGGCTCTGTGGAGGGAGAGGGCTCCTGCCGTGGGGCGGACAACCGCTCCTGCCAGAGCTACCAAAGCCAAGTTTCTTGACAGACGTGTTCTCGGCCATCTCAGTGCCTAGATCCCTAACAACATGAAACAACATAATAATTGCAAGCAACCACGTCCAAATAAAGAACTCGATATTGGAATCATCGAGAAGCGGCCACGTTCAGAAAGGCATTTCCTGGCACGCTAGAGCAGACTGGGATGAAAGTTGTACCGAAGGCTGGAGAAGAGCCCAATGTGCTTCACGAGGTTGGGCTCCACCACGTAGGCCCGCTCCCCCTTGGCCCTCAACAGGGAGTAGAGCGCCATGTCCTTGCCGAAGCCCTTGTGGCAATACACCTGGGACAGGTAGGTGAGGGTCCGGCGGGCCGCAGGGGCCGGGAAGAGCATGGCTGGGGTGCAACACTGGGAGGCAGGGACCACGCTGTACAGGGAAGGACTTAGCCGCCGCAGTTCCAGGAAATAGTGCCGGCCCACCAGTTCCACCAGACCCATGCTATACAGGGAGAAGAAGAGCATGACGGGCCAGCTGAACCCGGGGCGGCTGGCAAACCGCATGTATATCCAGGTCAGCAAGGGCCCCAGCAACATGCCCACACCGACCCACTCCAGGATCCGCATGGGCTCCGGGTTGACGTAGTGCTGCAGCCTCTCGGGATGGTAGAGCTTCAGATAAAGCGCATCTCGGAGGTGCGGCTCCGAGAAGCGAGCCCGCAGAAGGTGCTCCAAGACCGGGAAGATCTGCTCCTCCGGAACGGCGTCGTCTTCCACCATCAGGACGTAGTCTGGGTTGTAGGTCTGCAGGGAGGACTCCAGGCAGTAGACATAGTCCTGCTTCTCCTTCTCAAACGAGTTGGTCGAAGGGTCATCACCATAATCATCCTCAGTGCCCTCATAGCGGTTGGCCACGGGGACATACTTAGACAGCAGCTTGGCGTCGAAATGGCTCACGCTACGTTCCACGTTGCACAGGAAGAGCTGGTGGCCCTCACACTGGGGGCCGCATTGCTGCAGAAGCCGGTGAAACTGGGACACCACCTGCAAGACATAGTGGAAGCCAGGCTGCCTGTCAACAGTGATGATGGTGATGACCAGCCAGGGGCGGGGGGTGGCCTGCCAGACGATGGGCACCGAGCCATTGGCAGACGGCAGCTCCTCAAAGTAGTGGAGGGCAGCTTCGCCTTCTTTCAAACTTTGCTGCAGGAACTCCTGACTCATTTGGTTCAGGTGCCATTGGCGTAGATAGAAGTAAGAGTGCAGGAGGCGGTGACAGGCTAGGGGGGCCAGCAAGCCGAACGTCACCACCGTTAAGATCAAGAGCTGGACAGCGGTGCTGCCCCAGGAGAGCCGTCTCAGCCTCCGGAGGAGCATGGCAGCGGGAGGGGCTGATGCACTCATGAGGTCAACTTCTGGTCAGGTCTGGTCCCGAGAACAAACCATCCTGGAATGCAGGCCCAAATCAGCGCAAGTCAAACCTAGACAGAGACAAGTAGAGGATGGTGAGAGACCTTAAACAAAACAAAACAAAACCTGGGCACAGAACGCAGCACATATCAACCCAGAAATTCTACCTCTAGGCTGTAGCTACTAGAGACTTCAAAGTATTTTCTCTAGCACGCTCCTCTTTGGTTGTGTCGGTCAGTGATCCCCAAGATTCTTTCATTATTTCTACGAGTGAGGATATCCTGGTGTATCCAAGCAAGTTGCCACACCCACAGATGGTAGGTTGGGTTTACAATGTGCCAGAAAGTCATGGGGTAGGCTAGTACGATCCTTATTTCAATGCAGCAGCTACAGACACCTGCCTTCTTAAAATGGATGAAAAAGGAAGACTTGACACAAAGCAAATACACTTCTAAAGTAAATTCCAAAGTTAAGTTGTGTATTGATAGACTATGCAAACTATATTTTCTGCACATCCCAAACAAGAAAAGGACTCTTTAGGATAAGATGTCTTTGTCAAGATCTTCCATTCTAATTTCTCTAATCTCATACAACTAAAAACTGCACCTTGGGGCACCCAGGTGGTTCAGTCAGTTAAGACAGTGAAGTGTCTCTCTTCAGCTCGGGTCATGATCCCGGGATCCTGAGATCCTGGGATCCTGGGATCAAGTCCCTCGACGGGTTCTCTACTCAGCGGGGAACCAGCTCCTCCCTCCTCCCCCTGCTCCTGTGTGCTCTCTCTCTCTAATAAATAAAATCTTAAAAAAAATTTTTTTTAAGATTTTATTTATTTATTTGACAGAGCGATCATAAGTAGGCAGAGAGGCAGGCAGAGAGAGAGAGGAGGAAGTAGGGTCCCTACTGAGCAGAAAGCCCAATGTGGGGCTCGATCCTAGGACCCTGGGACCACGACCCAAGCCGAAGGCAGAGGTTTTAACTACTGAGCCACTGAAGTGCCCCTCAAATAAATAAAATCCTTTAAAAAACCCTGCATCTTAGTTTAATCCTGATTGTTCTCCCATTTTATTTTTTATAGCACTAACCCAGGGACCAGTATCTCCCATATGCACATGAACTCCAGAGCCCCAGACCTGGGAGGGGAGGAAATATCTGAAGAAAGGTCCATGAGCAGCTCTGCAATGAGGCAGGGAGGGATAGACAGAAATGAAGATGGGGGGCGCCTGGGTGGCTCAGTGGGTTAAGCTGCTGCCTTCGGCTCAGGTCATGATTTCAGGGTCCTGGGATCGAGTCCCGCATCGGGCTCTCTGCTCAGCGGGGAGCCTGCTTCCCTCTCTCTCTCTCTGCCTGCCTCTCCATCTACTTGTGATTTCTCTCTGTCAAATAAATAAATAAAATCTTTTTTTAAAAAAAAAAGCATCATTAAAAAAAAAAGATCTTTAAAAAAAAAAAAAAAGAAAAAGAAATGAAGATGGAAGAGACAGCTGCGCCCAGCTTGGTCCAGAAAGGATGTTGCAGGCGGTGATGGTTCACAGTGCAGGCTGGAGGTCAGGCACACGTGACTCCCAACTCAGCGGGTGAAAAGTCGCCTCTCCACAGCTGTGGGGCACCTGGCTGGCTCAGTCGGAAGTGCCAGTGACTCTTGATCTCGGGGTCCTCAGTTGGAGCCCCGTGTTGGGCGTAGAGATTACTTAAGTAAAACTTTTTTTTTTAAAGGTTTTATTTATTTATTTATCAGAGAAAGAGAGAGCACAAGCAGGGGAGCAGCAGGCAGAGGTAAAGAGAGAAGCAGGCTCCCCGCTGAGCAAGGAGGCTGATGTGAGACTTGATCCTGCACGACCTGAGCTGAAGGCAGACACTTAACCGACTGAGCCCACTCAGGTGCCTCCAAATAAAACTTTTAAAAATGTATCCATATAGGGGCACCTGAATGGCTCAGACGGTTTAGCATCTGACTCTTGGTTGCAGCTCAGGTCATGGTCTCAGGGTTGTGGGATCAAACCCAGCATCGGGCTCCGTACTACTGCACTGTCTGAGATTCTCTCTCCCTCTGCGCCTCCCCCCAACTCTCACACATGCTCTCTCTCACCCTCTCTAAAAAATAAACAAATAATATCTTTTTAAAAAATGTATTTATACAGGGGTGCCTGAGAGGCTCAGTTAGTTAAGCATCTCCTTCGGCCCAGGTCATGATCCTGGGGTCCTGGGATCAAGCCCCACATCAGGCTCCCTGCTCAGTTCAAGGCGTATAAGAAGGCGGCCCAGGAGAAGATGATCCAGCAGGAGCATGAGCGGCAGGAACGGGAGGACGAGCTTCGAGCCATGGCCCGCAAGATCTGCATGAAGGAGCGGGAACGTAGAGAGAAGGAGCGAGAAGAATGGGAAGGCCAGTATAGCCGACAGAGCCGCTCACCCTCCCCCCGTTACAGTCGAGAATACAGCTCTTCCCGAAGGCGCTCAAGGTCCCGATCTCGAAGTCCCCATTATAGACATTAGGCTGAAGTGTGGGGGGCAGGGAGATGGGGGGGGGGTGAGGGCTCAGGCTGTGATGCTGCTGGTTTGATCTCTAATGAAATAAAATCACTCATTATTTAATTCCAAATAAATATTTAATCGCTCAAATAAATAAATAAAATCTTTAAAAATAAAGAAATAAAAAAGTATCCATACAAACTCAAGTAATACCTCCTTGGGAGTAAGCAGGCCTAATGATCTGAGGGAAAACAGACTCAGACCGAGAAACAGAATTCAAAGGACAAAGCCAGTGTAACAGCAGTAATGTGAATGCAAAACTAAGCGGTGTCTAAAGAACAGAAGGTAAACCTTCTTATGTCAGAAGCATAATAAAGTGTGTACACATTTAGAAGAAACCGCCTAGCTTGTGAGTTATCTTGAAGGAAGGGCCGCCCAGGCACCATATGAAGTTATGGTACAGCGTCCCGGGCTGTCACTTCCGTGTCCTCCCCTTCTTGGGCACATAGAATGACCATATTCCCTAGCCCATCTTCTTCAGGTGGGATCCGGTGACTAGGACTTGCCAGGAAAATATGAGCAAAGTGGCAGGTGTGACTCCAGGGCCAAAGCGGTTGAGAGCAGATGTGCCTACCCGACTTGCTCATTCTCCATTTGCCAACTTTGCGGGGGGCGGGTGGGGGTCTGGAGGAGTGTCGAGCCACCAGATGGCAGGAGCCTGAGGTCCTGAATGACTGCATAGAAGAGCGGTGCTTCCCGCTGCTCACCTCCCAGGAGCTTCCCAATCTAGAGTGGGCTGGTGGGGAGTCACGTGTAATCCACCATGTCAAGTCACTAATGATTTCTGGACTTTTCACTGCCCCAATAACCTGTCCAGCCCAGTAGAACCATGTACAATACCACACTTCTCTCTATAGGATGATGACATAATAATTCATCAAAGGTCTCATTTCAGCTTCAGCGGCCCATTATACTGTGGGACCCAGAGGTGAGCCGGACTACCCCAGTACTAGTAAGAGATCTGGCTGGTACCGGAAGGGGGGAATAGCAGGGAGAGGTTTGGAGAGCACACAACCCCAGGCCCGCGGGTCTGAGGTCGTTCAGAGTACGGTAGATGGGATGCTTCTGCCTGTTGGCTCAGGCCAACAGAGTGAATAAACCACGTGGACACACATCACTCCTAGCGGAAGCCAAGGACCAAAACTGGATTGAGCTTATATTCCTGGTAAGGAATGGAGTCTTTCAGGTGGTTTCCGCTCACCTTGTTCTCCCTGCGTCTGTTATCACCCAAGAGAGCTGCACCCACTTGGAAGAAGGAACGAAATACAGTCAGCGGGATAAGGCATGCAGCTTGGAGAATGCCAGGCACACGGTGAGCGCAAACATGACACCATGATGATGATGAGAACGCAGAGCTCTGTGTTTGGTGCAAAATCCCCACCCACACTCCTTCGACACGATCTTCTAGTGACAGTTTCTGGTAAGGCAAGAATGTGACGCTCTTTAGCTCCGATCAGTCCCAGGGGTGGGATGTTTAAGGGCTGTGTGTGTGTGTGTGTGTGTGTGTGTGCGCACGCGCATAGTTACGATTTAAAAATATAAATGTGACGCTATCGCTCTCCTGCTTAAAGCCCTTCTTTAGCTTCCCACTGCTCTGGTAATAAAATCCTCATTTCCTATTATCGTCCACGAGACCCTTTATGATCTGGACTGTGCCCTTACCTGTCATCTTGTTCGACTGGCCTTTTCTCAAGTTACTCAAAATCAGAGGCTGGCAATATTTTTCTGTAAAGGGCTAGAAATATTTTAGAAAATATGTTTTAAAAATTTAATTTTAATTTAATTAAAAAATATTTTAGATTTCATGGGCCACATATTGTCTCTGTTGCATATTCTTTCTAGACATTTTCTTCCATGAAACTCTTTAAAAATATAAAAACTATTTTTAATGCTCCAGCTACATAAAAACAAGCTGGAAGCCAAATCTGGCCAGCAGCCCATAGTTCACCAATCCCTGTTCTAGACCAGTACTCTCCAATAGAAATACGATGCAAGAGCCACAGAGATAGTTAAAATTTTCTAGCGGCCACAGTAAAAAAGTAAAAAAGGTAAAAAGTAAAGTAAAAAAGTAAAAAGAAACAGTTGAAATTAATTTTAATAACAGATTTTAAGTACAATACTCCAGAACTATTATTTCAACATGAAACCAATATGAAAAATTATAAATGAGGAATTGTATATCTCAATTCAGACTGGTCGCATTTCAAGTAACCAATAGCCACATAACACCAACTAGCAGGGTGGCTCTAGACACACTGATCTTTCCAAACACTGACTGTGCTACACTCCTATCCAACTCCTGGCCTTTGCTCTCACAACTCCCACACCTTGGAACAGTTCATTCCCCCACCTTCCCTGCTTCTTCACATTGATAGCTTTTTCTCATCCTTTAATACACTCTCTCCGGCCCATGCAAAGTAGGACCTATGAAACTGGCAATCACGTATTTTCCTAATGGGAATTAGCTCTGTAGAATTAATTTGGGAATACCTAAGAAATCCACTAATGACTCAGCAATTCCATTTCTAACATTCCTTCCTAGATATGTATTCTCATGTGTCAGAAATGATTTGCAGCATCATTTGTAAGAGCAAAATACTGCCAAGTGCTCATTAATTGAGAGTGAGTCCAATAAATTATGATCCATCCAAAGACAGGAATACAAAGTACCCATTAAAAGCAAGCAAACTTGGAAGAGACAAGATGGCAACATAGAAGGCTCCTGAACTTCTCTTCTCCCAGGGATGCATCAAATGTACAGCTACACCATGAGAAGTTGCCTGAGAGAAATCCAGAACCTAGCTGAGGAACCCCTATGCATAGGGGAATGAGATAATACCCACATTGAAACACGTAGGAAAGAAAGGCTGAGACACACTCCAGCCATAAACCCCACCCCAATACAGTGTCCTACAACCGGAGTGGGCTCCCAAAAGATCTAGCTGTGAATGCCACTGGGGCTTGCATCCATGAGACCATAGGATCACAGCAAACAAAGAAGGTATTCTTTGTGGGTGCATGAACACTTCCCAACTCTATCCCCTCTGGGCCCAGCATGTTGGGAGCAGGCAAAAATGACCATCCCCAGTTTTTCTGTGGAAGGGTTTAGATTGCATACTTTACAAGTTCCTGCCAGGGGGTAGAGCTTCTCACTTAGCCCGTACCTAGGAGCTGGCTGAGATTCTCCCCAGAACCCAGGGGAAGCGATAGGCACTTCTCCCATCTTCTCCCTTGGGCTCACTCCAATGATAAAACCAGGTCACCAGCATCTCTCTGGAAGGAGCTTTACACAGGCCTCATGTCCCAGCTTTTGCAGCAACACCTGAGTGATGGGCCCCTGGGTCACCTGGCCCCAAGTCACCAATGGTATATGACTCAAAACACTGAGAACCAGTAGATGAATTCAGTAAAGTTGCAGGATATGAGATCAACATATAAAAATCAGTTGCATATCTATATACTAACAAGGAGAAATTAAGAAAACAATCCCATTTATAACACCACCAAAAAGAATAGACCACTTAGGAATAAATTTAACCAAGGGGGTGAACAATCTGTATGCTCAAAACTATAAGACATTGTTGAAAGAACTAAAAATGACACAAATAAATGGAAAGATATTCTGTGGTTGTGGATTAGAAGAATTCATATTAAAATGTCCATATTACCCAAAATGATCTACAGATTCAATGCAATCTCTATAAAAATTCCAATGGCGTTTTCCACAGAAATAGGAAAAACAATCTTAAAATTAGTATGTAACTACAAAAGACCTCAGATAGCCAAGGCAATTTAGAAAAACATAGGCGGTAAGCTTCTTGACATTGGTATTGGCAATGATTTTTTTTTTTTACACCAAAAGTACAGGCAGCAAAAGCAAAAATAACTAAATGGGACTATATCAAGCTAAAGGTTTCACACAGCAACGGAAACCATCAATAAAATGAAAAGGTAACCTACAAAATAGAAGAAAATATTTGCAAACCACTTAATAGACAAGGAGTTCATATCCAAAATATACAAAGAATTCACACAACTCAACGCTAATAATAATAATAATAATAATAATAATAAACTTGTTAGAAGAAGCAACTTATTAGAAGCAGTGCTCCCAAAGATCTAGCTGTGAATGCCACTGGGGCTTGCATCCATGAGACCAACAAGACCACGGCAAACAAAGAAGGTGTTCTTTGTGGTTGTATGAGCACTTGCCGACTCTATCCCCTCCGGGCCCAGCAAGCAGGGAGCAGGCAAAAATGATCATCCCCAATTTAATAATAATAACCAACTTATTTCAGCAGGCAAAGAAGGATCTGCATAGACATTTTTCCAAAGACATAAACAGCCAACAAATCTACTTGAAAAGGTGCTCAACATCACTATTCATCATGGAAACACACATCGAAACTATAATAAAATATCACCCCTCTATCCCACCCTTCAAGTGGGAGTCTTAAAGTTCAGGGTGCTAGATATGTGGCCCAAACCCTTTATTCCTCAGGAAGAAGCCGGACATGGGGTGTTCCCTCCAGGTTGTAGGGCACTGTATTGGGGTGGGGTTTATGGCTGGATTGTGTCTCAGCCTTTCTTTCCTACATGTTTCAACGTGGATATTATCTCATTTTCCCTGTGAGTAGGGGTTCCTCAGCTAGCTAGGTTCTGGATTTCTCTCAGAACTTTAACAGACACCTTAACAGACCTTAAGATGTCTATTATCAACAAGGCACGAGATAACAAATGCTAGCACAGATGTGGAAAAAGGAAACGCTGTATACTGTTAGCTGAAACATACACTGGTAGAGCCACTACGGAGATATGGAGGAAGAAAGTATGGAGGTTCCTCAAGAAATTAAAAACACAACTACCAAATGATCCAGCAATCCCCCATCTGGGTATTTATCCAAAGGAAATAAAAATCCCTCCCTTGAAGAGGGATCCAGGACTGCAGCCTTATTCACAATCCATATAGCTTTCACTGAAGCTCTATGGAAACAAACCCCGTGTCCACTGATGGAAGGATGAATGGATGAAGACTATGTGGTGGATCTATGCAATGGAATAGTATTCAGCCTTGAAAAAAAGGAAGGACATGATGCCATTTGGGACAGCAGGGATGAACACAGAGGGCATTATGTTAAGTGAAATAAAACAGAGAAATACAGATACTGCACAGTACCTTCTGTATGTGGAATCTAAAAAAAAAAAGTCAAAGCAGAATAGACAGTTGGTTACCAAGTACTAAGAGGAGGACTATGGGAGTCGGGAGAGGCTGGGCAAAGACTATAAACTTTTCGTTAAAGATGAATAAGGTCTGGGGGCGCCTGGGTGGCTCAGTGGGTTAAAGCCTCTGCCTTCGGCTCGGGTCATGATCCCACGGTCATGGGATTGAGCCCTACATTGGGCTCTCTGCTCAGCAGGGAGCCTGCTTCCTCCTCTCTCTCTGCCTGCTTGTGATCTCTGTCTGTCAAATAAATAAATAAAATCTTTAAAAAAAAAAAAAAAAAGATGAATAAGGTCTGAGGATCTAATGCATAATCCGGCGACTACAGCTGCCGATACTGTGCTGGCTAAGACACAATACTGACATTAGCTAAGAGAGAACTTAAGTGTCCTCACCACAAAAAAAAAAAAAAAAAAAGAAAGAAAGAAAGAAAAAGTTCAAAAAAGCAAACTCTTCATATACAGATATGGAAAAATTTTAAGATATATTTTCAGTGAAAGGAGAGCTAGATTTGAAAACAAAAAAAAACAAAAACAAAGACTGGGGCTCCTGGGTGGCTCAGTCATTAAGCGTCTGCCTTGACTCGGGTTATGATCCGAGGGTCCTGGGATTGAGTCCACATCGGTTCCTTGCTCTGCAGGAAGCCTACTTCTCTCTTTCCCACTCCCACTGCTTGTGTTGCTTTTCTCCCTGTGTCTCACTCTGCCAAATAAATAAATGAAACCTTAAAAAAAAAAAAAGACCTAGAAAAGTATGTATTTATGTATATATTTATATATATGTGTATTTTATGTGTGTATATGTGTATTTTATGTGTATATATATATATATATATATACATATATATATATATATGCTACCATTTGTGTAGTGGATCATTTGTGCAGCCAAAGGAGGAAAATGTGCTCAAAGGGCACACTTTTAAATCCAGATATGACTGGAGGGGACCTAAAAGCACCCAGTCTTCCCAGGTCCTTGGCTTCCTGTTTTATTTTCTTGGATCTTGCTAAGGGGCCTGACGTGCATGCAGGGCTGGCTTCAAATTTGCTGCATAAAAGAGGCTTGTATGTTCCAGGTGGATACAAGAGGAGAAAATTTTCTTGAGGCTGTTTTTCAAGCAAGCATGATGATCTTCCTTCGATTTTGTTATTTGTGTGGGGCAGGAGAAATTAAGGAGATGTGAGTCTCCTCCAAGCCCCCACTGTGCTGCTGTTCTCAGGCCCTCTCCTGCCCCGAGACCCCAGGCTCCTGATTCTCCTCTCTGGCAGGTGGGTCAGGAACTGCAGCACCTGGTGTTGACATCAAGGGGACCTTTAATCCCAGGCAGTTTCCCCACTGGGGGCAATAAAATCATTAACATCTCAGAAATAGCTTACTTTAAAAATATAGTGTGAGAGAGCTGTTCTCCTGACCATCAGGGAAGGAATGGGATTCAGTTCAGAGGGCACATGGTCTCTGCCTACACTGATAAGTTTCTGCTGGGGTGATGAACAACCCCAGACCTTCAGAGCTTATGATAACGACATGCACTTCTTGCTCCCGAGTCTGTGGATTGCTGTGCTTCAGCCGGGTTCAGCTCTGGACTGCGGGTCAGAATCAGACTGCTCCATGTACCTCTTGTTCCAGGTCACGTTGCAGAAGGAACAGCCATCTGAGCATGCTCTTTTGGTGGATACAAGAGGTACACAAGAGTCAAAACACGAAGCTACATTCACAGCCTCACTTAACCACGCCATAGATTAAGTCCACTCACCATGCACCAGCCAAAGCAGTGGGGCAGGGAAATTTACTCCTCTGGCAGAGTACAGGAAGGGGAAAATGAAGGTTCAGTGGGAAGCAAAAGCAGCAGGCCAATTTCTAAGCCCGCAGCAAAAAAGAGAAAGGCTCTAGCAATCTGCTCAGAGTCTGGGACATTTCTGAAACACTCACAAGACATCTGGCCCCATATCACTATACACAGAATGAGTCAGGACAGATGAGAGCAATGACCCCTAAATCTCAGGAGTTCATAAGAAAAGAGGTTTAATTCTTGCTCATGTTTCTTGTCCGTTATGGATCACTGAAGACTCTGCTCCCTGTCATTCACACTCCAGGACCCACGTAGATGGCACTGCCTCTTTTCCAGACACTGCTGGGTTTGTGGCAGAGGAGAAAGAGACGGATATTGGACCACAGCTGGCTCTTAAAGTCACAGCTCAAAAATGACACACATCAGGCCCACTTACCTTTCATTGACCAGCGCAAGTTACACAACAACTCCTGAGTTCAAGATAACAGAGTTATGTAATTTTTCTGCAAGAAGGGGTACCGAAAGACATATAGCCAAACCTGAAGCTAATGATTAGAGAAATACAAGTCTCTCTAGGGAGTGGCAGAAAGTATCCGTAACGATGATGCAATCTAGCACACCCATTGTGGGCTCTGAGAGGTGGGATCGGATCCTTCAATGATCAGATGACTAGTAGGCCTGAAATCCAGCCACGTGGAGTTAGGTAGGCCTTCAAGACAATGTTCTTGTTTGTTTTTTATTTAAGATTTTATTGATTTATTTGACAGAGAACACAATAGGTAGAGAGGCGGGCAGAGAGAGAGGGTGAAGCAGGCTGCCTGCTGAGCAGAGACACCCCCCACCCATGCGAGGCTTGATCCCAGGACCCTGAAATCATGACCTGAGCCGAAAGCAGAGGCTTTAACCCCCTGAGCCACCCAGGCACCCCTTGTTTGCTTTTTAAAACATCTTCTTAAAGGATTTAACCAATTGCTGCACTATGGGGTGTGGTATTCAGGACCTCCTATAATTTATTTCAGTTTACTGATTTGGTTTTAGGATAATTTACCTGAAAACAGGATTTTGCATTGGTAGTTTGAGGGAAGGAAGTCTCTACTCCCAGCCCAATATGGGGCTGGGACAGAAGTAGGACCACGTGTGCATTATCACTCTGTTTCCAGAATTCCATAGTTACCCATGGCATCACCAGCTCAGGACCACATCCAGGAATGCTGGGGACTGACTGGGATCTGTGAGGTGGCCTGGAAACAACGACACCATTACAGTCCTGATTCTACTGTGTAATGATTACTGAGTTCTTATCTATACCGTACTGGTGCACTTTGAAACACAACCATTTTCTAAATTGGATGATGTCTGTTACTGTGTCTCGGATGGAGGGCTCAGAAAAGACAATAAAAGACAAAGACGAAGACATGAACATGAAATAGGGCTAGAATGAATAAATGGAGTGACAATGACAATTGCATTTTACTGCAGCTTTTAAAAATTAAGCTGGGGACACTTGGGTGGCTCAGTCGGTTAAGCAGCCGACTCTTGATTTAGGCCCAGGTCATGATCTCAGGGTCATGGGATCCAGCCCCACCTGGGGCTCCGCGCTCAGCAGGGAATCTGCTAGAGAATCTCTCTCTCTCCCCCTCTCCCGCTGCACTCTCTCTCTCTCAAATAAATAAATCTTTAAAAAATAAAATAAAATAAAAATTAAGCTGAAGGAGTTGCAGAGGTATGTGAGGCAGTACACTAGGCTGAGTGTCAGGAGAGAAGCTGTCAAGAACACGGTTTCCCAAGTCTTTCCTCCTACATGAATGGCAACACCACTTCCCAGGAACCTTGAGTCCAAAGGATCAGTACACACTGACTTCTCACCCCTATGCAGTCGCTTCCCACCCCCTAGCAATGCCTCTTGATGTAATGGCCTCTTGATGCCTCTCTTCTCTCCTGTCCTCCCACAGCCATGCCCTTCTTCACTGCCTCGCCCTAGTTACTCCTCATCACCCCCCAGCCAACTGATGGCAACGGGCTCCTAACTAGGCCTCCAGCTTCCAGAAGGAGCAGCAGATGGATCTCGGTCCAGGTCTGGTCCCAACACTCACTCATTAGGTCCATTTGTAAAGAAATCATTTCTCTGAGACTATTCTGCCTCTGTCAAACAGGAAAGTGAAAAAATACCTCATTTATGGAGGCATTGTGGGGATGAAATGAGACAATGGCTATGAAAGCCCTTTGTCAGACAGAAGACACTGCATATGATGGTAATGTTTCACATTATATTCATCTGATGCTCTTTTCTGTGGAACCGTGCAGGATTCCCCAATGACTACAGAATGAAGTCCAACTTCTTTGCCAAGATTCCTCACGACCCAGCTTCAACTGTCTCTCCAGTCATTTCTTCTCCTCGCACAGGCTACTTAACGCCCAAGAATGAGCTCAGAAGGCACCTCTTAAAAACCAACCCTCATCTGCCCCAACCAGAAATAAACTCTTGTTTCTCAAGTGCTTGGCCCCTTTACATAAATTTTCCCCCAGAACATTCATTTATCACTTGCTACGTTAGACTGTATCTATGTATAGCTACCACTTATTAAGCTCTTACTACATATCCAAGTTCTGTAACAGACTCTTACATCTATTTGATTTAACCAGAATAGCAACTCTTGAATAGCAATGGAATTAAAATAAATGCTAGTGAGTCGAAAGCAGGAAATTAAAACAGGGGAGAAATTCCAAAGCCCATATTTTGTTCACAATGCCTCCTGCCCTCCATGGCTTTATTCCTGACCCCTGACTTATGCCCTAGTTAGACTGATAAATCCTTTGTTAGTGGATTCCGTCTGATTTATCTTCGGTATCCCTTGTAGGCTCATCACAGTACTACTCTATGCATAGGAGAGGCTCAATGTTTGTCAAGCAAATAAATGCCCATAATTAAGTCACTTGACCTCAGTGGGTCTCAATGCTTCAGCGATTAAATTGGGAGTATCGAAGAGCATGGCCTTAAAATGTGCAGAGATCAACTTATTTGTACATGTCTATTGAGCACGTATTGTGTGCTAGGCAATGTTCTAAGCATCTCATCGATCCTCACAAGAAGCCTATGAGAAATACTATTATTCAGCCCATTTTATACCTGCAAAAACTGAAGACAGAATTAAATTGTACCAGAGGTTAACAAAGCTTTTAAGTGGGTGGGAAAACTGAAACCTAGGCAGACAGACTCCAGAACCCATGTTCTCAACCAATATGCAATACTATCTCTGCAGAGATTGGAAACCCAAGAAAATCAGCTGAAACATCATTAGAAATGGTAACAGCTTTTCAGGATGCAAATGTAAATATTAATATATAAAAATAATAATGTAAAAATATTTAAAAATAATATACAGTATTACACACACACACACACATTGCTTCACCTTATCAGACAATGACCAAATTAATTAAAGGGGTAAAAGAGCCCCATGAAAATGGGATAAAAGACCTAGGAATAGGGCGCCTGGGTGGCTCAGTGGGTTAAAGCCTCTGCCTTCGGGTCCGGTCATGATCCCAGGGTCCTGGGATCGAGCCCCACGTCGCACTCTCTGCTCAGCAGGGAGGCTGCTTCTCTTCCTCTCTCTCTGCCTGCCTCTCTGCCTCCTTGTGATCTCTGTCTGTCAAATAAATAAATAAAATCATAAAAAAAAAAGACCTAGGAATAAATTTTTTAAATAGGCAGAATATACACACATAAAATTCTACTGAAAGATATTTAAAAAGTCTTTGGTACGTAGAGAAACAGAACACTTTCCCAGCTGAAAAGCCTCACTAATGAAAGATGATAGAGATCTCTTTCTCCAGAATTAATCTGTACATTTAACATAAAGTCAGTTCAATTTACTTTAAGAGGGAGTGGCCCAGTTCAACAAACGGGCACTTGATAAAAACTGGTGCAACCTTTGGAAGGAAAGTTGAACCAGTATCTATAAAAATTTTATATGTGCATTCCCCTTGACATAGAAATTCGTTCTAGGAATCTATCCCACAGAAATACCAACACTTGCTACCAAAGATGGACAAAGAATGTTCATGGCAGTTTTATTTGCAATAATAAGAAAAAGATAAAGAGGGGAAAGGGAGGAGGGACAGGGGAGGAGGAGCGGAGAGGAAGAAGGAAGGAGGAACTGCAGGGAAAGAAAATGCGCAGCAACAGGGAACACTTTTACATAATTACACAAAGGGACCACAGGAACCATTAAAAAGGAAGTGAAAGCTTTCAATATACTAACATTTTAAAAGTCTTAGCTAGGTCTCTGCTAGGGACTGAATGCATTCCCCCCAAATTCATGTATTAAAACGCTAATCCTTGGGGCACCTGGGTGGCTCAGTGGGTTAAGCCTCTGCTTCTGGCTCAACTCATGATCTCAGGGTCCTGGGATCCAGCCCCGCATCAGGCTCTCTGCTCAGCGGGGAGCCTGCTTCCCCCATTCTCTCTGCCTTGCCTCTCTGCCTGCTTGTGATCTCTCTCTCTCTCTGTCAAATAAATAAATAAATTTATTTAAATTTATTTAAAAAGAAAATGCTAATGCTCAATGTGATGATATGTGGATATGGGGTCTTTGGGAAGTAATTAGGTCGTGATGGTGGAACTCTCATGTTGGGATTAGTGCCCTCATAAGAAGAGGTAGGAGAGCACTGGCTTGCTCTCTCTGCTCTCTGCCAGTGAGAAGACAGGGAGTAGGTAGCAGCCCTACACTGGGAAGAGGGCCCTCAGCAGGGCACCCTGATCTCAAACTTTCATCCTCCAGAAAGAAATGTTTTGCTGTTTCCACCACCCTATCTATATTAACTTGTTACAATTTGAGCAGATTTTAAGTGTCTAAAGGAAAAATAAGGCAAACTATGTCAATGCAATTGCAAAAAAAATGTACAGAGTATGGTCATTCTTTTTTTTTTTTTTTTTTAAGATTTTATTTATTTATTTGACAGACAGAGATCACAAGGAGGCAGAGAGGCAGGCAGAGAGAGAGGAAGAGAAGCAGCCTCCCTGCTGAGCAGAGAGTGCGACGTGGGGCTCGATCCCAGGACCCTGGGATCATGACCCGACCCGAAGGCAGAGGCTTTAACCCACTGAGCCACCCAGGCGCCCCTGGTCATTCTATTTTTAATATGGAGCATAATTCAATGAAAGAGAGATGAAGGTGTGGAGGAATGGAAGCTTCCTGTTTTGCTTCAACACCCCCCACCCCCGTTTTTAAAAGATGTTATTTATTTATTTGACAGACAGAGATCACAAGTAGGCAGAGAGGCAGGCAGAGAGAAAGGGGGGTGGGAAGCAGGCTTCCCACTGAACAGAGAGCCCGATGCGGGGCTCGATCCCAGGCCCCTGAGATCATGACCTGAGCTGAAGGCAGAGACTTAATCCCCTGAGTCACCCCTCGACACTTTTTTTTTTCTTTTAAGATTTTACTTATTTCAGAGAGAGAGCATGTGCACAAGCATGAGCAGGGGGAGGGGGAAGGGCAGAGGGAGAAGCAGACTTCCTGCTCAGTAAGGAGCCCAACATGGGGCTCTATCCCAGGACTTTGAGATCATGACCTGAGCAAGGCAGATGCTTAAATGACTGACTGACTGAGCCACCCAGGCTCCCCTTTCAACACTTTTGTAAAGAGTTATGTATTACTTTTATGATCATTATTTTAAATGTTCATTCAACAAATACTGAGTCGTGTGCCGGGCACTGGGTTAGTGACATGACATTCAGGGCCCCTATACTCTGAGGACCCTTGTTATCAAAATCCGACAGAAATCCGAACAGGATTTTGTCTGTTTCTTTTGGTGGCACAGGGAGGGAGAGGTTAGTTAACTTGACCAAAGTATTCTAAAGATTTTCTGGGATTAATACTAAGAAAAACTACTAGAAAATGCTCGCTTTGCTGGCATATACACTAAAATTGGGAGGATGTATCAAAAATTAGCATGGCTCCTGGGCAATGATGACATCAATTTTGCACTTCATAATTTTTTATTGTGATGGTGGTTACATTTGATAAAATTCATGAAAATATACATTGAAATGTGTTTTACTGCATGCAAACTGTACTTCAATAAAACTGATTTTTCTAGGGGCGCCTGGGTGGCTAGTAGGTTAAGCCACTGCCTTCGGCTCGGGTCATGATCTCAGGGTCCTGGGATCAAGTCCCACATCGGGCTCTCTGCTCAGCAGGGAGCCTGCTTCCCTTCCTCTCTCTGCCTGCCTCTCTGCCTACTTGTGATCTCTCTCTGTCAAATAAATAAGTAAAATCTTTAAAAAACAAAAACAAAAACAAAAAAAACCCTGATTTTTCTAAAAGCTGGGAAAATGATAATACAGAGTAGAAAGAGAGAATCTGCCTAACCAGATTTTAAATCTACCATAAAACTTCAGTAATTTAAATAACAAGGCACCAGCACCAAAATATGCTGATAAAAAGAAGCGAAAATCCACAAAGATACAAACATGTAATAACTCAATCTACCGTAATGAAGCAATTTAAATCCGGGGTGAAAAACAGACTTAATAGTTTTGGGGCAACTGGTTAACTCTTCAGGAAAAGTAAATTAGCTCTCCACTTGATAACTTTGGAATAAATTTCACATTAAAACTTTCAAACAAAAGCTTAAAGGTACCTGAAGAAAATACAGAAGATTATTTATATATTTTAGGAAAGGCCCATAGGTTTAGGAAAGCCCCTTCTCAACAGGTCTGCAAGGAAACTATTAAAAGAAAAAAAAAGGTGCTATAGTGAGCGCTGTAAACTGTTTAAGACTGATGAATCACAGACCTGTACCCCTGAAACAAATAATACATTATATATTAATTCAAAAAATGACTAAATGGGGTGCCTGGGTGGCTCAGTGGGTTAAAGCCTCTGTCTTAGGCTGGGGTCATGATCCCAGGATCCTGGGATGGAGTCCCGCATCCGACTCTCTGTTCAGCAGGGAGCCTGCTTCCCCCCCCCCTCTCTGCCTGCTTCTCTGCCTACCTGTGATCTCTGTCAAATAAATAAATAAAATCTTTTTTAAAAAAATTACTAAATGAAAAAATTAAATTTGTGTATGGTCAAAGATGAAAAACTGATAAAACAATCAGGCAGAGTGGGAAAGACTATGCAACATAAATGACAGAATTATTTCTTTAATGCATAATATATAAGGAGTGCTTAAAAAATGAGAAACAGAAAGACACTCCAATTGAAAAGGGGGCAAAAGAGGGGCGCCTGGCTGGCTCAGACGGTGGAGTGTGCAACGGGTGATCTTAGGGTGGCGAGAGCCCCACGTTGGGCACAGAAATTCCTTTTAAAAGGGTGGTGGGGCCAAAGAAATAAGACAGTTCACCCCTGCAAATGCAAAAAGCCAGTACACAGAGGAAAAGGTATCGGTGGCCCCTGCGCAATCAGACGTGCAAATTAAAACAAGATACTAATTTTGTCCACCTTATTTAGATGTTTGTATGCAGAGAAAGCTTTAAGACGATATCCAGAAAATCTCAACAAACTAGAAGAAGTTTTAAGTTATCTTTATTTTCTCCTTTACATTTTTCTGTTTCCTAAATGCTCTGTAATACACTAATCCTTCAAAAAAAAAATTCCAGTAATTTTAATAATGCTAGGTGTTAGGCACCCATAGTTTTCTCTTGTCACCTCCCAAAGTACCTGATAGAAATGCACGCCTAAAAAAATCTATCCCCCTTACCAGGTTCTGTTCTCCTGGGGAAATACACGTGCTCACAGGCACACACACCTGCAGATTCTGCTAATGGGCCGCTCAGTGAGATCATCACTGGAGCGGCCCTGCGCTTCTCCCGGGGGCAGCACGGGACCAGCAGGGGATGCCAGGGTCACACCCGCCCTGCAGGAGCTCTCGCCCCGGGGCTCTTCGGGCGCAGTGCGGCACCGGCAACGCCCGCGCCCAGAGGCCAGGAAGAGGATATGACTAGCGGGGGTGGTCCTCTCCACTCCTCCAGGAAAGAGAACGGGAGCGGAAGACCACAGTCCCGGATCTAGCGTCTGCTGCTGACCTTGGGCAGTCGCCATCGCGCTCGGGCCTCAGTTTCCCGGCCCGTAGGTCAGTGCTAACGGTTCCGATCGCCGCGCTGGCTTCCTTCGGCTGGTCTTTTCGGGAGCTGGGAGGGACGCCTTCCTCTGCTGGATCGCCCTTTCTCGGTTCCCGGGCGCCGAGGTCGCCCGCAGAAACCCCACGCCGCAGCAGCGCTTTGGCGAGCCCGGCTGGCCCGAGGGGAGAACGCGCGAGGGGCCCTCGCAGCGTGCCGGCGGCCATTAGGCGATGCGATGCGCCCTGTGGCTGTGCAGCCCGGCGGGGCTGGCCGGGAGCGGGGTCTTACCTGGGCTCGCACGCGCCCGGCTCGCGCCTTCCTGTCGGCCTCGCGGCGCGGCCGAAGCGGGCGAAGGGTGCAGAGACGCCCTCGCCGCGACACTCATTCATCCCTGCCGTGACACCGGCCCTGGCCGCGCGGGGGATGCCTTTGTGGGGTCCCCGCGGTCCTCCGGCAGGAAGCGGCCGGCGCCCCGGGCCGGGCCTCAGAGAAGCTCGCCTGGCCGGAGCGCACGGCCGGGGGCGCAGGCCCTCCGGAGCGGCGCCAGCACCCGCCGCGGCTCTTCCCGCGCTAGCGGCAGCTCCGGCCGCGACGCCCGAGGGGCTGGGCAGATCGCACGCAGGGAAAACCTACCCGGTGGGGGGCGGTCAGCTGGTGTGCCGAGGGCCGCCTCTGGTGTCGCCTAGGCGGATGGGCTCATCGCCACAGAGGAACCATCGCCCAACCCGGAGGCCCAGGCGGAGAGGGCGCAGCGCGGTTCGGGTGCGCGCCGGAGCCTCACCTCCTCCCGCGGCGCCTCACCTCCTCCCGCGGCGCAGCTCCCGCGCCGGGTCCCCTCGCTCCGGCAGGCCATGTGACCTGCGAGCTGCGGAGCGACCGCAGCCCCCAAAACCAGCTTGAGGGAAAAAAGGTGGGGGATGGCAAAAGAGGCGCCAACTGATGGGCAGAAAGGGAAAAGCAGGCTCAGGGCTAAGGAAATTGAAATGCTGGAAGATGAGGTCTCTGCGCTTTTCAGAGCCCCAGCCAGCCCGCAAGCGTGTTCTCCGCGGGAGGGAATTGGTTTTGCCCATAATAAAAATAATAGCCGACACCACCTCCGCCCCAAATCCCTGTGGCACCTAGCCTTATACCAGGCGCCTTAAGAACGTTCCTCTAGATCTCAGTTCACTCCTGGATATTACAGATGATCATCCCCAATTTGCAAACGGCGAAAGATTTGAGAAGATGATTGCCAAGTGCAAACCCTTCCTTATTACAAAAGCCGGAAATGTAAACATGTATTAAAAAATCAGAAAGGTTTGGTTTAACTAGGTCACCTAGCCAGGCAGGGGATTTAGGTCTGTGACCCTTTCCCCTTACCTGTCATTCTCCCGGGAGTGGCTTCTGTGGTTCAGGACCCATCTCCAACCCTTCATTTAGGCAGATGTTTATCGACAAATTGTTCTGACGTCGTACCAGCACCATAGATGATGAGAATGAGGTAAGAATAACCGCCTACTTCCAGACTTCTTGTACATGAGGTTAAAAATTTTGCACAGAACCTCTAGAAGAGAGAGCCGAGCAAAGGGAGAAGAGACTCAGGAAAGAAATTAATGAAAAGTGGCTCTTATTACTGGAAGGGCTTTCATGCATTGAGAGAGGTCATTTCTGAGCTTCCTCTCTCAGAAATCATTTCGTTAACAGGCCACAGAGGTTTAATAAGAGATCCAAAAATAACTAGGTGAGAGCTGAAGGAGATAACTTAGTGCTCATTGTCAAAGTGCCAAGTATTCCCTAAGTATATAACAAATGCTCATTTAAGTGGCGATGTGATCTGTCATACATTGCAACCTTTATTTTAGTCAGATATCATGAAGGAAACTACCTAAAATCTAGGCACTTCTGAAAAGAGTAGTGAGGTCTCCACATACTGCAGAATATTTTTTTCCCTTCAGATAGGTTGTCACTACTCGTTCCGGCATAGGTATGTACATCTGTACATCTGTTTCTGCCTTCAAGGGTGCCCCAAGTTAGTCAAGCAGGAAGCATGTTCCTTTTGTGAGAAGAATGGAAGCCAGCATGATATTCATCATGGGGGCACATAGAGATGTATTCGTATTAATGAAATGACGCTTCTCAGTGCACGGAAGCCGTTCATTAGAAAGCCATTCCTTTGGGTCTCGAATGTTCTTTGGTCTTCCAGAATCCTATTTTAAGCAAGTATTGTTCTGAAGAATATAACATTGGAGGTATGAAGAAATGGGCACACTGGTTGAAAACAAGTACTGAGCAGCCCAGGAAAGCAAAGTGGAATAACCCTGGGGAGGAAAAGGAAAATGAAAGCCAGCTAGATTCCACTCTGGCTTCCTAGGGTTTCCACCTCATGGTTTATTGCCTTTCTTAGCGCTTCTAATTCTAGGTCAGCTTGCCTTTCTAGGCTGGGGGTTAGCAAATTAAAGCTCACTGCCATTTTTTTTGTGCAGCTCGCAAACTAAGAATAGCTTTTTGTTTTTCTTTTTTTAAAGATTTTGTTTTATTTGACAGAGAGAGTACGAGCAGGGGAAGTGGCAGGCAGAGGGAGAGAGAGAAACAGCCTCCCGGAGGAGCAGGGAGCTTGATGTGGGGCTGGATCCCATGACCCTGAGATCATAACCTGAGTCAAAGGCAGTCGGTTAACCAAGTGAGCCACCCAGGAGCCTCAAGAATGGTTTTTATAATACTGGATGGTTAAAAAAATAAAAAGAAGAATATTTTGGTACATGTGAAAATTATATGAAATCCAAATTTCAGTGTTAATTGGTGCATAGTCATTCATTTACTTGTGTCTGTAGCTATCGTGAGTGGAATAGTGGTGACAGAGACCTTATGACTCACAAAGCCTCAAATATTTACTGTCTGGTTTGCAGACACCTACTCTAAAAGGTCTGTTCAGTGGCCCACTAGATAAGGCAGTAAAGCCAATAAATGCTTATGTAATTTTTCTTATGTCAGCACAGTTGGTACTAGATATTAAGTTCCATTAGAATCTTACACCCATCCACCAGGCCGTCGGTCTGTCCTCTATCTTACAACCAATATTGACTGAAGAATTGTTCTGACATAGTGCCAACACCATGGATGAGAATGAGATAAGAATTGGTTGTGTGGGGGTGCCTGGGTGGCTCAGTGGGTTAAAGCCTCTGCCTTCGGCTCAGGTCATGATCCTGGAGTCCTGGGATCGAGCCCCGCATCGGGCTCTCTGCTTGGTGGGGAGCCTGCTTCCCCCTCTCTCTCTCCCTGCCTCTCTGCCTACTTGTGATCTCTCTCTGTCAAATAAATAAATAAATCCTAAAAAAAAAAAAAAAAAAAAAGAATTGGTTGTGTGTCACACTCTCAAGGAGTGTGTCTTTAGGAATGTCTGGAAGTGTAGGAAAGACTGCCTCGGATGACAGCTCGATCTGGCACAGAGCTTGGGAAGCCAGTCCTATTCCCTCGACCAGTCCCAGACCTCCTCCCTCCAGACTTCTACCTGAGACGCATCCAGTGGGAAGAGAGGTACACAATGATTTGAGGTTGTTTCATATTCCATTTGTAAAATCATAGGGGATGTTTCTAATTTCCATGTTGGGTAACAATTTTAAGGGTATTTATTATTATTTTATGGGATTATCATTATGCATAGGTAATAAAAACTGCATTTTTCTAACATAAGAGGAATGGGAGGCCAGTTTTTCAGATGAAAGCCCAAAGTTGAACGATTATCAAGATATTTTATGAGAGGGACGCCTGGGTGGCTCAGTGGGTTAAGCCACTGCCTTCAGCTCAGATCATGATTCCAGGGTCCTGGATCGAGTCCCCCATCGGACTCCTTGCTTGGCAGGGAGCCTGCTTCTCTCTCCACCTCTGCCTGCCACTCTGCCTGCTTGTGTGCTTGCCGTCTCTCTCTCTCTCTCCGTGACAAATAAATAAATAAATAAAATATTTTAAAAAATATATGAAACATAATAAATTGAGGGATTCAAGAGAGAGGTAGGAGGAGTGGTAACCTAGGAAAAACTGGGGAAATTATTGGAAAGACAAGATTTAAAGATTCTGGTTCTCGTTTGATAAGCCCTCGTCTTTGTTCTACATTAGCTACCTTCCCTCCCTTGTGGTTGGGAGGATATTTTTTCTTTTTCTTTTTTTTTCCCCCCTTTTTATAAAACTGGACTTTGGGATCACAGAGAGAGAGTAATCATAATTCTCATTACATGTCTATGTAAGAAATTCTATTAAGAATAATAATAATAATAATATAAGAAATGCCCTTGAAATCACCACCCAACATAGAGGTGTACCTCCATGGGTGGCTCAGTTGGTTAAGTGGCTGACTCTTCATTTCAGCTCAGGTCCTGATCTCAGGATCCTGAGATCAAGCCCTTCATCAGGCTTCAACCTGGGTGTGGAGCCTCCTTGAGATTCTCCCTCTCCCTCTCCTTTTGCCCCTCCACTTACTCACTCTCTCTCTCTCTGTCTCTCTCATAAATAAATAAATAAAATCTAAAAAAAAGAAAAAGAAAAAGAAATCACCACCTAACAGGGAAACCAGAAATCTGACAACAGCTTCCGTCTGCCTGTATGATCCTTACTTGTTCATCCTCTTGAATATGAAAGAAAAAATTAATCAATGGCACTTATTGAAGATGGTAAAGCATCAAAGGGGGCCATGATGGTAGGTATAGGAACCCCTGAAATGGGGTCTTACAGAAGGGAATTAGACTCAACTCCAAAGATAGTGTGAGCAAGGGGGACTGTATAGACAAGGAACAGGATAGGGATTGTTGTAAAGCAAATCACTAAGGGGAAGGAAGCATCGAGTGTAAAGGGTGAATTCTGGCTAAAGGTACTGCGTAGGATTCTTGCTGAAGATCAGCCACAATGATCAGATATCCAGGGTGAGGTTTCTTGCTAAACTGATTTAGCGGGGTTCTGGCTGATACTGTTTACAAGGAAGTATACAGAAGGGGCCCAAGAGAAGATTCAGGAGCCTGACTAAAGTTTCATCAAGCAAAGAATCTTTGTGAGTTGTGAAGAAAAACTTTTTTTTCCTTAAGATTTATTGATTTATTTATTTGAGAGAGAGAGAGAGAGAGAGCAGAGCAAGTGAGAGAGAATATGAGTGGGGAGGTGAGGGAGAATGTGGGACTTGATCCCAGGATGGCAGGATCAGGACCTGAGCCAAAGGCAGAGAGGCTTAACTGACTGAGCCACCCAGGCGCCCCCATGAGGAAAAGCTTTATTGAAACTGTTACTTTACCAAAACACCATAAACATTTTATTAAAGATGTACTGCAGGCTGTCCCAGGACGTGCCTGCAACTTACCTGAGCACTCTTGGTTTCCTTCTTCATCCACCATGAGAAGGCTCTCCAGCCGCTCACCGCCCTCAGCATTGGAAATGGCGTCATGGTAACCTCGAACCCTCCCCTCATACTGAGATGCTTTCCGTTTCACAAAAGAGGCAAAAAACCCAAAGCAGAGACCTTCTGGGGCTAAGTCCCAAATTAGACATTCTGAACTATTTTTATTGCAGTAAAACTTGGATTAGCTGAAATACTATCATTGCGCATCTCTGAATAGTCAGACACCTCACTCTGCTCACCTGACTGACAGCAGAGACATCCTCTCTTCCGGGTTAAATCTCCTGTTCAATCTTGGCCTCTGTAGTCTTTGGCTTCTTAACAAACCTCCGAAGGGCTAACCCAATGAATTTTCTAAAAATATAAACCAGATCAGGTTTCTCTCCAGGTTAAAACACCCCACCAGGCCAGAAGTTCAAGCTCATTTGCATGACAGTCAAAGCCATTCATAATCTGGCCTTGGTTCATAGCCCCTGCCCTAGAGCGGGTTACCTGTCTGGAAAATGAGCTCCTTGGAGGCATGGAGCAGTCTTGTCATACACCAGTTGGTTATAACGGGTATTTTTGGAATGAACTAACGGACGTAGGAATGAATGAATAAGGAAATGAAGGAAACAGTGGTGAGTAGGTCTGGATACTGCCTGTGTTATTCTTTGAGATAGCTTCGATCAGGTGGAAACTATAGTTGATCCTTGATATCTACAAGCAATAGTTGCTTAATGAAATACAATATAATATTTTTACTGTGACTCTGATTCAAATTGTGCTTATTTTTACTGTCTGATACCCAATTTATTTTATTTTAGACCCAGAGTTCACAAGTGACAAGTTATCCAAATTTCTAGATGTCAAACTAACTTTTTATTTGATTGGCCTGTATTTTTTTTTAATTTCCTATTTAAATATAATATACATATCATCAGATTTTTTTAAACCTGAGATTTTGTTTTCTTCTGTTGTTATAAGTATTTAGTTATGATAATGAGTTTGTGTTTTTTAATGCCGGGGGAATTGTTTTTTCTGCTTTTTAAGGAATACCTACAGTTACATGGATTGAAAATTAAGTGACTATATTAATGTGGAAATTCTTACAAATTACTTTTTTTCTAACTCTGCAAGTTTATTTTATTTTTATTTTTTTACAGGTTATTTATTTATTTGTCAGAGAGAGAGAGAGAGAGAGAGCAGTGCACAAGCAGGGGGAGCAGAAGGCAGAGAGAGAAGCAGGCTCCCCGCGGAGCACGGAGCCCAGTGCAGGACTTGATTCCAGGACCCTGGGAACATGACCTGAGCCAAAGGCAGATTAACCGACTGAGCCACTTAGGCATCCCAACTATGTAAGTTTAATTTATAAATCTGTTTTTATTTTTATAAATCTGATAATTTTATATGTAAATAAATACTTTTCCTTTTTTTAATTAATTGATTTGAAATTACCTTTGTATATTTAAATGCATTTGATTTTCTAACGCCTGACAGTAAACTCAATACTTTTGTAAACAAAAGCTTACTATTTAAACAACTTTTGAACATTTAATACACTTTTATATAGAATACTTCTTTTTTTTTTTTAAAGATTTATTTATTTATTTGACAGAGAGAAATCACAAGTAGATGGAGAGGCAGGCAGAGAGAGAGAGAGGGAAGTAGGCTCCCTGCCGAGCAGAGAGCCCGATGCGGGACTCGATCCCAGGACCCTGAGATCATGACCTGAGCCGAAGGCAGCGGCTTAACCCACTGAGCCACCCAGGCGCCCTTATATAGAATACTTCTTAAATCTTATAACATTCAAAGCAGTTTCTACAATCAAATTCTCCTTTCAACCTAAAATAATAAGACTGTCAGAGTCTCCTAAACATTGTAATCAAACACAGCTTTTCCTGAATTAAGTGAAAGTATTAATTCTATGTGCTTTTTAAAAAAAGATTTTATTTATTTATTTGAGAAAAAGGGAGCACAGAGGGAGAGGGACTGGGAGAAGCAGACTCCCCGCTGAGCGGAGAGCCCAGAGCTCAACATAGGGCTTGATCCCAGGGTCCTGTGATCAGGGCCTGAGGTAAGGACAGATGTTTAACCGACTGAGCCAGCCAGGTGCCTCAACACCATGTGTTTAACTCAATTCATTTTCTCTGTACTTAATTATAATCTTCCCAGGATTGAAAAGCCACTCACCTAACTAAGGAGAAATGTTTTAGCTTCTGAAGGAAGGAGAAGATACTGGGTCAAAGACTCAGGAATGGGAATCAGATGCTTGTCTGACAGACACGTCAAGCTGTCTGTTACCATCACAGTATCACTCTGTGTGTTGGGGATTCACTCGCCCATGCCTCTTAGAAGCGATTTTGGTTGCCTGATTTATTTTTTTAAAGATTTTATTTATTTATTTGACACAGAGAGAGAGACATAGTGAGAGAGGGAACACAAGCAGGGGGAGTGGGAAAGGGAGAAGCAGGCTTCCCACTGAGCAGGGAGCGCAATGAGGGGTTCCATCCCAGGACTCTGGGATCATGACCCAAGTCGAAGGCAGACACTTAAGGACTGAGCCACCTCGGCGCTAACTTCTATCACCTGATTGTGTTAAGGCTCTTGGCTGCAGTCCTAGCAATTTGTATCCCCCCTCCTCTTTTTTAAGAGAGAGCTGGGTAGGGAGGGGGCTGAAGCAGAGGGAAAAGGAGAAAGAATCCCAAGCAGGCTCCATGCCTAGCGTGGAGCCCAATGTGGAGCTGGATCTCGCCACCCTGAGATCATGACCTAAGCCCAAATCAAGAGTCGTGTGTTTAAGTAGCTGAACCGCCCAGACGCCCCTCCCATATTTTTGTCAAGCTCTTGGCAACAACTCCACAGTAATTTTGTTCTTTCTTTGTTTTTTTTTCTTTTCCTCCCCAGAGGGCTAGAGAGAAAGGGAAAGCGAGAAGGAGAGAGAGAGGGAAGGGACAGGGGAGGAGCAGAGGGAGAGAAAGAACCTCAAGCAGGCTCCACACCGGGTGCGGAGCCCAAAGTGGGGCTTGATCTCACAAACTTTGAGATCACGACCTGAGCCGAAATCAGGAGTCAGATGTTTAACCAACTGAGCCACTCAGGCACCCCAACCCCACAGTGATTCTAATTATACCTAATTAATACAGTTTCCTTTTATAAATAGTTTATGCTCATCATGAGAGATTTGCAAATATAGTCAGATAAAAAGAAAATCAGGGGCACCAGAGTGCTCGGTAGGTTAAGGCCCTTGCCTTTGGCTCGGGTCATGATCCTGGGGTCCGGCTTCGCTTGAGCTCTCTGCTCGGGCAGGGGACCTGCTTGCCCCTCCCCGCACACTGCCCTACCCCGCCTGCCTCTCTGCCTACTTGTGATCTCTGTCAAATAAATAAATAAAATCTTAAAAAAAAAAAAAAAAGAAAGAAAAGAAAAGAAAGTCAATATTTCCTGAGAGTAAAATCAAAATCTAATCCAAATTCCTATCTTTATGGGCTCTCATCTCTCATTCTGTGGTGTGTATGTGTGTGTGTAACAGGATACTTCTGGCTGTTTGAGGCCAGCAGGGACCTCACTGCAGTTTCCCACCATTGTGCATTTGCGTTCATTGCAATGCTGAGGCTTTTATTTTGGAACTAGAGAACATTTGGGTCGGAGGCAGGGTGAACAAAGAGAAGGAAAAATTAAAGGGAACAGGATGGCGCGTGTCTCATCCTACCCGCTGAATGGGGAAGAGACTGATTGGAGTCAGAAATAGAACAGACCATTTGTACTGAAGTCAGGTCTCCACAATTTCCCTCATCGCTTTTCACTAATGGGGGCATATAAACAACTCCAGTTGGAAAATCAGTCCCTAAAATATCCCGGGAATACGTCCACTGGGACTGTTTCTGCTTTGTGGAGGGGTGGCTCAGAGATACCATATTTGGACATACATATGAAATGATGATATTTTAAATTCATTCAGTCCTCCAACCGAATCTTTGAATGCTGTATCAGTTTCCTACTGTAACAAATTACCACAAACCTAAAACAACACAAGCGTATTCTCTTACAGTCCTGGAGGTCAGAAGCCTGTTCTAGGGACTAAAATCAAGATGTCAGCAGGGCTGGTTCTTCCTGGAGGTTTTAAGGTAGAATCTGCTTCCTGATCTTTCCTAGGTTCTAGAGGCTGAGCACATTCTTGGCTCATGGCCACATATCACATTACCTTTGCTTTCCCTTCTTGCATCAGCCCATCATTTTCTTCCTCCTTTAAACTTCCTGCCTCCCTCTTTTTTTTTTTTTTTAAGATTTTATTTATTTATTTGACAGAGAGAGACACAGTGAGAGAGGGAATGGAAGCGGGGGAGTAGGAGAGGGAGAAGCAGGCTCTCCCCCAGAGCAGGGAACCCGATGCAGGGCTCGTTGCAGAGCTCGATTCAGGGCTCGATCCCAGAACTCTGGGCAGTGCTCTATGTAGGGCTCAATGCAGGGCTCGATTCCAGGACTCTGGGATCATGACCCAAGCCAAAGGCAGACGCTTAACGACTGAGCCACCCAGGCACCCCCTGCCTCCGTCTTATTAAGGACCCTTGTGATCTGGGGCGCCTGGGTGGCTCAGTGGGTTAAAGCCTCTGCCTTCGGCTCAGGTCATGATCCCAGGGTCCTGGGATTGAGCCCCACATCGGCCTCTCTGCTCAGCAGGGAGCCTGCTTTCTCCTCTCTCTCTGCCTGCCTCTCTGCCTACTTGTGATCTCTGCCTGTCAAATAAATAAATAAAATCTTTAAAAAAAAAAAAAAGGACCCTTGTGATCACATTCTGGGCTCACCTGGTTAATCCAGGATAATCCCCCCGTTCTGGTCTATTGGGGCTGCTATAAGAGAATGTGGCTTTTAAACAGCAAACATTTATTTCTGACAGTTCTGGAGGCTGGGGGGGTGGTGTCCAACATCATGGTGCTGGCAAATTTGGTGTCTGGTGAGGGCCAGTTTCCTCATTGATGGCTGTCTTTTCACTGTGGCCTCGGACGGCGGAGGGCCAAGCCAGCTCTCTGCTGTCTCTTTGATAAGGGCACAAATCCCAATCACAAAGATTCTGCCCTCATGACCTAATCACTTCCCAAATGCCCCACCTCCTAATACCATCACCTTGGGGGTTAGGATTTCAACATATGAATTCTGGGAGCCCACAAACATTCAGATATCCCAATCTCAAGATCCTTAAATTAATCATATCTTTGCAATATAAAGTAACATAGTTACAGGTTCCAGAGATTAGGATGTAGCCGTCAATGGGGGCCATTACTCAGCCTACTACACATGCCTACTATTTGCCAGGCACTACTGTTTAAGTTCCAGAGAAATAGCAGTGATTAAAATAAGAGATCTCTGAACCTGAACAGAGTTGGGGCTTAATGAATAGGTGGGAAAAGTGATCAGACCAACAAATCTTACAAGCCATAGCCACATGATTAGATTTTATTCCAAGTGCAACAGGAAGCCAGAAGGTAGCATTATTCCGTTTGTGCTTTTAAAAGATCACTCTAGGGGCGCCTGGGTAGCTCAGTCATTTAAGTGTCCCACTTCTGATTTTGGCTCAGGTGATGATCTCAGTATCCTGAGATAGAGTCCCCCTTCGGGCTAGGTGCTGAGCATGGAGCCTGCTTAAGTTTCTCTCTCTCCCTCTCTCTGGCGCCTTTCCCCCCACCCACCTATGTGCACACACTCTCTTTCTCTTTAAAAAAATTAAAAATAAAAATAAAAGATCACTTTAATTGCTATAGAGTGAATGAAAGTTACTGGAAGGGGCCCCTTCATTATCTACCCTTTACGGCCAGCTAAGTGCTTAGGGCCCTCTAACATTTAAGGGTTGGGTGGTGGTGGAGGAAGCAAGCAAGTGAGCGTGAAAAGAATGAGTCTGTGAGGCAGAAAGAAAACTAGGACACTGCGATGGTATCACAGAAACCAAGAGAACGTTCTTCAAGAAGGGATTAATCAGTTGTGTCAAAGTGTTAGAGACGAGGACACAGAATGGATGAGCAACAAGGCTGGAGTCTATGAGGTGCTGAATACAGCGGTTTCTCGGTGGAGTGTTGAGGGTAGAAGCCAGACTGGAGAAGGTTAAAGAGCAAGTGGAATAAAGGCAAAGCCAGTAAAGGGAGTGGGTGAGGAGGTAAGAGGGACTGAATGTTGGAGAATGGAAAGCAGCTGGAGAGAGGGGAAGGTGGAGGTGGACTGGCTGTAGGTTCTGCTCTGGTTTAATTTCTTTGTAAAGAAAATCTCAAAAAGTAGTTGGATTAGTGCTTACCTTTTTCTTGTCTTCGTATAAATTATGATATAAGGGAGTTCATCTGTCTTCAACTCTTGGTTGGCCATTTTGAGATTTTCTGTCTTCCCTCACTTCAATTTTGATGGTGTTGTCTTTGAGAAAGGTTTTCCTCATCAACAAATACTATGGGATCATCATCATCATAACCACCTGGGTGTCCTGATTTCCTGACTCTGACCTTCAACAAAGTTTAAGGTTTCTTCATGTCTCCTAGCATGACCACACAGCTTCCTAGCAAGTCAGCCACAAACAAGTGAATTTATGCACTGAAATGAAAGTTTCCAGTAGCCAATCATAACCGAAAACAATGTACTCTCTCATTCATGCTTCATAAACTGAGCTGTACCTACTGAGAGCTGAGCTTCTTAACACCTTCCCTAGAAATTCTCCTTGTTCTGGAACAATCTGTTTCTTGCTCAATAAAATAGTCATATTAAACAAAGTTCTCTGAATGTTCTTTTGGCAAAGAAATGAGTGCGATGGTGGGGGCCTGGGGGGGCAGCATGTGGTTGAGTGTGAAGTTCTTGTTGAGATTCTCGTTCTTCTTGGGGAAGTTTGGTGTCCAACCCAGTGAAGGCCCTGACCGTTCCCGGGTCTCACCTCTAACTCTCCCTGAAGCTGTTAATTAAATGAAGAGGCTGCTAGAGTGGTGTGACTCTCCTGCTACGGTGGCTGGTGGCCGACTGAAGCAAACCAAGACCTCCGCCTGAAAATGCCCCAAGCTCTGGAACTCAAAAGGCTAAGGGGAATTGGTCACCCACAGCCAATTAAGCTAGTAATCTCCTTACTTTGCTTGCTCCTTTTCTCTACAGATATCTTTCTGCCAGCTCCTCTTGGGAGAGCACTCTTAACTGCTTACAGTTTGACACTGCCTGATTGGAAGAGATTTTTGCTCAAATAAACTATTGTAGTTTTTTTTTTTTTTAAAGATTTGTTAATTTAAGAGAGAGAGAAAGAGAGAGTACACAGGGTGGGGGGCAGAGTGGGGGTGGGAAGAGAGAGAATGAGTCTTAAATAGACTCCTCATTGAGTGTAGAGCCCGAAGCAGGGACTTGATCTCATGATCCTGAGATCTTGACCTTAGCCGAAACCAAGGGTTTGATGCTTAACCCAGTGCACCACTAAGTGCCCTACTCTTACAGTTTTTAATATGCCTCAGTTTCTTTCAACAAAGCTTAAGCCAGGCTTTATTCAGCTTCTTGTTCTAGGAGGAGAGAAAGTCTTTAAACAAAGGCAACAATGCTCTCTCTTTGAATAGCTAGGTTTGTGCATGCTCAGTTTCCGCATTAAAACCCTTTCATATTATCTGTATGTAAATAGTCGATAAATAAAATATTCAATTAAGAAAATAGAGTGAATGGTAAATGCTGTGGGAAGAGGAAGCGGGTGTAACTCCTCACCTGGTAGCCCGTTGGTTTTAAATGTTTCTCATTTCTTATAAAAATGGATGCTCTACATGTATTCCTGTGATCTGCTTACTCCGCTCAGCTGAGCACGTTTTACGCTTACTTCATATTAAGAAACACAGCTCTATATCACAATATTAATGGCTGTAGAGAATTCTATATGATGGACATCCCATCATGTATTTAGATTCATTCTGAAAATTTTAAAATTATAAATAATGTGATGATAAGCATTTTTGTATGGTCATATTTAAGCAATTATTCGTTTTTGTTTTTCTAATTATTTTTTAATTAATTATTTAAAAGATTTTATTTATTTATTTGAGAGAGAGAGTGAGAGAGCGATCATGAACAGGCAAGGATGAGGGGTAAAGGGAGAAGCAGACGCCCCACTGAGCAGGGATCCCAATGTGGGACTTGATTCCAGGACTCTGCGATCATGACCTGAGCCAAAGGCAGATGCCTAACCAACTGAGCCACCTGTTTTCTTTTTAATATACATTATTAGAACTATGTGTACTAACTGTTGGGTCACTGGGTAGGACTTATATTTTAATTAATTAATTTATTAAAAAAATTTTTTTTTAGATTTTTATTTATTTATTTGACAGAGATCACAAGTAGGCAGAGAAGCAGGCAGAGAGAGAAGGAGGGGAAGCAGGCTCCCTGCTGAGCAGAGAGCCCGATGTGGGGCTCTATTCCAGTACCCTGGGATCATGACCTGAGCCGAAGGCAGAGGCTTTAACCCACTGAGCCACCCAGGCGCCCCAGGACTTATATTTTAAACTTTTACTATAAGTTGACAGATTGGTAATCATTGTAAAAAGTAGGACTGTCTTCACAAGAACAACAACAAAAAATAAAACAAAGATGTTCAGTACTTCAGATATTTTAGCATTTAGTAGCAGCTTGAAACCACACATCTCTGCTGGTATTCTACATGCTAAGGCAACATTTCAAATAACCTGATCAAAATAGGCTTGGTGATCACTTGGGGTAAATGTCCACACACACATCCTTATTAGCTTAATAAAAATAAACACAAGCCAAAAAGAGACCATACCATACAGGTTTTGGAGGAACTAGTTTTCAAAGTCAACTGACATTTGAAATGTCAATACAATGTCAAAAAGTTCGTGGCTTGGACATGTTCAAGGATCAGTATCTTTATCGCTGTACTTTTGAAATGCCTATTAGTCTGGCATCCAATTACTTTTTAAAACCTTATGCAATTACAGGCTGCAAGTAAATCCAGCTTCTAGGCTGGTGCATTAATTGTAATTTGAGGTTTTGGTTCGATAACAAAAGCATAGCGACTTAATCTATTGTGAAGGGAAAACGCTACCAGCCAGGATGACGCTTCAGAGAAAACGTAGGGAAGGGATGTCGCCTGAACATCCAAGTGAAATCACGTGTCTCTTGCTTTATGAATCTCTTCAGTAGGAAATGATATTGCCATCCTGCAGTAAAGATCCAGCTAGCGTCAGATTCTAAGAGCTACCTGTGACAGGTAACACATCAACTTAAATTCACTGTGTGTGTGTGTGTGTGTAAGGTCAGAGTGTTTTCAGAGGTTCTGAGAGTGACAGAGGGGGAGTTGGCAGAGTGTCAAAAGTCTCAGGATGTCATGTGGCTGATGTTGGTTGGGAAGACTTGATGTGAGCTGAGGTGCTTGGGGCATTCTCTGGTGATTTCACAGCTGTAGAGAACTGTTAACTGCACTAGTGATCAGTGTCCTCAGCCTTATTATTCCTCGGAGGTGGGGAGGTGGTGCTCAAAGGCAAGATTGGAAACATATAGTTCTTTGGCAAGACCTCCTTTTTTTTGTTTTTTTTTTTAAAGTAGGCTCCGAAAGGGATCTTGAACTCACCACCCTGAGATCAAGAGTCCCATGCTTAACTGAATGAGCCACCCAGGCCCCCCAAGACCTCCTTGTAACTGGATGGGCTGCTCTGCCTTCAGGCTCTAGAAATTCATAACTGAATGTATTATAATAAAGCTAAAGCTATTATAATATGTGAGTAACATCTTAATACATGCAGTTTGTTAGCATCAATGAAAGTTTAAATTGATACATTGTGTCAGTTATAGTGATATGAATTCTTTATTGATCTCAGAGTTATTTAAAAGCTAGACATAGATCATCATCATGAGCCACACAGGACAGCACATATAAAATTAATAAATACATTTTTCAAACTTAAGTAATGTACAGGTCCCTCTCTAAAGGTAAACAAATTTCTCATGGACCACCCAGTAATTACCTAAATTATTTTTATTATAATGTTAATTAAAACATGCATAAACATCATCCCGGTACAAATGCCTGTGCTTATCTAGTTACACAGATCAAAACATATACAAATTAAATATAAAGAAAATCAAATAAGCTTCACAGGAACAACATTTAACATGATGCTTGATGTCGTTTTGCTGAAATTAAGACCATACTTGGACTGTGAACATGGCATGGTATAGATTCTTGGGAGTTTAGTGATCTAGCTCACCACTCTTGACCACTTCTGGGTAAGATGCCTGGTCTCTGTTCACGCGCATTCTTTTGAGATGTCTGTAAATTCCAAGGGTGAGAGGTAGTGTGCCTGGAAACCTGACTGTCCAAATTTGTGCTCTGGGGCATTGAACTGGACACATAAAATTATCCTGGCCTGGGAAAGGATTATTTTTGTGTGTGCATAAGAAATTTTTTGTGGAGGTGTTATCAATAGAGGTGTTAAAAGAATTTAAGTTCCGTGGTTAGCTTTAGACCAATCCTAAAGGCCCTCCTTGGCAGCCCTGTTGGGACCCATCTCACTCTTGAGAGCTTTTTCTGTATCTCTGCTTAATAGACTTCTATTGCTTTACTAAGAAAAAAAAATTGGTGAGAAATGAATTTTTGTGTGTGAGAGCATTTAAGTTCTGCTTCTCTTAGCAAATTTTGATCGTACAATATAGTTTAATTTTAAAAATGGAAATGAGAGCATACTATTCGTAATGTCATGGTGTTCATGTAAAGTTAGACACATTTTTCATTGTGAAGCTGTCCCATAACTTAAGTCAGCTCTTCTTGATAGCTCCCATCAGTATTAAAATAATATATCTCATTTTGCTTGTTTAGATTCTGGATTTGCTAAGCAGCCTTCTGATTATTTATAAATGTGGCTTCATGTACAGACCAGCTACAAGGAATATAAACGTCTGGTCTTGTTGAAATAATTAACAAATCGGCATTTGGGTTATAACATTGCACATAAGTTTGGATAATGAATGTTTTATTTAGTCCCTGATCGCCCTTGGGAGCTCCTAAAATTGTAATCAGCTCTGTGTGTTCGCCCTGGAGTGGGAAATAAGTGACGTCACCTATATAAAACCACTTGCGGAGGAAACAGTATAAACTGAGCAGCCAGCCTTCTCTAGGGAGACCTCTACCTTCCATTGTATCCCAAGTTTTTTTTTTTTTTTTTTAAGATTTTATTTATTTATTTGACAGGCAGAGATCACAAGTAGGCAGAGAGGCAGGCAGAGAGAGAGGAGGAAGCAGGCTCCCTGCTGAGCAGGGAGCCCGATGTGGGGCTCTATCCCAGGACCCTGGGATCATGACCTGAGCTGAAGGCAGAGGCTTTAACCCACTGAGCCACCCAGGCGCCCCTGTATCCCAAGTTTTAACATTGCCTTCATTTTCAAAGCTGGTGGGTTTGATCAGCAAGAGCTGGGACATAGTCTGGAAAGTCTTAGTCAACGGAATAGAGATTTGAATTGGACTTTAAAAGACAGAGATGATTTAGATGGTTGACCTAGGTGGATCAGTGAGCTGTTCACTTCGGAAAGACATGATTATAAGATGCTACTCAGCAACAACCATCAGGAAACTGAAAAAATAAAGGTTTATTTCTTCCGGAACCTGGAAATTACACAGCATTCCTGGAGCTACACAGTGAGCTTGGAGGGTAGGGTGGTGGCAGGGTTGGAAGGGGCAAGTGCACACAAGGACCTGGGGTTCTGCCTCTGTTGGGGTTGAGTGTAGGGTCCTAGAGTTCCCCCAGACTCACTATTGGTGAATCTAAATTTAAGAGTGGGAATTTAAAGTGATAGCAGAGAGAAAACAACAAAACAAACCAGTGGCCTAAATGGTCAGTTATCAAATCCAACATCTCTAAAACAAAGGAGCCTAGGGGTTGGGGAAGTGGTTTGATTCTTTATCTGATCTTGTGCTTATTCAAGATAGTACTCTTTCAAGTGGAGGTTTCAGCATTCAAAGCTTAAATCAGGGGGTGCCTGGGTGGCTCAGTCGTTAAGCATCTGCCTTCGGCTTCTGGGATTGAGCCTCGCTTCGCATCCTCTCTCTGCTCAGCGGGAAGTCTGCTTCTCCCTCTTGGACTCCCTCTGGTTGTGTTTCCTCTCTTGCTGTGTCTCTCTCTGTTAAATAAATAAATAAAATCTTTTTTAAAAAAGGGGCACCTGGGTGGCTCAGTGGGTTAAAGCCTCTGCCTTTGGCTCAGGTCATGATCCCAGGATCCTGAGATTGAGCCCAGCATCCGGCTCTCTGCTCAGCAGGGAGCCTGCTTCCCTTTCTCTCTCTCTGCCTGCCCCTCTGTCTACTTGTAATCTCTGTCAAATAAATAAATAAAATCTTTAAAAAAAAAAAAAAGCTTAAAAAAAAAAAGCTTAAATCAGGTACTTGTATTACAAAAAGAAACCCAAGGGCTGGTGATGGGTTCTCTACAACATATAGGAAAGGCAGCAAAAAACAATAACAAAACAAAACAAACACTAACCTTATTTGCAGATGCTATGATTGCTCTCCATCCTCTGCCCCTCCCCCATATCCAAGAGACTCATCACACACTTTTCTAAGATAATAAGTCAAATACAAAAAAAATATAGTTGTCCTATATAGCACTTATAAACAATTGGAAAAATACAATGTAAAAAGTCTTACTAATGAAAACAACAAAACCTTGCACTATCTAGATATAAACTTGATAAGTGACTTGAAAGACTTATAAGAAGAAAACCATGAAATCTTACATACATAAGAAATCTTAAAACATACATAAAGACTTAAGGTAATGGAAAGATATGATGTGTTTCTGGTTGGGAAGATTAAATACTAGAAAATTTCTCCTTTAATTAGTCTATAAATAGAACGCAATATATCATCATCTCAATGAAATTTTGTTTGTTGTACAAATTGTTTGGATACTTCCTTACCCCAAATACCATCACAATTGTTGGGAGGAGTCCTCTGAGTTTTGGGGGAACACGATTCAGTCCATAGCACTAGGTTGTTAAAAGTGTTGGGAAATGGGCTCTTCTTCCCTTCTCTCCCCTCTGCAGGAATAAACACAGCCCGTAACTTTGGAGTAAATTACAAGAATCTCTTTACAAATCACTATTTGAGGTATCAAGAGGGTCCCTGTGTGCTGGGAACAGGACCACTTTCCATCAAAACTCAGCATTCATTTGCAGGAGTCAGATGGGAGCCCAGACCTCTGTGTCTCTTAAAAAGACTCCAAAGAGACATTCTTTGAACTCTCATTGTTTTGGGATCTCCATCACGGTTTATCGCTATCCTTGGGTCATCCAGTGGATGCTTTGGTTTGCTGTCAACATAATGGAAATTAAAATCATGAAAATATTAGTAACCTAAACATAGCATAAAAATGTAAATGATTGGGACGCCTGGGTGGCTCAGTTGGTTAAGCAGCTGCCTTTGGCTCAGGTCATGATCCCAGCGTCCTGGGATCGAGTCCTTGCTCTGCAGGGAGCCTGCTTCTCCCTCCGACTCTGCCTTCCACTCTGTCTGCCTGTGCTCGCTCTCGCTCGCTCTCTTTGACAAATAAATAATTAAAATCTTTAAAAAAAATGTAAATGATCAATTCTATGACTATACCATAGACACAACGTAGCTTTTTAGGAGAGCATTAAATGAAGGGTGACTTCTTTGACAGTTTGTGACTCTATCAGCTCTCATGCTTCCTGCCTCCCTGGACTAAAGCCACAAGCACAATTTGCAGAAATCACACCAAGAGGGTATAACATAGTGGACCTGGTGATCTGGGGAGAAGGAGGAAGGGGAAGAAGAAAGATGTGTGGCGATGGTGAATGTCTGTGAGTGAGGGGAAGCTGAGAACAAGAGCAGGGAGCTGGGTTCGACAGAATGCTCTCAATCAGGCAGAGCTGGATATCATCACTCAGAGCAGTGCTCCTCAAACGTGTCCGAAAGGGGAGGGCAGAATTAACAAAAGCAAGAATTTGCATTTCCAGAGAGTTTTCCTCTGGAGATTCTGATTCTCTAAGTCTGGAGCTGGGGCCATGGAACCTGTATCTTTATATTTAACAAGTAATGTCGGGCTAGATAAAATACAACTCGACTAAAAGAAAGAATAAATAAGGAATAAATAGAAGAAGGAATAAGAAAGAATAAATAAGAAAGAATAAATAGAGGAATTGTGTTTAGCACACAGACAGTCCAATCTAGAGTTCTAGGAATATTTGAATGCATGGAGATGTAACAGTAATGTTACAGCAGAACATTTGTAAGGTGCATAGACGAAATGGTAAACAAAAATCCAAAGCATCTTAACTTTGTCCGTTAGGAGAGCATTGAGGCCCGCCCCCCTCCAAATAGTTGGCCAGATTTCTGAGGTGAATTGAAGACCCGACCAAAGGGCAATGCAGGGCAGTACTTGGCAATCAAAGCTTTAGGAGTGGAACTGGGGATGGAAGCATGTCGCCTGCTGCCACCTCGTGGCAGAATTGTGTAGTTAATGAAGACTGGTCAGAAACCGGAATAGCAAATGCTGGTCTGCTACTGATGAGGGCTAAACTTCTTTTTCTAGGGCTATCCTTTTTTCTCTGGATTACGATGTTGAACAGAAGGTGGCTGGTCAGAAATAGGGAATATGTTCAATGAGAGAGGTCTCTGTCATCCTCCCCTTCTTTTCCATTTCCCCAATATTTAGGGTGAGGCTACCTCTTTGAACCAGACGGGTTATGTCAGAGGTAATGTGAAAAGTCTCATTCTCAAAGTGTCAGATGGCTGACTGAGGCTTTCAGAAAAGACAGATCTCACCAGTAGCTGGAGAACATAGTTTTCTACATGATGAGAACCGAAGGGTTCTATAAAGATGTGCTGTCTTTTCACAATTTTTGTCTGAGTGTGGGTTGAAGTTAGGGGTGAAATTAGCATTCCAAGGTGTGACATTCCCTGAGACTCTTAGTTCTGCCCACCTCTGTGTTGGCTTTATTATCAAGCTGGTTGGCAAGAAGTTTCCAGCAGTTTCAGAGTCCTCACATAAAAAATTTAGGAGATAAGTAAATCGTTTCTATTGTATTTCAAGCAATTAACCCCAATCAAATGGTCCATTGTTAAGACCAGAACTTTGCTTGGGGAATGAGGCTTACTATTTTTATTAAGACGATTTTTAGAGATGAAATTGAAGTTAGCTTCCCCTAAGACATAGGGAATAAAGGGGGCTAGATGGATACTTGAATAAAATCCTCGTTGTGTTCTGTTCAGAAAGTGAGGGGAGGGGGGATGGATGCTGGGTAGGCAACAAACAATGTTCATCTAGTATCAGTGATTGGTTTGTCACAGTTCAACACTCAGGTGATGATACTCAAATGAAACTCAATTAATGTGAGGGAACTGGTATTGGTGGGGATTATAGTAAACAAAAAGAAGAGGAAGCACTACTCAACTCTAGACAATGTGACAATGCAAGAATACAAGAATATACAAACATGTTAGAGTTTCAGCATTTTCAAGAGGAGTTGATAATCTGAATTTGTATGTCAAATATCCTATTTTATTTTTATTTTGTTTTAAATATTTTATTTATTTATTTATTTGTCAGAGAGAAAGAGCAAGCCTAAGCAGGGGCAGCAGCAGGCAGAGGGAGATGTAGGCTCCCTACTGAGCTGGGAGCCTAAGGCAGGACTCAATCCCAGGATCCTGGGATCGTGACCTGAGCTGAAGGCAGGGGTTTTCCAGACTGAGCCACCCAGATGTCCCTCAAATATCCTATTTTAGATGTTGGAAATTAAGTTTGTTTTTGTTTCTAACCATAAAAGGCAACAAATACTGTCTAAAATAAACAAAGCTTATCTGTTGACAACATATAGCCTGTGAAACTCTAGTTTACCAATTTTGGATAGAAGAACCATTGCCTGTCATTCAGTGGTCCTGAGTATGCAAGGCTTATCAAGAATTGAGCAGCCAAAGGAGGGAGATCAGAGAGTTAGTGTCGTTCTTATGCAATACACTTCAGCAGGTGTGTCTGATGCCAGGATCAGCCAAGAGGAAATCTTGGCTTCGTGAGGATTGAAATCCACCTCGAGCCAGCGGTGAGTGAGAGCAGAATTTATTGAGGAGAGCAGATACAGACAGAGCTTCCAAGAAACTCAGAAGGGAAAGGAACATGAATCTTGTCTTTGTTTGGGGTCTGGGGTATTATTCAGGATGGTGGTCTGGTGTATGTGTCCTCTCGCGGCATCCAGGTACTGATTAGAACAAAGACAAGGGCCCCGGTATTATTCCTTGGAACCAGGGGGTCCTGGTGTTTAGTCTAGCTCTGGTGGTCTGGAGCACTCTAATAATAGCTTCCTCCAGTCATTCTCACTGGGTCCTTCCTTAGATGTTATCTATACTAGAGAAATCATTAACTCCTTGTCCCTTCTGAAGAGGACATAATGCTATTTGTATTACAATATGTAAAGTGGAGTAGGGTGCAGATCCTAGCAAGAATAGAAGCAGGGAAAAAACAAAAAGCGGATCTCTATGGAGTCCTTCAGCTTCCCTATTCTCAGGTTCCCAAACACAGTTCTCAGGCTTATGCTTCACTCAACAAAATCTGAATTCCACTGGAGCCAGTTACTCCTTTCCTGACTAGAAAAACTACTCTGCTACCCCAAACCACAAGCACTTGTTTATTTTCTTACTTCATGCACAGGTAAGACCCTGTAGGTATAGGGACCAAAGTCTTCATACTACCAGAAATCCAGCGTGGCCTAGGTTTGATCCTTATTTCAAAGCTGCCTGGATTCCTTTGGTTCATTTCCTTTTCTTTTGCTAATACAGCTATCTTTCTTGCATTTCTGAGCCCCTATCTGATGTCATTAGGTAGTTTCTCATAGTTCTGTGAGGCATACAGTTTTTTTTTAATTGATGAGTTAGATTGATTACCTTCCTATCATTAAAACATAGGCATTTAGCTTAATTGAATGGGAAATAGTTTGTTACTATTAATCCCTAATTAGCTTAAAATAAACTAATGTTCAGATCAGAAACTACTTTGATTTATGTTTCTTATCTTCTCCCTGGTCACTTTTCTGTTCCAAAGAAGCAAAAAGCAGTAACTGTATGCACCTTAGCGTCTTGGGGGTTTAAGTGCGATGGAGGACTGCCTTTTTTTTTTTTTTTTTAAGATTTTATTTATTTATTTATTTATTTATTTATTTATTTATTTATCAGAGAGAGGGGGGGAGAGGGCGAGCACAGGCAGAGGCAGAGGGAGAAGCAGGCTCCCTGCTGAGCAAGAAGCCCAATGTGGGACGCTGGGATCATGACCTGAGCCAAAGGCAGCTGCTTAACCAACTGAGCCACCCAGGCGTCCCTGGAGGACCGCTTTTTAAAAATGCCCATGCCAGGAGCGCCTGCGTGGTTCAGTGGGTTAAGGCCTCTGTTTTCCGCTGGGGTCATCATCCCAGGGTACTGGGATTGAGCCCCGCTTTGGGCTCCCAGCTCAGTGGGGAGCCTGCTTCCTCCTCTCTCTGCCTCTCTGCCTACTTGTGATCTGTCAAATAAATAAATTAAAATCTTAAAAAAAAAAAAAAAAAAAAGGCCCATGCTGGGCGCCTGGGTGTCTCAGTGGGTTAAGCCTCTGCCTTTGGCTCAGGTCATGGACTCGGGGTCCTGGGCTCCAGCGCCCCATTGGGCTCGCTGCTCAGCGGGGAGCCTCCTCCCTCCACCCCCCCTCACCCCCCGCCGCTTGCCTCTCTGCCTACATTTGATCTCTGTCAAATTAAAAAAAAAAAAAAGGCCCATGGCAGCCCCTACCCTAGAAGGACCAAAACTCCCCAAATAATTCCAATGTGTTGACAGGACCATATATACTTCCCTGTAAGAACCTACAAGCCCCGAAACCCCTCAAATCCTTTGGATTTTCTCCAGGACGATTTCAGCACAAAGGGGCCGGCAGTAACAACTTCCTGAGGTGCCTGAGGCTAGGTCCCTCCGCCCGGAGATTGACAGGCCCGTCGGCCAATCGGCAGTCCGAACGAGTCTCCATCGCACCAGTAATAGGCAATAGAACAAGGCACTTTATTTCAGTAGCAAAAACGAGGTCGCAGTAACACAGGCCAACAAGCCGAAAAAGTCAGGAGCCCTCTCGCCCACGCCAGCGGGGACACGGCGCAGGTTGAGGTCGGCTCCCTCGCGTTGCTACGGAGACGGCACCTGCTTCCGGGCGCTCGGCGCCCTCGCGGGACGTCACTTCCGCCCGACGGCGCTGGAGCGCCTTCTTTTCTTCTTTCCCTTCTTCCTTTCCTTGGCCCCGTTTCCCGGAAGCTTCGATGGGTCCTCGCCTGAGGGTCAGGGGTGAGCCGTGGGGGCGCTGAGCGGACCTTGGTGAGTAACTGCCTGAGTTCCGCAGCCCAGCCGCGCGAGTTGCTAGAACCCAGGTGAGACCACGGGCGAGGGCGCTGCGGGACTGTGCGGGCCCTGGGGTATCTCCACCCTCTCGGGCTCCGGGGCTTCCCTGCGTTTGGCGGCGCGGGAGCCTGGGGTCCTTGCCTCCTCGCGAGTCGTGTTGCGGCCCCTGTCTTGCCCCTCTGTGTCCTGTGTCCAGGCAAGCTCCCACTTCGGTTACTGCCGCCAGTAACCCCTTCTGGAGCTTGAATCGGAAGCAGGGTGGTGTGTAGTCTCGGTGATGGCAGGGCTGCTTTCTGAAGCAGCAAGTGCTTTAGCATCCATTTCTCCTCCTTTGAGCTCCGAAACCCTGGGAGGCAGTTTAGGTAGCCAGAATGTTTGTTCGCCTCTACTGTACGTAGGGGGAGACCGAAGCCCTTGGGAGAACTCCTTCAAGGCAACCCGGCTCCCTGAGAGGTAGAAGGGTGATTCACTGTCAGGTCTAGGCTCTCCTTAGGGTTGTGCGACATCATGAGGAGAACGTTTGGGAGTAGGAGAGAAACTGCAAATCGAAGAAAGGGAGCTAGTTTTTCTGAGTGCATTCTTCGTGTTAGGCATTGTGCTACGTTCTTTCTATACTTATTCATTCCTTGAAAGGAGCACGGTGATTATTATATACTCGTATTCCTGGCTTGGGAAATTGAGCCTCATTGGTGATACACTGTTTGCTCAATATTAATGACTTAATAGACATTTCTGAGATCTCTTTCAGCTCTGTGATTTTTCCAACACAATAGAATTAGTTCCTTTCCTAATCAAACTCTTTTTCTGATTCTGACATTTCAGGAAGTGAGATTTCTCTGACATTTTTCTTGGGGTCTTCATCCTTTGCCCGTTGTCTTATTTCTTATCAGCACCCTATTTAGAAATTGGTGGTTGTGTAAATTCAGCCCTGACTCTTGCTCCACAGGTTACTTTTTTCTTTCCAAGAGGAATTTGGAGATTGTGTCACTTGGTTTGAAGTTAATGGATTTTGGTTAAAAGGCTGGCTAGAAAAGTTGCTAGTTTTTACACTGTGGGTGGTTTCTTTATTGTTGCTCTTGCATATCTTACCTAAATTTCTGAGGGTTTTTTCCCCACCAGGAAGACTGCTGTCACCCGGTGCCAAGATGTCAGGAATTGGAAATAAAAGAGCGGCTGGAGAGTCTGGCACATCCATGCCTCCGGAGAAGAAGACAGCTGTTGAAGATTCAGGGACCACCGTGGAGACGATTAAGCTCGGGGGTGTCTCTTCAACGGTATGTGGAAACAGTGCTGTGAGAGTGTGTGTGTGTGTGTTGTGTTTTGTTTTGTTTTTGTCAATTGCAACCTGAAAGTAAGAGATTATGGAAGCCTTCTGGTGTAAGAGAAATTTATTTGACAAGAAGAGGGAAATAGCCAGAAGTAGGTGAAATGATGTCGTCAGTTCTGAAAAGAGTATATTGACATTTGGTCTTTATTTTCAAAGGTGTGCTTCTCATCTCTGGTGAGTGGGGTGCCTGATACACCTTGATTATAGGCATTAGCAGTGGGAAACTGTACGTTCATTTTTCATTCACTGAAAAGTTAGATGCTAGGTACTAAGAGGCAGTGTAGCAAAATCACTGAGAGAATGGTCAAGAGTCAGAGTCTGAGTTCAGACGACCTGGAGTTTACCCTCAGTGCTACCACTTCTTCGTTGCTCACTTTTTTCTTTTCTTCCCTGTGCCTCTTCTCCTTGTGTATAAAATGTTTTTATTGTACCTACCTCATTGGGTTGTTGAGAGGCCCTGATAAACAGGCTTAAAACATTAGCTTTAATATGGTAAGTATGCAATATGTTTGAGCTATTGATAATTATTATGGGGCTAGATATTATGAATGTAATGGTGAATAAAGTAGGCTCTGCCCTTGCTGTTATGGAGTTGACAGTTTCTTTAGACTGTTTCACACCAGAAGCTTAGAGTAATGTTATATGTCCATTAGACATCAGAAGCTCACTGTAATTGGTTTGGATTTAGATCAGGAGTCTGTGTTCTGGAACTCAGCCATGGGGATATGGTGTTAAAATGCTTTACATTTGTATAGCTTATAAAACCCCATCTCTTATTTATTTGAATTAGACTTAGGATCAGGGAGAATAATGGGAACATTCAGAGTAAATTGTTGATGAAGTGTCCTTAGTCTCTCTGGGGTTCAGCTGCTCCATACTTGGCCAGGAGGTGATTTTGTCTTAACACTGAATCACATTCTGCATCCCAAGGACATTTGCTAACTCAATAAATATAAATATTTGTTGAGCATCTGCTGTTTGCCAGAACTATGCTTTAAACTAAAGACAGTCCCTGGACTTCAGGCTGTCAGGTGACATTGCCAACGGAGCAGATTGTTCTAATGTTTATGAGTGGGGGATATGTTGTTCATAGGGATGAATAGCCCCGTGATCTAAGAGAAGCAGAAAGGATACATCGCTGTTTGGATCTTATCCACAAAGTAGTGAGGAGCCATTGTAAGGTCTTAAGCAGGAGAGTAACATGTTGTCACTTATGCTTGGAGAATAGGTGGTAGAGGAGCATCGGTTCAGTTAGCAGAGTTGTTCCCTCATTCCTACTCCCTCTTTTCCTTTCCACTTCATCTCTCTAAGGGTAGGGAGCTGGGGCATATATCCACTAATTCCTGCTACAGTTGGTTGAAGGTTGCTCTTACAGGCAATAGCTTTTCCTCTGCACTTCGAGGTTGCTCTAGTGAGCCAGCTGAGTTGTGGAACAAAAAATGAAAAGACTGGGTGGCTTGAGGTAGGAACACTGGGGGTGTGGATGGAGCTCTCCACCATGGCTGTGTTGAAGTCTGGCAGGCTGATGGGACATGGCATGGGGCACAAAAGTGTCCACAGCAAGAAGCTGTTGCAGTAATCTTGATGAGGGATCATGGTGACCTGGGTCACTGTGGTGGTAGTATTGACAGATTTGCTGATGGATTGGATGAAGTTTATGAGATCCCAGAATTTTGGAAGTATGGACTGTCCACTTACTGAGCTAGGGAAGAGTGTGAGAGGAGCAGATTTTTTTGGAAGCTGTGGAGGATGAGGGAGGAGTTTGATTTGGGACATTCAAGTGTGGGAAAGTTTCTAGACATCTGAGGGGGTAGGTGGCTGGATACCACAATCTGCTCTCTGAAAAGAGGTCTGGGCTAATGCTGTGCATTTGGGAGTCATCATTTTGTAGGAGGTATTTAAATCCATGAGACTAGAGGCTCTAACTGAGTGTAGATAAGGAAAAGGTTTGACAGCAGAGCTCTGAAGCACTGATATTGACTGATATTTTCATGTCAACGTCATGAGAAGAGACTGACCAAAGAGACAGAAAATGAAGTAGGCGGAGAACAAGAGACCGTGGGGGCCCAGAAACCAAATAACGAGAGTGTTTAAGGAAGGAGTTGTTCAGGTGCTGCTGATGGTTTGAGTAAGGGGAGCACTGAGACATTAGGTTTAGCAGTAGAGCCTTAGTGAGACCTATGTTCATGGAGTGGTGGTTCTAGAAGCCTGATTGCAGTGAGCTGAAGAGAAGAGGAGAGGAATTAGGGAAAAGAGGGGAGAGACCATGCCTGGCAAGAGTACTAATACAAAGCAAGACACAGAAAATGGGGCATTAGCCAGAGGAAAATATGGGGTTGAGAGAGGATTTGTTTTGTTTTCAAAGTAGGAGCTATTATAGCATGTTGATTGAAATGATGATCAAGTTGATGGGGTAGCAGAAAGAGGAGATGGTTGTTGGTGTGATTTCCACGAATAGGGGAGAGAGCATGTGATATAACGCACAGGTGGGGAACTGGCCTTAACTAGGAGCAGGGGCAGTTGATCTGTAGCAACAAAGAGGAAGGCTGTGGATGTAAGTTCAGCTGTAGGTAGGTCCGTAGCTGCAGTTATGAGCGATAGCTATGGACATTCTCTTCTGATTGCTTCTATTTTTTTTTCAGTGAAATCAGAGGCGACTCATCTGAGAGTGAGGATGGGGGAGGAAGTGTTGGAGGTTGAAGAGACAGGAGAAGGTATGAAGTAGTCATCTTGATGAGGGAACGGAGTAGGCTATTTTTGCTGGCCAGCACTGAGGACCTACTTGACTCTGTGATCATGAGTTTAAAGTGAGCCCAGGCAGCATGATACTTTATGTTTTGTGGTCACGTTCAGCTGCATGGTTGTAGGCCTGTAGGAGTGGAGAGTTGGATGTTATGAGGGGTGGGGTTCTTACCAGGTAGGTGTGAAGAAGAAGCAGGGAAGGAGGAGGTTACAAAAGGTCAAGATTGCGACTTACTGCAGAATTTAAGTTCAATAAAGAAGGGACTGAGGAAGTGAGAGGAGTGAAGGATGGGAAAGATACAGAACCAATGGATTATAGATCTTGGAGGAGGTGCAGAGCTTTGGGAGTCAGGACACTAAAGAGAGTGAGCTGGAAAAGTACATGGTGTTTGTGGAGAATGGGGTGTTTGAAGTTGAGCTTATGAAGAGCATACACATATAGCTAAGTCTAAGAATAACTGGGAGTTTGGTGGCTGAGAGAGGCAGAGGACAAGATCATTGAAGGAAAGAAGGTGGACAACTTGATGATTTGAGATACAGGAAAGATAATCTCTATGGGGATTGAAATCAGTAAGAACTGTGATAGGAGTAGCATTTGAGAGTATAATAAGCTAGGTGCTAAATCTTTAGGAAACGTGGGGAGGTGATCTGGGCATTCATAGAGTAGCGCAGGAAGGCAGTGTAGCAGGTGGTGCAGACCAGTGCATGAGCTGCAAAGCTAGGAGGTTTTGGGGAGGCAGGTGGGCTAATGGCCTGGAATGGCAGGCTATTACAGAACAAGGAGGATGGCTGCCTGCCCCCAGGCCCAGTGCTGGAGAAACTTAAGGGGCAACAGGATTCTCATCCAGGTTTCAGTTAGAACAAGAAGGGGGAAAGGAGGGCTCAGAGAAGAGGTTGAGGATTTCATTTATTAATACGATTAATAGTCTTACTAGCTGTATGTTTGGGAAGCTCTTGACTAATTTGACATATCAAGAATTTTTTAACCAAAATGGAAGAAAGAAAATGGAAGCATTACAAGAAATTGGTGCTCTAATAAACAGTTCTTACTTTAAAATATTCATGAATTCCTAGGTAAAGTAAAAATGTAATCGTTTTCAATCCTTTTCTTTGCCTGGGATACTCACCCCATCCTTCCCACCCCTAGTCCCCACCTTGTCCTGGGAAAGGAATTAGGGAGAAAAGTGAAAGATACTGAGAGAGTGTGGAATTACTGATGGAGTGATATTTTTGCAGAAACAGAGGAGAATGAGATCCTGAATAAAAGCTGAGGTCAAGGTATGGAAGATAGTGGAGACAGACGGACTGAAGGAAAAAGGAGAGAATACAAGGTTCTGGGAGATCTAGATGAGGACTGGTATATGGGGGTAAGGGCACAAGGTACCTGGAAAAGGAACAGAAATTCTGTTCACAGAATTTTAAGATTTCATTTATGGCACAGTTCCAGATAATGACAGAAGTCCAAGATGTGGTTTTTGAAATGTATGGCTGAAGCATAGTATGGGGGAGATACTCCCCGGAGTTAAGGAATTCAGAATGCAGCCTAGACAGCTAGAGGATTCGATCATTTGACCACATGTGCACCTCTCCGCATGGGTATTAGGTGCTGAGGTTCCTAAATGAGTGGGGGGCAGTGCTGAGGAGATAGATGTCAGCGGTCATCAGGGTAGAAGGTGGTCTAGCTGGACAGTGGAGCCTCATGGGACTTTGTGAGTGTTCATGAGAAGAGAACCGTGAGATGGGTGCGGTCCAAATTTGGTATATTAGCGTCATTCTTACTTCCCATCATCGCACATTCTTTCCTTCCTCTGTTCCTACTTACCCAGTTATTTGTTGTAAGATATTTAAAGATAAATAGCTTTAGTCATTGGAAATTACTAATTAATATGACCCTGTTGAATTTAAAAGCAGATTTGCCCAATTTCTTTGTGGAGACTAATAAGATTGGTTTCCTGGAGCAGGAGGAGCTAGACATTCGTACACTGCAAACCAAAAATCGCAAGCTGGCAGAAATGCTGGATCAACGGCAGGCCATTGAAGATGAACTCCGTGAGCACATCGAAAAACTGGAACGAAGACAGGCCACCGATGATGCCTCACTGCTGATTGTCAACCGGTACTGGAGTCAGGTAGCTCACTTGTTTGTTTGCTCAGATTTTTAAATATTTTTGTTCGCCTTAGCACTCTCTTCATTTCCCAAGTTGTGTTCTTTTGTTTTTTCATAACGGTGCCCACCCTCCTCCAGTTTGATGAAAACATCCGTATCATCCTTAAACGCTACGATCTGGAGCAGGGCTTGGGAGATCTCCTCACGGAGAGAAAAGCCCTTGTCGTGCCGGAACCAGAACCGGACTCTGATAGCAATCAGGAGCGGAAGGATGACCGAGACAGAGGTGAGTATTTGTGGTGCCTGCTACCACCACGTGCCGTGTGGGTTTCCGAAGTAGAGCTCTGCTTTCGGGATTTCCACTTGAGGAAAGAAAGAAGATTTTGATATTGCCAGTTTTATAATGTTGACGGCTTCTTTTTCTCCCCTGTGTCCACAGGGGAAGGACAAGAGCCAGCTTTCTCTTTCCTTGCTACTCTGGCCAGCAGTTCCAGCGAGGAAATGGAATCTCAGCTGCAGGAGCGTGTGGAGTCCTCCCGCCGAGCTGTGTCCCAGATTGTGACGGTCTATGATAAATTACAAGAAAAAGTGGAGCTCTTATCGCGGAAGCTGAACAGTGGAGGTGAGGCTGGGAGACTGGGAGAAGAAGCGGGGAGGAATAAGAGCTCTCTTTGCATGCTGATTTGTAGTTGCAGACTTAATGTATTTATTTTTGATTCCATTCCTTGGGATACAGTCTCCAGTATTACCAGTAATAACAGTAATGTCGTTGCTATGGCATGTTAGTATTTTCCAAGTTCTTCATATTTTGAGCCACTAACGGTCCTGTAAGTAGCTGAGGAAAGCTCCATTCTGATACGCTCTGTTAATTAAACACTTTTATAGGTAGCAAAATTAATTTTACTGTTTAAGGAATGGCTGTGTTTTTGGATATTTTAAATATTGGTAATTACACTTAAAAATTTTTTGTTTTAAGATGTTGAACTTTGACTTCAAGAGTCAGGGTTTTTTTTTTTTAAGATTTATTTATTTATTTTTAAAGATTTATTTATTGGAGATTGAGAGAGCATGAATGAGAGAGAGCATGAGCTGGGGAGGGGCAGAGGGAGAAGCAGGCTCCCTGCTGAGCAGGGAGCCCAACTCCGGACTTGATCCCAGGACCCTGGGATCATGACCTGAGTCAAAGGTAGATGCTTCACCAACTGAGCCACCCAGGTGCCCGTAAAGATAATTATTTATTTGAGAGAGAGAGAGAGAGTGTGGGGCAGGGGGGTGGGATGGGCAGAGGGAGAGGGAGAGAATCTTAAGCAGGCTCCATGCCCAGCGTGGAACCCAACCCAGGACTCAATGTCACGACCCTGAGATAATAACCTGAGCCAAAATCAGGAGTCAGACACTTAACTGAATGACCACCCAGGCGTGCCCCCAAAGAGTCAGTTTTGATATGTTCTTGTTTTTTATTTATTTGTTATCTCTAATTTTTTTTTTAAAAAGATTTTATTTACTTATTTGACAGAGATCACAAGTAGGCAGAGAGGGAGGCAGAGAGAGAGGAGGAAGCAGGCTCCCTCCTGAGCAGAGAGCCCAATGTGGGGCTCAATCCCAGGACCCTGGGATCATGACCTGAACGGAAGGCAGAGGCTTGAAACCACTGAGCCACCCAGGCACCCCATCTCTAATATTTTTGAAAAGAGTTGGCTCAGGTTTTAGAGTTGTTAGATGGTCTCTGTGTTTAAAAAGATAAAAGAGGGGTGGCTGGGCAGCTCAGTTGGTAAGCGTCCCAAATCTTGATTCTGGCTCAGGTATTGATCTTAGGGTCATGAGACTGAGCCCTGCAATGGGCTCCATGTGCTTAAGATTCTTTTGCTCCCTCTCTTCTCCCCTCCCCCCTCAAAAAAAATAAAAAGATAAAAGAAAATATTATATGAATGGAGAAGTATCTATTTGAAATAATTATATTACTAGTTAGTGTTAATGGAGAAACTTAAAATTGTACGTTATATAGTAAAGTATTTGTGTAGCCAGGTTGCATCTTCTTAAATGCCCTGAATTCACATTTTTAATAATCATGCTCTAGTTGTAATAGCATAATTTCTGTGATTGTTAAGATGCTTAGCCTTTTGGGGTGCCTGGCTGGCTTAGAGCATGTGACTCTTGATCTTAGGGTTGTGAGTTCAAGTCCCACATTCATCCCGGAGACTACTTTAAAAAAAAAAAAAAAAGATGTTTAACCTTTTGTTTCTGATAGTAATATGTTGAATGTAATGAACCATTGGGCAGGCAAATAAGAATTTTTAAATTATTATTATTATTATTTTAAGATTTTATTTATTTGAGAGAGAGTGAGAGAGAACATGAGAGGGGGAAGGGTCAGAAGGAGAAGCAGACTCCCTGCTGAGTTGGGAGCCCAATACAGGACTTGATCTTGGGACTCCAGAATCATGACCTTGAGCAAAAGGCAGATGCTTAACTGAGCCACCCAGGTGCCCTCTGTAATTTTTTTTTTTAAGATTTATTTGAGGGGCGCCTGGATGGCTCAGCAGGTTAAAGCCTTTGCCTTCGGCTCAGGTCGTGATCCCAGGGTCCTGGGATCGAGCCCCGCATCAGGCTCTCTGCTCAGCAGGGAGCCTGCTTCTTCTCTCTCTCTGCCTGCCTCTCTGCCTACTTGTGATTTCTGCCTGTCAAATAAATAAATAAATAAAATCTTAAAAAAAAAAAAAAAGCTATTTTTGAGAGAAAGGGCGAGTGAGCAAGAGAGATCAAGAGAGCAAGCACAAGCAGAGTGGGAGGGAGAGGAGAAGCAGGTTACCCGCTGAGCAGGGATCCTGATGCAGTGCTCAGTCCCAGGAATCTGAGCCTAAGGCAGACCCTTAACCAACTAAGCCCCTCAGGCGCCCCTACTCTTAATTTTTTTTTTAAGGCTACTTGGCTAAATTGTCAACAGAATTAAAAGGTGAGGGATGTAAAATACCTTGTGAAAATTTGATGGGAAAGGGTTTCTTTTGCTTTTCCAATAATGTATTTGCATATTAGTGTACTTTATTATTTAGATACCAGTTTTGGAATACACTAATCAGAAATACGTACAAGTGGACTCTAGCAGCCCTCCCCTCCTACTTCTCCAAAATGATCATTTTGTAAGAAGAGTGTGGTTCATGTCCTCCCAGGCTTTTTTATTCATATGTTATATCCTCTTGTGGGTTCTGTCTCCTGGTGCAGTGCCTTGGCTCACTCTTCATTTCTCCAGTGTCTAGCACTGTATCTGCTATCTAGTGCGTGCTTAGTTATGATGAATGAGTGGCTATAAATCCTCCCTGTCACCTAATGTAAACTGAGCTGGGTGTTAATACTTTCTCCATTGACTGTACTAGAACAGTTGGATGGTGTGGTTAAATCCTATAATATGCCACATGGATGAACCGTGCGTATCATGGTACATACTGGTATGCATATTATATGCAGGTAATATGCCATTGCAGAGATTATGCCAGTGTTAAACTTGATTTTATAAATGAATATCAAGTAAAATAACTGGTACCTTTAAAAATGAACTGAAATGGGTAGTATACTGAACAGTATTTTAAAATTATTTTTGATGGCATGCGCTTTAAAGTTAGAGTTTAAGTTCAAATAAAAACGTTAATTATAAGTTACAAATCACTGAGTTATTTTTTATAGCATAAAAGGCAATTGCTGTAGATAAGCTGAACTTGCTAAAAGATAAAGATCTATAAAGAATGAATTATAGCATCAACTATACCTTTTTGGCAGTTCACCCCCCCCCCCCATGTTTATTTTATCCTTGAATTCAAAAGAATTGGATTTATCAGCTTGTTTATTAATTCAGTAAGTATTTATTGAGCTCTTAATATATTGTAGGACTCATTCTGAGTATCTCAGGATATTAAAAGGACAAAAATTCAGCTCCCAGTTCTTAACTTGGGTTATGAATCACTTTAAGAGCTTTTGGAGCATATGTTTTTTGGCCCTACCTGTGGGTATTCTTATTTAGTAGGTGTGGGATGGGTCCTAGGGAATTGTCTAATCTTAAAAGTCCCACAAGTAATTCTACAGGCAGTCCTGGTTGAAAACCACAAAACCCACCACATGGCCAGCCTGTTGTGTATGGTGTTTCTCCACCACATGCCAGAGGGTAGGAGGAAAGCCCACAGTTTTCCCTTCTGGTAACTTGTCTCTACAGGGCACTGTATATCCTGAAGAGTATCTGATTTCACTTGCTAACATTTGGATTTGAGCATTTATATTTGTGACTCTAATTTTAAACATATTTACTTGGTATAATAAGTTCTGTATATTTATCTACCTTCTTTGTAAATTGTAGTGTACATTTTGGCTTTTGCGCTTCAGGAGTGCCCCTAGCATCGTATTCTGGACTATGTTAAGTGATTCAAGGCTCTTACCTTCATTCTTTGTGATTTTATGGGTGCTCATTTGAGTCAGGAAATTTCTGCCCTTTGCTCCCCCTGCTCTCAACAGAGAGATGCTGCATGTTGGTGTTAGTGAATAGTAGGAATTTGTGATAGCCTTATGAAATAGAATTTTATTGCTATGAAGACTGTCACTGATGAGAGATACCTCTATCTTGTCTACAATTCTAAAATGCAGTTTTTTAGGTGATTGTGTCTTATCCGAATAAAGTAACAGAACCTCCATTTCTTTTCTCACAGCATTTTGACTTTGTAGAAAGGGATGAGAGTTAGGGGACTTTGGCTCTGTGTCATCCTCTACTGAAGCACAAATTTGGCTCATTTCTTTAAGCAGGTCATCTAAGGGCTGGGTACTTAATCAGTCATGTGAAGATAATAAAAACCAACCTACTTCTTGAAGGTTTTCAGGAAAATAAAGTGACATGCATGTTAATATTTGGTGGGAGGCGCACTTTTAAAATATGACACTATAGATATTAAACTGAAGTGCGGTTCTGCTCCCTCAGATAATCTGATCGTGGAGGAGGCGGTGCAGGAGCTGAATTCCTTTCTCGCCCAGGAGAACATGAGGCTACAGGAACTGACAGACCTACTTCAGGAGAAGCATCGCACCATGTCTCAGGAGGTACTTGACCTGAAAGAAGAGATGGTACTTTCTTGTGGCCTGCGGCAGACATTGATTTAGCATTTTGAGTGCTTTGAGGATCATCTGGCTGTATTTTGAAAGCCTATTTTAATATTAAAGAGCATGCAGGGTGGGTGTGAACAGCCAGATCTGAGAAATCGAAATCTGAGGAAAGATTAAGGGAAAAAAAAAATCGAATGCTTTTCCTAGACTTGTGCCTCTGTTGAATAGACAACTTTACGATGTTAGTTTTTAGGAAGAAATACCATCATGTGGGGTTTTGTGCAACAACAGCAATCAAATAATACCCCAGATATAAAATATCACGTACTATGTTACTGAGGGATGGGTTGGTAGAAATTCATCTGAGAATGGGTCAGTAGGAACTACTGTATCGATGATGGGCTGGGAACTTGAGGAATGTGTGTTTTCCATCCAGATTTGGGCATCAATAGTGCTGTGACCAAACCGCATCAGGATTTGGGTATTCATTTATTTATATACAGTGATTGAGATAAAATGATAATAGGCCCTTAAGATTTTTTCTGACACCCCTGATTATCATTTCAGTTTAGTTGAAAGGATATTGTGTTGAAATTTGATGTATTTTAGTTTGGCCGCCCATACCCTGTGCTTATTGGTAAGTTAGTAGTTACCATCTCCTTAGTGCGTAGCACTTCAGTACTTTAGTATCTTCTCTGATGGTCAAGCAGTTGCCATCTTACTGCTAAGGGAACAAATTCAAAGAGGTTAGTAACTGGTCTGAACATAGAGCCAGCAAGTGATTGAACTGTAATTTGGATGTAGGTGTGTTTTACTTTAAAGCCCATGTTCTTCTTTATGCTCTTACTTTGTAAACTCAAGTGCCAAGGTCCGTGCTGGCTGTTTGCATGAGAATCATCTGGGAAGTTTGTTAATACATGTGGATTCTCATTAGCCTTAAAATATATGCATAGTAGAGGATAGCAGTGCTTCTGAATCAATTGGGGTATAGTAGAAAAATAAAATAACTTTTTTTAATGTTTGAGACATAAATTAGGTGTGACAAAGATGAGAAGGTTCACGTCTTCTGGCCCTTTCCCAAATCTCGTGTAGCATTACTAAGCTGGAGAGAGACATTGCTTTGCTCAGCTGAGCTGACGTCCACCGTGGCTCTCGTGGCTGACGGTTGATGTTATCTGTCAGCTGGTGGGGAGCTCACAGTGGTGGGTCGTCCCCTGGAAAGCCTGCATGTTGCTGCGCCAACGTGGCAGTGTCAGGGATGGGCTTCTTACATGCCACCTGGCTTCTTCCAGAGAATGAATGTTCCAAGAACAGCAGGCAGAACCTGCATGGCCTTTCAGACATAGCCTCAAAGTTGCGTAGCATCATTTCCACCGGGTCACTGAACTTAACCCAGATTCAAGAGGAGAGCCAGTGCCACCACTGCCAAAGACTTTGGGGACCATTTTTTAAAACCAACACAAAGGGTATATATTAATGTGAACATTTAACAGTTTTGTAATTAGAGTTTTCATGATTTCATTTTTATATTCATGCATTGGGAAGAAGGTGAAGCAGCTCCAATTTAATTTTGCCTATAATGTTGCATAAGCAGGGGTTAATTTTGTGAGATTTGGGATGTAAGGTAGTGATGGGAGGTATTGCTTTTCTAACTTGGGTTTTTTTTTTTGGCTTTCTTTTTCTGGATACCTGTCTTTGGGTTGTAGTTCTCTAAGTTGCAGAGTAAAGTGGAGACAGCTGAGTCACGAGTGTCTGTCCTTGAGTCCATGATTGATGACCTGCAGTGGGATATTGACAAAATTCGAAAGAGGGAACAGCGACTCAACCGCCACTTAGCAGAAGTTCTGGAGCGGGCAAGTGCTTTTTCATTTACAGTTTAGAGACTAGATTCATTTTTAAAGAGTCTACTCAGAAAGGATGGACCCAGGTAGTAGTACCTGGGAACAAAATGGACTCTTGAAAGTACTTTGGTTGTCAGAATAAAATTTTAGGGTCTCCTCTCACTAAAATCTTTGTCCTTCCTATAGGTGAATTCGAAAGGCTATAAGGTATACGGAGCAGGGAGCAGTCTCTATGGCGGCACGATCACTATCAATGCCCGGAAGGTAAGATGCGCGACTCAACTCGGGATACGTTTGTGACCTCGTGTCAGCTGTCGTGCTTGGTAAGGAGTTCACAAGTGGCAGAGTGGGGTTGGGCTAGAAGAATGGGAAGGTGAAGGTGGAAGCTTAGGACTGGGAATGATATAAAAATTCTTTTTGCTCATTTTGCTATTTTCCTTTTTCTCTCCAGTTTGAGGAAATGAATGCAGAGCTTGAGGAGAACAAAGAGCTGGCTCAGAACCGTCACTGTGAGCTGGAGAAACTTCGGCAAGACCTGGAGGAGGTCACCACCCAAAATGAGAAGCTGAAGGTAGGAGTCACCTTTCTGAAGGGCCGTAAAATGAAACTTTTCGCTGATCAATTCACATACATACTGGTTGGCCCTCAGAACTTACGAGGGAAAAGAAAAATGTGGGTTTTGTTGGTATGTCTATTTATTTATTTGTTAGTTATACTGTACCTTGTTCTGAAAAGTATCTAAGACAACCTATAAAGAAATATGTAGACTGAATCAAGGTGCTCTAACTTAGGAATTGTTGAGAAAAATGAGTAGGGTAAACTGGGGTGATGATCCAAAATGGATTAAAAAAAAAACGGGGCTCGTGTACAAGTTCTGTGCAAGGAGCACATACATCTTGTAGCAGGCAGGCTACTTAGTGTCCATAATTGCCAAATGTGGGTCACAGAATTTGGCTCTTCTGTTCCTAGCTGCCAGATCAGAGAAAGAAACATGATCAGTGATGGTTCCTGTTGGTTTTCAAACCTGCCTGTTAGAATTTTTCTCTCCCCACGTTTTTGGGGGCCGGGAAGAAAATAGATCCTGAAAGGCTTCCTGCCCCCTTTTCAGTCATAGCTGCATGTCTTTTATAATTTCATGTTTCTAGGTAAATAAAGATGTTCAAACTGAAAAACAAAACAAAACAAAACCAACCTGAGTTAAATCAGTTAAAGTGGAGAATTAAAGCAAGCCATTGCTTAAGAGAAGCATAACTGTCTTTAATCCAGTATTGAAAATCTATTTCTCTGTGACTGTTAATAAAAAGAACAAGTTAGTGATGGGGTTCCTCAACTGTGTTTTAAGAATTAAACATCCTGACAAATTTCATAGGGTTCTTCTGTGTTCCCAGGTCTGACAAATTTCATAGGCATCTTCTAGTGTCATTGGTGTAGGTTGATATATAATGTAAAATACATGTCAATTAAAACAGTTCTTGGGTGGAGAACACAGGTACCTGCTGTCACCTCTTGGCTGGTCAGATTTAATTTGATAGAGAGTTTACAGAACTAGAAGGGTGGGCAAATACAATTCATAATCTTTGTAAGGAAGATGGGTGGCTTAGTTGGTTAAGTGCCTGCCTTTGGCTCAGATTATGATCCCAGGGTCCTGGGATCAAGTCCCTCATCTGGCTCCTGTTCACTGGGGAGCTGGCTTCTCCCTCTGCCTGCTGCTACCGCTGAATGTGTGTTCTTGCATGTTCTCTCTCTCTCTGACAAATAAAATCTTAAAAAACAAAAATCAAGCAAAAAGCTTGTCTCAACTGCACAGGACATCATTGAGTTTAAGATTTTATTTCCTATCTGGCATCCAGGGCGCAGACGCTAGCTTCTGCTTCTGACTGGCTTTTGGGCCCTCCTCAGGTGGAACTGCGGAGCGCGGTGGAGGAGGCGGTTAAGGAGACCCCAGAGTACCGCTGTATGCAGTCGCAGTTCTCCGTCCTGTACAACGAGAGTCTGCAGTTGAAAGCACATTTGGATGAGGCTCGGACGCTGCTTCATGGCACCAGGGGGACCCACCAGCGCCAAGTTGAACTCATTGAGGTAATAGCCTCACTTTGTCTTCTGTATATAAGCTTTTCTGCCTCATAAATTTTATAATTTTACCCTCTCGTGAGTGATTATTGCTCTTTAGCAAGTATGTATGGAGTGGCCGTAGGTCTTTATTCTGCTGGATGGCGGGCATCCCGCCATTTGGGATCAGAGAGTCTGGCGGGGTGAGTAGTGACCATTAGATTGTGGTGTGGGACAACAGACACGTACCCAAAAGAGACAGTGATAAAGGAGACAGAGCACCTGATTTTCTGTGGCAAGAATAGTGCCATTTATAAGCCATTATAGCGTGTTGGGGCAAATGTAAATACGTTTTTTTAAAGGCAAAAACTTGCATTCATGTGTTCAACTGCATACCTTCCATAGTCCTTAAGATAATATTTGTTGTCATAGTTGGTCTTTTACTGTATGTCTGACAAATGAATTGAATTTAATATGTCTTACCTTACGTATATACATACATTTACCTTCTGTTTTATTGTTTGGTATTCCTTGTAAATTATAACATTCTCGCAGGTAGGGGCTATTTCCCTCATTTCTGTAATAGCCTTCCAGTTCTCAGATCAGTTTTTGTAGCTGCCTGGTGCTCATTAAATATCGATTGAGTGGGAACTTTTCAGAGTAATCCCTCTTAGTGTTTCACTTTTTTTTCTTCTTAGATCCTTACAGGTCAAAATTAGGAAACATATTAATAGAACATGATGATGTTTCCACATTTGGATAAGAGTTTTTGATTGGTTCCCTTTTTTGTGCGTAGAGAGATGAGGTTAGTCTTCATAAGAAGCTGCGGACTGAAGTGATCCAGCTGGAAGATACGCTGGCCCAGGTCCGCAAGGAGTACGAGATGCTGAGGATAGAATTTGAGCAGACGCTGGCCGCCAATGAACAAGCAGGTATGAGTATTCTCACTCCGCCTCGCAGCTTGCAAGGCAAGCTTCCTTAAAGTTCCTTCAGCAACATAGTGTAGTCTATCTGGATCTGACAGTGTTAAGTGGAGCTCAGATGTCTTAAAGACCCTTAATCAAACCCTGGGATTCATTCTGGCTCACAGCCTGGGTGTTTGTTTTTCAATTCAGATTGGCCAGTTTTGTTTTCTTCTTAGGAGGAGGTCCTCTGGTAATTTCCCCTGTTTCTCAGAGGGCCCTGATGTGTTCTGCACTTTGTCTTCTTGTGCCTTTGCCCTTGTCACAGTTCTTCCTAACATTGCTGCTGCTGTATTTCAGGCCCCATCAACCGGGAGATGCGCCACCTCATCAGCAGCCTCCAGAATCACAACCACCAGCTGAAAGGCGAGGTCCTGAGGTACAAGCGGAAACTGAGAGAAGCCCAGTCTGACCTGAACAAGGTAACCAGGAGGGGTCAGATAAGTGCGAACAGCTGTTCTGTGTGCACGGCTGGTTTTGAGGGAGCCGAGTGGGCTGGTTGCCGTCAGTCACACGCTTGCTTCCCTCTTCGTCCCCCAGACACGTCTGCGCAGCGGCACCGCCCTCCTGCAGTCTCAGTCCAGTACTGAGGACCCGAAGGACGAGCCCGTGGAGCTGAAGCAAGATTCCGAGGACTTAGCTGCCCAGTCCTCCGCAGCAAAGGCATCTCAGGAGGAAGCCAGTGAAATCAAGTCCAAACGGGACGAGGAAGAACGAGAGCGAGAAAGGAGGGAGAAAGAGAGGGAGCGAGAAAGAGAGCGGGAGAAGGAAAAGGAAAGGGAACGAGAGAAGCAGAAACTGAAAGAGTCAGAGAAGGAAAGAGACTCTGCTAAGGATAAAGAGAAAGGGAAACATGACGATGGGAGGAAAAAGGAAGCAGAAGTTATCAAACAGTTGAAGATTGAACTGAAGTAAGAGCAGACTTTAGAGTAACTGTTTCTAGAGTAACTGCTTCTGACTCAAGCTGAGGTTAGGACATCATGCGCGCAATGTTTGGTGGATGGCGTGACTTACAGGCTGTCATGGTATCTCAGGTGTATCTAAATGTACAATTAATTGTGCTCTCAATTCTTAATCAAGTGTGCAGTCAAAATGGCTTGCGTGGACTAGTGTGGCATCTGGCTCGGTGGTCAGGGCTCGGTGAGCCCTGCACTTGCAGCCTTATTCTTCATGAATCCAAATTACAGGACATGGTGTTATGACTTAAGCGATACTCATGAGAATTATTGAAATTAACTGCTGGCAGATTGCTGGCATCAACTGTAATTTAAATCATAATGGATAGAGTTCGTATCACTCTAACTTGAACAATGTTGGTCTATTTACCCGACAGTTAACTAGTTTGTGTATGTATCAGATCACGTTAAGAGATGTCTTGGGTTTATTCCTGCAGGCATTGACATGGTAAGACAGACCTGTCCTAAATGAAACACCAACATAACATCACATTTCTGCCCCTTGTCTTTCTGCATAACCATTAGAACTGGTTACAACTTGCTTACCATTGGTTGTGGTTGTGCCTTTATTGATACTTGGATTTGAAGGACAACTATGCTCAAAACATTTGAGTTTCTTTGGTATATAAAAGTATAGTTAAGAGGTTAGATAATTTGGGAGGAGGTGAAGTTTCAGTCTGCAGCTGATGGCTCATCACTCCACTATCGATTCTAGTTTTCTCCCTTTTTTTCTATTCCTTCCTCTTGATCTCTTTAAGGCAAATACTTTTTTCAAGTATAGTATCAGAATTATCTGGGTGACTTATTTAAAATACATTCCTGGACCCCATTACAGACCTATCTCGGTTTCTAAGAGTGGGGCCCTAGAATTTTGCCTCTTTAAGTAGGGCCACAGGTGTTTATTTTAGAACTTTATGTTGGAGAACTTAGTCTGAAGGGAGAAATGATTCCATTAGTGAGCTTGCTTTTCTTGTAGTTTCCGAGTGTATCCACAAGTTTCCTGATGGTCCGTGAGGAGTATTATCTTTCAGAGCTGTGATGTAAGGTGTACATGGAACGGTTGTAAATTATTTTGCTCAATTCTAAATTCCCTTGCTCTGATGTCCTGTGTTTTCTCATTACACCTTCACTTCCCTCTACCATCCTCATCATAGGAAGGCACAAGAGAGCCAAAAGGAGATGAAACTATTGCTAGATATGTACCGCTCTGCCCCGAAGGAACAGAGAGACAAAGTTCAGCTGATGGCAGCTGAGAAGAAGTCTAAGGCAGAGGTAATCTAGTCTGCCATTACCTGTCATTCTGGTTATAGTCTGCATTTGTGGGATTTTCCTTCACATTTCTGAAGAATGTAGTTTCTTTCTTCATCGTTAAAGTTAGCATTTAAAACTTAGCAGCATTTTCATCCCTTTCAGAGACCATCTAAAATAAAACAGATTTCTGTATTCTGTACTATGTGGTAAGGTATATCACAATTTCTGGGAATCGGAGTAACCTTTTCAGACTTTTTCTTCTCTCTTTTCTATTAATGCTTTTCCCATAAATCACTGTTACACAGTGAGTTACGTTTCAGATTACTTTTGGGAAGAATGTCTTATTCTCTTAAAATTTGGGGGCCTTAAAAACAAGGGTAAGAACCACTATCCTAAGGAGAGGTGCGTGTGCACTCGTCACCAGCATTCCTCATACGAGTGTGTCATGTGGGAATGGAGGGAAGTGACAGCAGTGTTGTGATGTGCCCTGCCAGTATAGCGTTCTCTCCCTTTCGAATTCTGTGAGGGTGCTTTGGTGTTGTGGGCCCTCCATCTGTGCAGGATCAGTTGATTCTTGAAATTGTATTATATCTTTTTCTTCTTGTGTGTGTGATTCCTTACCTTCTCTAGTTGGAAGATCTAAGGCAAAGACTCAAGGATCTAGAGGATAAGGAGAAAAAGGAGAACAAGAAAATGGCTGATGAGGATGCCTTGAGGAAGATCCGGGCCGTTGAGGAGCAGATAGAGTACCTGCAGAAGAAGCTGGCCATGGCCAAGCAGGTGGGCACACTCTCTTTGCGTAGCTAGGTTTTTAAAAAGTACATGTTACTTGACAAGTAAGTTATTGACAGTGCAGTATGCTCTTTTAGTCCAGTCTTTTTCTTTCTGTGAATATGTTTTACTCCTATATGTACGTTTGTTTCTATACTGAAATCTTTCATTCTTTATTATTTTGTTTAACGTATTTGTGAGGCAAATTTTTAAATTTTTACTTCTTCCTTTTTTTTTCAAAAGGGTAGCCAGTTGTTGTTTATTGAGGTGTCTACCCTTCCTCTGCTGATCTGGAATCAGGGATATAGTGAGTCTAAATGAAAAAAAAATGTGTGTGTCTTTACATATATACATACATATATACATATATACACACATACACACATATATACGTGTGTGTGTGTATGGTTTTATATGCATTATGATCACAAATAACGTGCCCCCAAACAGGTTATAAATAAATAACTAGTATGTTAACTGTGGCTGTTTTGAGGTCACGTAACTGTAGAGATTTTTTCTTCTCACAACGAACATATATTTCTTTATTTTTAAGTCCCAGTGTGTTTTATTAACTTTGAATGTTCAATAATAAAGATACCAGAAATGGAAAAACTATATATGTTCACTGTATCTAAGAAATAACAAAATGGCAAAGTGAAGGAGTTTTAGATTAAGTACCTTGAAAAGAGGAACTTTATTAGAACCTATATACATTTCTTTGATAAAAAAGTGGGATTTTGGCTTTTCTTAAATCTGGTGGTTTCCAATTTTCTCTTTCTTGCTCTTTCTTTTTTTCATTTTTAAAGATATTACTTATTTATTTGACACAGAGAGAGACAGCGAGAGAGGGAATACAAGCAGGGGGAGTGGGAGAGGGAGAAGCAGGCTTCTGCTGAGGAGGGAGCCTGATGTGGGACTCGATCCCAGAACTCTGGGATCATGGCCTGAGCCAAAGGCAGACGACTGAGCCACCCAGGCACTCCTCTTGCTCTTTTTAAAAATGTAATAATTATCGGGGTGTTTGGGTGGCTCAGTTGGTTAAGCATCTGACTTCGACTCAGGGCCTGATCCCATGGTCATGGGATCAAGCCCCGAATTGGGCTCCTCTCACTGTGGGGAATCTGCTTGTCCCTCTGCCTTTGTCCTGCCCCCCTCTTGTGCACGTGTGCACTCTCCCCCTGCATGAGTAAATAAAATCTTTAAGAAAAATAAAAAAATAAAAATTATCAGGAAATGGTCCTACTATAGGTTCTAGTAAGAAGTGGAGCGACATTATAAATTTAGTATTATCCCAATACAAATACTGATTTTTGGTTTTGTTGATTTTGGCACTAAGACCAATTCTATTTATTTATTTATTTATTTTTAAAAAGATTTTATTTATTTATTTGACAGAGAGAGATCACAAGCAGGCAGAGAGGCAGGCAGAGAGTGAAGAGGAAGCAGGCTCCCTGCTGAGCAGAGAGCCCGATGCGGGACTCGATCTCAGGACCCTGGGATCATGACCTGAGCCGAAGGCAGCGGCTTAACCCACTGAGCCACCCAGGCGCCCACTAAGACCAATTTTACAGTACATATGGAAAAGCACACAAGAATAGCCAATAAAACCGAACAAGAAGAGCAGTGGCAGTTCCTATCTCAACCAGGTATAAAAACAGGAAGTTTCAGGAGGTAAGATAGCTTGAGATTAATAGACTGCTAGTTCTGAATAGGAAGTCCAGAAATAGACCAGAGTACACATGTGTATTTAGTATGTACCAAAGGTACAGTTTGAAGTCAGTGGGGAAAAGGAAAAGTATTAAATGTGGAAGGGCAAAAAGAAATACTAATATTGGAAAAAAGTTGCATATATACTTAGACACTCTGCACAAGGATAATTTGCAAATGGATTATAGCTGTAATATTAAAGAAGCTAATCCATTTGGGGTGCCTGTGTGGCTCATTCGTTAAGCATCTGCCTTCAGCTCAGGTCATGATCCTAGGGTCCTGGGATAGAGCCCTGCTAGGGACTCCCTGCTCAGCGGGCAGCCTGCTTCTCCCTCTCCCACTCCCCCTGCTTGTGTTCCCTCTCTCCCTGTCTCTCTATAAAATAAATAAATAAAATATTTTTTAAAAATTTTAATCCATTAGAAGAAAACAAATTCCTTTATAAGTCGGAATGATGGAGACCTTTATTTTTTTCTTTTAAAGATTCTATTTATTTATTTGACAGAGAGTGACAGCAAGAGAGGGAACACAAGCAAGGGGAATGGGAGAGGAAGAAGCAGGCTTCCCGCTGAGCAGGGAGCCCAATGCGGGGCTCGATCCCAGGACCCTGGGGTCATGACCTGAGCTGAAGGCAGACGCTTAACGACTGAGCCACCCAGACGCGCCCTGGTGGAGACCTTTTTAACTATTAATAAAAGTTTAAAAAATATGAAAAGAATTGATAATTTCAACTTAAAACCCACAAAACTTCTATCTGGCAGAAACAACTATTCGCAAAGCTGAAAGACAAATGACAAGCAGGGAGAAAATATTTCTAACTCTTAGCACAAAAGAGCTTATCTTGCTATTATTTAAAAACTCCCCAGAAATGACAGAAAGGAAAACCCAACACCTTAGTAGAGGAATAGGCAAAAGATGTGACTCGTTCACAGAAAAGGATACCAATGGCTCTTACACATCTGAAAAGATGTTCAGTCTCCTCATAACACAAAATAGAAGTCAAAAATATTTTTAGGTACTATTTTTCACTCATCAGATTGTTGTACAGTACAGCTGCAAAGTCTGTAGTGAAATTTGGTAATTACAGTTGTGGAAAAGTGTGAGAAAATGTAAGGTTTTGTGATAGAAATTCTCTTCATCAAGGGCTACTTGAGCAATTTGCTACATTGGTGTGTAGATTTGTCTATTCTAACCAGCCCTGAATACAGATCAGCTGAGCATCAGACCATCGGTGCCAGTGTCTTCAGATAATAAGGGCTTCTTTAGTATTCCTTGGGCTAACCTAAGTGACAAAACTAAGCTGCTTAAAACCGAGTCTCTGTCGGCAGGTTACTTTATTTCTGAATTAACACTGGGAAAATTTAGTTTCCAGTGCTCATTTGGAGTTAGAAGATCCTATTTAGTTTCCAGTGCTCATTTGGAGTTAGAAGATCCTATTAAAATGAGGGTTCTTTCTCCATATTTTAGGAGGAAGAGGCTCTCCTCTCAGAGATGGATGTTACAGGCCAGGCCTTTGAAGACATGCAGGAGCAGAATATCCGTTTAATGCAGCAGTTGCGGGAGAAGGATGATGCAAATTTCAAACTCATGTCGGAGCGTATCAAGTCCAATCAGATCCACAAGCTACTTAAAGAAGAGAAGGAGGAGCTGGCTGACCAGGTTTTGACTCTAAAGACTCAGGTAATTTGAATAGAGCTTGCCAGAATTCTGTTGAAGTAGGGTACTTTCTACATGAAACTCTGCATTAAAGAATGATTATTGTGGCATTTTTTAAAATAAGAAAAAAACCCTGAAAAGTAAATTATATTTTTGGCATAATAAATTATAATTATTATATATAATAATTGTATAAATTATACATCCCTGCAAAGAAGTACACTTTAGCTGTTAAAACAAATAAGGATCTGCTAGTATGGAAAATGTTATTAAGTGATTTTATTATCCCTTTTATGTTAAAAACGTGTACATCTTTGTGTGTTTGTGCTGTGTATTTTACAAATTTCTGGAAGGCTGTATGAGAAACAGAGTGATTACCTGATTACCTCTGGATGCTGGGATGAGAGTCTGTGGGTGTATGACTTTATTTTGTACCCTTTCATGTTGACTCTTGACTCCACTTTGTGCATGAATTCCCTTTTTCTTTCTTTCTTTTTTTTTTTTTTTTAAGATTTTATTTATTTATTTGAGAGAGAAAGAATGGGAGAGAGCATGAGAGGGGGAGGAGGGTCAAAGGGAGAAGCAGGCTCCCCGCTGAGCAGTGAGCCTGATATGGGACTCAATCCTGGGACTTTAGGATCACGACCTGAGCGGAAGGCAGTTGCCTAACCAACTGAGCCACCTAGGTGTCCCTGTGTGTGAATTTTAAGAAAAAAACTGTTTTAGAACTTCTAGCCATTCTGAGAGAAACGGCCTTTGTTTGAGCTATAATTTACAATTTAATCTAGTGTGAATTGCCAACCTTTGAAAATTAGTACTGCTGAAGAAGGTGAGTATCTGTAAATGTAATTCCTTTTGCTCTTGGCAACTTGGAAAATAATTTTCAGTGGCTTCTTAAAACTCTTGATTGAGCCATCAACCATGACTTTTTTTTGGTATGAAAAGGGAAGCTTTTAAGTATTGTGATCTTGCATATATTTTGAAGGGTTCCTCAGTAAAGACAGTGATGATTTGAGATTTCTAACAGAGTCTTTGTGGGCCTATGGATTAACAGTGCCTAGTCAGTTAATAGTTTTTTTCTTTCCTGTTTGTGTTAAAATCTGATTTTTCTTTTTCAAAGGTTGATGCCCAGTTACAGGTAGTAAGGAAATTGGAAGAGAAGGAGCATCTATTACAAAGCAACATCGGCACGGGGGAGAAGGAGCTGGGTCTTAGGACTCAGGCCTTAGAGATGAATAAACGCAAGGTAGGATAGCTTACCCTGTCATCTGAAGTGACGGCTAGTCTCAGAGCAGCAAATACGGAGGACACTGATGACATGATAGGTTCCCTTTCTACCGTGGCCCGGATTAACGTCTTGCCTCCCTAGAGATCAGCTGACGCTATTTGTCCACCTCGCCTAGGCGATGGAGGCAGCCCAGCTGGCGGATGACCTCAAAGCGCAACTGGAGTTGGCTCAGAAGAAGCTCCATGATTTTCAGGATGAGATCGTGGAGAACAGTGTCACCAAAGAAAAGGACATGTTCAATTTCAAAAGAGCCCAGGCAAGAGCAATTGTGTTTTCTTTATGTTTCACCTTTCAGGTATTTTTTGAGCTCTGAAATGTTATGAAGGAATCATTGGTCTAATGTATGTCATCTCCTCCTTGATTATAAGTTCTTTGTGTGACGAGACCAAGTCTGTTTTCCTCACTGCCTTTCCCCTCAAAGCCTGTCATAGTGCCTACCACCTGGTGGGCATGGAATACAGCAACACTATCAAATTAGAGGATTTTAAAGTTCTGTAATTTTTCTATTTTGGGCATGTCCTATGTTTCTCATGATGACTTTCTAGCCTTATCCATACATCTGTACGTTATTTTAACCTACTCTTACCTTCAGCTTGAGAGTAATTACCTTAAAATAGTTTATCAAGTTTTTCATCTTTTTTTTTGTTGTTGTTTAATTCTTAGACTGTATTTTTACAGAACTGCATTGACAATAGTTAGGTGCAACTAGAGTTTGGTGATAGGATTATGGTTTTGTGCTTAGGAACAAAGAAGGTATTTGCCATTCCAGTTCTCTGCATTCCTAAGAGATAATGGACCAGGAAAGGACAGAAAGTCCTTTCTTTGCCGAGTAGAAAGTTCAAGTTGGAGCAATTTTTTTTTTCTTCAGAAATGGCAGGTCTGGGGGAGTATGTATGTCTAATGGGTTTGCGGTCTTACCACAGGAGGACATCTCTCGACTTCGAAGGAAGCTGGAGACCACAAAGAAACCAGACAATGTGCCCAAATGTGATGAGATCCTGATGGAGGAGATTAAGGATTACAAGGTTAGGAAAACTGCAGTGATTTCTTCCTGTCCTTTTTGTTCGGGACTGAAGTGGCCTGCTAATAGCCTGGGAGAATAAATACTCAAGTTCTTTACATGAAGGGAACCAGAGGATGGTTTCTTTTGGTGGGGAGGGACACTCTTGTCTTCGTGCTTAGTGGGTTTTCTGCTTATTTGCCTCCATATGATAGCCATTTAAACCCTTATGATCGATCAGACTCTGACTTCTCTTTTTTTTTTTTAAGGCACGCCTAACCTGTCCATGTTGCAACATGCGTAAAAAGGATGCTGTACTGACCAAGTGTTTCCATGTTTTCTGCTTCGAGTGTGTGAAGACACGCTATGACACCCGTCAGCGCAAATGTCCCAAGTGTAACGCCGCGTTTGGTGCTAATGATTTCCATCGCATCTACATTGGTTGAGCCAAGCCAAGAGAAGAAGAGGGAATGGCTAGACAGGCACTTCTTCATTAACCACCAAACCTCTACCTCTTCTCTCTTTGACTGTCACCTAAGGGCAGTTTGTCTGTCAACGACCTTTCCTTCACAGACTTTACGTCCAGGTTCTCCTCTCTAATAGCTAGATGACTTCAGGGAAAAGGACTGGTAAAGGCAGGTCTTGGGTTTTGGAATGAATTAGAAACAAACAACCCTCATTTGTCTTCCCCACCAGCTTCTTTCTTTCCTGCTTTTAGATTTCTCAGCATTTTCTTCTTCAGGCTTACTGTATAATTTTGGATTTCCATTCTTCCTGAAGAAATAAATGGGTATTTTCGACACAGAGAAGGGAACAAAGAAGAGTGGAGACATATGACTATTTTGGGGGGTGAGGGAGATCTTTTAGAAATAAGCTCTCTGTGGGCACAAATATTTCTTGATTTGTGTAGTAAACTTTTTGTAAAGTTGGATTATAAAATGGTATAATTGTGCTATTTTTTCCTGGATGGTTTGAAGCCTTAATGAAATTATGTCCAGGATGATTCATTTCCTATTCACTAAGTAACTTGTTAAGGTCAGCTGGGTTCCATGTTGAAGTTATTTAAGTTTTGAAATGCCCTACTCATTAAAAAAATCTTACTTCTTGAGGCCAGAATAATTTCAAAGTCATTAGCCCTTTTTATCTTACAATGAAATCAAGCTTGGAGAGGATGGGGAACAGGACTGAAACTTGGAAACTTGGAAACTTGACACAGGGAGGCCTTAGTGAGCTATGAATTAACTCTCATCTGCCTCTCCACAGGGATTGCTGTGATCCCTTTTTTCTGGAAGATTCTCTGTAATGTTTCTGTAGGACTTTATACTCCCCAAGCTTCAATTAAAGCAGGATTCAGTTTGCTTTAGTGTTTGTGTTTTTCTTGGGCAGTAGGTGGTTTGGGTTTGGTTATTTACTATTCATGACACTTGGCTAGGGAAGTTAGCTGTCTAGCGTTGGGGGACTGCAGCCTGTGGAATATACACACACACACACACACATATATGTATGTTATTTTATAGATTTAATTTGTTTATTTGACAGATCACAGGGAAGCAGGCTCCCCGCCGAGAAGAGAGCCTGACTCAGGGCTTGGTCCTAGGACCCTGGGATCATGACCCGAGTCGAAGGCAGAGGCTTTAACCCACTGAGCCACTCAGGCACCCCAGCCTGTGGAATATTGTGGCAGAAAACCACTAGTCTCATGGGAAGTTGGATTTAGGGGAAGTTCCTCTAGTTGGGAAGAGCAGGGAGCCTCTAGTCCCAACTAGTCTGAAGTCCCAGCAACATAAAGAGCATTTAGAGACATTTTGAGATAATTACCAAAAAGGGTGATGATTTTTGGACACTCTGGCTTCTTAGTACAGAAGAGGCCAATGAATGGGTTTCAGGAATAGCCACAGATTGTATACAAAATTTTGTTTGTGTTGTATGTACGTTATTCATAGCTTTTTTCAGATTCTGAAAGGAATTTTGAAACCACACAGTCCTCCAAAAAAAAAAAAAAAAAAAAAAAAAAAAAAATCAGCCTCACAGCACCTGAGTGACTCAGTTGGTTAAGCATCTGACTCTTGATTTCGGCTCAGGTCATGATCTCAGGGTCCTGGGATGGAGCCCCACATCAGGTTCCTTGCTCAGTGGGGAGTCTACTTGAGGATTCTCTCTCCCTTTCCCTTTGCTCCCCCCACACACTCTGTCTGTCTCTCGCTAAAATAAATAATTTTTTAAAGGTTTATTTATTTATTTGAGAGAGAGACTGAGCATGAGCAGGGGGGAGGGGCAGAGAGAGAGGGAGAAGCAGACTGTCCACTGAGCAGGGAATCTGATGTGGGGCTCAATCCCAGGATACTGGGATTGTGACCTGAGCTGAAGGCAGATGCTTAACCAACTGAGCCCTTTAGGCACTCCTAAAATAAATAAGTCTTTAAAAAAAAAAAAAAATCACTGCTCTAGATACATAAAGAACTTATTTAGAAAATTTCTTTAATGCTTATGTAGAATGCCAACTTCAAGGATTATTGGAAAAGTACTACAATCTTCCCTTTCCTTTTTCAGGTCTTGTGGGAATGCTCTCTTTTTTATTTTGTTGTTGCCTTGGAAATTGTCTTGGCAATTTGGACCAAAATCAGTCTTGATAATGCTCTAAGGCATATGTCTTAGCTACATGGTTGGCTTTTAAATTCTTACCTCTGTAGGGATCTTTTTCAAAGGTGCTCAGCTATTTCTGCTAGCTGTTGCATTCTTGTATGAATTTCCATTGGAAAAGTTTTTAAAATCTCTGTCCAGATCCACAAAGCATCTTTGTTCTTTGAGGGCAGGAATTCTGTGCGTATGCCTCTTGAATGATGAATGTGATTTGATATTGTGAGGATTCAAGTGGGCCCCATGGTATATTGGTCTGCTTTCTGGAGTTTGATATTATGGGGATTTGTGGGAAGATTCTGGAGAATAGGGAAATGATCACTTGTCTTCTTTTAGACCTACTGGGATGGTGATGCTCGCCTCTTGAAGGAAGGTGTATTCTGCTCTCATCACTTTCCATGATCATTTGTTGGTGTGGAATGCCTTTAAATTTTGGTCTTTAAGGTTTTTGCTGAGGAGTATCAATTGATAGATAAACCCAAGGACCAATGAGTATGCAGAAAAGTTTCAACTAGTTCTTAACTGCAAAAGTCTACCTGATTCAATGTGATAAGACCGCTCCATTAAGAGTAAGTAGAAACTGATGGGTTGTGTACATGTTAGACTGGGTTTACATAATAGGAAGTCTCTGGTATGGAAATAACCAAACATTTCCTAGATCCATAATTATCCCATCACACAGAAAAATTGAGGTTGACTTTCTGGGGATTTCTCGCCAAGTTTGGTCTCTTCCTAATGTTAAATATTAAGGTGGTATTTGTAGCATATTTCATAGGTCCTAAAATTAGGAATATAGAAAGAGCAGTGTCTTAACAGTGTAGTCCACAGTATCCAGAAGCAGGCCTGGCCCACAGCACTCAGGGAAGGTCCACATGGTTAAGTTGATTCAGCTACTTGCTTCTGCTAACAGTTTCTCAGAAGTCTTGTTTTTTTGTTTTTAAGATTTTTATTTATTTATTTGACAGTTCACAAGTAGACAGAGAGGCAGGCAAAGAGAGGAGGGGGGAAGCAGGCTCCCTGCTGAGCAGAGAGCCCAATGTGGGGCTTGATCCCAGGACCCTGGGATCATGACCTGAGCCGAAGGCAGAGGCTTTAACCCACTGAGCCACCCAGGCATCCCCAGGAGTCCGTTTTATTGGACCAGTGTATATTCAAACCTGACTTTTTTTTCACCCCCTAAGTGGAAACAATTTTTCCTTATGTATTGAAGTAACTCTTCCAATTTGGATTATCCTGAAATATATAACCTTATTTTAAATTTCCTTCCTTGGTGATAACAAAAGAAATTACAAATTCTGAAACTGATAGCTCTGTTCGAGGCAATCTGTGATAGTTATGCCTTCTTTTATATGGTTTAGTCTTTGAGGAAAATCGTAGACAAAATTGGAAGCATAGTATATTTGCATTAATAGAGTAACACTATGCTCTGAGGATTTCAGGTTACTAAAATCTACAGAGTGGAATGAATTGAAAGCTAGGATGTGGGAGTTAAAAGGGACCTCAAACCGTGTACTAGTTTATTTTTAAGAATTTATTTTAATTCAATTAGCCAACATATAGTACATCATTAGTGTTTGATGTAGTGTTTGGTGATTCATTAGTTGCATGTAACACCCAGTGCTCATCACAAAACGTGCCCTCCTTAATGTCCATCACCCACTTACCCCATTTCCCCACCCACCTCCCCTTCACCAACCGTTTATTTCCTGGAGTCAAGGGTCCATTATGGTTTGTCTCCCTCTCTGGTTTCTTCCCATTCAGTTTTTTTCTTCCTTCCCTTCTGTGCTATTTCTTATATTCCACATATGAGTGAAACCATGTGATAATTGTCTGTCTCTGACTTATTTCACTTAGCATAATCCTCTCTAGTTCATTCCACAGCAATGTAAATGTGAGTATTCAGCCCTTCTGATGGCTGAGTAATATTCCACTGTATATATGAACCACATCTTCTGTATTCATTCATCTGTTGAAGGGCATCTCGGCTCCTTCCACAGTTTGGCTATTGTGGACATTGCTGCTATGAACATTGGGGTGCAGGTGTCCCTTTTATTCACTACATCTCTCTCGGGGGCAAATACCTGGTAATGCAAATGCTGGGTCGTAGGGTAGCTCTATTTTTAACTTCTTGAGGAACCTCCATCCCGTTTTCCAGAGTAGCTATACCAGCTTGTATTCCCCATTATTCCCCTTATTTTAGAGATGAGGAAACAAGTCCCAGGGTCACTCAGTTTAGCAGCAGAATCATAATGTTGCAATCAGACCTCTGTTTTTCTTTGACCGTAAGTGGAGACATGTACCTATAGAACGCACGTCATCAGGAAGATAATAAATGAAAATAACTTGAGTCAAATTTTAAGTCTTTCTGAAGGTTTCTAATTTAAGTAGGCTCTCTGCCAGGCCCTAGATTAGGACTGCATTTTCTTCTGATTGAGGTCATCTCAATCATCCTGATTGAGAGTTCCTATAGCACTTTGTTCCAGAGTAGAACTGAACCAAGAGGATCTTAGATTTCTCCTTGCACACGCAGCCCAGCCCATTCATACATTTGGTATTTGTCATGATGGCAGGCACCGTGCTAAATCTGTTTCTTGTGAAGTCAGACTTAGGATGAGTCTGGCCCTGCCTCTTACTAGAAGGTTACTTCAGCTCTCTGTTTCAGTTTCTTAATCTATAAAATAATAATTATGTTATAGAATTGTACTGAGGATGAAATGAGTCGATATATACAAAACATTTAGCAGGGTGCCTGGCAACTAGTAAATGCTCAAAATATTAACTTGTATTATTGCATATAAATTGAGAGAGCAAGTTTTCTTCTACATTTTCTCCTTATTTCTAGGAAAAAATGAGATCAACATATTTAGACTTTAGATCGTATGTGTTTATTTATTTCTAAGTCTACCTGTCCTGGTTAAAATGATGTCATGGCCAAGTCATGCCCAGGCATCAAAAGTTAACTTCATTTGCTCAGTATCCTACAAACAAATTGAATGCATGTGAATGACAGCCAGTTCCACCCAGCAGTGAGGACCTTGATCTTTTACTATAACCCTCTTTAGCCTAAAATCTTCAAAGATTCCTGTGGTCTTTGGGATAGAAGTCCAATTTAGCACAGGGATCTTGCCTCTGCTTTTCTTTCTGCAGTCCTTACAGCTTGTTACCCGCCTGTGCTTTATGTTTCTGTCAATGTTCCTACAGTTCTTGTCACAGCTTCCCAACTCTGGAACTTAGCACATTCTGTTTCTTTTACCTGGCGTGCCTGTTACCCTTCTCTCAATTTCCCCGCTACGTGTATGTGCGCGCATGCACACACACACACACACACACGCACACACGGTGTCTTTTTTGTCTCCACAATACCTGATGTGCATTTATCAGAGTATACGCCGCAGTTTTGCCAGTTTGTGTCTCCCTGCTAGACTGAGCTCCATGGGGTCAGAAACTTTCTTTCTCTCGCCAGCAGCTAGCCCAATGCCAGGCGCAGAATGAGCATCCAAACAAGGAGTGACTGAATGATGCAAAACCACCTTCGGTAAGTTGGTGGTTGAATCAGGTTACAGTGGGTTTATATTTGTATGAGATCGGACTTCGGTCTAATCCAAAGAACGTGTGTGAAGAATGCATCCTGCTAGCAGGTTCACGCTGGCAAGGCGGCCAGCCGCTAAACTGCAGGTGCGTCAGAAACCGCAGTGAGCCCGAGACCGCGGGAGCACTCTGGGATTCCCAGCTTGATCTGTACCAGTTCTTGGTTGGGCCGGAAAGCCGAAAGAGACGCCTATAACAGCTGTTTCTGTGAGACTTGGGGGCCACAATGTTGAGTTCAGTGGACGTGACAATGCAGGTACAGTTTGTGTATCGGCTTCCTTTTCTGCGGAGCTAGGGGCCAAGCTGAGGCATGGGCTGGATGCGCTATAGCGGAAAGACTGAAGGGGGCATTGGAAGAAGAAGAGGGGTTGTAAGGCAGCAATCAGAATCCTGACAGTGTAAAATCAGTCTCCTGGAATTTAACTGCCTGTGTGTGAATCTGTCTCTGCTACTCCTCTTACCAGCTGTGTGACTTTGGACAACTTCCATAATTCCCTGAGCCTTAGTTTTTCCATCTGTAAACTGGAGGTCTAGTTCATCTACTGCAGACTAGGTCTAGAGAACCTGTGTCGAGGGGTTTTAATGAAGTTGAAATAAGTGTTAGCTACTATAGTATTGTCTGTTGACAGGCTGTGAACAGGACAGATTGTGAGAAGGTCCCTGAGCTCAGAGACCATGCCCATCTTACTCACTGTTTTGTCTCCAGCACTTGGCACGTAAACACAGGCTGTGTAGCAGATGGTTGTTGAATTACTAAATGAGGGTGGCCAGGGCAGAATTTTTTAGAGATCTCTCAGTATTGTGGCTTTTCCTAGAATATCTTTTAGACAAGGCCATTTCTATTTCACTTGGTGATGCCTGGGCTCTGAGTTTTCTCAGCATGTTTTGTGCCACATCAACTCTATAAGGAAACAGTGTAAGTCCTAGTGGGTCTCCTGTGAGGAAGGGGCTGGTACCACGTCCACATCTGAATCCCCCAAGACAATGCCAGCAATACATCAGAAAATGAAGTTTCTATCTGAACATTTATTCCACAGTCATAGAAACTGAAGATGGAAAAGACCTGAGAACATCTAGTCCATCCACATGGTTGTACGAGAAAAGTGGCTGGAGCAAAACAGCCTGTTCACTTCATGCTCACGAGACAGCATTTGCGCTCTTCCTGGACTGGAGCGATTGCACACACGTTAAAATGAAGACACAAAGCAAACACTCTACAAACCTTAAGAAAATACTTCTAAGTACATTGTTTTCATAAAACGATTGGGAACTAAACTAAAAAGAGTGAGGGACTCCTGCATTAGGTGGGTGGCATAGGTGGGTGAAGAAAGGAATAACTCAACGGTGTAGCTAGTGGGGTGGTTTTGATGACAAAAACACAAGTTCTTTCCATGACTGGTTGGATTTTCTGGTTTTACTTATCAAAAATGAGTGGGAGGAAGAGAGGCTCTAAAGCAGTTTCTTTCCCCTTCATTCTTTTACCACACCAAGGAAGTGCTTATTAGCTCCAAGGCCCTACTAGGCCCAGGGCCAACACCGAGAAGCCCACTGCCCCGATGTCGCTGGATTTTACTAGGCAGTTGCTTCACTGACCACTTCTCTGGTCAGCACGGAAGCAGCAGCTCCTGCATGGGGTTTGTGCAACAGCAAGATCCATGAGTAATGGAGTCACCTCCAGGCACATTAAAGACCTCAACTGATTGTGTCCCTGTGGCCACCTCACTTGTCTGTCCCGTTTTTCCAACTCTTTAATTGTTGGAGGGATCCCCTTGCTGCTCCTCTACCTTGAAGCGTCCGTACTCTGGGGCCCTTACTATTATGTACAAGACGCACGTAGTCTATTTCTGCTCACCCCGCCATATTTTATTATGTGCTTCCTGTGCCGGGAACGTCCCCCTGGAAAACGGGGTGGGGTGTGCGACACAATCGGGTTGTCCAGCTGCCCAGCACCGGAGCTTGGAAAAGAATGGACCTTCCTGATCTCCTGAGAGAGGAGCCCAGAAGAGGCGGCGAGGGAGCGGCCCTTCCCTCTTTGTTCCTCACTAAACCACCACCCTCCACCCGAAGACTTGGACCTCTGGTTTCTGAGCCCGAGGGGAGCTGAAAGGACAAGTGGAGCAGAACAGAAAGAGTTTTCGAAGGACCCACCATTTCATGAACTCTTTATAAAACACAACACACTGTTTCACACACTGCAAAACACTGTTCAGTTACTACCAGTAACGACAACCACCGCCACCTGAGACTGCTTGGTTCCACCACAAGCAACTCGGCGGTTTCTCTTCATCCAGAAAACGGAGGCATTTCAAGCGATGCTGCCGGCAGCAAGCCTGCTTCAGCTCCTGCTGCTGCGGGCCACACCCTGGCCGCGAATTTGGCGGAGGAGCTCCTCGGAAGACCCCGGCGCAGCCGTGCACGGGCCGGCTGCTTCCAGGGCAGGCAGGGCTGCCTGGCGGGTCACCCCTGCTCAGCACGCCTCAGGAGAGAAGCTTAAGGTAAACCCGATATACAAAAATCCAAACTTACAAAACAGATACATTAAGGGGTAGTTAATTGCATTACAAAAGGATTCTTTACTTTACAAAAGAATTCACCTCTGGGTTCCTTTAAATAGCCAGCTTCTCGAGTACAGTCAGGAGGAGCTGCGTTAGAAAAGTGCCCGTGTACGTTAGGAGCCTGGCTGTCCGGTCGAGGGCTTCGCCCGTACCTCAGTACCTCAGGCCGCGCAGAGCAGGCCGGCAGAGCACTCAGCGGCTGCAGAGGGGACGTGGCTGCGAGGCATCGTCTTCCAAAGGCAGCTGCAGATCCAGGTCGGGGCCTGGGGGAGAACACGGGAGGACAGGGCATTTCAAAGCAGGATTGTCCTTTCTGTTTCCAGGGCGCCCCCTGTTCCCTCACTGTTCCATCTGCAAGGTTGAAGAAGTCTGACTAGAAGCTTCTCGCCTCCCCCATCAGTTTCTCTGGGCCTCCATCCACCCCAGGGGTCTCAGACAATTAAACCAAAGTGTGAGCTAATTCAGCTGAAGGTGTTGTCTTTCCCTGGGGGACTGGGTAGCTCCTAGTGGAAATGTAGGGGAAATTTTGTGACTGCGGAGCAGCCGTCACAGAACACAGTGGTTGGGACAGTGCCGTGGATTCATGGCGGGCATCCCAAGGGAGGAGGCCAGAGCAGAGTAAGTGATAATTGAGGAAGTCTTGTCCTCAGTGGTTTTCAGGGGTGGGAGTGGCTGTACGGAAGGTGAATTAGCAGATGTGTGCTAACATGTTAAAACTTATCAAAAAGCTCGTAACTTCTCCCCAGGCCTGGAGCAGCCATTCTTCTAGAGCAGTGTTTCTTGAAGAGTAATTTTTGGATCACACATGTCCACCATCTGGGGTAGCTGGTTAACAGGCTTCTGGGCCAGATACCCCACCTCGTGCCATCTTCTGGGGAAAAAGGCCCTGACAGTCAGCATTCTAATGGGTTTCTAGATGCTTCCTATCTACACTAGCCCTGGGAACTGCTGTTCCATAGTTCCCTGGGACTCTTCCCTCCTGCATGCATGTCCACACCATTGCGCCCAGGACAGGGACACCTGGGAGAGAATGAGAGGGGACCCCACCTGGTCACAGCCCCTTGGGAAGGAGTAGGTGTGGGGACAGGAGGCCGGTGTGTAGTTAGCTGTACAGAGATGGACTGCACAGGGCACTATCTCAAACGTTAAAGCTTGTGGTGTTTGCAGGGGAGGTCTGCTTCAGGGATTCCCAAAGCTAAGAGGTAACTGCTGATCTGAAAAGGGGCTAGCATGTGGTCTATAGAGCCTTTTCACTTAACCCACAGTGCCAGCTCGTGAGCCCTGGACGGGCAATGAGCAGGGGTAGTCCAGTGTCCTCTAAGGCCGCGTCCTTGCTCTACTTTGCTTTCCTTTACAATAGGCACACTCTATAGGCGAGAAGCTTGGTTAGGCTAGAGGTATAGTCCTATTCCTTCCTTAGCCAAATTGTTTTTCTGGCCCAGAGCTTTTGTCCTTCAAGATGGTGGACATTTTTAATGCCTCTTCTGCCTGTCCTCTGTTCTCGCTCACCACATCCCTGTTCCCTTTCACAGTGGCACGTAAGCCCTTCCTACTAAATGTTGGTCAAGGTGGTGTCGGAGACACGGGACCCTCGTGCATGATCCAGTCAATCCCTGGTCCACTGTATGCTAATGAGTTGGCTTGGTTGTTTAGGTACCCACACCTCTGGCTCTTATCTGGCTCCTGGTTCAGAACGTAGGAACAATCTAGTTGTGGGAGTTGTTTCAAAAGCTACAACCCTGGATAATCCTGTTCTATCCTAAGATTAAAACCAGGTTTGAGTAACATTTTTCTCTCTCGTTGGTGAGAGTGCAGAGAAAGGGCTGAGACCCAGAACTACTAGCAGGGCACCCCATGAGGAGCCAGCTTTGCTGGGCCATTCATAGATCGTTGCCACGGAGTTCACTCCTGACTAACTTACATTCCTGCTCTGAAAGACCCCCACCTTGCAGAGCTAGGGAGTCTGCTTGGGAAGAGCTATGGCTGATTTTTAGTCTAGGACCGGCAGACTTGACCTCTAAGAGAGACCTAGACCTCTGCTTCCCTACACTTTTGTCAGCAATTACAAAAGAGCAGTACAGAGTGTCTCAAGGGCTCAGAGGAATGCCAGGAACCGGGAAGGGGAGCAGCACGGTCAGCTAGGACTCACAAGTCCGGTTCGTCCTTTGATACTCTTCCAGCTCCGTCTTCCTGCTCACAGCCAGCTGCAGCTCCTGCCGGATCACCTGAATCTGCTTCTCGAGCTCCGAGAGTTCCTGCATCACTGAGTTCCGAGCTCCATTTAGGGAGTCCGCCTTCCCATTGGTGGTCAGCGAGGCAGGGAGCTCTCTTCTCCTTGGAGGGAGCGGGATCTCCTGGTCGGTCCGGATGCTCAGCTGGTTTTGTCCTCCCTCATCACTAAAGATGTATTTTCGTCGGTTATCCTGACTCAGACTGGAAGTATTCCACACCGTGAGCTGACGGGGTCCCACACTGGACCTAGGAAACAAAGACACTAGATCTACCTTCCATTCTGCGGCTCTCCAAGTGCTGCTGTGGGCCGTTTCAAACTGTGAATACAGAGCGGGATATGCATTCAGAGGATAGACTGCCTGCTGGAGTGGCACAGAGACAGAAAGAACCATTAAAATTCTTTTCAACTGAAGTTCAAGGTCTTACCAAGTCTTCTGCTGCCCTGAAATTGGAATGGATGTATCATCTGGAGGGCTGTTGGGCCAGAGTGTGGCATATTCTTTTTTTTTTTTTTTAAAGATTTATTTTATTTATTTATTTGACAGACAGAGATCTCAAGTTGGCGAGAGGCAGGCAGAGAGAGAGGAGGAAGCAGGCTCCCCGCTGAACAGAGAGCCCGATGCAGGGCTCGATCCCAGGACCCTGGGATCATGACCTGAGCTGAAGGCAGTGGCTTAATCCACTGAGCCACCCAGGCACCCCGGCACATTCTTTTCTGAAGAACCCTGGATGTCTTTCCACTCCCTTCCTGCCAGTGAGGCTCAGAGCACAGCGCTGCCTTGAAACATTCTCTGGCTACAAAATGGTGCTTTAGTAAAAGTGAGAACCTATTTATTCACCTGTTAGGCTCTACGCAGAAGCCGGCTGATGCTATAAAATGGCTCATCCTCGGTCCCACAGGACTGCCCTGAAGTTCACTACTTGAGTTTGAGGAGAATAAAAACACAAGCTGCAGGGTTCAGCAAAAAGTTTTCCATTATAGGGATGATTTATGTGGGTCGAGAATGACAGCTCAGGTCTGGAGCTTTAAACGAAACCCCAGGAAAGCCTCAAATTCTTGCTGGAATAGTGAAGGTCAGTAGAAACATATTCACATCCTCTCTCAGGCCAGCATCAAACCAACTGCCCCCATTTCCGAGCGATGGCTGGCAGACGGCTGCAGTTACCGCTGGACAGGCCCAAGAGAAGGGGGATCGTTCAGGTGCCTTAAAGAAGCTTGGACAGTCAGATGCAGTGAGAAGAGTTTCTTGCTACAAGAACAGAAAAGAGCCCTAGCTCTAGCCCAGCCCTAGCCATAGCTGCGGATTTCTTCTAGCCTTGTTGGGAGAGGAGCAGGGTTATTACCATTTCTTCAATCCACCACAGGGCAAACCTACGTAGAAACACTCCATATATTAAGTCCTTGTGTTTCTGTTCCCATCCATGTAACTGACTCAAGACTTTATTTCTGGACTCTTTCTTTCCAGGAGAAGGGAAGGCGCGAAGGGAGGGCTAATAAAATCTTGGTTCAGTTATATGGCTAAGAACAGAAACACAAGGACTTGACAGGATGATTTTGTTGCATTTTGTCCTGTGGGTGTCTGCAGAAATGGCCATAATCCTTTGTTCCTCCTTTTCACCCACGTCCCTTGGTAATACGACTTTGCAGCTCACCTTTATCAAGGGGGTGTCAAGGGGAGAAAGTCTGGCTTTCCCTCCCCCTGGAATTTAGTCTAGTTTCCTGACTTATTTTGGCCCAACCAGCAGCAATGGCAGGTGGGCGTTCCACGCCCATCTTTAGAGAAGCCTCGTGCACTTCCTGAGGGTCCCTCTCAGAACCCTGCTTCTGCTGCTGCAATATAAACGAGTGCTGATGGTAACAGGGTAGACAGAGTTCCCAGTCTTCCCAGTGGACCCAGCTTAAGCCATAGACCAGCCAGCCCTTAGCTGCCTTCCCCTTCCCCACAAGTTGGCTGCAGACATATGAGCAAATCTAGCCAAGACCAGCTGAGTCCGGCCCAGGCCAGTAAACGGCACTTGCTGTTGTTTAGAAAACAGTTCTTAATTTAGAAAATTAAGTTATTGAGATAATTTTCTCACATGGAAAAAACGAAGATACATGTTGCAAGCCATTAAAACACATGTTCCCAACTCCCCTGCAGCTGCTTTACACTTCTCAGAGTTTAAGTGGCATATAATGAGTGGCCAGGGGTGGAGGGCTGGGGGAAGGTGGCGCACCAGAGCACAGCTTTCCTGTGTCCTGGGCTCAGTAAGAGTCTATAGAGAACCCACTTATAGCTCTGCTGGCTTCAAACGTGGGTCGGGGTGCAGTTATAATTTTACTTCAAGCTGTACAGTTCTTTTTAATTTTTTCCTCAAATCTCTTCCAACTGAGGTTGAAAAATTTTGATAGTCTTATTTGTGTGTGTTACATGACTTACAATTTTTGTGTATCTTGGGGCAAGGGAAAATGGGGGTGTATTGGAAACCCAGTGGGGTAAAGTATAGACCAAACCTTACATGAAATCCCAGGTTGAATAAACCAAAGACTATGCTTAGTGTCTTGTAATATCTACTTTCTTCCTCTGCTTTAAATAGAAAAGGAGCAACATCTCCTTTTGTATCATGGCCCAGAACTTTAAGCCTTTCCTCAAATCCACATGTTTATAATTTTTCATCTCTTCTCTTTTTTTTTTTTAAAGCTCAAAGAAATCTTTATTCTCCAGCAGGTGCACACACAACCACCATCGCTGGTCCTCAGGGCCACACTCATCTGCATTCACCCACTTATCTATTGTTTTATTCATTCTATAAATACGGAGCACGCTGGAGGAATGCCGAATTGTAGCAGACATAGGCATTTGCATAGATACTTTTCCAAAAAAAGAGGAAAAGAGTTTTCAACCAGGAGACCTAACTCTAATAGCACAGGATGATTCACAGGGTGAACCTGGGAATAGGGCATCTGCACATTTTCCTGGTATCCAGGCAACCACAGGAATTAGGTAAGTAGAGCTAGCAAGTCTGGTTTCCTCCACAGCTTTGTACAAATATCTGGGAATAGAATATAGAAGAATAAGCAGAAGCTGGATTCCATGACAGACTCAAGTTGCTAGCATAACAAGTGCCCTGGTAATCAACATGTGGCTCTGGGCCACCTGTGAATATAAGATGACAGTGATGTAAGATTTGGTGTCTAATTGGAGGCCTCTTCAGTGTTCTGTTCTGTTTTCTATCGAACCTTCCTCAGCCTTAGTGTGTAAGGTGACCAGTGGGTGAACTGCGTTTGGCACTAAAAATGAGCAAAACGAGCTTCCACAGACCAATTCTGTAACCTTGGAGTTCAACACTCCATTGGAATCTTCAGAAGAGACATGACAGCTGTGGGGCCTCAAATTCTCACTGCATTTGAAAGGTTACAGCTGGGTGCTGGGCAGAAGGGACATGGCCCAGGAAGTGTGGGCCCAACATAGGCCAGGAGGGCATGTTCTGCCTTAGCTCCTTCTCAAAATAAGGCACTCCAGAAGGGAATCTGCCAAGAAAAGTGGGTACATCGAGTGATAGACACATTTGGTTCTCAGCTGAGGTGAGAGAAATGTGACTGGCAATCCCATCATGGTTGGAAACGGGACACTGGGCTTCCTGTTTCTATTACGGCTGGTAAACAAATGGTTTTTCATGAGATGATGATGTCTTCACTGCGATGTCTTCTTGTGTTCCTCTGGCTCAAAATTTGTGTTAAAAAATAATTACAGAAAAAATATACGAAACATGACATAGAACAGCTGTGACCTGATTAGTCTCCAGCTTGTCGCTGACAGGGCTGCAACACAATCCAGGAATACCACAGACTGTGAGGGCGGGGGTGCTCACTGACTGGAAAGAGAGGCTTTGAGCGAGAACGGAAACGATTCTGACATGCAAACTGGAGACAAGGGGACAGCAGGTCCAGAGGAGGTATAAACAATGAAGAAGAATGATGCTTTTTACTCCTTCTTCCTCTATTATGAGTGAGGAGTGTGTGTGGCAGATTTCAGAATTACCCAGGAAGCCAAGCTTTGAGCTGAAGATCTGCCACCGATGGCAGAATTGCTCAGGGGGGTACCCTGAACGGAGGCTTCTGGGCATGAGACAGAAGGAGGAGGGCCGCCCCAGGCAGGAGGCAACAGAGGCCAGACTGAACTCTGCCAGCCTCTTTAGCCACAACAGCCACCCACAGGCTGCATGTGGGGAAGGTGTTCACTAGGCATTTAATGCTTGTTACTCCCTATCAATGAGATGCTTTTCTGGAGAGTTTGTAGTAAGAGCGCCAGGAAATGGATTAAGCAGAACACATCCGCTGCACATTTCAAATATTCCTAGGAGTGCTGGAAAGCAGTGGGGAGCAGACCCATGCCAGAAAGGCAATACAGCATGAGACGAAACTGCCTGCAGTCCTTGTGAATTCAGGCTTGCGTGTACTCTGTGCACAGTAACAAGAGCTAAAATGGCTTTGTTCCCGGGACTTTGCATGTATTATCTCATTTAATCCTTGCAGCATCTCTAGGATGTGGATTCTGTTTTTATCTCAATTTCACAAATGAGGACATGGAGACACAGAGGTTAAAGAAATAACTTGCTGTGGCACACATATGACAAGGGTCTGTGACAGGTTAGGATCTGGATGCGGGACTCTCAAGACCATGGCCTGGGCTTGTACTGCAGTTCCCTGTCCACAGATGTAGACACATTTTTTTCCTTCTCTGTTCTATTTCTCTTTGAAACCACATGTATTTTTGCTGACTGTATTATCAACAACTTGGTCCTGATTTGATCTGAATTATTGATACATAATTTCCCCTTTGAATAGGGAGTCCCAGTTAGATCTCCACTTTTATTTTTACAAACATAAAGACACCTGGTGCTGGCCACCTTCTTACCTCTTTTCCATACGTTTAGTCTTGAAACGCTGCTGCTTTTCCTCTACAAACGATGTGTTTAGTGCTCTATGTAACCTCTGGCAGAAAAAACAGATTCACAGGTAGAGGTCATTAGAGACACACAGTCTGGGGACAAGTACCACCTGAGTTTAATAGTGTATCTCACTGTTACAAATCTGGGCCTCTTTAAACACATTTCTAGGGATGCCTGAAAACATCAACCTCTAGTCCTAAATCTCAGGAGAACCAAATTTTAATTCTAAGCTATTATTCCATCTAGAGGGAAAAACAGTAATTTGAAGGAAGCTTTAGAAATGCTCTGGGACGTAAAAAGGCATGTGATAGCATAACAAATAGCATGGAGGACATGGGGAGATAGAGGTAAGAAGGGAGTTGGGGGAAATTGGAAGGGGAGGTGAACCATGAGAGACTATGGACTCTGAAAAACAATCTGAGGGTTTTGAAGGGGGTGGGTGGGAGGTCGGGGTACCAGGTGGTGGGTATTATGGAGGGCACGGATTGCATGGAGCACTGGGTGTGGTGCAAAAATAATGATACTGTTATGCTGAAAATAAATAAGAAATTAAAAAAAAAAGGCATGTGATATAAAGAAGAATCGTCACAACTACTGTGTGGCAAAGGGCCTTGCAGCATTGCTAAAGGAGAGTCAAAAACTTAGGTCTGAATGTCTCAGCAGCCAAAACAAAGAAGAGAAGAACCAGAGAATTCTGCTAGTTATGTTAGCACCCGATGGAGGTCACCTGTAGCCGAGGCAGCAGGGGCGGCCTTAGGGGCCAGAAGCAGGGCTCCCGGAGGCAGGAGGGAGCCGCTGGTGGGGAGATGAGGCTGGCACCTGCGGCCTCCCCTTCCCTGGGGGCAGCTGCTCCTGCTGCCAGAGTCCCTTCTGTTCTTCTCCGGCTCTCCCTGCTCACCGCTGACAGGGAGCGCATCTGAACAGGGTGCTGGCTGGATGCTCTCTGGGGTCCCGGGGCCTGAGCACACCCAAGTCTGGGGACTGAACGTCCATCCTGTGCAGCTGGGCCTGGGCACCGGCTGACCTCCTCCCTCGGGGCCTTTGAAAATAGGGACAGAACAGGGGCCACTAGGTTCATCTAAAGGGAAAAATAGGGACTTCACACTCATTGAACGAGTTTCCATTTTGGCTGGAAGAGAGTGTCGGAAATAAATCTCTCACACCATCCCCTCAAGTTGTCACTGTTAAGTGAAACCAGGTTAAAAACAATGCCATCGCCTCCGTGGGAGGTGCAGTGCAGGTGATGAGACAGGCGGGGGTATGACAGGACAGGCTACTTCACTGGGAAAGCGGATTGATGGGCTAAAGGGAACTCCACTTTCTGCACAGAGCGGTCTAGGCCGCCCGGTTCTCTTGGGAACTGGTCACCTGTCTGCCGCGGGGCTCTGGCCTGAGGCCTCGGCGGCAACGCTGAGGGTTCATCCCGAGGTGGCCGGCACTCACCTGGCTGGTGTGGAGCCAGTAGTGCAGCCGGGACCTGTTCTTGATTCGCGGGAGCAGCAGTCTGTACACGATGTGCTCCCCGATGGCGGTCAGCATGGACAGACCGAAGCCCACGCACAGAAGCACGAAGAGTCCGGAGAAATGTTTGATGCCCATTTGCAAAGTCTGTGGCAGAACAGGAAAAGAAAGGCCATGAATGCGAGGCTCCACCTGGCCCCACACTTGTTTTTAGATGCACATCCTTTTCTGTCCCCCGGGAGAGCTGGAGACTACCCCTCCCTGAGCGCTTGGCATGCTTCACTAGACCACGTTGGGAGAGGGGCCCAGCCAGAACCGAGGGCGCAGCACGCTTCCTGGGGAACAGGGCACATACAGTCCTATTGTCTGAAGGGTCTCAAGGTCTCGGCCACCCTATAGGCTCTAGAGACTGAGACAGAGGAGAGAGACCAAGGGTTGAAACAATTTAACATATTAAAGCACTGAACAGTTATCAAGGAAAGAACCTTTCTTAGGGATGCAGAATGAGTAGGTTTAAGGGGAAGAGACGTTGAATTCAGTAATTTTGACATTTAGATCTGGCAGGAACATGGAGATCATCTACTTCAATGTTCTCATTTTACAGATGAGGAACCTGGGACCAGGGAAGTGAAGTAAATTCAGGCAGTTCACAAAATTAGACAGCCACAGAGGGGTAAAAAAAAGGGGGGGGGATCTAATATTTATTGATTGCTTACCTTTTTGCACTGAGATAGGTATTAAAACCACAATTTACAGTTGAAAACCACAATTCACAGTCATTGCAGCTTTTAAGTGACCAAGCAGGTCTGTAAGTCCATGTTTGTTTAGCTGGGAAACCTGGGGTCTTTCTGTTATCCAACAAAACAGCAGCTGGGGCACCTGGGTGGCTCAGTCAGTTAACTGTAAGACTCTTGATTTTGGCTCAGGTCATGATCTCATGGTCATGAGATCAAGTCCCACATCAGGTTCTAGCCTGAGCGTGGAATATGCGTGGGATTCTCTCTCTCCCTTTGCCCCTCCCCACATCCTTCCCTCCAAAAAAACCCACCAGCAGTTACAACAACTATAGTTACAACAATTTTATGTGGCAGGTACTTTGCTATGTGACTTACATATGAGATCTAAGAGAATCCTCATGAGTTCTCTATGAAACAGGTATTATTCAATCAGACATCAATGACGAGTCAATCCTGCAGAAAGAAAGACTTTGCACACACTGAGTGCCTACTTTAGGCAGTCTCTGAGGTACCATGGGATGAAGACAGGAGGATTATGTCTCTGCCTTTAATCAACTTGAGTCTAGGGAGGAAGCAAACATTCACAGGCCATGATACAGGCACAGATCCGTGTCTTCTCAGTTTTAGGGAGAAGCTGGCTCACAAGAGAAGTAGAATGTGGAAATGTGGAATGTGGGTGGGAAAGTAAGCACTCTGAAGGCTGTGGAAACAGAGGGAAAGAAGTGACATCTGGCAGAGTGATGTAGGGCGCTGTGAAGCAGACCATGGTGGCTGAGATGTAGGTCTGGGCAGAAGGCATGGACCATGAGGGAGAAGCAGGGCCACACTAAAAGCCCTCAGATGCCAGGGCTAAGGAGCCTGTCATCCCTCTTCTTGAGGCTTTCACTGATCATCGTCATCATCAATAATTACTTAGCACTTAATATGTGGAAGGCACAGCTCTGAGCACTTTGTCACTGTAGGAACCTGCTTACTATTCACAACAACACATGAGGTAGGTACTGTCATCACTTCCATTTTACAGGTGAGGAAACTTAGGAACAAAGTAGCTTGGCAACTTGTCCAAGGTCACAAAACTAGCGAAGGTAAAGCTGGCAGTCTGACTCCAGAGCCTATACTTTTACTCACTCTCCCTTGACTGATGTCAGTGTTCCCCATTCTCTGAAGGGGTCTTCCTTTCTTTCATTCTTCCCACCCGAATCCTGAAGACCTGAATCCTGAAGCTAGCCAGACATGGTTCAGGCACTGAACTTGGGGATTGCGGACTCTGGTGGAGTCTGGGCCATGAAATCTCTTTCCCCCCATGACGGTACCTCCAGCAGTGGCTCGGTATCCATGACAGATACCGCCTGGACAACTAATGACTGGAGGTGAGCAGGGACATAGAGCATGGCCTGGTCTAGGTGACTGAGCACAAGGCAGACCACCTGAGGATGAGGTAGAAGCCCAGCCCTAGGGAATAAGGAATGCTGGTCTAGGAAAGGCAAGAGATGGATCGGGCCCTGAGAGCTACGAAAGCACTAGGGCTTCTCCTGGGACAAATGGTGACCAACTGTGTAATGCTGACCTCCAGAAAGCAGATTACAAATATGGCTGAAAATAGCCACTGGGCTGGCCCTCTCTGTGTATAGCATATAGCTACTATATAAGGATTTTATGAGTTATTACTGCTATGGATGAATAAAATTGGGGAATTCATTTTCGATTTTAACATCATCAAACAAACAGCAAAACACTTACAGACTGGCAATGCTTTCTTATAAGGTGCTGCCAAGATGAAGGAGAAAAATGTAACCTACAGTGAAACATCTTGCCTTTTAAACACCTGGCTTCCCCCTCCTTTTTTTGTGCATGATAATAACTAGTCTCATTTTCCTCTTCGTACCTCAATAACAAATAGGCTGTACTCAGTTTATTTTATACATTTTTCTTTAAAGATTTTATTTATTTGAGAGAGAGAGAGCCTGAGCAGGGAGAGAGGCAGAGGGAGAGGGGGAGAGAAAATCTTGAGCAAACTCCATGCCGGGCTTGATGTGGGGCTCAATCTCACGAACTTGAGATCCTGACCTGAGCTGAAACCAAGGGTGGGACACTTAACCAACTGAGCCACCCAGGCACCCCCTCATTTTTTTCTTTAAAGTTCTGTTGTTTATACCCACATACCAATGGACTAATAGATACAGTTACTGTTTCTTTTAAATTAGGTATCTAATATGTGTGCCAGGCATCCTTATGCATATTATGATCTTATAATAACCCTTTAAGTATTATTATCTCCATCTCCCATTCAAGGAAGCTGAGTCTCATAGAGATTAACCACCTTCCACAAGATCTTACAAGCTAATAAATGGGAGAGTCAGGCTGTGGATCCAGGACAGTCTGACGCTAAAGCCTACACTGCCTCTCAAGTGAATACCATTTATGGGTACTCCTTGCCGCCTGGACCCCAGGATCATGGCCTGAGCTGAATGCAGACGCTGAACCGACTGAGTCCCCCAGGTGCCCATGTGTCTAAGAGTGTTGTAGTGATAATTAAAGAAACTCATTGGGATTTTTAGATGAGTGGGAATGCTCTGGTGTTTCCCCACCACCATTTAAAACAATGGGAAGGGCTTCTACCTTCTGGAAATTCACTAGCCAATGTATTTCCAGGAGTGGACTAAATTCAGATAAAGAGAGATGCCTGTTCTGGCAAATGTTCTGAGTGGTTTCTGCCCAGATCCATGAGTGCTCCCAGTGACACACAGAGGCCAAGACCACCAATTTCGTTGCTGCCTAAACTGTGCTTGGCATCTTGCTCAGATGTGGACATTTGAAACATCTGACAGCTGGTGAGATAACTGATTAATTCTGAAACCTCGAGCAAGAAATGCAGTTGGACTATTTCATGTATCATGCCTTAGATGGTACTGAGTCCAAAGAGCTAAGCCTCCCTAGCTCCCAGTGCACATCTCTACATACATACCACCTACACACTTTCTCTCGTCCTTGGACTTGGCTATACCTGTTTTCAATTCCTCTGTCCCCATTCTCTTTTGGACTCATTCCAATCAGGCTTTTTGTCCCAACCTATAACCTACACGACTCCTGTTAAAGCCATCAATGACCTCCACATTGCTAAATCCAACAATCAGTTTTCACCTTATTCATGTACCAGGTTGGACACTATTATTTCATCCTCTTTGATATATTTTCTTCACTGTTTCTGGGATACCTCTCTCTTTGTTCTACTTCAGTCTTTACTGCTTTACTGGTTTCTCCTCATCTTTCTGTTAGTAAATATTGGTATGACGTTGGTTTTTAGCTACATTCACTTTCTTATCCAGACTCATGGCTTTAAATCCCATCTATCTGCCAATGACTTCTTTTTTTTTTTTTTTTTTAAAGATTTTATTTATTTATTTGACAGAGAGAAATCACAAGTAGATGGAGAGGCAGGCAGAGAGAGAGAGAGGGAAGCAGGCTCCCTGCTGAGCAGAGAGCCCAATGCGGGCCTCGATCCCAGGACCCTGAGATCATGACCTGAGCCGAAGGCAGCGGCTTAACCCACTGAGCCACCCAGGCGCCCATCTGCCAATGACTTCTAAACGTATATCTTCCCCAACTCTTATTCAGTCTCTCTACTTGGTTATCTAACAGACATCCCAGATTTAACACACTGAAATAAATAAATTTTCCCTGAGAATAGCTCCTCATATAGTCTTTCTCATTGGAGGATCTCCATCCTTGCTATTGCTTGGGTCAGAAACCTTAGAGTTATCTTTGACTGCTCTCTTTCTTTAGCATTCCATACATAGTGTGTCTGCAAATATGGCAGACCCCACTTTCATAGTATACACAGAATCTGATGACTTCCCACCACCTCCACCAACCACTCTGGTCTATGCCACCATCACTGCTCACCTAGACTACTGAAATAGCTTCTCTTTGGTTCCCTGACCCCCTCAGTTTGTCTTCTGCATGGCATCCGGCTTGGCTCCCTCAACATATCATGTCATGCAATGCCCAGTGATGGTTTTCCATCTCATCTAGAGTAAATGCCAGAGTTCTTACAATGTCCTACAAGAAGTTCCATGAGTTAGTACCACACCCCCTAACTTCACATCCTTCTCTCACTTGTTCATTCTGTTCAGCTACTTGGGCTCTCACTTCTTTAAGTCTACGGAGCAGTCGAGGATCTTCATCTGTTCTCTCTGCCTGTAACTCTTCTGCCAGGCATCAATATTGCTCCTTCCCCTCATTTTCTGCAAGTCTCTACTTGCAGAAAAGGGTCCTCAAAGTCTCTACTCAAATGTCACTTATCAGTAAAGTCTAGCCTAACCATATGGTTAAAAAGGCAAAACCTGCCCTGCTCCCCTTCCTTTCCTGGACACAACCTATACCCTCACTGTTTTATTTTTCTCCTGTCATAATAAATATGATTTTATTGCTTATTTCCCTTCTCATGTAGAATATAAGCTCCAAGAGGCCAGGGGTTTTGCCATTTTGTTCAGAGTGGACCCTGATTGCCTACAAAAGTGCCTAGCATTTACTACATGTTCAATTAATATTTTTGAATGAATGGATATGAAAGCTAGTATCTTTTTTGTATAATGTAAATGTATACAGATCCCCCCCCCCCAAAAAAAAAAAACACTTCTGTTTCTCTCAGGAGAGTTCTAGAATAATTCTGTGAGGGAGAAAGTCAAAGATGCATATTCTCAATTGATAGAAGAGAGAACTGAGAGAGCTCAGAAAACTTGCCATCCTGACTTCGTAATGCCAGTGTTCATCACTCTGGGGACATAACTGGGGGGAAATATATTTACAATTAATAAAATAAAAAGTTAGAGACTGAATGCAGTAATTTCAGCTGGCTTGTGTTGGGAGTGTATTGTACTGATTTTATTTGCTGAGGACCCTTTTCTTGGGGGACTGCCCTCGCCCACTTCATATAGTTTTGGTGTGTCTACCAGTCACAGACTCCCAGGTCTTTAGTTCCCTGGAGCCAAGCATGGGGCCCAAGGTAGGTCAGTTTGCATTTGGGCAGAGACATTGTCACTGAAAGTGACTGAGGCTGAGTTCCAGTGCCAGTGCCTCAAAGACACTATTTTCCCTATTTCCTGCCACTACCATCCCTGAAGTCCTGTCATTCCTGAGGCATCATCAGTCATTCATTCTCCTCACTTCAAAAATACTGAGCTCCCCACTCTTCTTTCAATAATCCCCCTTTTTCTTGTTTAAATTAATCTGTTGCTTGCAACCAAAGAACCTGACCTGATCGACTGCTTAAAGGACTAAGCTCCCTTAGCTCCAAGGTATAAAAAGAATCGATCTTGAGACAGACTTTATTTCTCATGCAGAACACTGAAGTGAATGTGTGAGTCTGTTCTAGGAAGATTTCTTTGACACAGTGAGCTCTGCCTTTCTTTGCATGCCTCCAAAAGCTTGGTATATAGTAGGTGCTCAATAAATGCTTATCAAAGTATACATCTGACAAGAATTTTAGTTATAATTAATCTCAAGATTTCTAGTACCTATTAAAGTAGGTTTCCCCCAGAGCAAAATAACTACAAGAACCATAGGAAATCATTTTATACTTTAGTGATCTGATGCATTAAACTTTGCATTATCTCCTGTCTGAGTCTGTAAAGCCCAATCCTGGTGTTCAAACAAATTTTCTTTTCCTTTAGTAAGAATAGGAGTAGGGGAGGAATAATAGTTTTAGCAAGAGGTAAAGAGAAGAAAGGCTATGGATCTTCTGAAATATGGATGACTCCTAGATACTTAGAAGCAGGACATGTAGGAAGCAAATGATGTTTCAAATTTAGAAGACCTGATTTATACACTTTTTTTTTTTTTTTTTTTTTTTTTTTTTTGCCACCAACTACTTTGACCAGAAGAGCAGCAGCAGCTCCACAAATCTGGCAGATTCATTGTTTCTATACACATGACCCTCTGAGGGGGACGGACAGAAGATGGAGACCTGCCTGAGGCATGGGCTGGAAGGTACCAAGGACAGCTCCTAGGTGAGACAGTCTGCCTGGCTAGGGAGTACCGTAAGGGTGAAAAGTAATCATTTGGGATTTCTAAAAAAATTAACAAAATCAAGAAAAGGGAGAAAGAAGGTGTTCACTCAGAGGATCTGGAATTTTCTCATCTATGAAGGGCAGACTGGAAGATCACAGTTAACAAAAGAAACAAAAGAGATGATTTGTAAAATCCAATAGGACAATGCATAAGCAAAGTTAACAGTGCTCACATATTTGGATGAGGAAAATAATCTAGATGGAAAGCTATCAGTGTCTGTGGGAATGTCCCACCACTTCCCAGGCCCTGGCAGCCGGGGTACACCTTTGTCTTCTTTAATCTGGAATCTGCTTAATGGCTGGCTCATCAACATTTCCTGCCTATAGTGCTGAGGAAATGCTCCCTCTCTGTTCCTTGTGTTCCACAACCCCCTGCTCCTTCTAGGCTTTGGCAACCATTGTTTAGCCGTGGACCTGGTGCTCAGTTTGCTACATTAGTTTCATTGTGTGGCCTTTTGGAAATCTTAATTATTAAGGCAGCTCAGAAAAATATTTCTAAAACTTAGAGATAATTAGCCATAATCCTTAGACTATACAAATACTTTCTTTTTAAAAACAAGTTCTATTTTTAAGTGTCAACATCCAGCAAAAACAAGTTCTATTTTTAAGTGTCTATTTGAGTTTGTGGGACTCAAACTCACAACCCTGAGATCAAGAGTCACAGGCTTTAATCAACTGAGTCAGCCAGGTGTCCCTACAAAATGCTTTCAGTTCTTCCATTTTCTCTCCTGAACTGCATATGAAACATATGCATATGTATTTTCCAGAGTTATGTAAACATACAATTATGCTTTAAAAAACCCACTATTTTCTAAAAATGTTTGCATTTACAGTCACTTCATTAATTTTAATGGCCTTATGTTGTCACCTATTATTTACCATAATTGACCTAGCTAATCTCAAACTTTCAGGTATTTAATTTTAATATTATTAATTGTATATATATGATAAATATTGCTGCAACAAAAAATCTTCTACGTATAGCATTTAAAAAATTGGCTTTGACTTCCTGAGATAAATATATGCAGTGAGTGGGATTAACAGGTCAGCTGATGTAACTGTTTTGATGCCTGGTGACATGTGAAGCAGCTCTCAGAAAATGTGAACATTGCTGCTAGTGTTGCCCCAATGCACAGCACACTCACAGCCTTGCCAAGCCTGTTTTGTACGCAATCGCTTCTTCCTGTTTTAAACACTCTGATTTGTATTTCCTTAGTGAGGCCATTTTCTGATTTTCCCATCCCCTTTTGTATGAATCATATATTTATAACCTTTGCCAATTATACATTTCAGACAGGGCCAGGCTTTTTATTTAAAAAAGCTATTAACCTCTTTCCTACATATTATTTATGTTTCTCTAACTTCAGGTTTTACCGTTAGCTTTTGTTGGATTTTATTATATGGAAGTTTGAAATTTTATATGGCTGTTACTTGTTTTGACTACTGTAAACCCATCTATTGTTTTAGCTGTTAGAAAATATCCACATTGTTGGGATAAGTGTTTTATGACCAGTTGCTTTATTTTTGAAAAAAATCAAAAGGCAAAACCTGCCCTCCTGCCCTTCCTTTCCTGGACACAGCCTATACCCTTACTCTGTTTTAATTTTTCTCCTGTCATAATAAATATGAGTTTATTGCCTATTTCCCTTCTCATGTAGAATATAAGCTCCAGGAGACCAGGGATTTTGTCATTTTGTTCTTGAGCTTTTATACTAAAGGGTGGAGCACGTTATTTTCTCTTCATTGAGACTTTCCATTTTAACCACATGCTTCAGAGATACATTAGCCAGTAAAAGGACACTCTCTTCTTAGGGTGGCATGCACTCCTTTGTGCTCATTTTAAGATCTTCAGATTTTAAAAATATTGGCAAATAAGAAAATTGTGAGGACAAACATCATGTACAACTAACAACAAAAAGTGTACTTGTGGGTCAGATTAAGCCTATGAGCTGTCAGACTATATCCTTTGATGTACACAGCTGTCTTGCTGCTAGTGTCCCTTTCAGTGTTGTGGTTTTTCATTGTGAATCAGTTAATGCCTTTAAAGCTGACACATGCTTTGCTACTTATTCACACAGTCACCAGCCTTTGAGAGAGCTATGGTAGCCAATATGAAAGGAGAGGGGTCCGGTTCTGATTCTCAGTCTAGTGGCCTATTACGGTGCAACCTTGTCTTTAAAAACATCCAAGCCTTTCCCTTTTCAAGGCAAGAAAAACAGATAAAACACAGTAGCCAGATCAATGACCTCCTCCATGCTAACAAAGAGAATCAGCAGCATAAATGCAGAACAGCTTGTAACAAAATAAAAAAGTTTCCTGAGAGGTTTTTCCCAGAGAATGTCTCTAAAGCATGATAGACCTAGAGGATAAACCAACAATGCTAAAGCCATTTTCTCCTACATTTTAAAAAAAAGTGGTTTGGGATTGCAACATACATTAGAAAGCAGACACAATCCATTAACATAGGATTCATAACAACATATTGTTACTGATCTCTATAGCTTAGACATGTATGGTTGCTATTATCAGTTTAATCTAAACAAATCACTCATTTTTCAAAATGAGACGAAGATGGAAGATGACTTATGATTGCCTTGCTTTTTTTTTTTTTTCCCAATATGTAGAACCAAAGAGGAGGCAGCTGCTTGGTCCTTTACGAGTAATTCACTCCTTTTGTGAAAACTGAGGTTTGATTTGATTATATTAATAACACTATCAGAAATATTTTGAAGCAGGTAGATATAAGAACCATAAAAGTAAGAGGTAATGCAGTGAGTTCAGCGTTTGGGATCAGAAGAAAGCCTGGTTCAGGGGTGCCTGGGTGGCTTAGCAGGTTAAGCATCTGACTCGTGGTTTTGGCTCCAGTTGTGATCACATGGGTGGTGGGAGTGAGCCCCACAGGCTCTGCACTTGATGGGTGGATCTGCTTGAAGATTCTCTCCCTCTGTCCCTCCCCACACTGGCATGCACTCTCTATCAAATGAATGAATAAATATATTTTTTTAAAGATTTTATTTATTTATTTGACAGAGAGATATCACAAGTAGGCAGTAGGCAGAGAGGCAGGCAGAGAGAGAGAGGAGGAAGCAGGCTTCCCGCTGAGCAGAGAGTCCGATGCGGGGCTCGATCCCAGGACCTGAGCCGAAGGCAGAGGCTTAACCCACTGAGCCACCCAGGCGCCCCTGAATGAATAAATCTTAAAAAAAAAAAAAAAAAAAGAGGAAGGGGAGGGGGAGGAGGAGGAGGAGGAGGAGGAGGAGCTTGATTCAAGTTCTTGCTTTGCCACTTACCAGCTGGGAGATCTCGGAGAAGATTCTGGATCTCTCTATAGCATCATGTATTAAACTGAATGATGGCACCTACTTCACAGTGTTATTATGATTAAATGATGTAACAACTTCAACAGTATCTGGAACAGTGGTTCAGTAAATGGGTATCACCCAAGGAGTTGCACAGAACTACATTTGTTGGCAACTGGCAACTAACAGAAAAATCAGAGCATTCTAACTTGGAAGTAAATGTGATGTTTCTTCCCAAATACCCATACAGTCAGATCTTTCCAGTTTCTGAAACTGGAAACAGGCTCTCAGTTCAAGGTCATTGCCATAAAACTCTGGGTAACTACATTAAGTAGACTGATCAAACAATTAGCCTGTTAATTCCAGCCATTCCAGAGGCTGAAATATTTTCCTCTTGTTAAATTAAAACATGTAATCCAACATGTTTCAAACCCTTCGTTGTAATTTTTAAATTTCCATATTTAAATTTACAAGGTACATTGCAGGGTATATAAAAAATGTCTATGAGGCCTTCTTGGCTAGTACTGCACATGCTCACTTTCCTCATGCAGTTTCCTCCACAAAGTCAAATAGGTTGGGCTAGAATCAGAGTCTTCCTTTTATTTTTTTAAAAGATTTTTTAAAGAATTTATTTGTCAGAGAGAGTGAGAGCACACACAAACAGGGAAGCAGCAGGCAGAGGGAGAAGCAAGCTCCCTGCTGAGCAAGGAGCCTGATGTGGGGCTCCATCCTAGGACCCCAGGATTCCAGGATCATGACCTGTGCTGAAGACAGATGCTTAACCCTGAGCCACCCAGGTGGCCAGAGAGTCTTTCTTTTAAACTTTCTCTAGTCAAGAAGTCCATTTTTTTCTGCAAATGAGGGGGTGGGGAAGACTATGACACTGTTTGTTTTCTGGATTAGGATTACACAAATATCCAGTTTAATTTTAGAGTGGTGTAGCTAAGTACTAAGAAAGGGTTCAAAAGGAAGAAATAAGCGTCCTGTTTCCCTTATGTATCTTGATCTAGTAGAAGTGGAGAAGGGGGTGGAAGGGAGTTAGAATGAACCCACTGTGCTCTAGGCCCTTGTCTTATTTTTTAGTAGGTTCTACACCCAACATGGGGCTCAAAGTCACAACCCAGAGATCAAGAGTTGCATGCTCTACCAAGACAGTCGGCCACCCTTACATGTTTTATATTTTTGAATCCTCAAAATAACCAATGGATCCTTGTTTTAATTAGGAGAACTGATAGTGAGAGGTTAGGAAACTTGGCTTATGCTCACACAGCTAATAAATGCCCATCGTTAAGAACCTGCTTGTAAATGACTCCAAACCCAGGTGTGCCTGATTCTTTCAACGATGTCATCCTGAGCTATGACTCAGATCACTACATGGTTGGGACCATTTATTATTAACAGATTTTTTTTTTTTTTTAGGACTGCACAGAAATGAAAGGAACAGAGATTCCTATTTTTTGTGGTTCCTAAATAATCTACTAAATTAAAAAGTATGGCAGGAGGGCTTGGTAGATGGGTGCCCTGACAGTAATGAAATTTGTGGACTTATTTTTCCTACTTCTGTTTTTTCAAGAATAGCAAGTGGCTTCTTCAAACTAGAAGGATAATTTCTTTCAAACAGATCTTCCTCATCCTGAGAAAAATCACCTGAGTTTTGTCCTGTGTAGGGAGAGTAGGTATCATTGTCCTAAGGTTTGGAGCCTTCAGCCCTTCTGTGGGGAGTGGTCCATGGTAAGCAAGAGGACTGGCATGAAGTGGCAAATGCTGGGACCAAAGACAGTTGGTTTTCTGAGAACTGATCGCAAGTGGGGCCTCGGAGAGCTGGTAATATCTGGATATAGGCAGTGGTATACTTACTGGTACACAAGTTCTCCAAACAAAACATGAAATGTTTTTGCTTCTTTCCATGATGTACTAGTTCTATCATGGCCAAATTCTCTCTCTCTCTCTTTTTTTTAAGATTTTGTCAGAGAGAGAGAGACCGCACATAAGCAGGGGGCAGCAGGCAGAAGGAGATGCAGGCTCCCTACTGAACAGGGAACCTGATGCAGGACTCAATCCCAGAACCCTGGGATTATGACCTGAGCCAAAGGCAGATGCTTAATGAACTGAGCCACGCAGGTGTCCCTCCCATGGCTAATTTCAATCTAATGACATGACATCCCTAAACACAGAGCTAGAAAGAAGGCACACACACTGCCCTTGTCCAGGATGACTAGGCTCTAATACACACCTTGGCTGCAGGTGTATTAGCCTGTTAGGAATTTTGGGCTGAATTCCATTAGAAAAAAGGCTTCCTGGGGTGAAAGAGCTCTCAGCTTCCCTGCCAGGCCTCAGGTCTGATGTTTAGAACTGAGTTTAGCTAGTATAGACAGCATTGCCGCCCTGCAGCAGAGATGTGTTTGCCCATCTCTGCATCTTTTGAATGTATCTGCCTCTGTCCTGTCAGAACAATTCTGAATCTGTTTATTTCCCTCTAACTGGGGGTGGGGTGGGGTGGGGTGGGGACAGGGGCTGAGTTTTGGAGGGAAGAGCTTTCTGGGAAGGTCCCTGCCCTATTTGGACTGGAAGAAATCTTTTTTTTTTTTTTTTTAAGATTTTATTTATTTGACAGAGATCACAAGTAGGCACAGAGGCAGGCAGAGAGAGAGAGAGAGAGAGACAGAGAGAGAAGAAAGCAGGCTCCCTTCTGAGCAGAGAGCCTGATGCGGGGCTCGATCCTAAGACCCTGAGATCATGACCTGAGTGGAAGGCAGAGGCTTTAACCCACTGAGCCACCCAGGCACCCCAACTGGAAGCAATCTTAACTGTACTTCCTACTGGGATGGCTGGCTCACCTGGAAAAACTGCCACGAAGTCTGAGAGTTGGGCTAGGCACTTAGTCCAGGCTTATTAACATTTCTTATAAGAGCCCTGAGACCAGTTCTTGGTCAGGAGCTGGAATGACGGGACAGGAGGAGGCCTCCAGATGAGCTCAGGGATATCTAGATGCAAGATGGGGAGTGGGCTACAGCCTAGGAAAGGGAAAGGTGGGCTTTCACCGCCCAGAGAGAGCTGATTAAAAGGTGCTCAGCCAAGAGAAATAGATCTGTTCCTGCTGCCACAACAGGAAGTTAGCAATCTGTCGAGAGAACCTGGACACAAGGAAATGAAAACAGTTCACCTAACACCTGATTTAAATTGTGCAATTCCCTCCCATCTATAAAACTATGAGAAGTAAAGGCAAAGATATGTATATTTTCTTATTTTGGAATTTTTAAAGTTTTTGACACTTTATAGTTTGGATCCTGAATCAAAACAAAGAAAAAGATGTTTAGAAAGACCTTTTGATTTTCTTTTCCCACCATGCTCCTTCATCTTGGTCTCCCCCAGTCTGGGTGTTCCCCTGAATCACTGAGATAAAAAGAATTCACAACACCGAGTTGGTTATGAGGTTCATGTTAGAAAATGTGGCTTCACAAAGAGAAACACTTCCAAATAAATCTGAGACCCAGCTCCTGGGCTGCCTTGAGCAGATCTTAAAAGAGACAGGGAAGTAAGAGTTGGTGGGTGGAGCTCTTAAAAGCTCACACAATCACCACCAACTTCTTGTGGACATCCAGGCCTCTAACCACAGCGCTGAACTCCTCAAAGGATATTTTCCCGTCTCCATCCCGATCCAGGACGATGATGGTTTTGTCCACTAACTGCTGTAACTGCCAGTCCTCCAGGTTGTCGCCCACCATCAGCTTCAGCACCTGGAAGAGCTCCCCGTTGGAAATGTAGCCATCTTTATCAATGTCATAGATGCTGAAGGCAAACCTCAACTTCTCCTCCTCGTCCCCCCTGACGCTGAACTGGGAGGTCCCCAGGATGAACTCCTTGAAGTTCACTTCTCCATTGCCGTCGGTGTCGAAGACGTCGATCACTCGCTGCACCAACGGGTTCTGGTGCAGCTCGGGCAGGGACACGAACTCCTCCACACTCAGAGAGCCTGAACGGTCCAAGTCCAGCTTCTTAAACCTCTTGCTCAGCCTTTTAATTTCATCGGAGCTGAAGTGGGAGCATATCTCCTCCGGGTAACTGGCTTCATTTCCCATTGTGGACGCGGACACCCCTCGCAAGGGCTGTAGGCGCGGGCGGGTCCAAGCCCAGCGGTTGCGCGGCTGCGGCGGGAGGATGGGGGTGGGGTGCGGGGCAGGCTTGGAAGGCTGGAGGACCTCTCCCCTCCCCCACCAGGCGTCAGGAAAGGAGCGGGGAGGCGGGCAGAGAAGGAAGTGGGAGAAGGTAGGAGAGTGCGGCGGGGGAGGAGCTGGGGTAACGGACGCCCAGGAGTGGATAGGCATATAGGTTGCTCCGCCCTCTTTCCTTTTCTTGCCCACTTGGCCGCTGGCGGTTTTCTTCTAGTTCTGCTGCTGGTGTTTCATCTTCTCGCTTCCTCCCTTGTCCTTAGTAAGCTCCAAAGGGGCAGTGTCCCCAGCACAGTGCCTGAAGCGCAGTATGTTTCATCAATATGCTCAGAATGACAGAGCGCACTGCAGTCCTGTGCTCTTTATGCTTATGCGGGCCTTGTGGTGGGCTAAAAGAGGTAATACATCAAAGCGCTGATCTTATACATATTTCCTAAATTCTCTGCCGCGATTGACATCCTTCAGGTGCAGTGGTCACTGACCCTTTTCAAGACCTGGGGTTCCGGGTCTTAGTATGGGACCACTCAGATGTCGCACAGAATTTCTCACATTATCACTGATAGGCGGTAACATATTCCTGAGGAATATAACAGCGCTGAATCCAGGGCATTCTTTCAAGAAGACACAGTTCCCAAGACTATGGCCTTGGTTGCCCTGTTAACTTGGCATCCATCATCTTATAGACTGGTCTTTATCTTTTTCCAACTGGAGCCTGGTGGCTGTCCTAAGGACCATGCTGGGAATGGCTGTAATGTGCCCAGAGATGCCTTTTGCATGTTTTGAGAGCGACAGTGGTCCTTCCACTGTCTCATGCTTTCCTCTTTGCTTAACCTGGATTTGTCCTTTTTGATAAACATGAATCTCTTGTGTCCGCCCCACCCCCACATCCCTTCTTCCTTTAGAAGCACATCATTTACTCCAAATGCATAAGAAATGAACTGACTCAAGGGCAATGTAGTTCACCAGGAGAACCCCAGGCCACTAAATCAAACTGAAAGGGGTGAACACTAACTTAAAAAATGCTACTACATTCTTTGTGTTTTAAGTTAAGCCAAAATAGCACTCTAAAGGCAACTACTGAAACTGCCATGACGGCTAAGGGGTACCTAACCCAAGAACCAGACAGTTTAAGGGAAAAGGGAAGTTTTGTAGGCTACAATATTTAATAACTGAATTATTATCCCAACTGATTGAATGAATTAGATCTGAAAGAAACATGACAGCGTGGAAAGATTTCAAAACAGAATAATCCAACTCTGAAGTGACCATTGAGTAAGGCCTCAACAACTTGCTTAACATCAGTTTTTCCATCTGTAAAAGGGAGCTAATAATACATTTTGTACAGCTGTGTGAGGATTAAAGCTGGTATTAGCCAATATGAGAAATCACTGTCACATCATCATTATCCTTACTATTTCCCCTGTGGGTGGAGATGAAGTCTTAAAGAATGAACAGTTGGCAGCCTGGGTCCTTACAACGCAGCTATGTCATTTACTGAGCATTCCTTGGTACCACCGACAGTGTGCCACTCACTGCTCTAAGCACTTCCTCAGCATTAGCTCTGGCTCCCCCAGCACACTCCTTGAGGACTGACCGCACTGGCCCATCAAGCATGTTTCTGGAGTCCACGCTGTCTTACCCATGATAGTTGTCATTTGGAAAGGAGATATTAGTGTGGAAACTTTCAGTAAATGTATTCTTCTGTTCCTCTATGGGTTATTTTTAGGAGGTAGTAAAGGGTAGTGGAGAGAGCAGAAGAATTCAGTAGACCAGGTTCCAATCCCTGCTCTGCCCAGATTAACAATGAGCCCTTAGAGGAGCCATTCCTGTCCCAGCCTCAGTGTACTCATCTGTAAAATGGGGATAGTAATTATAACTGCCTTCTCCACTGCATGTAGTTCTGAGAGCGAGATGCGGGAGTGCACATAGAAATGTTATGTAAGAGAAGTACTGTCACAAGAGTCAACTCACGTGGAACAGACACTATCAGGAAGATGGCACCACTTCACTAAAATAATTCAGTGTGCAACCAAGAATTGCTTTACTCCTTCCCTGCAGAGGATGCAACGTCACGCTGGATCTTAAGTTCTAGTCAATGTGAAGTTGAGTTCCCCATTGCTCCACATTTCATAAACTTTGTAGGTCAGTATTGTTATGGGGCTCAATGCCATTGTTTCAATTTTCTCTGGTTGTTATTCTTAGTTATTTTCACTGTTACTCTTTCTGGTTTTATCACTGTGGAGGGATCCGGAACTGTTACTCTTTCTGGTTTTATCACTGTGGAGGGATCCGGACCGTCAGATATTCATTGCAGTAAGTAAATGGAAAGGGTTGACTGTTCCAGAAGAAATCAGGAGCCTGATGGCACTTCCATTTCAGCAAGTTTTTAGGGAAAGAACTGTAAGATGGTCACATGCAAAAGTAACTGGCATTAGAAAATAAAGCCAAACATAAGTGATGAGTCCTGTAGTTCATGTAAGGCATCATCTTCCAAGTTAGTCAGGAATATGGGTTTCTGAGTAGTATCACACATTCTGGGAGCGACCCACGCAGTGGGTCATTGACCTTGACCTGGAAGCCCTCACGTATCTGTGATGTTGTCCATCACCATATTTAACATCAATCTGTGTTGAGGTTAGCCATCTTATAGACTGTGGAAACACATGGCCCTGAGTTTAAACCTGAGCATCAGATTTCTCACTGCAAATCAGTGTTATTTTAGGTTTAAGTGAGAGAACATCTCAAATAATCCAAAGCCATCTAAAATAGCATGTCGGTGCACAGTAGGTGCTCAATACCTTTTGTACCCTATATTCTTTCTACTCTCTTTCTTATTCCTTTGTTTTCGCTAAGGCAGATATTTGGCTTTGGCTATATGTGTCTTGTTTTTCTTGGATGTGATATACTTTATTTCAAGTTTAAATCCATTTAACAAATGGATTGTGTGCCAGGCCCTCTGCCTCCTGATGGGTCTTCTGCGGTGAACAAGACATAGTCCCCCGAGAAATATACAGTTTTGCTATTGAGAAATCTACACTCTAATAAATAGTATGGAAGGATGTAGTGCTGTTTGGTCAGTCTTTCACGTTTCTCATGTGTATTCAAAAGGATGAAGAATAATATGTTTGATTTTCTTTCGTAATTCTGGCATGGTGTTTAATATGAGCCCAGGTTTTCAATCATCATTTTGCTATTTAACAACTCTGTGATCTTGGGCAGAATTATTTATTTGAATCACTGACCATCTATAAACTGGGACAATTGCTAACTCATAGCATCCTTTTCAGGATTAAATGAGATAGTACACCTTAAAGAATTAGGCTCAATGCCTAGCCATAGGAGGTACAAAAATGATAGATATTATAATTACTGCCTACTTTAGGCTTACCTGGAAGATTTTAATAGATGATTTAGATATATGTACATGCAGATATACTCAACTATTCATTTCTTCTCTTCACAAATGTTTATTGAACATCTCCTATATGAGAGGCTTTCTGTGGTGATCTAAAGCAGGTACATTGCCAGCTGTCTATGGTTTTGCAGGGAAGATGGACATTAATCAAATTACCATGCCCAGAAATATTAAAGGGGTACCTGTGGTGAATGTTGCAGGTTAGAGGTAACACAGTAGGAATCTGTCATGCCAGGGGAGTTCACACAATGGGAATTTGATCCAGTCAGTAAGATGAACTAAACCTTAACTGGGAAAGTGATGACTGAACAGAAATATCAAGGAGATGAAGAAATTAACTGATGTTCTGGGCAGGGATGAGGGTTCCAGGAAGAAGGAACTACATGTGCAAAGGGGCTGGGGCAGGAGGAGCATATCAAGTAGGAGAACTTGAAAAAGGCTACTGTGGCCAGAACAGGGAGGTTGCAGGAGAGTGTGGTATTAGATGAAGTGAAGAAATGTCTGACCATTCCCTAGACACTGAATAAATCATTCCTTACAGGGCATCATTTATCCAATCCTGTTTCTTCAACAGGTAGAGCACTAAGGGCATTCAAGGATGGTCCCTACTCAGAAAGCTTACTGACCACTGAGTGACTTGAGGCAGTAGAAAATTGTAATTAATTATAACACAAGCTGGAAAAGGAAAGATGTCATCAAAAGTGTAAAGGTTAAGAGCTGTAAGCATTCAGAGAACTGAGAGGTGGTTGGAAAATACCTAGAATTCTTGCTGGGAACAAATGGAGGAAGACTTTTTGCAAGAAGTACAGTTTCATTCTGACAAAGACGAAGGGAACAGGTACTCTAACCACAGAAGTGGGAAAGGGAGTAGGTGGGGATGGCAGAATCTGGTGCAATGTGGCTTAAGTACTGAGTAAAATACCAAAGTGAAATGGAAGGAACCAGATCAATGGGACTTTTGAATGTTTGGCCAAGACATCTGGTTTCTATACAACAGAGAAAGAGTGACCGAATGCACACAAGAATGACTAAATCAGGATTCTATTCTAGAAAGATGACTCCGGCATTGTGAAGGGTGAATTGAACAGGGGAGAGACTGGCAGCTGGGAGAGCAGCTAGCCACCGGGGATGACCACACGTGCTTGTCTGCAGAATGAGAGCGTGCCGTATGCTGAGAGAGGCACTGGAAGTGGAAGGCCAGGTCTGCTTAGCTGTCGTAGCAAAGAACCACAAACTAGGGGCTTAAAGAGAAGTTGATTGTCTCCCAGTTCTGGAGACTAGAAGTCTGAACTCCAGATGACAGCAGGGCCATGTTCCCTTTGAAACCTTAGAGGAGTCCTTCCTCGCTTATTCTGAGCATCTGATGGTTTGCTGGCAGTCTCTGGCATCCCTTGGGTGCAGCTGCATCAATCAATCCAATCTCTGCCTCATGGTCATGGCGTTCTCCCTGTATCTGTCCTCTTACAAGGACACTGGGCATATTGGATTAGGGACCCACCCTTACACTGTGTGACCACAGCCTCAACTTAATGGATCATGTCTGCAGTGACCCTATTTCCAAAGTGGGCCTTGTTCTGAGGTACCAGGGGGTTAGTTCAGTAGAACCTCAACATGTCTTTTTGGGGGACACAATTCAACCCATTCCAACCAGGCCTGACGTCTTACTGGACAGAAGCATAGAGGGAGAGAGCAGAGATGAGGCTCCACATGGCACTGCACTAGCTTCTCTGGCTGACCAGCCCTTTGCCTGGATGTGGCAGGAGGCCACCTATAATGTGTGATGAGAGAGGCACCCTTTACAGGTCCGCGGGCTCCCCCACGATGCTGTCTTCTCATTTAACATGTCCTGAAATTCCACCAACTCCCACAGCTGCATCACAAGAAAGTGTCTTCAGAGTTACGATACAGGGAATGTGAGGGCAATTTCTCACCTTCTTAGACCGGGTTAATGATGCTTGTGAGGAGCAAAAAAGGTTTTTCTGATAGTCTGTGACACTTCACACCACAGCCACTAGATGGCAATCATCACACATTTCCAAGCCACAATCTTGAAAGCCTGGAAGCAACTACTTATTAGCACAGGAAATAATTAGGGAGAAGTCCTGTTTCCCGTGATTCCCCTATAGATTTCAGTGTATGGAAAACTCAAAAAGTGGAAAAAAGACTGTCTCTCACAATAGTCTTAATCAGTCTGAGCACTGTTCACACCTTTTAGTTGCAGAGTAAATAACTATATTCATAAATATTCATGAGTCCACTGAATGTAACCCGGATAAAAAGCAAAAACTATGAACAGTATTCGGTCTTGAGCATAATTTATGCCCAAACATCTCTGGTATATAAAGGAAGAGACCCTTACTCCATGTGCTCTGTTTACTCGGTCATTAGCAAGGGTGAAGAGGGCACGGCTGGAAAATTTCATCTTCTGTCATCCACTGTAAGCAGAGAGCAACAGAGTAACAGCCCCACCTTTGTGATGATGCCAGGAGAGAGGAAAGCAACATGGGAGAATTGTAGTGCTCCAGCCGGCCCACCCAGTAGCCTGACTTTGAAATACCACTGATTACATGTAAAGAAAATACTTTAAAAATCTGATTTAAGTGCATCCTAACGGTCTGCATAAACCATGTTTCCCCACTCAAACCTAGAAGCTGAGTTGGAAGAAAGGAATCAGATGATAATCATAATAGCTGGCTAATACAGCACTTTGCAAGGTAGAAAATTCCAGAATCAGGTATTTCTCAAGTCCTCCAGTAAAAAAGTCTCCAGTTTTATAACATATCTAAGTAACACATAAGAAAATCTTTACGCTGGAATTGTTAGATGCTTATAATTGTAAGATGCTCCTGCTTTTTTGGAGATGGGTCCAAAAGGGAGGGTGCAACAACTGTAATTTCCTACATGTGCTTCTTGTTTACCAAATATTTTTTTCTTCTGCACACATAAATCTATACTCAAAAGAGAAGAGGAAACATTTATTAAGCTAAATATTCTTTCTAAAATAGCTCATTAAATATATTTTACTACTTACAGGAAGATTCTATTATCACCCCCGGTTTGGGGGTAAGGATCTGATATTTCAGAAGTTGCATGGTTTGGGGCGCCTGGGTGGCTCAGTTGTTGGGTGTCTGCCTTCTGCTCAGGTCATGATCCCAGGGTCCTGGGATTGGGGCCCACATTGGGCTTCCTGCTTGGTGGGAAGCCTGCTTCTCCCTCTCCCACTCATCCTGCTTGTGTTCCCTCTCTCGCTGTGTCTATGTCAAATGAATAAAATCTTAAAACAAAAAAAAAAAGGTTGCATGGCTTATATAGACACACAGAATGGAGCGGGGTGTCAAACCTCAGTATATCTAATTTGGAGTTGAAATTTTTAAAATTATCTCAGACTGCCTTCCATATGAAGATTTAAAAAGATGTCCCCGCTCTTCTGACGGTCATAGGGGAACTGTAAGGCAGGACACAAGGGAAGGTGGCCAGCTCCCTAAGGAGGGGCCCACTAATGGGGCATAAAATCCTGTTCACCCAGCATCACTGGGTGCAGTGTCTCTGGAGGGTGGGGCCAAACTGCATTGCTTGTAATTCCATGCCTCAGTGTCCTGCTCATGCTCTGACTGGAGGGCTCTTCCCCCAACAGGGGACACCTCCTCTAGGAAGCCCTCTCTGACTCACTCTTGTTCTTCCATGGGTCATTCACAGGCTTGCCCCTGTCACTGCTCTACCTTGCATCTTCTGCTGCTGCCCCTGTGATGGCATGGTGTCGGGGTTTGTTCACAAGTCTGTCTCCCTGCTTGTGAGTTCTGTACTCATTTCTGCCCCTGGTGCAGGGCCAGCACCAGGCGTTCAACACATGCCTGCTGATGGGTGGACGCATGGATGGAGGAATGAATGAATTTGTTCTAGTAGCAGAACAAGAAGGTGAGGCCTTTTGGAGATTGGCCTCCCTTTCTTCACAATTCCATTCCATGTCATAAAAGGACACGTGTAAGGCTTTGTGCTTCTTCAGGTTTCCAGAAAGCACTACCTGGATAGGATCCATCTGACCTTATGCTTGGCTTAAATATTAAACTTAATTACTTAGGCTATTCCAAGGGAAGCAGTCAGCTGTCAAGGTGGCTACCGACATACGCGGGGTTTCAATTTAAAGCAATCTGTGGTCATTAACTTTCCTTGCCTCGCCATAACTTTCATCAGGGTGAATAGCGGTGACATTTTAAATTGAAAAAGGAAGGGGTAGGGATGAGAGGGGCAGGGGGGTGCTGAGATGTGACCCAGTTGTCAAGAGCAGAAAAGACTGCATTAAAACTCATCCCTCCCTCACCCCTATGCCATTCCCTTTGGGTTTTTAAAGACAAACTGGAACTAAAACTGACCAGCATAGAAGCTTCTTGATGAGACTTGTGTGATCTATTTGGCTTTCAATGTAGAGCTGACTAATGCTTTCCTCCTCTCCCCAACAAAAAAGTAATGGAGGGAAGAATGGATTTACTTCAAGAAAATTCCATTTTCTTGGTGAACAAATATTAGGAAGTTTCATATGGGATGAACATTTGGAGGTCTGGGGCACTGGTTAGAGATGGGAGAGCCAGACTGGAGGCCAGCCAGTTCACTGTCCTTCTCTGTGGCCCAGGAACTATATCATTTAGGTCAGGATCCTTCTAAACCTATCATATCAGCCTGGGAACTACAGCCTTCTCTAACCTGGCCATGCTATACAGCTCAATCTTATGGTGACGAAACAAGCTTGAAGAGAACTTTAGTGATGTGCTGAAGGTCACTCAGTTGGTTCATGGCAGAGTCAAGACAAATATGACAACTCCCATTCATTCAACACCTATGTTCGTAGATGTCAGGCACTTTTACGTTCATTACTCTGTTCCTTACACCAAGCCAGGAGCATCAAATAAATATTGTTCTCTCCATCTAGGAGAGTAAATTCAGAGAGGTTAGGTAGTTTGCATTGGTGATGTTTTGATGTTCCTTTGTGATGTAGATATTTTGAAACTGGTCATTTTTACATTTGCACCTCTACAGTGTTCTTGAAAACAAACCATTTAACTTCAGCTTTAAAAAACAAACTAATAATGGGCTCAGCAGACATCTCACTTCATCCCTGTCCAGAGGTCCCATTCCTTATTAGATGAAATTCAGGACTGGGGAGGCCACGGATGGAGTAATTTCAGGGATGGAGTGAAGGTCAAGTTGAGGATGAGCTCAGAGATGGAATGGCGCCAAGTTTCCTATTGTGCACTTTCCTTGATATTAAGAAACACCTAAAAGTACCTTGATTTACTTTTAGATTGTCCCGAAATTTACTTCTCCTTTTCCTTACATCTTGCAATCAAGGTCTCTGAATTCGAGATGGAACTCCTTCATGGCAATGTTCAACCTCCTGCTTAGTACGTATTTGTTTCCCTTGGCACTCAACAAGGAGACCCTTGGATTCAGAGGCCCCAAACCTTGTAACAATACAGCAAGATATGGATTCCAATGAAGTTGAGAGAGGTTATGTAACTTTTCCAAGGACATAAAGCTGTCTCCTCATGGTCATGGTAGAGCCAAGGCGGCCTGGGTCCCAAGACCAGCACTGTCCGAACGGTTGTATTTGTCTTCTCTTTCTGACCAAGGCAAGACATGAGCTATCTCCCTGCAGGCTGGACCTGGGTTTGGGAACAGAAACTGCACATCCTCAGATGGTCAGGCTGTGGGCACTTTCCTCTAGCGGTCCGATCCCCATCTTCATCTTCCATGAGGGCCTGTGCTGGACATTCTTTTGCCCTTCCAGACCCACTCTCCACCTTTCTCCATCCAGCTTTGTGCCCTGTGGAGGTCCTCTATGGACCACACTGACAGGCTCCCTTGACCTAAGGCCGTGGTGGGAGACGAAGAGGTTCAAGGAGCTGAGGTCAAGTATTTATTCTGGCCATCATATGGCCATCATGTGGGTTGGCTATGTTCCTCGTCAAAGGACACAGATCCCATTAGAAAGCCCTCTGCTATCCCCTCCCTCAGGTTTTAGAAATGGCTCTTTCCCTTTTTCCTCTTGAGTCTAGATGTGGTAATGCCTCCTCCACTTCACTTGCCCTGGGAGAATGTATTCTTTCTGTTGGTTTCCTTAAACCATACCTTTGCAAATGGTTTCTTGGAAATTCCCCGGACTCTCGTGTGCTATCATTCTCTGCCAAGACTATTTCTTTTTCCTTCTTTACTATTTCCAGGTGGTTAAAAGGCTCAACCAATTATTTACTTGATCCATTATTATTTAAAAGTAGCTTTCAAAAAAAGATATCACAGATCTTAACAATTTCTTAGAGAATTTTGGGAGTTTGCTAAACTGTGATCTGCCACCTTCCTTTTCCTGGTTTGAAAATAACAGATTTCACAAAACAGTGAGGCTCTAAATTCACTGGAACTCTAAATTTATTCAGTGACTTTATAAAAAAAAAAAAAAGACTTTTTTTTGCTGAGTCAGAAGACAATGGAGGAACTTCAAGTCAGCCATACGTTTTCCCCAGTAGAACTAAGTGACAATGGGTCTGCTGTGGGCACAGGCAGAGTTGTGCTAGGAGGACCCCGAAGAAATATCTAAGGTCAATTTAAAATTCCTCTCTGAGAATTGCCAGAGTCTGGTCAGCAGAACTGGACCTGCAATTTTCTAAGTGACTCTGGGGATGGGTTAAAGCCCTGGAATTCAAAACAATGAATTTACTGGGGTGCCTGGGTGGTAAATAAATAAAATCTTTAAAAAAAATGAATTTATCCTCTGGACAGCTCTGGGGTTGCCAAAGGACGGGAGGTGAAGAGATCAAGGTTTTCACGGGGGACAAAGTATTAATGCCCAATTACCAGAAATAGGAAGAAAAAGCATCTTCCATATCCTGTTACTATGTGACCAGATTACTCATGAGCCAAACCACGATATTTTTTCAGAGAGGAAGGGTGTTCAATTCCTCTGTGCAGCATATACAGACCGGACTGGACCTGGCAAGTGGGATGTTGGGTCAGAAATAAACAGAGGAATGTCTTCCTCAAGAGCCCCTGTTGGGAGAGGTGCCTTCCAGGACACACCTGCTTCTGCTGTACTGTGCCCTGCATCGCCTCCCCCTGGGCGGGTGAAGGAGGTGGGCCATGTTCATTAAACTACTATTTTATTTACTCCTCACAAGAAGCCATGGAAGAGATGAAAAAGCCGAGATTGAAGTGAGTCAGTGACGTACCCAAGGCAAGCTGATGGTGGAGGAGGCTTCCTAGGATTGCGGCTTGTCTGATTTCAGAGCCAACCCTTGCCTTCACTACTACAGCCCAGCAATGGATGGCACGTGAGGCAAAAGGGATGGCGAGCAAGGTGCTAACAAGTATACTTCTTTTTTTCTGAACTTTCCTGAGAGACGGCTTACCAAAAAAAGCAGGTGGACACTCAAAGATCGGAGCCAAGGGAAATCCAGTGGGCAGACGGCCTTCACAGAGGAGACCGAGCTCAGCCTGAAGGTTGGCTTCATTTAATCACATTCTACCTGTAGGTTTTGTGAGGGTGACACCCTGAAATTCTCTCTTTGGTTGTACGAGACAAATGTGCCAGCCGGTGCACACGGATATGCACTGCTGTGTAAATGCACACAGGTGAGTCGCATCGCAGAGCAGTTATCACTAGATCAGGAGCCGCCATGGTGTAGAGCAGCATTCCTCAGAAAGAAGAGCTCTGTGTGTGCTCAGAACATTTCCTGAGGCTGGAGGGTGGCTCTCTTACCACCACCACACACACACTCTTCTTTCATTTCAGTCTCCAAGGTTCTAATTAAGATTATGCATCTCTTCTACTCTCTCTTTTAAAGATTTTATTTATTTGGCAGACAGAGGTCACAAGTAGGCAGAGAGGCAGGCAGAGAGAGAGAGGAGGAAGCAGGCTCCCTGCTGAGCGGAGAGCCCTATGCAGGGCTTGATCCCAGGACCCTGGGATCTTGACCTGAGCCGAAGGCAGAGGCTTTAACCCACTGAGCTACCCAGGTACCCCTCTCTTCCACTCTCTTAACTCCTACCTGTCTTTCCCTTCCAAACTCAGCTGATCTGTGGGCCCCGGGCTTGTCTTAACAACCGTAACTTGATCCTGATGTCAGTCTCTTATGCAGCTGCTTTCAGCTCACTACATCCAGAATTTCCCCCAATCTCCCTCCCCTGAATTTGGCTTCTCCTGATTATTTGTTACTCAAAATTTATCTTATTTGTCCACACTTAGTTTGGTTTTGTTTGAAATTACTGATGAGTCAACAAAGTGCTGGCACATCTATGGTGAAACTTCAAAATCCTTAACAATGTAAGTGACCTTGTGCTTAGCATATTCAGGATAATAAACTCAATATTTTATAGCATTATCTGACTTAATTTTTACCCCAATCCTATGAAGTCCCCTAATTTGCTGAAGATGAGGCTCAGAATAGTCAAGTAACTTGGCCTATATCATAAGAGCTGAAAGGTTCAAATCCAGAACTGTCTCCAAAGCCCGTTTTCAACCATGATGTTATACTGTAAAGAGTATCAATATTCTTATCTCAGGATAATATAAAGGGAAACCATCTTCACTGGGTCAAAGCTGGGAGGGCTCTTGCAAATGATGAAATCCGAATACCTTATTGTATAGATGAATGGAAGTCAGTGGGATGAGAGGACGCAACTTTTTCCGAGGATAGAGTGAGTACAGAAGAGGTGGGTGACTGTTTATTCAGCACCCATTCTCCCGTCTCCTTCCTCCTAAGGGGATCCTGCTTTTGTCAGGTCTTCGCTATGTGATCATGCATTTCAAGGGAAGCTGGCCCATCTTCAGTCCAAGGGGATGAGTCATGACTGGTTTAATCCATCATGATGATCTCATTCTCCTCACACTGATTGGATCATGCAGGGCAAATGACACCCTTTTGGCCCAATGACATATGAGGAAATTCACTGCATGTCTTTGGGGAAGGTTCCCTTCCTCCTTCTTCTTCCTCTTCTTTTTTTTTTTTTTGTTGTTTCCTCACTTCTAAAAAAGAGCTGCAGGAAGACACCTGAAGATATCTATGAACCTCAGGAAATTCTCCTGATGGAGGGAGAGGAGCTATGAACACTTCCATTATTTACTACTTACTGTGTCAGTTTTCTTACTAGGTCTTTCCATAAGTGATCTCCTCTTCTCAGACAAAATAGCAAGACAAGTTTTATCATATTTATTCATGGATGAGGAAACCCAGACCTAATAACAGTTAAGTCATTCAGTGGTTAACCGGTAGCTTCAGGATACAAGTCTAGAAATGTACGGCTTCAAATTTATCATGCTTTGTAGTAGCTCTTTTCATATTGAATAAATAATTTATGTTAGTCTCAAAAAGGACATTTCCCTCTATGTGCCCAGTGGAGTTCGGTTCTGAGTCTGAAGAGCCCTGAACCCTCAGAGGCTTGTCCAGTGGAGTCGGTTGGTCCCTCCTGCTGATGGTCCTCCGAAATGGCAACAGCCTAGACAGATAAGTGTGATCAAGGAGGTGCAAATCATTCCATATAGCTGGCTTTGGGGACATGACTGGGAGGCTCCTTTTGTCTAATGTCTTGCCGTCAACTTTGAATCACTTGGAGACTTTGGCATGAGTTAACCATGGTCACAGCAAATGGCACAAGTGAAGCAACTGGTTCGTTTGCATTTTTGGCTGACTTAATTCAGCTGAACGGTATAAGACCAATTTTACTTCTTTTAGAAAAAGCCATGCAAACCTCTCCAAAGAAAGATAAAAATGCCTGCCTAATAGGGTCGTGGTATGAACCAATGAGTTAATTTCCCTAATACAGCTTTTGTCACATGGTAAGAAACAGAACAGGCTACTTTCCTAATTCCCCATTTTCCTCTTTGCTTCCTTTAAATCTTTGCTCTATGACCGTCTTCTCAATGAGATATAATATAAGGTTAAAAAGGAAGATATGATTCAGATTGGAACAGGGATTATGGGCAGGCTCTGGAGAAGTGAGATTTCAGCTGGAGTTTATAATGAGATGTATTAGCTGGTAAATGTCAGGGGTAAGAGTATTTGGGAAGATGGATGTAATAGCATGTGCCAAGATCCCAAGACAGGGAAGCCACTGGCATATCTCTATCTAAAATGACCCCTGTGGGGGTTCCTGGGTAGCTCAGATGGTTGAGCAACCCAGGAACTTTTGGTTTTGGCTCAGGTCATGATCTCAGGGTCATGAGATGGACCCCACATCAGGCTCCAGGCTCAGTGAGGAGTCTGCTTGACATTTCTTTCCCTCTGCTCTTCCCCCAACTTGTGCACACATGCTTTCTCTCTCTCTCAACTCAATCAATCAATCAATCAATCAATCTTTGAAAAAGTAAATTAAATGACCAAAGTAGTAGGGCTGTAATAAGCCAGGAAGAAAGTGGATTGAGATGAGACTGAAGATATAGGCAGGATCGAGTCCCACAGGGCTTGCTAAAATGCAAGTTTTGCATTTCAGATTGTTCCCTAATTAACCCGGCAGCCCAACGCAGACTTCTAAGCAAAACAGTGATCTGCCACATGGAAAACAAATCGGAGAAAGGCAGGCAGGAAAACAGAGAGCAGTTAGGAGACTTCTGCTGTGGTGCAGGTGAGGGATTAGGACTTGGACTAGAGTGGTGACGGTGAAGATGGCGATAAAGGGGCTTACTTGAGACATATTTTATAGAAGAAAAAAAATATGGCTTGTTGATAGAATGCTGCAGGAGGTGAGATGTGGGAGGCATGAAGGAGCCTTGGCAGTTTCTGGAATGAGTAACTGAATGGACAGAGGCGTCATTACCCGAGACGGGAAGCTCAGGAGGAAAAGCAGATTTAGGAGAGAAGATCAAAGGTTCCGTTTCTGACAAGTTAAATTGTGAGATGCCTGCAGGATATTCAAGTGGGGATGTCTAATGGGAAGGTAGATATATGGCTCTGGAGCTCAGGAGAGTCTGTGTAGAAATACAAATTTGCCAAAATACAGGCTATTTGAAGCCACTGTTATTGCTGGCTGTAGTGCTATTTTTGTTGTTGTTGTTGTTTGTTTGTTTTAAATGTCTGGCTGACTTTGTACTGGTTTATTTGGCTTCTCTTTTGAATACCTGAACCTATGGTTGTTGTTATATCTTTTAGTCTCTTATCTTAATTATCTCCTTTGATGGTTTCTTTCTAATTACATTGTAAAGGCAGAGCACTGCAACAGAAAGATGGAGATTCTGACTATTTGTGTGCCTTGGGAAAATCACTTAGGATCTCCAGGTATTAGTTTCTCATCTGTAAAAGAAAGGTATTGGTTGTTTCCAGTTTAAAAAAATCTATGATTCACTAATCTAAGAATTACCCATTAAGGTGTGTCTACTTTTTTAAGCCCATAAAGGATTCATAGTTGGACCACTGGGAAATTAGCTTAGATCAGATCTTGAAGGATATTCTGAAGTCCACATCATGTCCAGCAATTAACAGTTAAACCAAGTACTGTTAATGACAATCTCAGATATAGATACTATTGCTGTAATTTGACCAGTGTTTCTTCTGCACTTGTGGATATAGCCATACTGACTACAGAAAAGAAGTGGAAATTTAGACATTTACTCATCAAAGTACATCACGTTTGAATCCAAGACAAACCTGTCTTACTGCAAATTCCTACCAGAATGGGCACTCTTCAAGTGAACTTCTGCATATATTACAGTGAATTCTAGGAGATGTAAAAAGCCTGGATTATTGACCAAAGGACACATGTAACAGCGTTTCTTCATGTTCTTCAAGGTAAAGCTATACAAAGCATCAACACAATCAGCACTTTTCCTTACCTCCGTGACAGCAAAGCTTCTCTTTCCACAGGGAACCATCTTGTACCACTTGTCATGCAACACATCCATAAACCCATGGGACTTGTACTGACTGATGAGCTCGGATATATTGGAGGTCAGTGGAGAGTTGGGCGGGAGACCAATGCCATACCCTAGAAGAGAATACAACCTCAGGTCAGCTTTTCACCTGAGAGCATCTGAAGAGGTGCCAGCACGCTTGTGTGATATTGCCATCAGTTCTGGTACCAAGGGCAGGGTGAGCTTTTATCATCTTTCCTTCAAAGGTCACAGAGAGGTCCAAGGTATGATTATTACACATCTGCTGCCTTTCTGAGTAGAAGAGATGAATCTGGAAAGGAGAGGAATGGGCTGTGCACCGTGTTCCAGGAACACATTATATTCCAAGGCCTTCTGCTTCCCTTCAAGATAATTTTGAGAAGATACCTTTGAGGCCTTTACCAGGACTAGGATTTTCTATTCACCTCTCCTAAAGTCCCTCCTCTGAACCTTAAACACACAAAATTGGATTAATTATAATCTTGGGTTTATGACGTTCTCTCATCATTGGTCATGCAGGACCCTCTTTTACTTTTGTCAATTTTTAATAATGAGACCATGCCTCAGTATAACATGAGAATTTAAACATCCACAAAAACTTATCACCCCACCCCAAAAAAAGAGTCAGGTAAAACCAAGTGTTGGGGGGTGACTGGGTGGCTCAGTGGGTTAAGCCTCTGCCTTCGGCTCGAGTTGTGATCTCAGGGTCCTGGAATTGAGCCCCATGTCAGGCTCTCTGCTTGGTGGGGAGCCTGCTTCCCCCGCTCTCTCTGCCTGCCTCTCTGTCTGCTTGTGATCTCTCTCTGTCAAATAAATGAATAAAATCTTAAAAAAAAAAAAAAACACAAAACCCAAGTGTTGGAGAAGATGTAGGTCCATAAGATCACATATGTTGCATCTGCAAATACAAATTGATATAACCATTGTGGAAAATAGTTTGCTATTTTTTCTTAAGAATTTATTTCTTTATTTGAAAGAGAGTGAGATTAGGAGAGAGAGAGAGAGCACAAACAGGGGGAACAGCAGGTAGAAGGCAAGGGAGAAGCAGGCTCCCTGCTGAGCAAGGAGCTGGAAGTGGGCTCAATCTCAGGACCCTGGGATCATGACCTGAGCCGAAGGCAGATGCTTAACCATCTGAGCCACCCAGGTGCCCTAAAATAGTTTGCTATTATTTTGTATAGTTGAACATCTATATGCTCTAAGACCAGTAATTTTAAGTACATTTCTAAAGAGCTCCACTACAACCACACCAGGAGATATGTATCAGAATGTTCTTAGAAGCACTGTTCATAATAGTAAAAATTTGGAAACAACCCAAATGTTCTTTGACAAGAGAATGGGTAAATAAATTGTGGAATATTACATCATTGGCATATTGTATATAGTGTGAAACATATGAAGTAGAACTACATGGGATAATATGGATGACTCCAAGCCATACTGACTACAAAAGATCCACCCCAGAAGATTACAGTATGAATCTATTGCATAAATGCAAACACATTCAAAATGAAATAGTGTATTTTTAGGAATTCGTATGTATGTGGCAAAAGTACAGTTAGAAGAAAATCAAGGAACTAATAAGCCCAACATCCAGGATAGCGGTTACTTAAGGCAAGAGAGGAAAGGGAAAGGACAAAGGAGTAGCACAAAGGTGGATGCAAAGTGTTGTCAGAGTTTTTTAATAACCAGCTTGGACTGCGTATCCTTGCTCTGTATGGCTTTACTTCCTTTCCAACCTGTTAATTCACTAGTAAGCTCTCTGATGAGCCATGTGAAAGAGCTAATTAACTACACTTTGTCTTTAGCTATTGGACAGCATAGTCAAAAAAAGATATTTTGCCCTCAGGATGATTGAGGAAGATAAACTAAAAGTATAGCTCGTTCTTTTTTCACTGATAAAGACTAAAAGGCTGTCGAGAATTCAAAGATATTTCATGAAAACAAATACTTGCTATAATGATTTCTATCTTGCAATTTATTTCGGAGGACATTAGTTTTTGCTTTTGTTTTTATTGTGTATACACAAATCCTTTTTTTAAAAAAATCAGACTTGAGATGTGTTTATAAGCAACAAAAGAGAAGAAATAAATAAGGCAGAAAACGTTTTTGAGTTTTAAAGAGCTGTATGGTTTTTTCCCTGATAATTTTGTTTGTTCCCTAACAATGGCCAGTCAGGGAAGTGATGACAATGTCAAGAGCATGATTAGAATTTTCCATCCAAAGGGCTATTTTGACTGCCTACTTTGTGCCCAGTAGTTTTGGCTTGAAAAGCAAGACCGACAATGAAAGACTTTACATAGGCAGCCTGTTCTTCTGCTGATGTTATCATTAAATAACATTTTTTATAATGGGCAACTAACCATAACGAAGTAACCAGTTTTCTTTAGAAACTTTTATTATAATGAATGCTATTTACAACTCAGTTGCAAGTTCATTCTTTCAGGATTTATTTACATGTCAGGCACAACCCTAGTCATGTGTATAATAATACGCAATGACTTACTGACTCACGCATTCATTATTCACTCATTCAACAATTACTTACTGAGTGACTAGGCACTGTGTTAACTGATCAGGATTTAGTAATCAGCAAGGCAGAGGCAGTCCCTGCCATTATTATTAGTGCACCATGTAATGATTATTTCGTTACAAGTAAGATAAATGCCACGAGAGAGAACTGGGGCATATATAACACAGAGTGGGAGAACTTGGAACTGTCTGGTGGAAGTGGGTTAATTGTCAGCACAGTTATACCAGGTTTGCTGAATATTACCATATTTCTTCCCCTGGGGCAATAATTTTCAACAATTTCTGATATGTATTAAGAGATTACTATATACTATACACTATAATAAACTTTATATGTACCTTACCCCATCTTGTAGACCATGCACTAGACTAAGACTGTATTCTATACTGTGGTCTATAGTTGAGTTAAATCATGCTGGAATTTAATAACTAGAATGTACTGAGTTCTACTGTGTACCAGATAATATACCACATGGGTCTAACTGCTATAAGAACTTATGCATAATATGTAATACTTTAGGAATAAGTAAACTGCCCAAGGTTACACAGCTCGTAATTGGCAAAGCTAGCATCTGAAAGTAGCTCTGTTTGATTCTAAAGCCAATGTTCTTCCCAAGGTGTCCAGCATAACATGCGACCAAGCTAAAGGAATACTTGGCCTATCTCCTCCTCTTCAACACAAGCTCTATCACTACAATCATATTGATGTAATCTCCCCAAACCGGGCAATGCAGGAAAAAACCACAATCATCTAAACTGAAGGTTTGTTTCCAAATATTATTCATGGGCATATTTTGTTTATAAACTTTTCCTTAAGTTGTAGAAATATACTGTAAATATAGCCCTACCTGGTCCATGATTATATACAAGATGAGGATATTAACTAGCAAGGACACCCCCTGACTATATTGTTTCTTCTAAAAATCACCTCAAAGCCAACAATTCCGGTCCAGCTTAGTGTAATAATGGCAGGAATGTTTTCATCTGATATGCGCTTATTCCATACCTATTCATCTATTCATTAATTCCACAAACATGTGTTGAATGTTTATTCTGTGCCAGATACCCTGCCAAGGGCTACAGAGGTTTCCAAGTTAACTCGGACGCAGCTCTATCCTTATGAAGCTACGGGGGCATGAGGGCAATGGGCCAGACATAAATAACTACACAACATGGGAGGAAGTTACAGGACGTTTCTGGAAAACAAGATAGATGATGCATAAATTCAATAAAGGTCAAATATGAAAACTGGACACAATGAGGAGGATAGATAAAACTCTACGGATTTCACAGGAATGAGAACTTTCTACCTGATGGGAGGATGAGAAGAGGCATCGTAGACTGATTCTTGATAGTGGCATTTTGGGGTAGATGAGACAGAAATACGTGGTGTAAAGTTTAAAAAGCTGAAATTAATACTTATGATAAATCTATATATTCTAAGAATAGAATTTTGGCACTACAACAAAAGTACTAAAAATGCCTTAGGGAAAAAGCTATGTTGAAGTTACAGGGACATTTATAAAAAATTGCTACATAGGAAATAATAAATATTAAATCACTCTACTCCATCACGTCAAGGTTAATTTCCAATTGACTGCTAAAAATAGATGACTGTCCTTCTAAATTTTCTATTTTAATACATATATTATTGACATTTAGATGATTATTAGCATCAATAATAATTATGAGCTAAGTAAAACACACTAGGAATATAGAACAAGGGGAGACATTTCTCACAGGAAAAAAGTTATCTGGTGACTAGGAGAGGTATTTGTTAAAAGACATAAAAATCCATTTTATTCAGAAACCTAAAATAGTAAAACCTTGAAGGTTTCATTTCTGTCCTTCTCTTTATCAGTTGCTTTTCAAATTTGATTGTGTTCATTGGTCAAAGAATTCTTATTTTTAAATTGCTGACTCAACCTAGCAGCCTGAGTTGCTTTCATTATCATTAGAAACGTGGCTTTGCAATAAAGACGAGGTTGACTATTTTGTGGTGGATGGATGAAGCAAAATGGAATCCTTCAACCCTAAAGATGAAGGCATCAGGCACCCTGGAAATTGGATACAGCTTAATAGCCCAAGAGAACAATTTTCAGAACAGAATCCTGATCTTTTCCCCATGGATAAATCAGCTTTACTCAGCTAAGAGTGGGGGAAATATATTTTGGCTAGCAAATGTATAGTTAGAAATTCATAGACTAGAAGAATCTTCCTGAAATGTAGTTGGTAATAGATATTTTGAAAATGAGATCTTAGATAGGGTTAAAAAGGCTTCAGGAAAGAGAGATTAATTCATTTTTGCTGTCTGTCCTTGGAATACCACATTTAGCTACTCTGGGGCAATGGTTGAGAACATATTATAATAGCCCCAGCTGTAAAGTAGACTTTAAATATGAGTTTCCCTTACCCCCAGCACATGAGAGTGGAGAAAGAAGTATGTGGAAGAAGCTGAGATGTGTGAGGGTTATCTCTCCTGGGATAATTTTCTGGAGAATTACTCTCAGTCTATTAATTCAATATACTGAATAATAATAATTTGCTGGGGACTCCATGCTTGTCCATGCTTCACATGGATTATTTCACTTGACCTTCACAACTCCATGCTAGCTGTGGTATTCACAGACCCATTATGCAGATGAGGGGCCTGAACAACAAAGGAAATGACTTGCTCCGTGGGGTACAGTGAGTTAACAGCAACTCTATTCTCACCCAAGCACTCAGACTCCAGAGCCAGTGCTCCAAAACACTGTATTAAATACTTAGTGTTAAGAAAGTAAAAGAATAAACTCAAAAAACAGGCAAAGGTCTTCGGCAGAAAGGTCACAAATCATTACTGTGCAGTTCCATTACTCTTTCTTCCTACTTGACCTTTATTGTCAGCTAACTCCAATGCATAAATTTGGGACATGTATTCATTTATCTTAACACTTTCTTTTTTTTTCCAGAGCACACTATACGTCTTTGTGTCCCTGGGTGTACGGTATTTAATATGACGAATTCTAAAGAGTTTCGGTTTGCTGTGCTGAGTCCTCAGGAAAAGGTTTTAAACTCAAAGTGGAGCCACTGGCTCACACTGGCCTCACCTTTATCTTTTAAGCCTAAATAAATGCAGACTGGTGGAGTGGGGGGGAGGGCAGTTGGTACCAGGAGCTGGTGTGATATCAGTACTATATAAAGTGAATGAACATTCAACATGAAGCAGTCAATGGACCACTCTTCCCTCCTAAGTTCACAAAGCCATGTGAGCACCTGGGAAAGTATATACAGATATCAGGGTCCCTTGATGAACTGCAACAGTCGTTGAATTAGATACTTATTTCAAATTTAACCTTCTGAATTACCTAAGGTTATACATCACCTATTATATAACTGTTATGCAGCAGACACAAATACATATATAAAACATTCCTGTAAGCTAAAAGGGTAAGACTTGTTCATAAATTGCTTTCATCACATTTTTATGCCTTTAAAGTTGAATTAATTAATAAGTCTGCATTTTTGTAAGTTCAAGAAACATAAATGTTGTCAAAGCATATAATATTTTTAAAAATGTCTTCAAGAGAAATATTCCCTAAAAATTTATGAGATTAACTTTTTTTTTTTTTAAAAAAAAGTAGAGCTCAAGGGGTGCCTTGGTGGCTCAGTCATTAAGCGTCTGCTTTTGGCTCAGTTCATGACCCCAGGGTCCGGGGATCAAGCCCCACATATCCCTACATCCGGGCACCTTGCTCAGCAGGGAGTCTGCTCCTCCCTCTCCGTTGGCCCCTCCCCCGGCACATGCTCGTGCTCTCTCGCTGTCAAATAAATTTAAAAAATCCTTAAAAAAGAAAAAGAAAGCAGTATCTCTATCACATTGTAACAAATTTAAGTATCCTCCCTTTGTGTGTCACCAAGTTCTGTTTTTAGGCTGTGAACTTGGTGGCAGGGACAGTACTGAATTAAATTTTCTGATTTTTCACCTCACCCAGAATAAACCAGCAGTGTTTTTTTTTTTTTTTTTTTTTTTTTTTAAGAATAAACCAACAATGAGGGGAATGCTTTCTATTCAGATCTGTGGTTTTTCTGTTCTCTTGCAGAGAGAGCTCTTTCATGCGCCATTTTGTGCTCATCCCCTTTGAAAACAATGTGGTGTGTGGAGAAGATGGGAACTTTAAGAGCTAAGGCTCAGCAGCACAGACGGAAATGTAAACAGGGAACCAGTGGGGAGTTAATTGTGTGGCATCTGGCACTGGGGTCTAGCAGAGGCAAACAAGCCATCTCACCACTGTCTTTTGACAAGCTAGGTTTGCCCCCTGAAGACAAAGGTGGAGAATGGAGTCCCTCATTCTTATGCCCGCTGCAAATGATTCATTGTTAGTAGTTGCTAAAGGCAAGAGGGACCTCAATTACCCAGTATATCTAGGACAGAAAAGAAATGTAACATCCTTTGCATATCCCCAGATGCCACAAAAAAAAAAAAAGAAAAAAAAGGGATTTTTCCATTGTTACACCAAAATGGGGTTATATAATAAATGTTCTTTTGGTTTTTTTTGACTTTTTTCTTTTTAGACTTTTCTATCTCAAATTGTAGTTTTAATAGAAGACAACTACCATTAAATCTCTCTGTTCCTGAGTTCTATCCCTGGTTCAGGTGGAGGTCACTTTGCCTGGAGAAAAGATTGATTTCTCTTAGGAGAAGGCTCAGAGAAACAACATCAGCTCTTACACTCTCATTCATCACAAAAACAAAGACCAAAGTAGAAAATTTGGTGATATGTTTAGGAGAGACAGAGATCAACTGTGGCTGGGAAAATGGAATCAGAATAGTTTTGATACGCTAGTTAACATACAGAAAAGCAGAGTTTTCTGCAAATAGGACTTGGGTACCCTCACAGGATTGTCTGAAGTCAAAGTGTTTTTTGACAAGTAAGCATGGCTGTCTTGAGATCCAGCATGTACTGTCAGAGAAGGGAAGCTGGGAATTGGTAGATGTGAAATTTGCTGGTTCAAACGATCAGTTCCATATATCAACAGTTGTCCAGAATGAAAGGAGCAACTGACAAAGCAATCCTTCTTTGCCCCTGAAGTTTGATGGATTGGTTGATCAAGTTGGGAGCAAAAATGTGCTGCCAGTGGGGGAGAAAGGCAAACCTGAGGTCCCAAAAAAGGTTTTGTTTAGGACTCTTAAAGGTTACTTAGGTATAGAAAAAAAGTTCTTTTTCTATTGTTTTCCCACCTCTGGAAAAAAAGCAAAACAAAACATTTATTTAGGAACCATGAGATTTGGATTCTAATTCCAGTATTATCATTTAATTGTGTGATTATGAAAAACTGATGTAATGTCCCTGGGCTTTCTTGTGGACAACAGGAGTAGATTGGATTAGATCAACACTGAGGTCCTTCCAGTTGTAGAATGCGATCATTCTAGTTTTTGCATCAGATTCATTACAGGAATTAGAAAATCCAGATAAAATCAAAATTGGACTCCCCATTTGTTACACTATGCCCCCATTCTCAGATATCTGAAGCAACATCATCTGGGTAACAACAATTGTTGTTGTTGTTTGAACAATTGGATAAATTAATTTTTATGGAGTAGGTGAAAAATAAATTCCTAGCTTCAGCAACTTAAGAGCTAAGTGCTTATGAGCTGAAAATAAAAACAAGGGAAGATGAATAGCTTTTTGCCTCTGACTCTGGCATTTGTGACTTGCTAGGTTGGCAAAGTGAGCATATCCTGAGTCAGAGCGAACTGAGAGTGACTGGCTCAGACCTTCTATAGCAAATGGCTTCCCCACGGTTAGAAGTTTGCAGTCAGCATCTATTGATACTTCATAATCCAGGAGGGCCTTGTCCATGATGAAGGCGTCTAGTTTCTCTGGATCATTCCTATATTTAAGACCAAGAGAGGAAAAGAGAAAAATGATTCATTAGTAGACAGAAAGGTTGACAACTGGCTTTTGTTTAGGGGACAGAAATCTGGAAAGAAAGGGCGGCCCAAGCCAGGTAGCTGCTGACTCAGCCTAGTTGACATCTCACTGACCCGTGGAGAACAGACCCGGGGAAACAGATACTCTTCTAAGAGAGCATGACATCTTTCCAATGATTTATCTACCCGTTCCTTTTCTTACTTCTAAATTCAACAATAAAGCCAGAGTGACTGAATTGAATGGGAAGGTTCAATTCTCTTATATAAACTGAGAGACTCGTTTGTGCGAGGCACAAACTGACTGTTCTCCACACACAGGATCACTCACCATGGCTGGGGGGTCGGTGGTATTACCCCATTTTAGCAGATGAGGTAATTGAGGCTCAGAGAGTCAAAGTAACCTGATCCAGGTTACATAGCTAGACAGTGTTGTGGGTCAGGTGGTTTCATTAATCAATGTATGGAAATTTTTATTTCTTTCTGTCGTGATCACTATCATGTTCTCCAGAGATCAGGAATCAATTCATATTTAGGAATACATACTAAGGAAATACAAATCTATCTATATCTAGCAGTCCTGGGGAAAAGGGAGATAAAAGATCTCTTTAAAGTCCATGGGCCAGCATTCATTAACTGGAGGGTGAAGTGATCTATAGGTAATAGATCTTAGTGGTCTGCTTTATTAATATATCTCCAGAGATTCATGTTTCACTCCCAACCTAGGCGGCGATTCAGGCAGGAATCATTTAAGGTAGGTGTTCCTGGTTTGTATCAGAGAATCAGATGTGAACTGGGCTCAAGGTTCCAACAGGTGCCTTGTGCGTCCTTCATGTGTTCTCCCCATTTTTTAAATGTAGGCACAGGAATGGTCCAGAGGAAGGTATGTCTCAGCACTGGCTGGGTTCTCAATTACAAAGGAGGCAAGGAAGGGGGAATCTTAAAAGGAACTGTTTAGGGTGTATGCAATGATTCTTGTTTTCAGCCACCTCAAATCCTTTTTGGAAGCGGGTAGGACATACAGCCATTTAAGAAAGGCCCTCAGGGCTGTCCAAACATCTTGGCAAAGAGAAAAACTCTTCTCTATTCCATCTAGACTCAATCTTTCCCCTCTCAGAGCCAAAAATGAGTCTACTGGAATTCAATAAACTCCAAACAGAGCAAGGCTAGGGCCCATCGAAAATCTGAAAAAAAAAAAGACACCCTTAGACACCTCTAAGATTCATCAGTGGGAAGGAAGTACATATTGGCATGGATGGCTTTGTCTAGGCCATACATGGACACAGAGTAAATAGGTCAACTTCCCTTTTCTTGATGCCATTGACCATTGCTTCCTCTTTCTACTCTTCCATCCTATTGAAAATGTATTCCCTTTTCCAGGAGCATTGGATTGAAGTCATAATGAAACCTGTGTTTAACTCTAACCAAAATAAAACACATCTCCCAGTTCCACAGCTGTGGGAAGCTTCAGAAAGGGTTGGGGATGTGACCTGTCTCCTAGGAGCTGATGATGAGGAACCTTAATGGAATCTTGGCAATAAAATAAAAATCAAGCTGAAAGATGTTTCTCCAATAAAAGTTTTACTGTCACAATAACAAAATGTGCCTTGGGAGCTACATAGCAACTAGTCACCATTTACCAGTACTCTGCAAATATATGAGGTAGCAATAGTAATAGAAAAAATATTGGGGTTCAGTTTTTCTAAGCAGTAATTACTGAGGTCTGGTCTCAGTGGTATCCTTAAATAATCACTCCTGATTCTGGACTGCAAAGTGACGTTAGTTATGACAGGTCTCTACTGCACAGGAAGGCAAGAAGTAATTAGCTCACAGACTCCCCTGGGGTCCTGAGTCACTGGTGAGCAAGTGGTTGTGTGTGATCCAGGTAAAATGACTGGCTGAATCATCCTTACACTTGGCAGGGCCCCCAATTGTTTCTCCCATTACAGAATCATGCTCTGCCTTTTTGAGAATTCATTTAATTATACATATGCCACAAAATAATATATATACCACAATAACATATACTCACAGAGGACTCTGGAAGTGTGTTCTGCAGGCCAGGGCTCTGGGATGCCAGGGGGTTAGTATGAGGACTGTCGTTTCTTGGGAGTGGTGGCTAAGAGCACTGGAAGTGACTTATGTATCTGCCTATATTCCAATGTCACCTCCACCAGCAAATCACCTGGGGAACTTGTTAATATGCAGTTTCGGCAGGGTGTGGGGGTGGGGAGTGGGGGTGGGGCTGGCAGTCAGCATTTTTCACAAACTCCCAAGGCTAACAGGATCAGGGATGCTGCTGGAACATGGACTATTCTTTGAACATCAAGGACCTCTTTTCTCTTATGGTTCCTAGAGTGGGCTGCAGCAGCGATTGGATTCTAGGGACCTGGTTCTAGTCCCAACTCTGCTACTTGCTGACTAAATTACTATGGACAAGTTGCTTCTTTAAGGTCTCAGCTTCTTCACTGGTGCCTGCTTCTCTAATGATTTCATTTCTCCAAGCTAGAGTGGGGACAACTCAGGGCCTTCTCAGGTGTAGCCTCCAGAATAAATGAGTACCCTGAGTGGAACTGGGGACTGTCACAGGACTGGCACATCTCACTCTTTTCACATGGCCAGAAGAGCCCAGTTTGTCAGCGATTACTATCTAGTGGGGAGCCACTGCCATGACCCTGACATCTTCTCTCTCTTAGTCATGAATTTGCCTGCCAGGAGCAGAGAGAAGAGGAGCTGGCAAGCAAAGGAGCACTCAACTCTGTGTTAGAGAGGGAGTCGAATATTCTAATGTTCTTGCAAAACCAAAAGTGTCATTTCATAATGCAAAAGTAGCATTTCATCCTACACAACTTGGCAAATCTGAGAGCACAAGCCTTCCTCTCTAGACTCTATAGGGTCCTATCGAGCTCTTCAGAAACACATTAGCTCTTATGTCTCATGCAATTATTCGTTTGCTTTCCTTCTTCCCTAAGAGAATTTGAGGTGGCAAGTCCTCTGTCCACTGGGAAGATTACTGTGGTTGACCATAGGTAAACCTGTTTCCTGAGGCTGCATGATTTTAGGGAGTGGAGGCTTGAATGTATGTCACTGTCCTGAGACTATCAGGCACAAGGGAGAGGACTGCTCATGCTTACACCGTGGAACTTATCAGGAGCTATTCATTCCCTTCTCCCAGGCAGACCAGAGGAGCAGATCGGTAACTGCACTGCCCTCCTTTGCATTGAGCTTCGCTGAATTACAGGCTCTGATAATCTGCCATGGCGATGTGATTGCTCTTGATTGCTTCTCATAAATTCTGATGGGAAGGATGCAGGCATGGGAATCATTGCCTTTTATCTTATTTCCTTTCTACAGGAAATCTCCAAGATAAATTCCATTTTCTTGTGGCAAGAGGAGACGGTCCATGGGCTTAGAGCTTCACTGTGAAGGCAAGGGCTGCTTTGGGACACTTTATCCTCTGGCCACATTCCCTGAGGGTTTGATCATTTCAGCACTGTTGTTTTCTGAAGTGATGTCAGGCCCACATTTACTTCCCCCACCATCTGCTACACTAATGACCCCACTGGCACTTCGAGCAAAGCTACTGCCAACTAGGGATGATGCAGGTAACTGGTAATCTAGGCCACATAATTAAATGCACACTATTCCATAATGCTTTCTCCATCTCACACAGTGTGAGGTATTACTGAATACACAGTGGGTATATTTAGCTATCATTAAAAAAAAAAAAAAACCCAACAGATACTACATATATATCAGTAGCTAAGACTTCTCTTTCATTGAGAACTTTCTAGACTTGAGGTTGACACTCACTTCAGATACTCCACTCCGTCAGGGGTGGCTGGTACATTGTACCTTCTCATATACTCATGCATCTCTGGGAAGCTTTGCCTCACATAATCTTCAGCACTGCTTTCCCGGACAGTTCCAAAGCGGAAGCCTTGAGAGGGATGATGCAGCTATGAGGGAGAAAGAAATGTCTTTAATATAAATTATTCTTAGGATTGTTTTCATAAATTTCCTCTTCCATCACTCTTTGGAATTGAATAGTGATTTAGAATTTTTCAAACACACATGTCATAAACACCTACACAGAAATGTGCAGACGTGGACATGCCCTTTCATACCCCAGTTTTCACAGAAGTAATTGTTTCATCTTCAGAAGCAAATGTATGGAAACAACAAACAGAAAACATAAAACAGGTTTCTGCTTTACGCTGAGAACTTATCAGACTTCTTTAGACACTGTATAAATTGGCATGCAGAACCAGCCTCATTATCATAAATTGCATACTGGAGAAAGTATAAAGATAATAAATTAAAGGTTGTGCTTCTCCTTGGTTGGAACTACACAAAGAATAAGTTAAAACTCTGTGTCCTGAGACTGAACTATACCTTACCTAAAGTAGTGAATATATCTTTTTTTTGGGGGACTCTCCATTTTGTACTACATTTTAAATTTGTTAAATTTACTTTTGGTATAATTATGAAATGATCTCTTTTCTTTAGATAAATCTAACTGTATTTTCCAGTGCTGAGTCATGCTATACCTTTGCTCAAATGGAATGGGATGTAATAAGGCAGTTAGGAGACACAGAGGAGAAGGGTATCTGGGGTAGACCCACTACTACAGTTCTGCAGGGTGTGGGACCTTGCAGTGAGAAGTAGCACAGGAGCTCTGCAGAGGCTTTCTGTCACCAAGAACAATAAATATACAGCACATGCAAAATTACTGTTGTGAAAGCTGTACAGAAGTGTTAATGTAGCATCTAGATTTAGGATTATTTCCAATATAAGAATGAACTGGGATTGGGCCATGTTATAAAGAGAGTAGAATACCCTATAGTCGGGAGTATTTCAGAGAGGATACTCTTCCACAACTGTCACATTAGATTTCTTGCACTTTTTTGTTCTGCTTCATGTTGACATATTTGATGTCATTGCTTCTGACCTAAAGTCCTGGAACAGGAATCCATGGAGGGGCTTTGTGAAGTTTATAAAGCTCCTGAAATTGTAGGCAGCGTTTTACCTAACTATGTTTGTAATTTTCTTCTATGAGAAAAATAGTACAGTTTCATGTTTTAATAATTTTATTATTAACCCTGAAAGGTGAAGGGTTTGTTTATAACCCTGAAAGGTAAAGAACTTGCTGCATATGGCAACTTATATTTAAGATGAATTAGCTTTGTCACATGCTAAAAATATAACAATATGGTAAAAATATAACATGCTTATGCTAAAAATATAAAATAAAATTTTGTTAATAAAATTAACAATAATTAGGGGGGGTGGGGTTATGGACATTGGGGAGGGTATGTGCTTTGGTGAGTGCTGTGAAGTGTGTAAACCTGGTGATTCACAGACCTGTACCCCTGGGGATAAAAATATATGTTTATAAAAAATAAAAAATTAAAAAATAAAATAAACAATAATTAATACATTTCATGGCACAACCTTATAGAATATTATACAATGTCTAAATCGTGTTTTGAAGCATATTTAATGAAACAAGGTAAAATGCTCATATGACAAATGGGAGAAAAAGCTTTTGTATGTTATGATCAAATTAAATTATCTATATAGTTACTTTAAATGTTATGACCCCCAACACAGATATTTCTCTCTCTCTCTCTCTCACACACACACACACACACATACACACACGCCTTCGAAGAAAATGTATTGAGATATTAACAGTGATTGTCCCACTGGTGGTGAAATGACAAGTGTACTTATTTATTTACAGATTTATGGAAACATGCCTCATGTTTATAAGTAGAAAAAGTTTATTTTATGATCAGCAAAGCAAATCCCTCACTAACTTATTCAATATTTACTGAAGGCCTACTTTGCACAACTTTCAAAGTTACTGGGGCCACAAAGGCAAGTTCCTGCAATCACTGCCACGCGGGAACTCACCATCTGCTTGTTTTTTTTATCTATTTTGGAGATCCCACTGTTGAGTAGGTGATTAGGTAATACTCTTGTGTTTAATGCAATTGTGCCATACACTGAACAAATTCTAATGTTCTGTGCCAGCAAAAATGTTCTGAGGTATCAACAATAATAACAATAGCTAACATTTACCAAATCTTTATTATGTGCCAGACATGGTATTTTGTTCTTTACGTGCATTACCTTGTTTATTCCTTGTAACAACTTCATGAAGAAGGCACTGTTATTACTTCCTTTTTAAAGATTAGTGGACTGAAGCTCAGAGAGGTAAAGTAACTGGCATAAGATGACACAGAAGTAGTAGGAACTGAATTAGAACCCAGGTCTGCCTGATTATCAACCACATCAGTCTGCCTTGCAGCTGATGGCAGGAACTGGAGAGAAGATGCCTATTAGAATAAACTCACTCGTCTTTTAAAATATTCTCTTTTAGCCTTCGGCCCACTTGTATTCTCATGTTAGTGAATTGTGGCTTAAGTGTGGCTTAAGTAAGGCAAATCTAACAGCATTCTGTCTGCCCATCACCTACTCATTTTTAAGGCCAATATCAAGACATGGTCTTATTTCACTTCACCCTCCTATCTAGAACAAAAACCGAAACAACTTACTTTCTATCTATCTGTGCTGGTACAGCACCTTGCATGAACCTAATACATAGTCTAGCTACTTATTTAACCATATTTCACACTTAAGCATTACTTCCTTTGATCCTCCCAAGAAACTTAGGAGGTATTTCTATTATATTCCCTTTATAGATGAAGAAAACTGGAGATCAGAAAGTTTGTCATTTGCCCCAAAATCAGAGAGCTAGTAAATGGTGGACCTGGGATTTGAACCCACGCAGTCTGATGGAAAAGAGTGTTTTCCAACACTGTGAACATTGCTTCTGATACTATGTCATACTCACTCTCGGTGTGACCATTACAAAACTTGCTACTTTTGTGTCTGGCAGTGAGCTAAGGGCCTTAAATATTTTTAATTCTTACAGTAATCCTGCAAGGTAGACATTTTTGTGTTCTACAGATTAAGATGCTGAGGTTTGGATAGTTAAAGTGACAATCAAATTCTCACAATCAGCAATTAGCAAGACTCAGTCCATGTTCTTTTCCACAGCAAGGAGACTGAGTTTTATTTATTTGAGTATCACAGAGACCTATAGGACACTTGGCACCTGACAGGTGTGCTATAAGTGTTTGCCAAATTAACTCACTTTACCACTTGTCTTACTGTCTCTCCTCCCCATCTGCCTTCTCTCAGTTCATTCAGCCCTTCCCTAACTTGCTGTCTGTGTGGCACCCTCCTTCCATGAGCCCTCCCAGTACACACATTTTCTTTGCCAGAACCTATCACAGCTGCATTTTTCTAAGAGAGAGAGGGAGAGCACCTGCATGATTTGGGTGGGAGGGTCAGATGGACAGGGGGAGAAAGAGAATCTCAAGCAGGTTCTACGTCTAGCATGGAGCCCAATGCAGGGCTCGGTCTCATGACCCTGGATCATGACGTGAGCCGAAATCAAGAGTCAGATGCACTTAACTGACTGAGCCACCCAGATACCCCTGCACTTCTTAAATTTAATTGTGTAATAGCTTAGTGTCTAGACTTTCAGCTTTTTCACTGGACTGGAAGCAGTGTGTGATGAGCCACTGTAGTCCAATGCCTTTTATCATGTAGTTGTTCAATTAAAATGCTTGACAATAACCACTCTTTGAACCCAGAGGGAAGTGAGAACTTTGTCATCCCACTTAGTACAAAAGGGGCTAACAATTAGAGCTCCAGCTTTCTAAATGAGCCCTCCTTTTAGGGTAAAGGGATCTTAGGCCAGTAATTAAAAGACTTTTGTCTTATGTATGAAAAGAATGCCCTTTAGAAGTCCATTTTCTTAGGGCACCTGGCTGGCTCAGTTGGTTGAGTGGCTGGCTTTTGATTTCAGCTCAGGTTATGATCTCAGGGTCCTGGGATTGAGCCTCTCATCAGGCTCATCAGGGAGCTTGCTTGAGGATCCTCTCTGCCTCTCCCTCCCCCTGTCCGTGTTCTCTCTCTCTCTCAAATAAATAAATCTTGGGGAAAAAAAGTCCATTTTCTCACATTATTCTGTACAATACTTTTACAAGCTACAAACTATGTCTAGGCAAACCCTGACCCTCTTTTCTCTGCTGAGTCCATTAGTACTTCATTTCTTCCTATGTCGCAGGATCAGTGAACCAGCAGATTCAGGCTCACATTCCAGTGGAGTACTAGCCCTTTTTCTTCTTTTCCATGCCTTTCAGTTGCCTTTTGCTTATGGGCTCCCATATAAAGGAAGAGTTTTGAGGTTCTGAAAAGGGAAAGTTTCTTCAAAACTAACACAAATATGGGCACCTGGGTGGCTCACTTGGTTAAGTAACTGCCTTAGGCTCAGATCATGATCCTGGAGTTCTGGCATCGAGTTCCACATCAGGCTCCCTGCTTGACACAGAGTCTGCTTCTCCTGATGGCCCTTCTCCTCTCATGCACTCTCTCTCTCAAATAATAGATAAATAAAATCTTAAAAACAACAACAACAACAACAAACAACTAACACAAATAACCAGGCTCCAATGGGAGTAGTATTTTATTAGCCTGACAGGGACCCCACTCTACCTTGAAGATGTTTTACAAACACTGCCAACCTCTTTGGTCCAAGCCACCACCATTTCTGCCCTCTGCATACTACCTCTCTTCCCCTCCAGTCCAGTCAGAGTTATCTTCTTGGAGCCCAAAGCTGATCACCTGTCAGTTGCTTAACACCTGTCAGTGGCTCCCCCACTGGCCTTGGAATAAACGTGGTCTTCTCATGGGAACTCCAAGATTCAGCATGACCTTGCTCTGCTTTTTCCTCTCCAGCCTCATCTCCCCATTCTCCTCCTGGTCCTTTAGCCGTTCTCTCTGTTCTTCCAGCATAAACTTTTTGCTTGATCAGAGCTCTTGCCCACAGTCTTCACTCTGCCTAGAATGCTCTTTTTCCTCAACCATACCTTTCCTTTGTATATTGCTTCCCCAGAGAAGCCTTCACTGCCCCTTAGACTAGATTAGTCCACCTGACACACTCTTCCATTATACTCTGCCATAGTACTGACAAAACTTGGAATTATTGGTGCAATGTCTGCTTTTGCTGTTAGCTTCTAAGTTCCATGATGGCAGGACACATGCCTACCTCATTTGAGTGCTCATAAGTCATCAGCAAATGTCAGCTACTATTACTATCATCATCATCATGGAACAAATACAGTGCTTGGCATACAGCTGATGCCCAATAGACATTGGCATAGTAAGTCATCACTATTAACATAAAATTCTCTTAGGTTAGACACGTTACAAACTTGATACTTTTGTCACATTTCCTGTTGTCTTTCTTTCCCTTTAAAAATTAGTTTTTTCCCTTTATCTTAATTCTTTTAAAGCAATATATTCCTTTTTATTTCTGCGTCTGAGATTCTAATGGAAAAAAATAATGGGCTACTCAGGTAGTCACTGAATAATGGAAATAGAAAAGGGATCTACGAAGCAACTGACATGACCCAATGGACCAGCAAAGTCCATCCTGTGTGTCCACGTGGTGTGTAACTCAAACAGCCAGGGATGTCAGAAAGCTTGCATCAAGGAGGGTGGATAAAAGTTTACAAGGGACTAAAGCAGTTGCGCTGCTTTTACAACCATCACCAGGAAGTCCCAGGGAGAGAAAAATTCCTTTAAAGTTTCAGCTAAGTGTTTCTCCAGCTTTTCTAGTTCTGTTTACATTTGTTTCAACCTCTTTAGGCCTTGGGGAGATAGCTAAGGTTGAACTATATATTTGTATGTGAGCTGTTCAGTATTAATGGAATACTCTACCTAGAGCACCTGCATGGAGAATAATCAGACATGCATTCCGCAGAAAGCAGAGAAGTGGCTCAAAACAAAACGGACCCAAGGAATGATCAAGGGGCTATGTTCAAGGAGATATAATGCTTTAGGAGATATAACGCTTTAGATTAAAAAACAGTCAATGTTGGGTATTTTCTTTTCTTTTCTTCTTCTTTTTTTTTTTTTTTTAAAGATTTTATTTGTTTATTTGACAGAGATCACAAGTAGACAGAGAGGCAGGCAGAGAGAGAGAGAGGGAAGCAGGCACCCTGTTGAGCAGAAAACCCGATGCGGGACTCGATCCCAGGACCCTGAGATCATGACCTGAGCCGAAGGCAGCGGCTTAACCCACTGAGCCACCCAGGTGCCCAATGTTGGTCCACATTTGTATTTATCTGAGATTGTACTTTAATAAATGGAATGGAATGTTTAATGTTCTTTGGAATTCGGTGGACATGGCCATTCTTAACCTGCTCTGGAATGGGATATACTAGTTATTGAGACCACAGATCTCCCCATGCCATTATTTTATCCACTTAAAACATCTGTATTTGATAATATGGAGTGGTCTCGGAGTTCAGAAGGGCTTCAAAAATCATCTACTATAATCATCCACTGATTTCTGAATCCTTTATGGCAAAGCTAAACATACCACCTGGCGTTTAAAATGTAGATTCTGATTCATTAGGTCTAGGTTGGAGCCTGAGAGTGTGCATTTCTGACAAGCTGCCAGGTGATCCTGACACTCGGTTCGTGGACCAGACTTTGAGTAGCAAGGCTTATTTATAACATCAGTATTAAGTGCCTGTTAAATCTTTGATTGAATGTCTTCAGAGAAAAGGAAGTCACTATTCTTAAAGCCTATCTTCTGTAAAGGAAAGATGACTCTATGTCCTACCTAATCAATCCATCCATTTAAATATATAATAAGAATGAAATAACTGAATATTTTTGTATATTTACTACATGTTATACATTGAGTGGGATTACAACTCTTATTATGATTATATATGAAGGGTTAAGATTCAGGGAGCTTCAGCACATTCTGTAAGATCAGCAGAAAGTGCTAAATGAGGCTTTGACTCTGACTCTGTAAGACTTGAAGCCCTCACCCTATCCAGCACTACATTCTGCCTTTACAGACGTGTTATTGTCCAAGTTTTAACTTTAAATAAGCACACCTGTCTGTGCTTGGTTCTTAGAGTTGCGGTCATATAATTTATATTGCAAATGAGGACACTTCTCCAAAAGGGGTCACTACTGATTATTACAGAGGCAACAGGCACACTAAGATGCTCCCAGCAAACAGGGATGTGCGTTCACTGAGTAAGTACTCACACCCTGAAGACTGGAATAGAGAAAAACGAGACTGGAAACAATGTTCCTGAGCCCTGCTCAGTCTTTCTCTAATGTGAATTACTGAGTACATTTTATGTTGTAATTCTTCTCTCTGTGTGTGTGCGTTACTTCTATTTTCTTCTACAAAAGCTAGGCTCTCCATTTATAGTCAAGCATTTTACTTCCTCTTTTCATTTTTATTCTGAAGACCTCTATGTTAGGTCAGCTAATCTCTATCAACAACATTCTCTGACATCATGTTTAATTTATATGACCTTTAGCCCGGGTGCTTCTGACAACTTGAGTCATTACCTCAAAACCCTTGTATAGACTAGAGGTTATTAGCAAACTAGGTCACATGGGCCAATTCCGGCTGGTCACTTGCTTTTGTAAATCAAGGTTTATTGGAACACAGCCATGGCCATTGATTTACCTCTCGTCCATGGCGTGGCCGCTCTTGTCCTATAACAGTAGAGCTGAGTAGGTGTGAAAGAAACTATATGGTTTCACAAAGCCTAAAATATTTCTATCTGGCCCACAGAGAAAACGTCTGCCTGCCCATGGTATAGACAATCTTGACCTTAACAATTTCATTGATTCCCATATTTGAAATTTGACTATTTCAAAAGCCCATCCACCACTTATGGGATGCCACCTCTGCAGGTGAATGGACAGAAGTAGGTCTGATAAATCCCAGCAGGCTTCATGGCACTGCACAGATTTCAGCTCTAGAATGACGGCCTAACTCACATCTACTGCATGGAGTATCCATATTCCAAAAGAGGGTCCCGACTACTACAGTCCTTTGTTTCTAGATCAGTAATGGAAAAACCCTGGTCACAAAATTTCAAATTGAAGCATTAGTATGATGCTTGGACTAATTTGGAATTAAATTTTAAATCCAAGGGCAGGTGCTACCAGAGTAGTGTCCACAGACCTGAAGTTACGAGAACTGGCCAGGGACACATCCACTCATTCTAGCTGTTTTCCCCTTTGTTTTGTTCTCTTCTTTGTCACTTTCCCCCATTCCTCATCCTTCAGATGCAGCCTTTGTGTATCTGTCATCTCATCAAAGCTGGAGTTATTTATGATTCCTATGGAATTTCTCTCATTATCTTAATAATGATAATAGCTAACCCTTATGGGATGTTTCCTTCATTCCAGGCACCATGCCAAGGTCTTACATTCATCACTTCATTTACTCCTTACAGCATCCTTTTTGGGTACATTTTAAAGCCGGGGGAACTGAAGCTTAGAGCGGTTTAGCAACTTGCCCAAGGCCATACAACCGGAAAATGGCAGACCCAGGAACTGAATCCGGAGAACTTGTACCATTAATCTCTAGTTTATACTGCCTTCAGGAAAAGATTCCTCTTTCTCTCAAAAAACCATAGATATGATAGGCATTCCTCAAGACTAATGGTCAATTTAAGGCAAACAAGTGCCAGCCTAAAGAAATAAGACAGAGTGCTTATACCTGTCGGGGTTTTGAACAAGGTATTTATCACAGTTACAGCAAGAGCAGCAAAAACAGCAACACTTGAACTGTGCTGTTTACAAAACTCATTCATGCATATTATTCCATTCACAAGGCACAAGCAGTCTGATGTTTCTGTGTTCTATTCATAAAAGGTAAAAAAACAAGCTAGATGGATTGGCTAAGCTCCCGAGAAAACAAGCACATTCATCCTGTATCCCTTGGGGGGCAAATGTTTGTGCTCAGTATCTCGCAGTCTTGGGGTGTCTGTGGGAGGACTGAACCCTGCTCCTTCCCCTCTTACCAGTATTCCCACATCTTCAAGGCTGTACTGCCACACTGGCCATCTTAATGCTCTCCTCTCCCCACTCCACGGAAGCTACTGGTGGGGCCTAGTGAACTTGAAAAGAGATGCCAAAGTCGGGGAGGCTATAAAAATATAGAGTCTAGGCTGGAGGACATGCTACAGATCATTTAGTCCATTTATTTATTTTTATCGCTAATAGTACAGGTAGCTTCCATTTATTAAAGCACTCTTTGCATGTCAGGCATTGTGCTAAAACCTTAACTCAGATTATATATTTAAAGCCTCAAAACAACCTTATGAGGGATTTGCCATCCTCTCCAACTTTTACACAAGAAACTAAGACTTGCGTTGAAATAAACTGTCCAAGATCATTCAGCCAATAAGCACAGAAGAGGGTTCTGAACTTAGTCGGACTCCAGAGTCTTTACATCTAAACATTCCCCTGCAGTACTTCCTGTTTGATACTGTATAGAGATTTAGATCTATAATGAGAAGAGTGAAGAAGGGCCTTGGTCCAGGTCCCACAAATAAGGCAAAGGTGAGCTTAAAAAGTCCTAACATCAGGCTCAAATATAATCCTGTTGAATGAATAATCCCCTCCTCAAATGAGTATGGCTTATAAAAATAATTATTTCTTCTTTTTAGTATGCTATGTTCAACAACATTTGCCCATTTGTTTATAAAACTGTAAGATCATAAATTCCAGTTTTGTTTTTTTTTTTTTAAGATTTTATTTTTAAGCAATCTCTGCACCTAACACGGGGGCTCGAACTCACAACCCTGAGATCAAGACACATCCTCCACCAACTGAGCCAGCCAGGTGCCCCAGGCAGTTTCTGGTCTTTATTTCCTTCTTTAAACAATTAAATTTGTTCAGCAACATGCATGGAATGGCACTGCATAGTACTCTTTACTAGGCTTCTGCAAGTCCACGGTGTATTTCTGTGTCATGTATACATACAAGGGGAAAGCCTATTAGGGGTTTTTGTGGTTGTTATTTTGTTTTTCCCTATTATCATGGTTTTTATAGTATCTAGCCTTTAGAATTACAGGATTTCTACAGGGGAATTTGTAGCTCTTCTACTACAAATGCTCTACCTATATCTTTATTTCCTATTTCCTTTCTCTCATGGAAGTCTCTTTGGCTTCTGCTCTGGCCCTGGTCTCAATGTCTTATTCTAGTCATCTGGAACCGCCTCTCCTACTCAGTTCACTGAGACCCTTCCAACTGTCTTATTCAAAATCCACTCTGCCCACCCGCCCCCCCCCCTTTTTTTTAAAGATTTTATTTATTTGTTTGAGAGAGAGAGGGAGAAGCAGACTCTCTGCTGAGCAGAGGGGCTTGATCCCAGGACCCTGAGATCATGACCTGGGCTGAAGGGTTAGGCTTAACTGACTGAGCTACCCAGACACCCCTTCAAAATCCCCTTTTAATCCCATTTTCTGTTCAGTGATCTTATGGAGCAAAATCGACTTCTCCCTTCTGGGTCAGACGAATTATTTCACTAGGAATGCTACCCACATTACAGGTCTTTCCAAATGAAGCAGCACAGAATAATCATAATCACAACGGTGCTGGCGGTGATGACGATGATGGAGCTCACCACCTGCCATGCACTGTTTAAATGCTTTAGACATATCAACTTTCCAAATCCTTACAACAGTCCTACGAGACTGATTCTCTCATTTTATCCATTTTATAGATGAGAATCCTGATGCACAGAGCAGCTAACTTGTCTAAGGGGGAGCCCATAAATGACAGAACTGGGAAGTCTGTGTAGCTCTACTGGTTTTGCTCTCAACCACTATGGTTTTACCGTCTATCCCCTTAACTGCTATGACCCATTATCTGCAAAATGGTTAACTGAAAGAGTTCAGCCATTGTACATGAACCCAAGAGCTGATTACAGAAGCTTAATTAGCTTTTAACAATCTCTTAATACCCACAGTTGTCATTTATTGTGCTGATTATATATATGGGCCCCCCACATTCATCATCTCATTCCAGCCCTCCTATACCCCTATGAGGTAGGTTCTGTTAATAACCCCAGTCATTGGTGAAAAATGAAGTTCAGTGACGTGAAATAACTTTCCCCGGGCTCTTCAACCCATGGTTTTGGAGTCCATTGTTATACATACTTATCAGCTGACTCTAGAACCAAACTACATGTAAGATACTATCTAACTGGGAATTTCAAAGGTAATTATGATCATAATGCAATTGTTTAGAACCATAATTCCTCCAAAGATGTGATTCCACTGTAAGTGGCAGAACTGGGGGCGAACCAGGTCAGCTGAGGTCAGAACCAACACCTTTTACGGAAAAGGGGAGGATTGCTTTAAGCCCACGGCATCAGAATAACCCTGGCTTTTTGTTTCTATAATTGACCAGCTATCCAGCCAAACTTCAAGGTGAAAAATGACCTGTGGACTGTGGAACTCAAACCTCTCACTTGAGTCATTGCCCATCACCAGCAGTACTGTACCCTGCAGACTGAACGGGCAGTGAGGTCCTTGCTAAACCTAGAGTCAGCAATTCGGGGCTGATTAAATGCAAATGAACGAAAACAGCTATAAATTTATCTCCAGTCTAGTGATGTAAGCTTTTTGGCACAACTCTACCCAAACCCTTGTGGCACAGGAGCTTGTTTTAATGTCAGCTTTTATTTAATTTTATAACTCAGAAGAATTAACTATTAGAGCACGTCCAATTTGGTCTTCATTCAGGGTGGGGATTGGGTGCAGAAGTACCATAGGAGGTTTAGCCCAAAGGTCAGTAATTCCACAGCAAAGGTCCCTGGAAACTGGCTTCTTGGAGGTGATGCTAAAGCAAAACATCAAACAGAAAGACAAGCTACTGAATAACAGTAAGAAGAGAAATCTTTTCCTTCTGTTTTATTTTTCTCTCAGGCTAGCCCTTTGAGGGTGACTTGGGCTGTATCCAATAATTTTATTTGCCATGGCCGAATAGGCAGTCTGTCTTTGCTCTGGAGCTCAGGGAAATCAGTGACTGAGCCCTGATGGTGGCAGGGTTCTCAAAGATTCAAGCATATATTCTGCATCCATGTACCCAAGAGAAGATGCCTCTCCTCCTACCAGGGCATCCTGCCTGTACCATCGCTCCCAGTTTTTCCACTTGAGACCATCTCCCAGTTTATGACTGAGCTGGTGTTTGCTTATCTTTCTTTTCTGTTCAGCACATTTGCTCCCGTTAAATGAATTCCAAGAGCAGCACAACCAGAGTAGCATTTTGCTTTGTGAGCTAAGCATCAGAGGGCAGCAGTCAGCGGAGTTAAAAACGCATTTTTGTTCTCCTTCTTTTGCAAATTTGAGAAAATTTTCATGTAGCAGTTAAAAAAAAAAAGCATGCAATGATTCATAAAGTTTGCAGTTGAGAAAAATGAGAATCAGCAAGATTAAGCAATTTAGCCACAATTATAAACCACTAAGTGGAGCTATGTCATACCCACATTGAACATACGGAACGTGTCGGCTGCCCCTGGCACTTAACTTGAATGTGAGTTCTCACCCCAGTCTCGAGTCATCCTCACAACAAACGAATTAGGAGAATGAAATGAATTAATAGCTCATATGCAGAAACTGACTTGGTGCAAACTAGAATAGATCCATGACCTGTCTCTAGTGATTCGATGGTAGAAGTAAACGCTTAGTGTTTGATGAATGAATATGCCCCTAGTGTAGAGAAGAAAAAAACATTCATGATGTTCATCTCTATCGAATTTAAAAAGCATATGTTCTAAAACAGGTTAAATGTACTTCATCAGTTTAAAAAAGTAATTATAAGTGGAAGCTATTTGTTTTAAAATCATCATCAGTTATATCAATATATATAAAAAATAATGAACTATTTTTAACTAAAAATATTGATTTAAAAAATCTTGTTTACTTACTAAACCCTGAATTAATACTTCCTTCCTCTTTTTAAAACTTTTTTGGGTTCATATTCTGACTGGTAATAGTCAGACAGGCAGGTACATTTGCAAATGAACCATTTCTTGCCAGAATTATAGCATGTTAGACCTTAAGGTGATGTTAGAACCATTTAATTAATAACCCTTAATTTGCAGATGAAGAAACTAGAGTTGACCAAGGTTAAATGAATAACCCGAGACCAAAGACTTGACTATGGCAAAGTTGAGAGAAGAACCTAGTTTCCTGGACTCTTGAGAATATATAAATCATGCAAATTAAAATAATGTTCAGTGAATACACAGATACTTAAGAATGAAAAGTGAACAGAAACAACCCTGAATATCTGGATTAATGTTTAAACTACTGAAATCGTAATTATGGAAAAACTTAACCAGTGTTACTTTATAAAAAAATTTCCAAAACATACTCATTTATTTAATGTTATAATTAACACATGAATCTATTCTCACCGTAAGATGCAAACAGAAGTTTCATGGCATAAACCATTATAGTATCTCTTTTTCCTCCCTGATTCTATTGCCTCCTCTAGAAGTAGCCGTTGCTACTTCTAGTTGTTATCATGAATATTCTTGCGTTTACCTTGAGCTCGAAGGGGCTGACTTTGATATTCTGAAGTCCTTTTTTGATTACAGCCTAGAAAATGCACTAGCCTTGTTTGAGATGATTGTTTTGTTTAAGGAACATGAAATAAAAGTTAAGTTTAAATATGTAGTTAGCTGGTGTGTAAACCATAGAGAGACACCAATCTCTTTCATTTCCATAGTAACTTTCTTTGTTATTTCTCTATTTATTCTCAGCTAAAGAACTTCAATGACACCTTCTATATATATCCTCTCCCAAACCTTGGGATGTCAAGAGGGAGGAACTGTTGTGTTCTCCATTTATTGAATAGAAAACCAAACTCCAGAGACATTAAGTGTGTACAGTCTATTAATTGCATTCATGGCTCCAATTCTTCCCTTTGCCATATCACTCTGAGTACCCTCCCTCTTTGACTCTAATTCTGGCCAGATGATTGACTTTAGTCACTGGAATGTAAGCAAAAATGACCTAAGCACAGTCTTGGGGGAAATGTTGGTACCTCTCTGTTATCACTTTGAGAAGGAAATACCTGGATTAACCTGCTGGAGGAGGAGATAGGCTGAAGAGAGCCAAGTAACCTCACCAAGTATTGAAGCAACCCCAGATCAGACAACAGAAAGCTGGCCCCTGAATATATAAGTGAACCTAGACCCAGTCTGCTGGACCTCGTAAATTTGAGAGCCATATAAATGTTTTCTGTTGTATGCCACTGATGTTGTGTGGTTTGTTCAATGGTATTATTGTAGTAAGAGGTAACTGACAGAGTGGAAACAATTATAAATGAGGATCCAGAAATTTAACTGAGATCTTCTGTCTCTGAGCCTAGTGTTCATGTCATCTGGCCCAATTTTGCCTTTTTTGCCTTTGCACACATTACCTCTGTCTGGAGTTTCCATCTCCCCTCCTCCCAGTCTGCCTAGAAAATCCAGGTTAGATACACAGATCCTTTTAGAAGGCTCTCTGGTCTTCCAAGAAAGACTTAACTATTCTCATGAGGGCTACTTCTCCCTTTTACATATTTTTATTATTTCACTAATCACTGTGTGGCACGGTTAGTTTTTTACTTGAATGCATTTCTTAAGGGAATATGAGTTTCCTTTAACTGTTTTAGAACCTACCACAATGCCTCATCATCAGTTTTAGAATCATAGGAGTTGGTGGAAAGAACACAGAAGAATAAATGAATGATTTCTTGTTAAAAGTTTTCAAGCTTATTTCTGATTTAGTCTTGCCTGCCATCTCAGTTAGGGTCTCTGGGTCAGATGATAGGAATAACAAAGAATTCACTGATTGAGCGCATATACACTGTGTCTTCGTTGATGGTCACTAGGACTAATATAGGTCTCTATTCCTATAGAGAAAAATAATTAACAAAAAGCAAACCAGAGGGGTTGCCTGGGTGGCTCAGTCCACTCAGTGTCTGCCTTTGGCTCAGGTCATGGTCTTAGGGTCTTGTGATCGAACCCTGCATCATGATGTCTTCCTGCTCAGCAAGAAGCCTGCTTCTCCTGCTTCTGCCCCTCCCTGGCTTGTGCTCGCAATCTCTCTCAAACAAATAAATAAAATCTTTAAAAAAAAAAAAAAACAAAAACCAGATAATTACAGATTAGTGACAAAAGGAAGAAAAGAGAGAAGATGGTATGATGAGACAGAAAGTCAGGTAGGGAGGCCACTTCTTTAATTTTTTTTTTTTTTAAGATTTTATTTATTTGACAGACAGAGATTACAAGTAGGCAGAGAGGCAGGCGGGGAGTGGGGAGTGGGGGAGGGGGAGAAACAGGCTCCCTGTGATCATGACCCGAGCCAGGCAGAGGCTTTAACCCACTGAGCCACCCAGGCGCCCCGGGGAGGCCACTTCTGATAGGGTGGTCAGGGATACTAATATTCTCACTGGATACTTATTGGTGAACATATCTCCTTTCCTATGTTACTGTGGTCTTTTAATCCCAACTTGATTACACATTTTCTAAGGACAAAAAATATGTGCATTCTTCTCTATATCTTCCACAGACTCTAAGCATGGAGAATAACTTGCTGGCTGATTTATTAATCTGATAATGAGGGGGCACAATATATTCATTGTGTGTGTGTGTGTGTGTGTGTTCCTTTCAGATTTTAAAATTTATGCGACTTGTTTGGAGGGTTATCATGTCTGTAAATCCTACAAATAAATTTCATATTCCTTGGTAATACTTCTGGGCTTCTTCTGAGATTTCCCATTTAAAAATGGTCACAGGCTTTATTTTAAAGATGTATGTCAAAGCATAAATCCTGAGAGCCATGAATGTTGGCTGTAATTCTTCCTGGAGAAGTCAAGGGTGCATTTAGTCTTGGCCTACTGTTAGAGGTCTAAGAAAAGTAACCAGCACACATCCTCAGTCCTTGCATTAGATATAATTTGTCCTTCTTCATTCCTCTGGTCACTTACAACCCTGGGGAATTTAGATTTAACAAATAATCACACAACATTGTCAGAGGCTAGCACTCTGCTCAGGGATTTTATATTCATTATATCATAGCTGCCTATGGACAGTGCCAGGAGTATGTATTATTTTCATTTCTATTACTTAGGTGAGGACAGTTTAAGCACCTTGCCCAGGATCTCAAAGTCCAGTAATATAGCAGAGACAAGACTCAAAGGCAAACTTTCTGACTGAAACAGAATTTAAAGAATTTTCACCGGTTTTTGACAAATGTTTATCAAGAGCCAGGCTCTGCACTAGGCTCTGGAAATACAGAATCATAATGGCATTGCACAATTCTCATAAGATGCTTTCATGTGACCCATAAACCTCAGAAGAAGAGACAGAGAAGATAAATTGAAAGGAGGTGGACAAGGCTTGAGGTTGTCTCTGTAGCGGTTTATCTATTTAGAAGAGGAATTTTTGCACTGAATTCCCCACAGAGCCAGTAGTTGCCAACACCCTCCTCCCATTGAAGGCACAGTCCCCTCGGGATGCAACTGACCACCAGGTGATTATGGGCGTCAGGCAGGAAATTCTGTGCAATGCCCTATGGCTGGAGTTTTTATACTTTTCCCAACTTCCCTGGACCAGAGACACCTGGGGCTGGGGCAGGCTGGTGAGCTCTCATTTTTCTTCACTGCAAACTAGTCAAGTAAACATGTCTTTTTATGAGACTTGGTTTTCTATCAGTATTTAGTTTTTATGTATTCAAACTTTCCTCTAATCTGCATAATTGCTGAAAGAAAAAGGCTATAGAACAGCCATGAATTATGGCTTTTAAGGGAATGAACACTGCAGTTAATGTTGCAAGACGGCTTCCATTATAATCCTGTTTTCACATCCTTGTGATTTTTTTAGGGGGGAAATGGGGGGAGGAAGAATTTTCTTTTGAGCTAAAATTTTCCATGGTTTGACTCAGCCCAAGGTGATTTTAAAAAATGAAACACTTGCACAAATGTTTCCATTTATTCTTGAGTTATTGTATTTGGAAAATGCTGTTCATTTTAACTCCAAGTATTATTAATGCACAAAAAATTCCAAGTAAGAATGGCTATTAACACTTTAGTCATTATATAATACTTGTCTCAGAGGTCAGCTAGATTCTTTCTTTATATAACTATATTATAGCATTTACTGCAAAATGGTTAAAATATTTGTTTTCAGAGTTTCATTGTAATGCTTGATTGGCCCACAGCTTTTCAGAGAGGCAATAAATATTTGGGTTACTTTTACTATTTTAAAATTTATGATGAACTCTAAAGTAGCAAAACACATTTAAAAATAATTTCTATGCTTTTTGAAATATATTAGTCAAGGTTTTAATTTTTTAGCTTAGTTCAGGTCTTTTTCTTTCAGAGAAAGAAGGGGTAGAAGGAGAGGGAGAGAGAGATTCTTTTTTTTTTTTTTTTTAAAGATTTTATTTATTTACTTGAGTGAGAGACAGAGAGAGCATGAGAGGCGAGAAGGTCAGAGGGAGAAGCAGACTCCCCATGGAGCTGGAAGCCCGATGCGGGACTCGATCCTGACACTCTGGGACAGTAAACTAAGCCAAAGGCAGTTGCCTAACCAACTGAGCCACCCAGGTGCCCGGGAGAGAGAGATTCTTAAGCAGGCTCCATGCCCAGTGTGGAGCTCAATGTGACGTTTGATCTCACAACCCTGAGATCACGACCTGAGCGGAAATCAAGAGTTGGGCACTTAACTGCCTGAGCTACCCAGATGCCCCAGGTCAGGTCTAGCTTAAATGTCTCTTGTAAATGGCACATTGTTGAGATTTTTGTAAAAATGTCACTTTCGTAGTGAAACCAACTCTAAGGGAGTGGTATTACTAATAACTACCATTAAACCAAAAGCAGTACTTCCTATACTTAAGGATTTCTACTTAGAATTTGGGGCATGTGATTAAGTAAGTATTTTGTCCTATTGGTTTGTGTCTCGAATTTGCTTTTTCCTCCCACCTATTATTTGATATTCTGAAATACAATCTTTATTGTATCCAACTTTCATTTAGTATATATGACTTTAGAGGATTTATTTATATTTAACTATGCTAAAACACTGTCATTATACCCCCTCGCCAGATGAGAAAATACATATATATAAAGTGTGACACGAATGAAAATTACATTATCACTGAATATAATAATATAATTTAATTGGTTGAAATGATATTGAAATATTATTGTACAGTCAGTAACTCTTCCCTGCCTTTTCCATTTGGTGGTGAACCTTATATTCTCCAGGACATCTTCACTAGGTGACTATTTCACATTTAATAACCTCTTGGGGGGTTGTTGCTGCCCTTTCAGTATTTTGTTCTCTCATTCATCTATTCTTCTCTGGATAAAAATGAAAAGGTGGAAAAACTCACCTAAAAAAAAAAGAACAAGAGGCAGTACTGATGGCTAGGGACCTAACAACATGGACATTAGTAAGATGTCAGAACTAGAGTTCAGAATGATGATTATAAAGATGCTAGCTGGGCTTGAAAAAAGCATAGAAAATACTAGAGAATCTCTTTCTGGAGAAATAAAATCTCTTTCTGGAGAAATAGAAGAACTAAAATCTAACCAAGTTGAAATTAAAAAAAAAAACTATTAATGAGGTGCAATCAAAGATAGAGGCTCTTACCATTAGGATAAATGAGGCAGAAGACAGAATTAGTAATATAGAAGACCAAATGATGGAGAATAGAGAATCTGAGAAAAAGAGCAATATCAACTACTGGACCACAAGAGGAAAATTCGAGAGACAAGTGATATCACAAGATGAAACAATTAGAATAATTGGAATCCCAGAAAAAGAAGGGGAGTAGTCATAAGGCATATTGGAGCAAATTAGAACAGAGAATTTCCCTAATTTGGGGAAGGGAACAAGCATCAAAATCCAGTATGCTCAGAAAAGTCCCTTAAAATCAATAAAAATAGGTCAACACCCTGTCATCTAATAGTAAAACTTAAGTCTCAGTGACAGAGAAAATACTGAAAGCAGCTCAGGACAAGAGGTCTGTAACATACAATGGTGGAAATATTAGATTGGCAGCAGACCTCTCTACAGAGATCTGGCAGGCCAGAAAGGCAGGCCACAAATCAGGTCTAAATTCATACTAAAATACACATTCTTCTCTAGTGCACATGGAACATTCTCCAGAATAGATCACATCCTGGGTCACAAATCAGGTCTAAATTCATACTAAAATTCATGATATATTCAGAGCATTAAACAAGAAAAATATGCAGCCAAGAATACTACATCCAGCTAGGCTGTCACTGAAAATAGAAGGAGAGATAAAAAGCTTCCAGGACAAACAAAAACTAGAAGAATTTGCAAATACCAAACCTGCCCTACAGGAAATACTGAAAGGGTCCCTCTGCGCAAAGAGAGAGTCTAAAAGTAACAGACCAGCAAGGAACAGAGACAATATACAGTAATAGTCATCTTACAGGCAATACAATGGCACTAAATTCCTATCTTTCAGTAGTTACCCTGAATGTAAATGGGCTAAATGCCCCAATCAAAAGATGCAGGGTATCAGAATGGATTAAAAAAAATTGCTGTCTGCAATAAACTCATTTTAGACCCAAAGACACCTCCAGATTTAAAGTGAGGAGGTGGAAAACAATTTACCATGCTAACAGACATCAAAAGAAAGCTGGGATGGCAATTCTGTATCAGATAAGTTAGATTTTAAGCCAAAGGCTATAATAAGAGATGAGGAAGGACACTCTATCATACTTAAAGGGTCTGTCCAACAAGAAGATCTAACATTTGTAAATACCTATGCCCCTAACATGGGAGCAGCCAATTACATAAACCAACTAATAACTAAATCAAAGAAACACATTGACAATAATACAACAATAATAGGGGACATTAACATCCCCCTCAGTGAAATGGACAGATCATCTAAGCAAAATAACAACAAGGAAATAAAGGCTTTAAATGACACACTGGGCCAGATGGACATCACAGATACATTCAGAACATTCCATCCCAAAGCAACAGAATACACATTCTTCTCTAGTGCACATGGAACATTCTCCAGAATAGATCACATCCTGGGTCACAAATCAGGTCTAAATTCATACTAAAAGACTGGGATCATTCCCTGCATATATTCAGACCACAGTGCTTTCAAACTAGAACTCAACCACAAGAGGAAACAATGAAACAAATGAAAATGAAAACAAAACTTTTCACCAAAATCTTTGGGATACAGCAAAGGCAGTCCTTAGAGTAAAGTGTATAGCAACCCAAGCCTTTCTCAAGAAACAAGAAAGGTCTCAAATACACAACCTAAACCTCCACCTAAGGGAGCTGGAGAAAGAACAGCAAATGAAGGCTAAACCTAATAGGAGAAGAGAAATAATAAGTCACTGCAGAAACCAATGAAATAGAAACCAAAAGAACAGTAGAACAGATCAACAAAACTAGGGTTTGGTTCTTTGAAAAATTAATAAGATTGTTAAACCCCTGACAAGACTTACCAAAAAGAAAAGAGAAAGGACCCAAATTAATAAAATCATGAATGAAGGAAGAGAGATCACAACCAACTCCAAAGAAATACAAATAATTATAAGAACATATTATGAGCAACAATACACCAGCAAATCTGACAATCTGGAAGAAATAGGTGCATTCCTAGAGACGTATAAACTACCAAAACTGAACCAGAAAGAAACAGAAAAACTTAACATACTCATAAACAGTAAGGAGATTGAAGCAGTCATCAAAAATTTGCAACAAACAACAGCTCTGGGCCAGATGGCTTCCCAAGGAATTTCTACCAAACACTTTAAGAAGAATTAATTCCTATTCTCCTGAAACTGTTCCAAAAAATAGAAAAGAAAGGAAAACTTCCAAACTCATTTTATGAGGCCAGCATTACCTTGATCCCAAAACCAGACAAAGACCTCATCAAAAGGATAATTACAGACCAATATCCTTGATGAGCACGGATGCAGAAATTCTCACCAAAATACTAGCCAATAGATCCAACAGTACATTAAAAGGATTAATCACCACGACCAAGTGGGATTTATTCCTGGGCTGCAAGGTTAGTTCAACATCTGCAAATAAATCAATGTGATACAATACATTAGTAAAAGAAAGAACAAGAACCATATGATACTTGCAATAGATGCTGAAAAAGCATTTGACAAAGTACAGCATCCTTTCTTGATCAAAATTCTTCACAGTATGGGACAGAGGGAACATACCTCAATACCATATAAGCCATCTATGAAAAACCCACAGCAAATATCATTCTCAATAGGGAAAAACTGAGAGCTTTTCCCCTAAGGACAGAAACACACAGGGATATCCACTGTCACCACTGCCACTCAACATAGTAATAGAAGTCCTAGCCTCAGCAATCAGAGTACGAAAAGAAACAAAATGTATCTGAATCAGCGAGGAAGAAGTCAATTCTTATTCTTTGCAGATGATAGGACACCTTATGAGAGAAAACCCAAAAGACTCCACTCCAAAACTGCTAGAACTCATATAGGAATTCAGTAAAGTTCCAGGATATAAAATCAATGCACAGAAATTAGTTGCATTTCTATATACCAACAGCAAGACAGAAGAAAGAGAAATTAAGGAGTTGATCCCATTTACAACTGCACCCAAAACCATAAGATACCTAGGAATAAACCTAACCAAAGAGGCAAAGAATCTGTACTCAGAAAACTATAAAGCACTCATGAAAGAAATGGAGGAAGATACAAAGAAATGGAAAAGTGTCCCATGCTCATGGATTGGAAGAACAAATACTGGGGAAATGCCTATGCTTCCCAAAGCAATCTACACATTTAATGCAATCCCTATCAAAATACCATCAATTTTTTTCAAAGAAATGGGACAAATAATCCTAAAGTTTATATGGAACCAGAAAAACCCCAAATAGCCAGAGGTATGCTGAACAAGAAAGCCAAAGTTGGTGCCATCACAATTCTGGACTTCAAGCTCTATTACGAAGCCGTCGTCATCAAGATAGTATGGTACTTATACAAAACAGACACACAGATCAACGGAACAGAATAGAGAGCCCAGAAGTGGACCCTCACCTCTATGGTCAAGTAACCTTCGAAAAGCAGGAAAGAATGTTCAATGGAAAAAAGATGGTCTCTTCAACAAATGGTGTTGGGAAAATCAGACAGTCACATGCAGATGAATGAAACTGGACCATTTCCTTACACAAAAATAGACTCAAAATGGATGAAAGACCTCAATGTGAGGCAGGAATCCATCAAAATCCTTGAGAAGAACACAGGCAGCAACCTCTTCAACCTCAGCCATAGCAACCTTTTCCTAGAAATACTGCCAAAGACAAGGGAAGCAAGGGCAAAAATGAACTATTGGGACTTCATCAGGATAAAAAGCTTTTGTACAGCAAAGGAAACAGTCAACAAAACCAAAAGACAACGGACAGAATGGGAGAAGATATTTGCAAATGACATATCAGATAAAGGGCTAGTATCCAACATCTATAAAGAACTTATCAAGCTCAACACCAAAGAACAAATAATCCAATCAAGAAATGGGCAGACGACAGTAAGCTCACAGCTCCGTGTTACCTTGAACCGGTCGCAGGCTCGGTGAGCTCGGAGCGCGGCCGGAGGTCAGGCAGACGGGAGTAACTGGGCGTTGTTCTCTGAGGACGCACTGAGGAGTGGGGCCCTGGGCTCTCGGCTCCTCCGGGCCGGAGACCAGGAGGCCGCCATTTGTATTCCCGTCCTCTGGAACTCTATGGAAAGCGCTCAGGGAACAAAAGCTCCTGAAAGCAAACCCGAGCGGATTACTCACCCCGGCCCCGGGTAAGGGCGGTGTAATTCCGCCTGGGGCAAAGACACTTGAGAATCACTACAACAGGCCCCTCCTCCAGAAGATCAACAAGAAATCCAGCCGAGACCAAGTTCACCTACCAAGGAGTGCAGTTTCAATACCAAGGAGAGCAGCAGAATTCCAGAGGAGGAGAAAGCCAAGCACGGAACTCATGGCTTTTTTCCTGTGATTTTTTTTGGTCTTGCAGTTAATTTAATTTTTTCTTTTTCATTTTTTTTTTTTCTCGCCTTCAGGTAAAATTTTTTTTTTAATTGTTACCTTTTTCTTTTTTAACGATTTTTTACTAGTTTATCTAATATATATATTTTTTCTTTTTTACATTTTTCTTAGGTGTTTTCTTTTTTTAAAAATTCTTTTCTTTTCTTTTTTTTTTTCTTTTCTTCCTTTTTGAACCTCTTTTTATCCCCTTTCTCCCCACTCACGACTTTGGATCTCTTCTAATTTGGTTAAAGCATATTTTCCTGGGGTTGTTGCCACCCTTTTAGTATTTTACTTGCCCCTTCATCTACTCTTATCTGGACAAAATGACAAGACGTAAAAATTCAACACAAAAAAAAGAACAAGAGGCAGTACCGAAGGCTAGGGACCTAATCAATACAGACATCGGTAATATGTCAGATCTAGAGTTCAGAATGACAATTCTCAAGGTTCTAGCCGGGCTCGAAAAAGGTATGGAAGATATTAGAGAAACCCTCTCGAGAGATATAAAAGCCCTTTCTGGAGAAATAAAAGAACTAAAATCTACCAAGTTGAAATCAAAAAAGCTATTAATGAGGTGCAATCAAAAATGGAGGCTCTAACTGCTAGGATAAATGAGGCAGGAGAAAGAATTAGTGATATAGAAGACCAAATGATAGAGAATAAAGAAGCTGAGCAAAAGAGGGACAAACAGCTACTGGACCACGAGGGGAGAATTCGAGAAATAAGTGACACCATAAGACGAAACAACATTAGAATAATTGGGATTCCAGAAGAAGAAGAAAGTGAGAGGGGAGCAGAAGGTATACTGGAGAGAATTATTGGGGAGAATTTCCCCAATATGGCAAAGGGAACGAGCATCAAAATTCAGGAGGTTCAGAGAACGCCCCTCAAAATCAATAAGAATAAGCCCACACCCCGTCACCTAATAGTAAAATTTACAAGTCTCAGTGACAAAGAGAAAATCCTGAAAGCAGCCCGGGAAAAGAAGTCTGTAACATACAATGGTAAAAATATTAGATTGGCAGCTGACTTATCCACAGAGACCTGGCAGGCCAGAAAGAGCTGGCATGATATTTTCAGAGCAATAAATGAGAAAAACATGCAGCCAAGAATACTATATCCAGCTAGGCTATCATTGAAAATAGAAGGAGAGATTAAAAGCTTCCAGGACAAACAACAACTGAAAGAATTTGCAAATACCAAACCAGCTCTACAGGAAATATTGAAAGGGGTCCTCTAAGCAAAGAGAGAGCCTACAAGTGGTAGATCAGAAAGGAACAGAGACCATATACAGTAACAGTCACCTTACAGGCAATACAATGGCACTAAATTCATATCTCTCAATAGTTACCCTGAATGTGAATGGGCTAAATGCCCCTGTCAAAAGACACAGGGTATCAGAATGGATAAAAAAACAAAACCCATCTATATGTTGCCTCCAAGAAACACATTTTAAGCCCGAAGACACCTCCAGATTTAAAGTGAGGGGGTGGAAAATGGAAAAGAATTTACCATGCTAATGGACATCAGAAGAAAGCAGGAGTGGCAATCCTTATATCAGATCAATTAGATTTTAAGCCAAAGACTATAATAAGAGATGAGGAAGGATACTATATCATACTCAAAGGGTCTGTCCAACAAGTCAAGATTTAACAATTTTAAATATCTATGCCCCCAATGTGGGAGCAGCCAACTATATAAACCAATTAATAACAAAATCAAAGAAACACATCAACAATAATACAATAATAATAGGGGACTTTAACACTCCCCTCACTGAAATGGACAGGTCATCCAAGCAAAAGATCAGCAAGGAAATAAAGGCCTTAAACGACACACTGGACCAGATGGACATCACAGATATATTCAGAATATTTCATCCCAAAGCAACAGAATACACATTCTTCTCTAGTGCACATGGAACATTCTCCAGAATAGATCACATCCTCGGTCCTAAATCAGGACTCAACCGGTATCAAAAGATTGGGATCATTCCCTGCATATTTTCAGACCACAATGCTCTAAAGCTAGATCTCAACCACAAAAGGAAGTTTGGAAAGAACCCAAATACATGGAGACTAAACAGTATCCTTCTAAAGAATGAATGGGTCAACCGGCAAATTAAAGAAGAATTGAAAAAAATCATGGAAACAAATGATAATGAAAATACAACGGTTCAAAATCTGTGGGACACAACAAAGTCAGTCCTGAGAGGAAAATATATAGCGGTACAAGCCTTTCTCAAGAAACAAGAAAGGTCTCAGGTACACAACCTAACCCTACACCTAAAGGAGCTGGAGAAAGAACAAGAAAGAAACCCTAAGCCCAGCAGGAGAAGAGAAATCATAAAGATCAGAGCAGAAATCAATGAAATAGAATCCAAAAAAACAATAGAACAAATCAACGAAACTAGGAGCTGGTTCTTTGAAAGAATTAATAAAATTGATAAACCCCTGGCCCGACCTATCAAAAAGAAAAGAGAAAGGACCCAAATAAATAAAATCATGAATGAAAGAGGAGAGATCACAACTAACACCAAAGAAATACAAACTATTATAAGAACATACTATGAGCAACTCTACGGCAATAAATTTGACAATCTGGAAGAAATGGATGCATTCCTAGAAACATATAAACTACCACAACTGAACCAGGAAGAAATAGAAAGCCTGAACAGACCCATAACCAGTAAGGAGATTGAAACAGTCATTAAAAATCTCCAAACAAACAAAAGCCCAGGGCCAGACGGCTTCCTGGGGAAATTCTACCAAACATTTAAAGAAGAACTAATTCCAATTCTCCTAAAACTGTTCCAAAAAATAGAAATGGAAGGACAACTTCCAAACTCATTTTATGAGGCCAGCAACACCTTGATCCCAAAACCAGACCAGGAACCCACCAAAAAAGAGAGCTATAGACCGATATCCTTGATGAACACAGATGCGAAAATACTCAACAAAATACTAGCCAATAGGATTCAACAGTACATTAAAAAGATTATTCACCACGACCAAGTGGGATTTATTCCAGGGCTGCAAGGTTGGTTCAACATCCGCAAATCAGTCAATGTGATACAACACATCAATAAAAGAAAGAACAAGAACCATATGATACTCTCAATAGATGCTGAAAAAGCATTTGACAAAGTACAGCATCCCTTCCTGATCAAAACTCTTCAAAGTGTAGGGATAGAGGGCACATACCTCAATATCATCAAAGCCATCTATGAAAAACCCACCGCAAATATCATTCTCAATGGAGAAAAACTGAAAGCTTTTCTGCTAAGGTCAGGAACACGGCAGGGATGTCCATTATCACCACTGCTATTCAACCTAGTACTAGAGGTCCTAGCCTCAGCAATCAGACAACAAAAGGAAATTAAAGGCATCCAAATCGGCAAAGAAGAAGTCAAATTATCACTCTTCGCAGATGATATGATACTATATGTGGAAAACCCAAAAGACTCCACTCCAAAACTGCTAGAACTTATACAGGAATTCAGTAAAGTGTCAGGATATAAAATCAATGCACAGAAATCAGTTGCATTTCTCTACACCAACAGCAAGACAGAAGAAAGAGATATTAAGGAGTCAATCCCATTTACAATTGCATCCAAAACCATAAGATACCTAGGAATAAACCTAACCAAAGAGACACAGAATCTATACTCAGAAAACTATAAAGTACTCATGAAAGAAATTGAGGAAGACACAAAGAAATGGAAAAATGTTCCATGCTCCTGGATTGGAAGAATAAATATTGTGAAAATGTCTATGCTACCTAAAGCAATCTACACATTTAATGCAATTCCTATCAAAGTACCATCCATCTTTTTCAAAGAAATGGAACAAATAATGCTAAAATTTATATGGAACCAGAAAAGACCTCGAATAGCCAAAGGGATATTGAAAAAGAAAGCCAACGTTGGTGGCATCACAATTCCGGACTTCAAGCTCTATTACAAAGCTGTCATCATCAAGACAGCATGGTACTGGCACAAAAACAGACACATAGATCAATGGAACAGAATAGAGAGCCCAGAAATAGACCCTCAAATCTATGGTCAACTAATCTTCGACAAAGCAGGAAAGAATGTCCAATGGAAAAAAGACAGCCTCTTCAATAAATGGTGCTGGGAAAATTGGACAGCCACATGCAGAAAAATGAAATTGGACCATTTCCTTACACCACACACAAAAATAGACTCAAAATGGATGAAGGACCTCAATGTACGAAAGGAATCCATCAAAATCCTTGAGGAGAACATGGGCAGCAACCTCTTCGACCTCTGCCGCAGCAACATCTTCCTAGGAACAACGCAAAAGGCAAGGGAAGCAAGGGAAAAAATGAACTACTGGGATTTCATCAAGATCAAAAGCTTTTGCACAGCAAAGGAAACAGTTAACAAAATCAAAAGACAACTGACAGAATGGGAGAAGATATTTGCAAACGACATATCAGATAAAGGACTAGTGTCCAGAATCTATAAAGAACTTAGCAAACTCAACACCCAAAGAACAAATAATCCAATCAAGAAATGGGCAGAGGACATGAACAGACATTTCTGCAAAGAAGACATCCAGATGGCCAACAGACACATGAAAAAGTGCTCCATATCACTCGGCATCAGGGAAATACAAATCAAAACCACAATGAGATATCACCTCACACCAGTCAGAATGGCTAAAATCAACAAGTCAGGAAATGACAGATGCTGGCGAGGATGCGGAGAAAGGGGAACCCTCCTACACTGTTGGTGGGAATGCAAGCTGGTGCAGCCACTCTGGAAAACAACATGGAGGTTCCTCAAAATGTTGAAAATAGAACTGCCCTATGACCCAGCAATTGCACTATTGGGTATTTACCCTAAAGATACAAATGTAGTGATCCAAAGGGGCACATGCACCCGAATGTTTATAGCAGCAATGTCCACAATAGCCAAACTATGGAAAGAACCTAGATGTCCATCAACAGATGAATGTATCAAGAAGATGTGGTATATATACACAATGGAATACTATGCAGCCATCAAAAGAAATGAAATCTTGCCATTTGCAACAACATGGATGGAACTAGAGCGTATCATGCTTAGCGAAATAAGTCAAGCAGAGAAAGACAACTATCATATGATCTCCCTGATATGAGGAAGTGGTGATGCAACATGGAGGCTTAAGTGGGTAGAAGAAGAATCAATGAAACAAGATGGGATTGGGAGGGAGACAAACCATAAGTGACTCTTAATCTCACAAAACAAACTGAGGGTTGCCGGGGGGAGGGGGTTTGGGAGAAGGGGGTGGGATTATGTACATTGGGGAGGGTATGTGATTTGGTGAGTGCTGTGAAGTGTGTAAACCTGGTGATTCACAGACCTGTACCCCTGGGGATAAAAATATATGTTTATAAAAAATAAAAAATTAAAAAAAAAAAAAAGAAATGGGCATAAGATATGAACAGACATTTCTGCAAAGAAAACATCCAAATGGCCAACAGACACGTGAAAAAGTGCTCCACATCATTCAGTTTCAGGGAAATACAATTTAAAACCATAGTGAGATCCTACCTCACACCAGTCAGAATGGCTAAAATTAACCATTCAGGAATCTACAGATGTTAGAGAGGATGCGGAGAAAGGGGAAGCCTCCTACACTGTTGGTGGGAATGCAAGCTGGTTCAGCCACTCTGGAAAACAGTATGGAGGTTCCTCAAAAAGTTGAAAATAAAGCTACCCTAGGACCCAGCAATTGCACTATTGAGTATTTACCCTAAAGATATAAATGTAGTGATCTGAAGGGGCACATGCACCTGAATGTTTATAGCAGCAATGTCCACAATAGCCAAACTAGGGAAAGAGCCTAGATGTCCACCAACAGAAGAATGGATAAAGAAGAGATGGATACACACACACACACACACACACACACTGGAATACTTTGCAGCCATCAGCCCCCCCCCCCCCCAAATCTTGCCATTTGCGATGACATGGATGGACCTCGAGGGTATTATGCTTAGCGAAATAAGTCAATCAGAGAAAGACAATTATCATACAATCTGTCTGATATAAGGAATTTGAGAGGGAGGGTGGGAGGTCGTGAGGGGAAGGGAGGGAAAAATGAAAGAAGGGACCAGGGATGGAGACAAACCATAATAAGATACTCAGGAAACAAACTGAGGGTTGCTGGAGGGGAATGGGGTGGGAGGGATAGAGTGGCTGGGTTATAGACATCGGGGATGGTATGTGCTATGGTGAGTGCTGTAGATAGTGTAAGACTTATGACTCATAGACCTGTACCCCTAAAACAAATAATACATTATATGTTAATTATAAATGAATAAATAAATAAACAACCTCTTGGTCATCTCTTTTAGAATCTTGTACCTATTGTTCCATTCAACACAATATTTTAATTTTAATTCCAATATAGTTAACATATGGTGTTCTATTAGTTTCAGGCAACACAGTATTTTATGATCGTATCTGATTTTGTCATCCTAATTAGTTACTCCTTGAATATTACCTCTATAGTCCTTGAATCTTATTCTTTTCTTTTGCAACTGGAGATGAAGCATTTTATAAAAAATGGCCTGGTGTTTTCTCATTGAAAATTCTGCTCTGGTGCACAAACATGTATATGTACACATCTCTATACACACAGCAAATATACATTGTACACACACACACACAAAATTTCTCATATACATATATCATGCATACATATATTATTTATATAGAATATATTTGCACATAATTTGTATATATATAATGAGAAATATGTATATACATTTTAGTATACTGCATTCTTTTTTTAAGCAAATATACTTGACATGTAAATGGTTTAAATTTAAGGTGTACAATGTGTTACTGATACATTTATATGTTATAATGATTGCAACTGCAGTGATATTTATATTTTACAGTTACAGTACAATATTGTTATCTGTATCATCTGTGCATTAGATCTCCATGGCTTATTTAATGCTTGTTAGAAGTCTGTACCCTTTAAAAGCTTCAATTTTATTCCCTAACCCCCACCCCCTGGTAACCACCATTTTACTGCTTTCTGTCAGTTTGATTTTTTTAGATATACCACACGTGTTATCATTCAGTACTTGTCTTCCTCTGTCTAACTTATCTCAATTAGCACAATGTGCTCATGGTCATTATTTTCCGATTCTCTCTCACTTTTTCCTGAAGCACACACACACAGCTGTTCCAACCATTTGGAGGGAGGTTAGATTTCTGTGCCTTCCTTTCAAGGTCTCAGTATCTTACTCTCAGTAGGTGCTTGTTAAGCTTGCATAAGCTTGTTAAGCTCTTCCAATCCTTTATAATTCTGACTCATCATACAGAGTTTAGTTCTGTTTACTTCCTCAAGGAGGCCTTCTCTGATTGTGTCCCTCCTTTCCCAGGTGGTCAGGTTCCTGTTAATACAATGGCACATTTAATATTCTATTCATCATCATAACATTTATCTTACAGTTATGGTTGTTTAATGTCAGATTCCTCTCCTAAAATGAAAGTTCTTTGAGGGCAGTGTTAGGAACTGGCCTGGCCTGTTGCTGTAACCCCAGCCTTTGTCCTAGTGGTAGACATATGGTGACTTGTACATATTTGTGGAATGGATGGATGAATGAGTTGCCTGCCTGCCTGCCATTCTCATTTTATTTTATTTTATTTTATTTTATTTTATTTTATTTTTTTTTTTTTTTTTAAAGATTTTATTTATTTATTTGACAGAGAGAAATCACAAGTAGTCGGAGAGGCAGGCAGAGAGAGAGAGACGGAAGCAGGCTCCCTGCTGAGCAGAGAGCCCGATGCGGGACTCGATCCCAGGACCCTGAGATCATGACCTGAGCCGAAGGCAGCGGCTTAACCCACTGAGCCACCCAGGCGCCCGCCATTCTCATTTTAAAAAATAATTTCTATATTTAAAGTCATTAGTCAATATGACTAGGCATTTAATATAGTTTTTCCTATAATTGCTATAGAGAACAGGCTAGTTATGGTACTCAGTGGCTGAAAGCATTTCAACAACTCTCGCCCCTGGGGAGCTATAATTTCACCTTATGATATCATAAACCACTCAAGGACTTCATGTAGTTACCAGAGCCTTGGTCTAAAATTATAACTCTGAAAGCCCCTGCTGCCTATTAGTCACTTGGTACATGACATAAAGCAAAATATATTGTGCATTCCTGGACTTCAGATTGGCTCTCAGTAAACTGGCTGCTTGATTTCATTATGTGACCTGCAAAATACTCAGCTTTCTGGAAGCTCAAACCATCCAAAAAAAACCTAAGGTAATTCACAAATACCAGATCTACATTAAGCCCTAAATAGATGTATTATGAACTTCTTATTTGTTCTGATAGTTACTTTCCTCAAATTACATTCCTGAAATGCTGAGCAAAGTTTTGGGAGCCACGGGTATCCCTACCCTTGTCCGCTAAATACATTTTTGAATACGGTTCATATGGGGCAGCACGTTGTACTGAAATCGTGATGGATCCGAAATTAGGAAGCGTGAGGTTTAAGTAGCAGTCTGAACTTTGGGGGAAAAAATGGCTTAACTCTTCTTAGCCTCTGTCTTCTCTGCTGTTTAAATACCTTTCCTGCTGCAGAGATGCAGGGGGTACACTGAGGTGCCGGCCTGACAGCTGGAGACAATGGAGTGTTTTACACATGGTTTGTCTCTCTCTCATTCGTCATATCGGAGAAGCAAAATGGTCATTTTCTACAAGCATGTAAGAGTGAAAAGAAAATTGGTGGGTCAGGATAAAAGCTTGAGTTTCCTCTATGTAATACCTTTCCTTCTTTCCGTACTCCGTCGCAGCTAAGAACTTGTGCAGGAGCATGTCTGTGGTAACGTGATGTGAATCGGGGGCAGCACCTTTCATTCCTCTGGATGAGCTGGAAACAATGGTTTGTCAAGTGATTCACGAGATGTGAGAAATGGGTTAATCGTGGTTCAAAGAAGCTGATAAACTGGTTACTCTCTGCACGGAGGAAAGAACAAGAATAAAAAAGGCTTAAGAAGCAGAAGCAGCACAAAGAAGAGCTTCTTTGCGCCGACAGCGGACTGGTAACCGAGACCAGGGAGTCTTCCCTGAAATCGTTTAGATGCTGGACTGGTGCGTTGCTGGTTTGGCGAGAAGGCACAAAGTAGTACAGATCAGAGTGATGGTGAGCCAGGTGGACTATAAAGAACAAAACTGCATCGGTCCATTATCCAAGATGTTTACCAGCTGGGCTAAAATTTGAACTGGCCAGCTGGGGCTTGGAGCCAAAGCATCTCCCAGATGTTGAGAGAGGACCAAGGCTAGACGTCACTAGAACCTTGAAATTAACATGACACTAATTCTAAGATTTAGTCCTGGAACACGTGCCTGACTGGAGGTGAAAGGTACGAGTAGGGTCAGCAGCAAAGTGACCAGATGTTGAGTCATGCAGGAATTGACCAACAGTGCTGCTTCCCCAACTGTACTACAGAAATGAAACATCCAGGGATCTCATAAAAATGCAGATTCTGGTTCAGCAGGACTGGAGCAGGGCCTGAGAATCTGCATTTCTAATACGCTGGAGATGCTAACATTGCTCATCCTTGGATCTCACTTCAGAGGGAAAAGGATCTATACAGGACATATTGAATTCTCCCTGAATGAGAATGCGATTGGTTTCTGAGCCTGTGTGGGGGAAAGGTAAGGAAGAGGTGTGTGTCTAGACATGAGGTCAAAGTGGCCTCAGGTCTCAGAAGTCAAGAGTGAGGGGAAAGTGAGTCCTGGCAGCAAGCGAGGCTGGCTGCCTCCTCCTCTGAATATTTCAACAGATTTGATGGTTGGTGTCTTCTCCCTAAAATTCATCAAATGGTCCAATGTTACATATTTTCCTTGCTCTCTACGTAAGAATTGTCTAGTCTAAGTTAATAAGATAATTCATAAAAATTAATTTAATAGATTAGTAAATTTATAGGATTAATAAAAATATAGGATATTAACAGAAGTATCTCCTCTTTGAGGGAACATTTGTCTTATCTTGAAATACATGCAGTATTATATAGGAGCCACCTGGAGGAAAATTTCCTAATACAAAGAAATGGCTGTTGGGAGAATTTCAGGACCTGTGCCAGGAAGAAAGAACTGAGATGCCCCTGATATTACTGTTTTCTAGTGGTGAGCAACCTTTACACAATGGTGTCAATTCAGGAAAACTAAAAATGCTAATGCAACATGTTTTTACAGACTGTTTTATTTTATATGCTTATTTTGTATAATCTACTTTTTAAAAACTTGACTAAATAGCTCATTTTTCTAAAAGGAACATTGTATTTCAGTGCAAGAATGTGCCCCCTACTTGAGCCAATCTCCTCTTAAGGACCAGAGATTATTTCTAGACTCTCAACAGTATAAACAATATCTTGAAGAACAGAGACTGATTTAGTCTCTCTTCTCTCTGAGTAAAACTGATGGGAGCACAGTGGTGCTGAAGGCAGAGTTGAGTAGCAGTTTGAGGGATTTCCCAGAGATTAATTAGCACCAGGGCTCATACCTGAGCACAACAGCATCCTCTGGAAACCCCTGACTGCAGCCAAGAGAAGCTGCCATGTCACAGCAGTGGCCATTTCCTAGGCTGTGACGGCGGCGCCACGGTGGTGCTCAGGGGGAGACACTGTGGATAAATAACTCACTCTCAGTTTACGAAGTGCCCAGAAGGGCATATCCCTGAGGCAACAATTCTCTGGGTAGGGGGTTAGTGATGATGGTGGTGAGGGTAGAGTGGGAGAAAATCCTTCCTGATCTGTGTGTCTCTCATTTCTTCATCCCATACAAACCCACTGCACAATTTCATATGCCCCAGCCTCAGCAGCAGTCTCTGTCCGAGTCACCTTTGTGTGTGAACAGCTTTCCCAGGCTAAGTCCAATGGTGGGGAAAGGACTACTTAAAATACATCAGGTTTGGGGGGCGTGTGGGTGGCTCAGTCATTCCGGGTGTCTCACTCTGGCTCAGGTCATGCTCTCAGGGTTCTGGGATCACTGCCCCCCCACCCCGGGGTCAGGCTCCCTGCTCAGTGGGGAGTCTGCTTCTCTCCTCCCACTCCCCTCCCCCACCCCTGGCTTGTGCTCGCTCTCTAATAAATAAATAAAATATTTTAAAAAACACATCAGGTTGGGAAAAACATTCTTACTGCATATGACAACACTGAGTAAGAATAAGAAGTCAGATTTTGTTGGTTACGAATCCTGCCTCTACCATTTATTAGTTATATGCCTTGGACAAGTTGCCCAACTTCTTTTAGCCCCATTTCCTCATCCATATGGATGCAGTAAAATTTAAATGAGAAAAATCCATGTAGAGCAGTTAGCACAATCCCTGGAACATGGTTGGTATCCAACAAATGTTATTATCATTATTATTTATTGATGTTGTTCTCAGTTCCTGTCCCTGACACTATATAAGGGGTCTTATTATAAAGCTAATACATACATGCAGATGAAGGTTCACATGTATGATCCTCAGGACTGATCATCATTTTAAACATGTAAATCACAGGAGATACACATTTAATATGCCTACATTCACTTATATTCTTTTTTGCCAATAAAGTTACCTCCATCGATTTTATATCTTCAAATCATGCATAGAAAATAAATCCCAGTTCAAATATAATTTAAGGAAACATTTAAGGTCTTGTTTTGGTGGCACTGCTTGAATTTTCTGTCATTTGGCATTTTTTTAGGTAGTGGCTTCCTAATAAAATGCCGTAAGTGCAGTTCTTGAGTTAGAAAGACATTAATGGTTCTGACAAAATATCTTTCTGAATTTAAGCTATAAATAACATCAGATATATGCATTATGTATTATGTATACATTATGCCTATATACTTATATAATATACACACACAATACAAACAAGATATATTGTATATTATATAAACAATATATACACTATGTATTATATAGATACATATATATTTTTCATAGAGATGTATCTGTGGAGTTGGCTGGAGCAGTCTTATATGCAGTTGCGGTAGGGAAACTTGGCTGAATCTCCCAGACTGAGTCCACGAAGGAGCTGAGCTCACAGTTAAGCTTCCTGACATGCCACCAGATGGAGGCACAGGGTGGTTAGGTCATGCCACCTTCTGAGCTGATTGAGGATCAAAATGTGAAGCTGAGGCTAAATCATAAGACTTCAACACTCATTAATTCACACACTTTGTGGAGCTAAAATATGTATTTTAGACATAAAAGAAGCCCCGTTAGGCATTGCCTGCAACTTTTTTAGACAGAGGGATTTACTGGATGTGAAAATGAGGTTCACCACAGTGCAAGCTCTCAAACCTAAGTTGCATCAAACTTTTTATCTATCCAACACCAGGACTTTGTCCTTTGAATCACCCTATGCTGTCTCCTACTGGGGCGGTCCTTGTATTCATTCCATAGCATCAGATATAAGTGTGGTGTGAATGCTTGTGAAATCAGGCAGAAGTGGCCAAGATGTGTCCAGCAGGACAGAGGCAGAGGGTAGGAGTCCCTCTCACTTGCAATTGGAAGGTATAGCCATGAGATTTCCATATTATGTCCAAGAATGACTTAGAGTGACTTAGCTCTCCCGAATTACAAATGTGTATATGTCTAATGAAGATGTGCTTACTTTTAAAATAATATGTCTGTGTATGAACACATAGTTGATAGACATGGGTACTAATGTTTATATTATATAAGATTTGAATATTTATAGATATCCTATGATATATTTACTGGTACAAAAGTATGCATAAAGACAGTGCTTGCTAAGCAGGTTAATAATGTAAACAAAGTTAGAAGCCAATTTTCCCCTAATTTAAGAGAAAGGTTTGCAAAAATTTGGCACATTCTCTGTATTCAAATGAAGGAAGTGATCTTAGACATTCATTAATGCAAACCCAGCAGGGTGTCTAATTGAAAACACTTTGCTGCTGTTAGTATGAATTACTATATCTATTTGAAAGTCATAAAGCTGCAGTTATTCAAAAAGTTCTATAAAGATGCCATCTCAAAAATATTTTGGAAGTAGATGAGGAAGTAAACAGATCACATGTTCATCTGTTCAGTTTTCCATTTATCAATGTGAATTAGCAAAATCTTTTGGGTTTTCCAAAGTTTTTTAAATTGAAGAACAGTCAGGAAGGGAAGGGGAATGCCCAGTTTTTCAGCTCCTAATAGGTGCCAGGTACCATGTATCTGATCTTTACTGGAGCACTACATGTTTCTAACCCAGCTCCACAATCTGCTGCCAGACCCGGGACCACCCAGGCTGGGGCAGCATTACCTGTCTCATGCTCTCAGTCATGGAAACCTACAACTCGATCCTTGGCACCACTATGGACATCACAGTCATAGGTTTTCTTTGCTCTGATCCTCTGATGGTACCAAACTCGTACACCCCAGGTCACTCTTTGGACATAATTCGGAACTCATCTGGGTATACTCTCCAACTTCAAGTGAAAGGTGTTCCTATCGTCTACCTCTCTTCCACTGAACGCATGTTGATCACCTCTGCTTGGCCTTGTGACAAGACCATTATTTACCCAACAGTTATCTAAATAAGTGGTTGCTATATACTTAGTTTCTAGGGATAGGTGCTTTATTTTATATAGCTCTGGTCTCTACGCTCATAGAGTTTATAATTTAGTGGCAGATGGAATCAGAACTTCAGCCAGATATTTCATATCCATTTTCCCCCGTTATCCTCCAGATGAGGTCACAGACGCCACGGCAAGTAACGCCAAACTCACTACGATTGGGGCATACATCACACTTAGATCTGCCAACACTAGAATTTTACCCTTTATATCATATAGTAGTGCATTGCCCCTTACTGTGGCTTTCCTTCTATTTGTTCCACAGCATCTAGTAGGAGCATGGTTTTAAACAGTCTTTTGCAAGGATGCTTTTGAATCAAAAGCACTGATCTCAAAGTAATCCCCACAGAAAACTATAGCCCTATTCCGATGATGCTGCCATTTTCCTTCATTCATTTTATTTATTTATTTTTAAAATATTTTACTTATTTAACTGAGAGAGAGTGAGAGAGAAAACAGAGGGAGAGAGCAGAGAGGGAGAGGGAGAAGCAGACTCCCCACTGAGCAGAGAGCCCGATGTGGAACTCAGTCCCAGGACCCTGAAATCATGACCTGAGCCAAAGGCAGACACTTAACCCACTGAGCCAGCTACACCTGGCTCATTTATTTACTAATTGAACATTTACTGGATATTCACCCAACACTGTGATCTAGTGGTGAGCAAGATATAGTGGGACAATTAACAAGTAAACAAATAAATGATGTGATAATATCAGACTGTGCTAAGTCCTGTGAATAAACTGAGTGGGAATGAAAATTTACTTCTGAAAGTCTTTGTGGAAACCTCAGCATCTTTACAATGTAAACAGTTTACTACAGAAGGGCTATTCATTGAGAAACTCAAGCTGCTTAGATGCAAAAGCCTACAGAGAGCAGCAGTGCATGTGGAGAAAACACTGCTGGTGTGACTACCCTCTTGTGTCTGTGTTGTTCTCATTCTTACTTAGCTTATTATATCCTTCTTCATTACATAAATAATCCATGAACACTGCAGAAAATATGGAGTGGAAATAATATTTCCTGTAATCACACTGCTCAGGTATCAGTGCTGTTAATATTGTATTTTATTTCCTTCTTGTCCCTTCTCTTTATAGTTGTATGTATGCACATTACAAAAATGGAAACACTGTCTATGGCTTTATATCCCAATTTTTCACTTATACTTTTATTTTGATTTTTTGATATTTAATTAAAGTTTTTTCATATTCTAAAAGTTCTTCAAAATTATATCTACTGGTTATATAGTTATAGCACACAGGAATATTATAATGCATTAACTGTGTTATTGTTGGACATTTACATGGTTCCCAAGTTTTTGTTATTTTGAGTAACACTGCAATGATCTTTATAATAAATGATTGCCCATATATTAAGTTACTTCCTTTGGAGAGATTCCTAGAAATGGTAGTCAAGGGTAAAAGGGCATAAACAAACCCTTTTAAAGCTCTTGATAGAAATGGCCAAATTGATTTATGAACTATTGCACCAACCTACCTTCCCAATAGCAGAGAATGCTGCTTCAACCAAGACTGAGAACTACCAGTAAAAAATTCTGAACATGACAGGTAAAAATATCATCTCATTGCTGTTTAAATTGGCATTTCTTTGATTACAAGTAAGATTTAACTTTTTTATATCTGTTGCCCAATTTTATTTCTTTTTTGAATTGCTGTTAATATTCCTTATTTATTATCCGATTTTGACATTACTTACTATATACCTTGTTCTCTTCCTGAAAAGATTTAAGGTGGCAGCTTAAAGGTCACACAAAATACAAGACAGCATACATTAAAAAAGGATGAAGCAGAAAAAAAACCAAAACGAAGCCAGGAATGATATTTTTTTAAAATGCATACTGCAACGAAAAGAGATCTGCTCTTAGTGGGCAAGAAATTCACCTCCAAGCTCTCTAGAAGTTAGCTCAGAAAGAGAATTTCCTTTTCACCCACTTCACAGTGGCAAGAGAGACAGAGAACTAATCGTTCGAGATACATATAATTAATATTGATATTAAAATCTGACAAGACTTTTAACTATTCTTATTTTGTGCCCTCTAGCTGCTAGATACAATGTAAGTTGCTTTATTTGGATTATTTTAATTTTCATGACCACTCAGTGGGAGCAGGTAATGTATTAAAGTCATTTACAACAGTGTCTGTCATATGGGAGTCGTCAATAAGTATTAGATTTTCTGTTATTATTACTAATATTAAGTATCTCAATATCTAGAAGAACAAATCCCTTGAATCTTCTTTTTTAGGTTAAATTTAGAAGATTCAGTAACAGGGGCGCCTGGGTGGCTCAATGGGTTAAAGCCTCTGCCTTTGGCTCAGGTCACGATTCTGGGGTCCTGGGATCGAGCCCCGCGTTGGGCTCTCTGCCTGCCTCTCTGCCTACTTGTGATCTCTCTGACAAATAAATAAATAAAATCTTCAAAAAAAAAAAAAAAAAAAAAAGAAGAAGAAGAAGAAGAAGAAGATGATTCAGTAACAATCACCCAAGTCAACAAAAAAGTCCTTCGGTATTTTCATTGGAATTACTTCACACCTATTAACTAACCAAGGGGAAATTTACCATCTTTAAAAATTCAGTCTTCCAATTCAGTAATATGGCAGTTTGCTTATTTATTTAGAATTGATGAAAAGTCTCACTGAGCTGTAATTCACATACCAGACAGTTCATTCATTTAAAGTGTGTAATTCAATAGTTTTTAGTATGTGCAAGATACACAGAACCCCAGTACACTCAATTTTTTATCCAAACTATTTTGATTTGTACATTTAAAAAGTGTTTTAATGCAATTCTCATGGAGAACACTTCCCGATCTATTGGAGTTTTTGCTGCCAAGTGAATGGAATGTGCCTCCTATTATGTTTTCTAGCTGGCAGTTGGTGGGCGCGGCTGCCTTTGGCTTAGGTCATGATCCCAGGGTCCTGGGATTGAGCCCCCATGTTGGGCTCCTTGCTCAGTGGAGAGCCTGCTTCTCCTTCTCCCCCGTGCCTGTCACTCTGCCTACTTGTGATCTCTCTGTTTCTCCATCTCTCTGTCAAATAAAAAAAATAAATAAAATAAAACCTTAAAAAAGAAAAAGTTTTCTAGCTGGAAGTACATGGAGCCCATGGGAAGGGCAGCTCTTCTCAGAGTACAACACTTCTTGGATTTTTTCATCTTTTGAGAAATGTTCTCTCAAAAACGTCTGTCCTTTACCTTATTACTTGTCCTACTCTTGTTCCCCTTTCTCTGGCCTTCCAGTCTCTTGTAGCTCATGATGGAGTGGCCTTGACCCCAGTTCCCTCCCTATGGTCTCCATCTCGGGGCTTCTACACATGCTCTTCTCTTAACAACCCCGCCCCCCATCCCACACAACTCCTTTTGGCTCTCGTCCATTCTTCAGATCTCAGCCAGGCTGGGGGCCTTCTCTAATTCTACAACAGATCAGGTCTCCTGTGAGGATCTCAGATTCTGGTGTATTTTTTTTCTACAGGAACTTAGCAGAGTTTTACATCATTAGCTGATTTATGTGCTCCCTTGATGAGTGTCTTTCTTCCCAACGAAACTCCATTGTTACAAGGGCAGTGTCTGTTTTCTCACTGCTAAATTCTCATCCACTGAGCATGTGCCTGGAACAGAAGCTACTGTTACTGGAAGTAAAGAAAGAATGAGTGAATGGTACGGTGCAGCCTCCGCTTTCTTTCCCCTCCATGTTCAGTCCTGTCTGCCTTGGAGTTCTGGCATCCCTCCCTTGTTCAAGGCCAGCCTTTACTGCATGAATTCATATGTTTTATTGGGCAGCCACATGCTGTTATATGATGATCAGTAAAGGTGGGTTTTATTATTTTGGGAAATGCTTATCATTTCCTACTAGGGCTACAAGAGTGTCCTTTCCTTTAAGATTTCTGGTTAAAGTTTGCTCTTGCCTCCACAGAAGGTCTATTTAAATTTTAATATTTACTTGAATGTTCACCAGGATTGTTTTTCTAAAGCAGCACCATTATTTGCCTGTACAAAAATGACACTAGCCTCATATTTGCTCTAAGGAGCTTTTTTTTTTTTTTTAAATTAGACACAAAGAGCTAAAGGGGGCATCTTAGGTGAGATGCTGGAAAAGAACTAAAAGGTCCATTAAAATCAGCAAGTAGCTCATTTTGAATGCTCATGTATCTTATCTGCTGCGCCAAGTCAGCTCTGTGCCAGGAGGTGGAGCTTTATTTCTTGGTGTACTTTGTGCTTTATGAAGGGATTTTCTCATCTCATCTTCTATGTCTGCAGATCAAATGTCAGTGACGGGAGGTTCTAAAAATGCCCAGGTCTACACCTTAGATCACACACCCAGATGGAAGACTTCGCTGGACAAAATAATACTGCAGTTTTTATTCACCTGTCAATCATCCCAAAATGCTAAGAGGAAATGGCTTTGGATGATGAGGCAATGGGTGCTTGCTTCCATCTGTCTATCTTACTCTATTTTCTGCATTGCCTATAATGAATAGTGCTAGTTGTATGTCAGACAAATATCCACATAAGCCCTATTAAATATATCACTCATAAATTCTTGCTTTCACGGTCTCATGCTTCAAGAGCCCACCTGCTTTGAAGCATGGAGCTTGCTTCCTAGAAGCATTGGTGGGAGGCTGGGAGAAGCTACATACATTACTGTTAGTGTAAAATGAATTATTCTGGCAAAAATAGTTAAGTGAGGATAGAACCATCCTCTTGAATTTCATTTGCACAGCCCTCCAGTCTCTCTTTCTTGGGGTTAGCTATAGGAGCAGCCAGCAACAAGATGATTTCTTCCCTCTGATCCCCGTCAGTAAAAGAAGTATTCTAACCTGCCTTGGCTCCTGCAACATGTAGTGAATCATAAACTGGTCTGCCCTGCACAGCATTCTGTTTCTAATTTTATTTGATTCAAAGTAGTTGGTAGAAGCCAGTGAATCTCAACTCTGAAATGGTGATAAAATACTCATGCTCTTAACAGGTTTATTAACTGTGATAAATGTATAGCCATGATCGAGAAAAAATATGGTGCTATTACATTCACTCTATCTATCTAATATCATGGTTACAGATACTTATGTGGCCAGGACTCAATTTACTGATGGGTTGTATATAAAATACAGATCACAAATCTCAATTTTTAAGTCAATACGTTTTCATCCAAACACATTTTCCTGTAGGAATATTTTATAGGTGGTGTTTGGATTCTAAGACTCATATTAAAAAAAAAAAAAAGCTACAGCCCAAATTTTGGGCTAGAAATATAAACCATTTCCAAAAAACCCCACTATGATTATAATTAAAAATGTTATATGCAGCAGAAGAGTAGTTTTAAGGAAAGAGGAGAGGAACTTTGGGGAGTCCCCTTCTCAGATCTGGGGGCTTAGATGGTCTCTTAGAGCTGAAGACATCTATTCCTAAAAGACTGTTTCTTCATAAGGTGCTTCTAGAAAAGTCTGAGAGGTGTGATGCTCAAAGTTTTTAGGAAGACAAACATAACAGGGAGGCACAGGGAGATTATCCGGAGGTAACTAAAAAAGAGTTAGAGAAGGCAGGTGTTGAAGAACATTAGTGTGGAGGCACAGGAAATTTGCCTAAGGTGAATTAACTGAGCTGTGAGGACTGGAACTGGGTTGAGAATGGCTGTATGGTATCCTGGGGGCTGTCCTAATATCTAGCAAGCGAGGAGCACGAAAAGAGAGGAAAACAAATCAGATAGTGAGTCCGGGGTGGAAGAATCTTCAGAGTGTGACCAATATGTCATCATGTCACCTTTCTTTCAGATTGAGGGGATCTTTCACCTTACAGCAGACAAACAAATGTCCGAAGAAAACTACAGAGATCCATGACTTCTACATAAATGATGTGTTTTCATTTATTTGAACAAAAATACCATCAAGTGAATTTGAATGGAGTTTGGAAAAAAAAAAAAACGAGGAAAAAGCAAACCACATAAACCCAGCTTCATCAGACAAAAAACACAAACACACAAAAACACAAACACACAGGCACACTTGCACACAAACAATTCTCAATTTGGACTGGGCCCTGATTGGCCTTTGTCCTCTGACAACCGCTGGCAAGAAGCTAGGCAAGGCAGCAGGCTAATAACAATCTTCACCTCAAAAAGTAAAACCCCAAGCTAGAGAGAGAGGGACACTCAAGGGTCTGTGTGACTTTGTTACAGGGCATCTTTACTCTTTATTCTCTATCTTGTCTCTCCACAGATCCTGTTCTCCAACACCATGAGACTTCCTCATGCCTGCTGCTTTCTTTCAAACATCAATTTTTCTTCCTACCACCTTCTCCCTTAGGGATCTCATACTCTCCGAAAGCTTTAATACACAGGATCACCTCTCTGGCCAGAATTCCCACCAGCTTCACTCCCATTCCTGAACTCTCATTTCCAAATGCCTGCTGGATCTCCCCTGGATGTCCAAAACAGATTTTAAAATGCCACGTGTAAAACGGAACTGATCAACTGGATTTTCTAGTCCATAAAGTGCCGTCTCTGCTTTCCTGAACGGTACCAGCATCTCAGACACCGAGTCCGGTAACTGTAAAGGTGACTCTTTGTTGCCTCTCACACTCAGTTAATCGCCAAGTCCAATGGACTTGATCACCACCTGATTTCTTGCATTTGTCTTCTTTCTATCAGTGACTATAACTACAACTTCTGTTCATTGTCCTTCTCTTCTAATCTGGTATACATGCTACTCTTCCAATCTGCTATTCCATTGTTCAAGAACTGTCAGGGAAATTCTACTGTCAGATGAAGTTCACGAGTCTCAGCCTGATGTCTAAGATCTTCTGTTATCTCAACTGAACTTAATTTTTAGACATGGATCCCACCTCCTTCCTTTCATGGAACATATGCCATGGCTAAATTGAACTCCTCAATTCAACGCCTCCTGACTATGCCTTATACCTTCCACCCGAAAGCAGTTCATTCTGTTGCTTTGCTTGGAATGACCATTTCTCCCTTGACACACATGTCCAGTTTCCAAGTGTTCTTCAAGAATAAGCACACATTTTTATCTTGTTAATTAAGCCTTCCCCTGATGTACTAAGTAGAAGGTAACCGCCCTTTCCTTGAACTTTGACACTATTTCCTGTTTCTGAACTTCACCATGTTTACAATTTTCTAAGTTGTTTTCTCCTCTCCTTGACTTATTTACTCCTAATTTCTCTACATCATTCAGAGTAAGAAAAAAGATACAGTTCCCTAAAAGGTAGGACCGAAAAGCACTCATGTGAGTTAACTGCACTACACTGAAGGATGAACGCTGAGGGACTGAAAGGTTATGAAAATTATTTTAATCATCTCTCTCTGTGGGAGGGTGAAGACACTGTCATTTGCATAATACCACAAATCTGGATGAAAATGGAACAATTTTGTCACCAACAGTATTCGCCCGAAGTCCAGATGTCAAGAACTGCTTAGTCAAATGATCTGGGTATCTTTATATGACAAAAACCTGTAAATGAAAGACTTCACCACAGAAATGACATGGAGGAGAAATACACATTTTGGGGGCAAAATTTAGTAGAAATTAGTTTATTATCTCAAATTGAAAGTACTTTATTTTTAAAAAATTTTTAAAGATCTTACTTATTTATGAGAGCGAGCGTGCGAGAGAGCACAAGCAGGGGGAGTGGCAAAGGGCAAGGGAGAAGCAGGCTCCCTGATGAGCAGGGAGCACGAAGCAGGACCTGATCACCTGCCTTCAACCTAGCTCAAGGCAGACACTTAACTGACTAAGCTACCCAGATGCCCCAAACTGGAAATATTTTAGATAATTGTCCCACTTCATTAAGAACTTACCAGCTATAACACAAAGTTGACTTTGTTTAGTTCTGCTCATTTTGTCTTGTGGGTGGGAGTAAATTTATAAAAACTTCATCTTTTATTTATTTATTTATTTAAAAGATTTTATTTATTTATTTGACAGAGAGAGAGAGAGAGAGAGAGAGCATGCACAAGAAGGCAAGAAGGCAGGAAGGCAGACAGAAGGAGAGGGAGAAGCAGGCTCCTCACTGAGCAGAATCCAATGCGGGGCTCGATCCCAGGACCCTGGAATCATGACCTGAGCCCAAGGCAGATGAGCCCACTGAGCTCATCTGAGCCACCCATGTGCCCAAAACTTCACCTTTTATTCTGGTGGAGTCAAGGACTGAACGTCTCTTTTTGTTTAAAGAGACTGTTTTACTGCTGTGTAGTTTTTCTTTATGATTTTCCATTTAATTCCCTCAAATAATCATTGCTACAGGTTTCTCACACATAGCATCCATGACTTAATTCTGACAATCTTCAGCTTTGATTAATGAACCTCTTTAGTCAGTATTGCGTTCACCTTTTTACATGAGATAATAGTCCAGAATCTTCACAATAGGCATATATTAGATTGTCTTTTGTACTACACTGGATTGAATGGTTTCCGCTCCCAGTTTCTAATTTAAGCATCACATTAGCAAGATTCATGTAAAAAATCTGGGTAGGCCTCTAAGAAGACAGTGAAACTTTGGGAGGTCTATAGGCCGACTAGGGCAAAGAATAAACAGCAGCTGCTAATCCCACTGTAAAGCATGAATGCAGAAGCATCATGAAAATCTCTCTTTAGGGTGACACATCTATTTATGCTACAGACTTATTGCTGTTCATTGGATTCCAGCTCATAACCTGAAGCCCTGAGTGTTCATTAGAAGACAATGCAATCCTTGCCTAATCAGTAAGCCACTGTTTGTTGAACCTTTTCATGAGGTTCGTGTCACTTACCAGGAGGTCTGCAGTTATGGGTCAAGTTGCTCATGTTCATTTGTTTGCAGAACAGACCTTATATCTTAATCCAAACCATTTATGAGACGTCTAAGGCTGCTGCCTGCCCTCTGGGCCACTTCATCATTTGATAAAGATAGTTGCAAACATCCTATATGTTGATACTCCATGAAACTGATTTTAAATGTTTAATTCGAATTTATAGTAAAGTTTTAATACCTTGAGGCTTGGTGTGGAAAGGGGTATTTGAAAAGGCATGATGAGTGTTTCCCAATTTGAAATGCTCAGCTGAACTCAAGTTGCTTTAAACACAGCATGTCCCAGGTATGCCCACTCAATTGCGACTTACTCTAATCTCTCCTAGGTGGGTCGTATGCCTTGGAACATACTTCTGCTCTGGATCTGAATTCTGTTCCCCATCAGGACTGTAGTACTCTCTTGGGCCTTATTCCAATTTTCTTGAGCCTCAACCACCACCTCCTCACTACTCCCACTAGGTTGGAATAGGTTCTCCATGCCCCTAGTCACAAAAAGGGGTCCTGTTTTAATCCAGACAGAATACAGACATGGCTCTCCTTACTTGAGGATCACCACTGCTTTACCTGTCTGTATACCTGAACTCCATCTGACTCCTCCCTTTTCCCCTTAGGGTCAGATGTCCAGGATATCAAAGGCAGCCTAGAATAGGTATCGTTTTTTTTGAATGTCCTTGGACATTGTAATGTGACTGTTGGCACCTTAACCTCAGCCAAGTTGGCCAGCTTTATGGATTTCCTTACTGTATAAAGACACCCTGTTTTTTAGGTAATCCTGCCATCTCAATTTGTTCAGTACTCCTTGTTCTATACCCATTGAGCTCTCTAGCATCTCACTTTGGGTGTTTATGATAAAATGTTAGTTCTTTCCATTTTACTATTTTTTCATGGCAAAAAAAAAAAAGGATTCTTTACAATTTAAATTTGGATCCTACTATGTATTTCCATTAATTCCCAGGAGAAGCAATTAGTCAGTTTTTGAAGTCTGCTGTGGGTGAAAATACTTTGTAAGTCTATTCTTTGATGGTCATTCTGTCAGACGCACAAATAACACAGGAAAAACTTGCTAATAGAATTCCCAGCAGAAAGACGTTCTATAGAACAAACACTCCTCAAAAGCCCCTCATTCTGTTTCATTCAATAAAACAACAAAATATTTAATTTAGCTCTTGGTCTCTAGCGATGGCTGAGAGAATATTGCATTAGATGAAAGAACATCAACGTACTACAGCATAAGACACAATATATGGAGTTATAATGGACTATAAAGAAAGCTAGAGTAAAAAAGAAACATTACCTTAGGATCATGTATTCCAGAGAGCTCTTCATAGATCTTCTCACCAACCATGACAGCAGCCAAGTTCGCCGTGTATGTAGAAAGGCAAAACATACAGAAAATGGCCCAAAGGTTCATTAGAAACCTGCCAGTCCAGCATTTGGGGGGTTTGATGGCTGCTGTTCTACCAAACAACAGGGCATAACAGACATTCAAGGCTGAAGAGAAGGAGAAGACTTTACTTCTATTTCGCCCCTTGGGAGTCATACCAAAGGGGCTCTTCCATTCATACAGAGTGAGGAAGATGGCAGTGATGTGCAGAGCCACAAAAATCCCCAGCCACATTGTCCAGTGGAGTGGCCACATGAAGGCTCCAATGGGAGCTGCTGTGTCTCGGGTCCTCACTAAGATGCCCAAGCTGGTGGAAAAGAAAGGACTGGTGAAATCTATCACTTGGCTTCGAGCAGTATTGATGCTGAAGGAAGTGACTGCCAGGTGGGCTGACCCACTCAGGAGATCACCCACCAGCCCAGTCCAATGCCCATTTTTCCAGGCTCCGTACTTGCCATCCCCAACAATATAGAGGTCAAAGTCAAAGTTCATGTCTTCTGCTAGCTTTTCCAGCAGATCAATGCAATATCCATAGCAGCACTTCTTGAATTTGATGGGCACTGTATCATTACTGCTATGGAGGCTGTTAAAAAGGCTGTCCAAGACAGAGGAGTCATTAGTCAGGGGGTTTAGACAGAGTTGGCCAGCAGGGCACAAGCCTTCATCATCTACCTCCCGCGTGAAGACAAATGGATGTTCAATCAGGGTAACCACTCTCAAATGTAGTCTACTTGGGTATTGGAAGTGGGTTTTGTGCCTCTGGGCCTGCTCTGGCCATATTCCATAGTCCATGACAATCTTGCCCCCTTGCCATCTGCCCAAACGTGTCCACATTGGCTTTCCCATGGGGTCATGTTGCAGATTCCAGATGAAAAAGTTGTTTTCTGAGCTGATGATAGTGGAACCTTTTACCTTGATGGAACCACTGAGGCCTCTGAAAGTGGTGTTGGCTAGAAACCTGGCAAAGAGGAGCAAAGGCAAAAAGTAAGGAAAAGAGGTGAGGCCCAAGATAGGGAGGAGTGCTCATCTTTGCTTCTTTGCCTTAATAAGAAGAAAGTCTATATTTTTTTAAGTCGTTGCCTATAAATTCCTCAGGAATTAATAATTGGACTTTTTCTAAGAAATGAGTCTTATTTCATTAAGCAAATGAGATCACACCCTTAGGTTCTAACATCTGGGCTAGGTGTCTGACTCATGGTCTTACTCCAAATCTCTTTATTCCTAGTTAAGAGATGTGCTAATTGTCTCCTATTTAAAACCGTTAATTGTACATTCTCACAACTTTCCAAGCTTTGGAGGTTCTCGGCATCCTTAGTGTTTCATTTCTACTGTTCACTCTATTCAACTGCAATGAAATTAGCTCAATAAATATTGGTTTTGGTGCAAGGAATGAGTTTTAGTATGTATGCCTATTCTTTTATAAATGCTTAAAAATTGCATTCATAATTCCAGAAAATAGCCTAATCTTACTTTCAATGTTTCTCTTTTTCACAGTGGAAACAATCAACACATCTGTCCCCATAAGTCCAGTCAAAGCAGACTGTTGGATATCATCCACGCAACAAAGGAAAAGATGAGAAATAGACTTGCAGATCTCAGGATAGCCTCAGGGTACCCTAATTCTAAGTTATTAGAGAAAAACAATTGGCTCTCGCTCTGGAAAGAGCTTCTCTGCCCAAGTCAAAGAAAGGAAAATTACCAACTGAATGATGTACTGATTCCTAACCCAAGGAACCAGGCATTGTCAAATATATGTTCTGATAAGGGCCAGGCAGGAAAATGCTTGGTCAGTGTCTGGGAAGATAAGGCAATATGAAGTAATAAACTTGTGATACTTTCTTATTCTTAATTATGGCCTCTGTCCAAAGGAAAGCCTACATTTTGACATCAGACACACCCCTGTTTGGATTTTGGCTCAGCTACCTTCTAGCATTGTCCTTGGTTTTGTTGTCAGCAAAATGGGAAAGATAATACTGCCTCCATTACAAGGGCCGGAAATACTGCATGTACAGTATTTTGACCTAGAACAGATGTTTCACATATGGTACCTATTATTCAGTGTCATTCAAATTTTTTCAATCAAGGCTGTCCCCAGGTCACTTTTCCCTAATCTCTAACAGAACTCCTCTAGTTGGAAACACAAAGTATTGCATTATGAGAAACTCATAGAGGGTACTCAAGACACATTTTAAATTACAAGGAGTTACAATGAAATGTAGAATGTAACAGAGGTTTTTTTGAGCAATCAAGTGATACAAGTCTACACTCTCAGCAAAACATGTTCACCCATTGCCTGCCACCAACATTACTCAGTAATTTACAAAGGCAAATACAAGTAGTAAGAGGTTATGCTGCCACAGAAGGGACATAGAAAAATCAAAATGTGTGAAGAATGTACTAATTTTCATTAGAGATATAAATGTAAATCACATCTGAAGACGATCCTACCACTAAATGCAATGAAACTGCTCATTTTGGTAGATTGCATGTAATGGTAATTATTCATGTTAGCACTCCCCAGTGGGACTCTCTACTGCTTAAAATGAATTCTATTTTGCAACAAGTAATGAAGCCTCAGTTATCTTAGACTTTAAAATAGTTTTATGCTTCTTTAGAGAAATAGGGAACCAAATCATTAAAATATACAAATTAATCAGTTGATAATTACTTAGATAAAGGAAGGGTGACTACAATTGTGTTTCTAAAGAGCAATCTACTATTACATGTGTGTTCTCTCTCTCTCTCTCTCTCTCTCTCACACACACACACACACACACACACACACACACTGATATAGCGTAAGGAACAAAAAGGTTTGTAGTAAATAGGTCAATTTCATTTTTCAATTTGTTGAACAGTAAAGTTAAGTTGGAGTTGTAGAAAGAGAAGGCATTCACTATTTTAAGAATATTTGGGACTTAATTATTGTAGATTTCTAGCTGGATGGACCCTTCAAGGATTACCGCTTTTATCATTTCCGATATCTTTCAGAAATTACATAACTCCTTCATTCCAGTAAAACTTGTTCCTCATCATTGATGGTCAGTAACGTCTAAGATGGTGACTGAAGGACAATGCTCAGTTGTCTCTGAGGCATCCATCTGTCACAGAAACGCAAATCGATCAGGATCTAAATGCCTTCAGTGTTCTCAGACCAGAAAGCCCAGTGCTTGTTTCATTACGCAACTGGCACCAAGAAATTGGGTCTCGGAGAATCCTCATTTATGACAGATGATTTCAGTCTGTTTTTTCAGTTTTACAGAGAGGGTAAATTAAAATAATCTATTGACAGCTTTCAGTTATTTTCCCCTTCACTACGTATTCTTTGCAATGTGATGGTAATGCATAAGCAAAGTTTAAATGCCCACTGATTAAGTGATTGAAATCTCACTTTTGCTCTAATCAGTTTCTACCATGTTCCTTTTTATTATGCCTGGATTCTTCTTGGATGAACAAGAAAACAAAAGATCAGGAATAAATTTATTGACAGGAGAAACTGATGCAAATACTGTTCTTAACATTAGAGTTACAGAGATGAAAGACACACTCATTGTTCTCAAGCATATGAAAGTCTTCCAACGCAGAGAAAGAAAAGCAAAGACACAATTCCAGGGTCATGACAGAGGTAAATATGGGTGCCATTGGGACAGAGGCCAAGGACTCCTGCACATTCTACTGCAGACATGACAGGGAAGCCTCTTAGAGGAGAAGATGCCAGAACTGAGTGTGTATAAAAGAAGAGCCAGGGAGAGAAGCTGGGGACTGATACCATCACCCAGGGAGATGCGCATGCAAAAGCTGGAGATGAAGTGCAGGATGACATGCGGTGAGAAATAAGGCTGCAGATAAAGGTGGGAAACGAATTTCAAAAGGTCTGAGATTATGATGAAGGTAATGTGGAGCCATTGAGGGGATTCTACTGGGGGAAGGACATGACCATCAGGTTTGATTTTAAAAAGCCCCTACCCCCAAATTAGCTATATAGAAAATGGTATGGAAGGAGGAAGGAGCTGAGCACACTTTCATACGTGAAGAATAACGTTTCTTTCCTCCTCTTCTTGTTTCATAAGGGGCTTAGGGTGGCAAGAGCTAAGGTAATAGCCATGTAAGTGGAGAAACAACGGCATTATCAGGAGATATATAGTCTTTGAAAAGAAAAGTAGTGATTTGGGGGCACCTGGGTGGCTCAGTCATTAAGCGTCTGCCTTCGGCTCAGGTCATGATCCCAGGGTCCTAGGATAGAGCCCTGCATCGGGCTCCCTGCTCAGCGGGAAGCCTGCTTCTCTCCCTCTCCCACTCCCCCTGCTTGTGTTCCCTTTCACTGAGTCTTCTATCAAATAAATAAATAAAATCTTAAAAAAAAAAAAAAAGTAAAGTACTGATTTTAAGGCACCAAATGCCCAAGGTTGCATTCCATCCACAAACCACACCAAAGATGTGTGAAACTCAGCTTGATGGAAGGTCACATAAGTAAGTCCTGGAGTATTTAGTTGAGTATCAGCTCAGTGTAAGCCCATACAGCAATGTGGGTATAAAAAAGGAGAAAAGCGATCTTAAGAGTCTTTTAATAGAAATTTAGAGCCTGGGTCACAGGGACCAATAATATCACCACACTCTGTGTTGATCACACTACTGCTCTAGCCTAGAAATGAATTCTAAATAAACCTTCCAGCTTCAAGAATGTTATGAGGAAAGCTAAGGAGGTGGAAAATATAACAAGGGGTAGAAAGCACAAAAATCCAATTGGAGAGTGGGGTAGAAAAATAGGAGAAAATAATATAGGAAAAGCAGATTGCAACGAGACTATAGAGGCTTTGCATGTTCATTTTATGAGACTGGATTTCATTTAATAGGAAAAGGGGAGTCGTGAAGATTTCTGAGCAGAGAAATGATATAAGCAGAGGTCTGCATTAGTAATACTGATCTGGAAACAGGTACGCTGTGTACACAGGAAGGAAGAGATGGTGACCAGGAGACCACTTAGAAGAACATTACCATAGCTTTGTCATGTGTGATAAAGGCTCGAATCTGGCGCTGAGTTAAGAGCCTAGTTTAGTTTAGCACCATGCCTTTCCTGTCCAGTGTTTAACAAAGCAGTCAGGTATCTACGTTTTTTATCAGCATACCTCCCAAGATACCACTCTGCTCAACGAATGAAGCTCATTAGTTAATTTGCATTGAGGTAACTTATCACTTTAGTAAAAGCTCCCAATTATCTCACTAATTAAGAATATGTGTTGATTTGTATAGGATCCAAGATAAAATGTGTACTTGGCAAATTATGTTAAAACTGTTTTTGAGACAGTTCACAGTATAAGCAAGAACAGTGTTTAATACATTTAAGATATATTTTGGAAGCCACATTTGCACACAAAACTTGACACGCTAATTAAAGGATTTTCTTATTCATTAAAATAAATGAACAAAGATGTGAAAAAAAACAACACGTCACCCATTCAATCTTGATTCATTCAGTAGTACTGTGTGCCGGGCACTGTGCTAGGGGCTAGGGGCTATAGCAGTGAACAAAAGAGCACAAATCTATACAGCTTATATTCTACCAAAGGAGACAGAAAACATGTGATAAATAGGTACTTGTATGGGATATTAGAGCTCCTAAGTGCAAAGGAAGAAAAATAAAGCAGAGTAAAGAGGTGAGATGTGTCTGGGTTGGTGGTAGTGGCGTGAAATTTTAAATTATAGAGGCTGGCGAGGAAGAGGTATTTGAATAAAGAGCAGAAGAAAGGGGAGGAGCTAACTAGAAGGAGGAAATCTGGATGGAACCTTCCCTGTAGAGGGAGTACCGAATCCAGCTTTCGGAAAGCGGGGTCCTGTCTATTGCTTGAGGAACACATATAGGAGGGAGGGGCATGAGTTTAAGATAGAGAAAATGTGTGGGTAGTGGAGTTGGGAAAATAGCATGTTGTGGGTCACTGAAAGGACTTCATTTCTTCTCTGCATGAGATAGAAATCCATCGGTGGGTTTGAGCAGAAAAGCAATATGACATGATTTAGATTTTAACATTAAGGATCACCCCAGTGCTGTGTTGAGAATGAACTGAAGAGAGAACAGCAGCAGAAAGACCAGTTAGGGGGCTATTTCCAGCACCCAGACAAAAGGTGATGATGGTTTAGCCTGAGCTGGTAGCAGTGAAGGTCGGATCCTGATCTGTTTTGAAGCTGGGAATGGCAGGATCCACTGATGGCTCAGATATGGTTGCCAGGAGAAGCAAAGATAACATCAAAATCTGTGCCCTGGCAAGGGGAGGCATGGAGTTGCCACCAAGGTAAAGAATCAGGTTTAACGTGGGTGAGAACTGTGAGAGACGATGGACTACAGGAAACAAGCTGAGGGTTTCAGAGGGGAGGGGGTTGGGGGATGAGTGAGCCCAGTGATGGGTATTAAAGAGGGCACGTATTGCACGGAGCACTGGGTAGTGTATGCAAACAATGAATCATGGAACACTACATCAAAAACTAATGATGTACTGTATGGTGACTAACATAACATAATAAAAAATAAATTAATTAAAATAAATTTAACAAAAAGAACTACCAGTTCAATTTGTTCAGGTTAAGTTGGAGGTAACTTCTAGAAATTGAAAGAAACATGTCAAGTAGGTAGTTGGAGATCGTGTGGAGCCCAGGAATGAGGTGCAGACAGGAGTTACAAAACTGGAAGCCATCCCTCTAGACATGGTATTTAAGGAGACCCAATGAGATTACAAGATGAGTAATTATAGAGAAGACCCAGGAGTAAATCTGGGGCACTGGACATCTGAAGGTGGCGCTGCTAAGGAAGAACTAGCAAAGGGACCTGAGAAGTTATCTAGAGAGCTAAGAGCAGAGCAGGCATCACTGGGTTCTAGAAGCCAAGCAAAAGAGATGTTTCAAGGAGGGGCAGTGATCAACTGTGTCAAATATTTCCAAATTCCTTAATAACAGAATGTTGACTGCAGTGTTTATCTTAATTTATCTAATTTTATTATTCATTATACATTATCATACTTTTACTTTGTAAAAACTTGGTCTAAAATCTACATAAAAACCTCCTGCTGCAAATAATGTTGCCATGCTCTTAAGAGATTTTAATACCTGTTAAGATTTTTCTTATTCACTATATAGTCTTACTAGCATTATGTTTTTTTATATTTGTTATAAATATGCACCTTTCTTGCTTTTGAACCAGTTCTGTAATAACCCCACTGTTTCCAGTCTTCCTTTTGATCACGTAGGAACCAAATCATTGTTTAAATACATCCTCCTCCTCCCATGCCTTCTCCGGTGCCCAGCAGTTTAACTCAACTGATCTTTGTAGATCTACTTCTCTCATTTGTTTTTTTTATTTCTTTTTAAATTGCCCTCTTATCTTTTTTTCCCCCCTTACCATTGCCTTCCATTAATCTTATTTGTACACGGGCAAATCTATTTTGCTCTGTAAAGCCATAAGATTTATTTTCCCCTCTGGGAACTTGCTTTTGTGTCATTAAAAGAATCTGTATCCTCATTCTCTTATATCTTGAAAAATGAGCCGAATTTCTGGTCCCATGATCATCTCATCATATTTAATATTCTCCCCCACCCTGAGGAATGAGAGACTTGTTCATCCTCTATAAAGCTCTATAACATTTTTTAGACTGTGAGAACTTAATTTTCAATTTTTGCCTGTGCCTCCATCACTGTTGGGGACATTCTCTCCAACTTCCCTCCCAGCAGCACCACCTAATTCTTGTCAGGTCGACTTGCTCCTGTGCAGTGAATCTAAATATTCATTTCTTGGTCACTTTTAATTTAGTTGTAGAGCTCCTGACTAAAGCAGAAGCTCAATAAAGCCCTTTTAGTATGAGCCAAAGGAATATGCTTAAAGTTGCCCATTTTCCTTTGCTTAGAGCAGGAGTTGTGGGGAGCGAGGAGAGTTGGGAAGAGATCTACTAATGCTCAGAAATGCCCTCTTTTCTTGACATGATTCATTATCTACAATCATGTAATAAATCTGCCAGACAAAACTCACATCCTTCAAAGTTCTACACTTTCACATCTGTCACAAGCTCATACCCACAGGTTTTTTTCCCCAACTCTTTATCATTGGAGAGCCCCAAACTATTCTGCCTTTGGACAGTCCTACGTCTTTTAGAGAACTCACACCCAGTTCTGATCTTTTACAACCACTTATATCCAGTTGTCTGAATTATTAGCTATTCATATTTTATGTTTGTATTTTAATCCATGTGTGTGATTTTTCTTAATTCTTCAAAACTTTTCCCTAATGCCCCGTGTTTTCTAAATTACCCCCATTTCGTGTCGCTTCCCCAGGCTCTAGATTACTTCCCTTAGGTTTCTTACAGTTTCTTAGATATGGGATAATCCATGGTATTCTCATTATTTCTTTTTGCTCTTTCTCTGATTTTTTCTGAATTTTCTCTTCTTCCTCTCTTCCCCTCTTTTCCTGTCAGTGAACTTCGTAGAAGAGAATCACCAATGCTCTGTCCTGTTAAAAGGAATTCTTGTCTTGAATCAGCTCTTGCCATCCCCAGTTAATTTTACGATTTTTGTTGTTGTCACCCTAGGCCTGCTCCCCTCCTGTGAAGTCCATTTACGTATCTCCCTTTACTCTGTTCATGCCTCTCTTACCATCTCCCTTTTTTTTTAAATGGCCCTGGAGACCTTTTGCCTATTTGTATGGCCAGCTGTTCCTAGTTCAGCTTTCATTCTGTGGCCTCTTTCATCGCAGCAGACCCCTGCCCGGTGACCCGAATTCGCCACCGCAGCCACAGAGCTTACCCATGGTCCAATTCTAATCAGAGGACATTGCTTTCTTTGATTTTGTTCTCTGTGTATGGGACAGCTCTCCAAATTAAATGTTAAATATAGATGATTTCTTAAGATCCATGTGAAATGACGCCTTCACTGTTCTCTCTAATCCTTTGTAGTAATCCTGAAGCTCAAGTATTTGGCAGATGATCACCTCCATCTTTGGCTCTGTGGGCCATAAATCAGTGAGGGTGTAGATTTTGACATTCTCCATATTCCAAGAGCAATCTCTTCCACAGAGTGGCTAGGAGGAATAAACAAACCCGGCCTTCCCACTGCTCTGCTTCGTGACTCTGCAGGCTGTCAAGCTGAAAGAGACTTGAGCGTGCATCTAAGCACCTAGAGAGTTCTGAGCCATCTCTGAATATCAGGCACAACAGAGTTACCACTCAGTGAGGTCTATGGGGTAAATGCAATTAAACACATGTCATCTGCTCAGCTTAGACACGTATCTCTTAAAGAGCTCTTCATCACTTTGCCAGAAGAATAGGGCTCAGATAGCCAGGGAGTATCTGCATCTGCAGTTCGCAAATTGTTCAAAGCACTGAAATTCTCATACATTTTCCCCCAAATAACGGATCATATAAAAAACAAAAATCTCAAAAAAAAAAAAAAGCCAAAACAGAAATCTCTGATGATAAGGAATTTAAAGGGAATTAGAAATTGCTAAATTTCAACCCTCAGAGCAGAGGGTCCCCCCAATGTTTTTTTTTTTTTTTAAGATTTTATTTATTAATTTGACAAACAGAGATCACAAGTAGGCAGAGAAGCAGGCAGAGAGAGAGGAGGAAGCAGGCTCCCTGCTGAGCAGAGAGCCCAATGCGGGGCTTGATCCCAGGACCCTGGGATCATGACCTGAGCCGAAGGCAGAGGCTTAACCCACCGAGCCACCCAGGGCCCCCCCCCCCATGTATTTTAAATCATTGGTCACATCAACTTACAAAGCTCAGCTTTTAAAATAAATTTCTATCAATTAAGATAGATAAGATAAGAGCAATTTACTAACATGTTAAATGTACATATGTACAAACACACGAATCATTTGAGTCTATGCTTTGCCAACATCAGCAAAACTCAGTTACTTACAAGTGAAACTGTACGGCGGAAGGGCAGTTCCTGTCCTTCTTGGCTTTCTTCCCAAGAGGAGAAAAATAGTAGCCTATGTGATTGTGTTAATATGCTTTTCAGGCTGTGTTAGTATCAGTGTGAATAGGACACATTAAAAAATTGGACACATGGGTAGAACACTCTTTTTCCTGCTTTTGTGTGCCACGAGTGACAAGCTGGCACTTTTTCCTTTCTGTTGTTTTTCTCTCTCATTATGGTTAGATCTGTTCCATTCCCTTAAGTTGTTTTCTTTTCCCTTTGCTTTTTGGTAGGTACCTTGACCCTTCTCCACAACTACGGTCTGTGCCCAACCCCTGACTGCTCCTGGCTGCTTTGTGGAATACCCCGCCTTCCTCCGTTCTAGCTAGCTCTCTGGATCTGGCTCTGGCACTGACCCAGGTGCTGCTGTGCCTTCTAGCAGCACGGCCCTGGCATTGGTGCATCCTGTGGCGTTTACCAGTCAATCATCCATCCAAAGGGTTATAGGGACTGGTGATGGATGTGGCCTGAGAGATAGATCTGGAATTCAGTGTGGAGCTGCAGTGTTACCCTCTGCACTTTCCTACCTCTTTCTGACACATTTCCAAATTTTATAATAGATGAATACAAAGTAAAAAAGTCAACAAAGAGCACAATTTCCTCTCTGGCAAATAAAAGCTTGGAAGCTCTCCTAATCTGGAAAAATTCCACAGTGTGAACTTTGCTGGATGCTGGACTAAGCAAATTTGACCTGTTTTCATCAAAACAGAGTACTGAGGGAATACCTATTTTCTAATGTTCCTTATTTGAGGCTTCCATGACTTAGTGGAAATTTCAGACACAGCTCCTGGCATGACTTGAGTGACAGAGAGTGGGAAGATCAAAGGATTTCAGTCAAGTTAGGCCAGTGAAAGGGGCTCCTACTGGAAACATCTAGAAACAGAACTTAAATGTTGGTCCCTGAGATTCATGACACCAAGGCATGTGCTTTCTAGAAGTACTGACACCTTGGACACCCTAGCTGAGAGTGTTAACTTAGGAGTAACAGCAGGACACAGTAGGTTACCTCACAGCAATGGGTTCTCCTTGGGAATACGAGGAACCGGTGTTACCAGCCTCCAATCCCTGGCTCCCATGTTCAGCGCAACTGCCTCTCTTTTAAGTAACTGATGAATCCTATAGGCTAACTAGTTTGACTCGGTAGGTCCTCAGGACAAGAATGCTTATACATGGTTCATCATGCCTGCTGATTTATATAGCTTTGACTAAAAGAATATGAATTACAAAGTAATGGGATCCCAATTAAGGAAGATTTATATTACTGCTCAATTGGGAATTTGGATTTAGATGAAGTGGTTACAGTCTTCCCCTATAAAGTACTAGCCAAACAACCCTAGGCACACCACTTGAGTTTTCAAGGTGGGAATCCTTACAGTTAAGGGATTTATAGTTTCCAAAGATTAAATAACTTTGCTATAATCACAGTGCCAGCAAATTATTGTAAAGGTGGGCAAGAACATCCAAAATTAGAATTATATCATGCAGCCTCAAGTTCTTCTGGAACTCCTTTAATATCCATGAATAAAATGGGGTCCATCAATTTATATCTTAGGATTTTTAAATAAATATTTGTTTTGGTCTTTTTTCCTGAAGTTTCCTAGTGCCTCACAATATCTGGCACATAGTAGGTTGTAAACAATATGTCCAGAATCAGTAAAATAAAGCAACATTTACTGTGAGTGAAAGGCCTGTGAATCTTGGTATTGCTTGACCATGCAAGCACGAAGATGACCATAGCTTGAAGGAGGAGAAAGAGTCTAGTATGTTGGACCATTCTTCACGGACAAATGAGGAGGGGGCCTAACTATGCCAGCTGATGCCAGAAAATAATGGCAGAATGGGTGTTATCCCGTTAAAGAGTGATAAACAGCTAAGTCAAAGAAAGTGGATAAAAAAATATGGATATTTTGAGAAGCATATCTTGCTTAGTGAGGGAACAAAAGAAGGGGATTATAAGCTTCCTGAGAGCAGGGCCCTATTTTCTACTCTTTGTGCCTCCAGCATTAGCCAAAGTGATCACCTCATACGAGTTAAGTTTCAACAAATGGTTGCGAATGAATAAGTGAACTAATCACTGCCTACCTGATACAGAACTGACCTGTAGAAGCTGTTCAAAGAATGAAGGCAAGATTTTATGGCCGGCTAAGAAGCTAGAATAACTATCAGGACTATAATTAGTAAGCTAAAGGCTCAGGGACTTCTTATGCCAAGGGAACAAGGGTCAGTAAGTGTCTAGACTCTTGGTACCCTTAAAGAAAGGATAACAGTCTTTGAACATGCTATGACTAATCCTAGGGAGCTCTTTCTATAGGAACAGTGGATTCATTAACATCTAAGGCCTAAAGTAAGCATGGACAAATCCTAATGCTAGAAACGGTTAGTCAAACTCCTAGTTACTTTCACCAGAGTCTGGCATTTATAAATCAAGGGAGAAAATGAGGGCAAGGCTAAAACTAATTTTGAGAAATAAAAACGATTTTTCTATTGTAATGGTTTAAAAAATTACTTTCAAGGTTTTTATGCTGTATTACTTTATCTGATGAATTCATTACAGGACTATGACTTTATGAATACGTCATGGCTAATGTTCAGCCATTCACGTGACATCCAGTATGCATACAAAATGCACACTACTCCTTAGCTTGGCATAAAAGCCCTGTGTGGCATGCTATCAAATTAACTACTTTTCCAGAATCATGTCAAATCCTCTTCACATGCAATGTATGCTCCAACTATACCAAATTTCTCTTTAGGGTTTTGCCATTTCCTATGACTCTGGATTCGCTCCAAACTAGAAAATGACTTGTTTGGCAAGATTCAATTCCAGTGTTTCTTCCTCAGTCTCTGAGAACAGTTAATTATTTCCTCCTCTGTCTATAGGAACATATCTCTATTTAAGAATCACGTATTTTTAATTTTATCATCATTTCCTCACTTTTCAACCTCAGGCAATAGGCTGTCAGGTTGAAGACGGTAGGATGCATGTCTTCATTCTGTCTACCTCATCCTAGTCCAACAAATAGCCATTGGCTGGACAAAAACACTCATGTTACTGAATAACAACCCAGATATCATCACTTCAAATAATTGAAATTTTATAAAACAACTTACAAATAAACTGTTAAAGATCACACTATGAACTTAGCTCCCAACTGGTTTTACCTACATATACTTTTGATAGACATTAGCTCTGGTAAGTGGGGACCCTGGAAGAATAAAATCCCTTATATTTTTAATGACATCTATGTAGTCTGTCATGAGAAATCATTTTTCAAGTCTAAAGCCTATGCTGAAAAATCCATGTTTTTGGTGATTTCATTAACATTTTAAAATGTTAACAATTCTGTCAGGCCAAACTGAAAATGACGGTGTGAGAAATGAAAGCTTGCATAACTGACATCCGCTATTCATGGCTCATTATCCTCATGTCTTCCATTACGCAGTGAAGGCGTGGGGTCAGCCTCACAAAATTTAGGAACGATTAAGAAAATTACTGTATGCAGATGTGACTTATGGACTGAGAATAATGAACTTCCTAAAAGACTGTATTCAACAAAATAAATAAGACTGATGGAAATTCCACAGATGTTTTATGGCTTAAGGCAGCTTTTCAGTTATTCATTATAAAGACTCCTTCCAGGGTTTAGCCCACTTCCCTTTAAAACTTTCTCTTTGACCATATTCCTCAGGGAGCCTAAGAAGTCCTAGGCATGTTTCCTGAAGTTCTTGGAATTCACTCTCAAACACATCCATGGAGATGAACCCACTGTCACTGATCCTTTTACAGAGTGAATTGCTGCTGGGCTCCAAATCTTACACTCTTTTAAACTTTCAAACTTTGTGAGATGAACATGTGGAAACAACCTCAAGGGCAAAGGTCATCCACAAACCCAATATTCCGTTAAAAAAAAAAAAAAGGAAAAAAGGAAAAGAACAAAGACACTAAGCACCTAAGTTTAAAAAGACTATGTTTTTAATTTAGACAAAATTTTATTTACCTATCAACCACCTATTTTTCTTCTCTGGCCACAGATAATATAGGATGTAAATATAATATAAAATTTCCTTTCCTTCCTTCTATTTCAATAAATGTCTATTAAGTGGTTGCTATGTGCTAGGCATTAAACTGGGCTGAATAATAGTGTCTCTACTTAACAAAATTTATACTTTAGCTCAGAAGTCAGACACACAGACAAATAATGATGATGGAATGGACTAAGTACCACCATATAATTTCATGTACAAAGTACCATGGGATCCTTGTGAAAGGAGGCACATAGCTTTAACATAAATTAAACCTTGAGGAGCCAGAAAGATCAGTTTGATCTTGATAAAATGAACCCCTAGGGTATATACAACCCAAGTCAACAAATAGTTCTCCCTGTAGTTTCTAAACATTTTTAGGATCCAAACAGAATCATTTTTCTTGTGCTTTCCATTTTACATGAGGCAGAAAGATGCTAAATAGCTTAATGTAGCTTTCATAAGGGCTTTTTCCTATTTGCTATTTATGACTGTCCTTCCAAAATAATGACTATTCAAAATTACACATAAAAGTTTTGCTTATATTTTTGTTATGAAGGAGAATTTTCTTATTCCAGATAAAATCCTGAGCCACAATTATGCACTAGTTCAAAAACAGAAGATTAAATCTTGATAGCATCTATAAAATAAAATATGCAAAGACTTTAATCTTGTGGAAATTCAAATACAATATGGGGAAAATGGAAAGTTCAGATGATGACAGAATATCTAATTTTATTATCAGTAGATTCCTGATAAGTGAATTTTGAATTATTTTATTGTATTAACAACTTTCTTTAGGGAGTGTATAGGCTGTGAGTAAACTCTGCCAATATATGGCATTTAGCATGTCACCCTGCACATAGTAGTTGCTCAATCAATATACATATTAGATTAATTTATATATATATACAGATTAAATATAAAATGACTATAACCACCTGACATTTCATTATATAGTCATGTCTTTCTATAATGCAAGACACTTGAGTTTTTTTTTTTTTTTTAAAGATTTTATTTGTTGATTTGACAGACAGAGATCACAAGCAGACAGAGAGGCAGGCAGAGAGAGAGAGAGAGGGAAGCAGGCTCCCTGCTGAGCAGAGAGCCCGATGCGGGACTCGATCCCAGGACCCTGAGATCATGACCTGAGCCGAAGGCAGCGGCTTAACCCACTGAGCCACCCAGGCGCCCACTTGAGTTGTTTTTTGTTTCTCAGTAAGATGTCCTTGCTCCAAGAGGGCTGCCTGCTCAGAAGAGCACGAGACTCGATCTACGTTTGTGAGCCTGAGCCCCAAGTTGGGTCTAGAGATTACTAAAAATAAGTAAATAAACTTTAAAAAGGGGACCAGGCTGGAGCTTAAGCCCTCTCCTCTAAAAGGGCAAAAATTTATCTGGTCTCTCTGATCACTGGTGGTCCTTTTCATGAAAAAACAAAACAAAACAAAACAAAAAAACAAAACTAGGCTCCTATAGAGTATCTTTTAACAAAAGTCTCCTTTTCCCAGGGATCATGAAAACTATTTCCATATTATGGGTTATTCTTTAAATTAAATGGGCTTTTTCATTCTACCTTCTGAACCAGACTGAGAAACTGGAGAAGAAAGGTACATTTAAATAAAATAGTATGTAATTAGAGATGCCTACACACACACACACACACACACACACACATATGGATATGGATATACATGTAAAACTCCAAGTTTCTGGCAGTAAAACTCTTGTGGAACTCTCAATTCTGTCCCTGGCCAGCTAGCTAGCTAGCTAACTAGCTATCACTCATCTATTACAAGGACCCCGTGAATAGTAGGATCTATTGTTATGTCCTTTTTTAAAAAAATTTTATTAGTTTATTTGACAGACAGAGATCACAAATAGGCAGAGAAGCAGGCAGAGAGAGAGAGGAGGAAGCAGGCTCCCTGCTGAGCGGAGAGCCTGATGCCGGATGCCATCCCAGGACCCTGGGATCATGACCTGAGCTGAAGGCAGAGGCTTTAACCCACTGAACCACCCACGCGCCCCTTGTTATGTCCTTTTTACAGAGGACACAGGAAATAAGGCTCAGAGAAGTTAAGTAACTTGACCAAGTTACACAGGCAGTAAGTGGCACAGCTAAAATTCAAGCTCAAAGAGTCTAACTCCAGGGTCTATGTCTTCTACTATGACTCTATAATGCTTTAAGCATCACGGCCTAGGAGGAGAGAGAAAAATCCATTTCTTGCTCAACTAATGTTTTTCTCTGTATAGATTTTGAAAGATTTGTCTAAGTCTGTTGATATAAGAGTGGGCAGGGAGAGAAACATTTGTTATGTATCTACTATGAAGCCAGAGCACGGTCTTAGGTACTTTTCATATATAATTTCATCTTAATTATCATCTATTAAGCTATTCAATGTAATCCTAGCTTATTAATTAGAAAACTGAGGGTCAGAGTTTTTGAACAACTTGCCAAGAACAAATAGCTTGTAAGGGGCTAAGCCAGGGTTTAAAAGCAGGACTGGGTGTTCCCTATGACACACCATGCGCTTTCAAATCTGTAGATCAAATTCCAGATGACATCATGAAATACTCACTTATGTAACCAAAAGCCTCTCAAAAATATTATTAGAGCCAAAAGCTACTCAAAGTCAAGATTTCTGCAAAGGGGAAAGAGGGAAATTTTGCTTTGAGTCAAAACCATGTGAGTGGGGATGTAACACAGGCCTTGCATCTTACCTTGATAAATATTGTCCTGAAGTGAGATTTGTGGCTTCCACCTCCATGCAGTTCATGGTGCTGGGGATGAGCGCAAGTTCTGGCTGGATCATGGTGGCCGTGGCTACAGCTCTTGCGACCAGTTCCATGGCATCTTGTACATAGTACTCGAAGATGGACTGAGTTGTTTTTCCATGAGCAATGAGCCCAAGGGGCAAACCTTCTGTCCTCAGTTCCTCGACGTTCTGAGAATCCCCCAGCACCCAGTGAAGCTCAGTGGGGGTTACTCCAAGCTGGGTGGTAACTTCGAAAATCCGCCGGATACTCTCCATGTCACAGCCAAACATCACCATGGTGGGCGTACTGTTCTTAATACTCTCAAGCTGGACCTGCAGGAAGCTTAAGAGGTCGTCGGTGGAGGAGAGGTTGGTGGTGATGTTGATGATAGACCCAAGGTAGAACTTGGAATTTTTCTGGGTAAGGAGGAGGAAGTCGGTGATGTTCCAGTCTTCCTGGCACAGCAACAAGCTAAAATTGTACCAGTTGTTCATGGTCAGGATTGAGACAGTGACATCAGCATCAGAACTTAATGAATTTTCTAAACTCAGTTGTAGGTGAAGGGGATTCTGTATTTAAAGATACGAAAAAGAAGAATTAGAAAGCATTGGCCAAAGATGGTAACATAGGGTATGTTTGCTTTCTTCTGAGCCTTACTTAATCCTTCATTTTTCCCTGCAATATTCAAATCCCTCTGGGATAAAATTCCCATCATCTGGAAAACTATATTTCCTATCTAATGGGATTACTGAATCCTGACAACTGATCTTCCTTACTAAGAGTACCAGAGGGCAAATGGGTTTTGGAGTAAATGTCAGGGCTGACCCAGCTGGTCTTAAATTTTTATCAGGCTTGTCTACCTCCTTATAGCTTGTCCCCTTCATATATTCTATGGCTGATAGTAACTCATTTGTTAAATTCTCCTCTCAGGTAAAATAATTAAAATAAATTATGTTTGCTTTCCTTTAAAATGAATAGCAGAGAAGTCTAAAACAGTGCAGCCACTTATATAAGGATGGTGTGGAAAATGGATACATCAGTTTCCTAAACTTTTAGTCTCTGAGGAAGGCATTTTATACACACATGGCACTACTATCGGAATGCTTGTGTTTCCCCAAAATGCATGCTGAAATCCTAATGCTCCATATGATGGCATTAGGAGGTGAGGCCTTTGGGAAGTGATGAAGTCATGAGGGCAGAATCCTCATGAATGAGATCAATGCCCTAGAGCCAGCCCCTACTATTGTGTGAGTGCCCAGTGAGAAGTTGGCAGGCTGTGACCCAGCAGGGAGCCCTTACTCAATTAAACTGGCACCCTGATCTCTGACTTCCAACCTCTACGACTGTGAGAAATCAATTTCTGTTGTTTATAGGCCACCCAGTCTGTGATATTTTGTTATAACAGCCCAAATGAATGAAGACCTATGCTCTAATTAGCAATATATACAGTAGGATAAAGTGTATATTTCAGTACTGAAGGCTTGATTGTATTTGTGTCTACTGAGAAGGGATTTTTCCTGTGAAAAGTGAAATGTGTGCCATTTAAATACATTTATGGAACTTCTATCACAATTTCATCTACTTATGGAATTTACCAAATCAATGAAGGAAGAGTACTTTTTCTTATTATCATTTCTTATTTGAAAAGTCACAAATCATTAATCATGCAGGTCAAGTAGAAACAACTCTCCAATTAATAAATTTGTTAGCTGTTCTTTCTGAGAGCAGACATTTGACTTACTTATCCCTTAACACTGGCATCCTGAGAATGTTTAGCATGATACCTTCCACATATTAGGAGCAGAATAAATACTGGCTGAATGGAATGAAACATGTTCCCACTGGAAACTAGGCTATCAGATATTTTTGAGAACTTCCAAACGTTCAGACAAATAATATATGTAGAGAAATGAGGAAGGATTTCTAAATAAAGTTTCAAGTGCTTAACATAATATAAGTGTCGCCTCCCGTTACTCACCTAAAAATGTGTAACGAGAAATAGGATTTGAGCTGAACTTTTAATTCTCTGAAGGACCAAAAGAATTTTAATAGGGGCAGACTAAGGAGTGAAGATTCAGAAGGGATTTATGGGAGAAAGACTATGGCAAAAGGCCACAGTAAATGAGAGCTATCATGCTGGTAGGAAGGATGGATGTTTTTGTTTTTGTTTTTAAAGATTTTATTAATTTATTAGAAAGAGAACCCACACACCAGCAGGGGGGGGCAGCAGGCAGAGGGAGAGGGAGAAGCATGCTCCCCATGAGCAGGGAGCAGGATACTGGACTGGATCCCAAGATCCTGAGATCATGAACCCAGCCAAAGGCAGATACTTAACCTAACCGTCAGAGCCACCCAGGCGCCTGTGAAGGATGGAGTTTTAAAATTTATCCTCAGAACTTAACTTTTGTCCTTCAAATTAAGCTTCTGAGCAGGATTTGTAACGATAAAAGCAGAACTTTTGGAGAATCATCTCCGGGCAGCATTTAACAGGAAGAGGGAAAATAAGGATCTTGATAAGGTGTTAAGTGTTTAAACTGCAAGTCAGCATTGTCATGTTTGGAACAAAATGATGAAAGTTGTTTTTGTTTTTTGTTTTTTTTTAATTAAAATTTAAAATTTAATAACAAGATCAGACATGAGAGGCAAAAAAAAAAGTTTCTAACAGGAGACAGCATCCAATAGGTAGTTCCTGGTTTCCAGGCCCAAGATGCCATACAAGTGATCTTGAGGTGAGAGGAATGGAAGCTTCTCTTCTTCACTCCTGCGACTGATCAATATAAATTCCTCCAGAACATTCTTGTCCTCTTTTAGCTTTTTCTTCCTTTCTATTTCCTCCTCTGCTTTAACCCTCTTCCAGAAGCAAAAAGGAACGGAGGGCAAGCTCTACATTTAGCTGGTGGGAACAAATTATTCCCAACTATCTTCTTGGCCTCAGCTCTCTACTCTGTTGCCAGCTTTCCTTCTAAAACATAAATATGAGCATACCATTCTTCTGCACCCTAACCTCTGAGTCACCCATAGAACAAATTTCAGAATCAATAGTAGGGCTGAGGAGGCCGTTCCTAGTCTTTAACTTCACCTCCAACACTCCAAACATATACACCAAGATGAGTCATAGTGGACAATTTATTTTTCTTGTAGCAGAGTGAGCATTTTTACACCTACACAAATGGGGTGTGTTACTCTCTCAACATCTCCAGGAGGCTCATATTTATCCTCCCAAACTCAGCTCTTCATGCAGATTTCCCGAAACTAACTCATGTACTATTTACTACCATTTCTGCTGCTGTTAACCTTTAAAAAAATTTTTTTTAAATTGAAGTACAGTTGACAGAATTGCTGATCTTTTTTTCTCACAGTATTTTTGCCCTCTTGATTTCCTGGAATGGTGAACTGGGTTTTTGTTGATTTGATTGTTCCTCTGACTCCTGACCAAGCAGAATTAACCATCTCACGTCTGTGTCATGGTCTCATTTTGGTCATTCCTTTAATATAGAACTCTTCATAATGTAGCTATCGATTTAGTGTTTATCTTTCATGCTAGACTGGAAGTTTCCTTAGGTTAAAGACCGTATCTCAGCCATCTCTTATCACACGGTTCTTAGTTAATCAGAGATAGTATTTGTCAAACAGTTTTCTTTTGCTTACCCTAAGTCCTAGGCTATGATCATAATCTCTGCACTGAAAGACTAAGGACAATTCCAACAGAGCTTCAAGACCCAATATTTTGCCTCTAGTTGGAAGAAAGGGTCACCCATAAACTTGTGCTGGGGGTGGAATAAATTGGTATGTGAGGAACAAGGAAGCAGGGATGAAAATATTCTCCTCTTGCTAAATAGGGAAGTGAAATTAGCTAATTATTTTGAGCATTTAGCACCAGGCAGAAACAACTGCATTTGGCATTAGAGTGACATGAAGGACAACCTTCCCTCTCCTGTCAGGGATAATTATTAATCCATATAATTACAGTCATCACTATAAGCAATTTTATTAAGAAATTCCAGTTGAAGCTAATCCTTTAACAGATTTATCCTTTAACATCATTCTTCAAACAATTATTAAATAATAGTTCGGAAGCATCTAGTGATATTGTATTTATCTAGTAGCCTCAGATGCAGCATATTCCAGTTTTTCTCCATATAATAATAAAAGCACAGGTGTGCACATGTGCCTGCACACACACACACACACACACACACACACACACAAATATATGAAAACTTGTAACACTGAAATTCAAGCATAATAGTAAACTTCCATACAAATCTGGGGCAAAACTTAAACAGGACTCATAAAACCAAACTGAGAATCAAAATATACGTCTTACATACAGTTTGCTGTCTGCAAAAGAGTAACCCATGACCTTAAAGATGTAATTTTTATTATTTTTTTATCTTTTTTTTTTTTTAAGATTATTTATTTATTTATTTATTTGACAGAGAGAGATCACAAGTAGGCAGAGAGGCAGGCAGAGAGAGGAGAGGAGGAAGCAGGCTCCCTGCTGAGCAGAGAGCCTGATGTGGGACTCAATCCCAGGACCCTGAGATCATGACCTGAGCCGAAGGCAGCGGCTTAACCCACTGAGCCACCCAGGCGCCCCAAAATGTAATTGTTAAAAAATACATTTTGGGGTTGCCTGGGTGGCTCAGTGGGTTAAAGCCTCTGCCTTTGGCTCAGGTCATGATCTCCAGGTCCTGGGATCAAGCCCCACATCAGGCTCTCTCTCAGCAGGGAGCCTGCATTCCCCCAGCCCCCACCCCCACCTGCCTCTCTGCCTACTTGCGATCTCTGTCAAATAAATAAATAAAATCTTTTATAAAAAAATCAAATAAATAAATTAATTAATAATAAAAAATAAATTTTGCTATCTCCTAAATCAGAGATTCAATAACAAAATAACCTAAGAATCAGGAGGCATCTCTCAACCATGCATACAGAGTAAAACTGCCTCATAAGTGGATTCAATTTACATAAATTAAAATAGACAGACTCAGTAGAGGGATGTAGGGAGAAAGAAAATATATCATTAAATCTCCCCTAAATGAGTATAATATATGACATGTTATATGCATTATTATGTATTATAATATATGTGTATTATTGCACATAGTTTTCTGTACACAAAAACCATACATGCCAAACTAAATAGATAATATAAGGGGCTTTCAAATAATTTTCCTACATGTTGAACTTAATCTTTATTTCTACCTAAGATGACATGCCGCTCTGCTCCACTGATGTGTAAGGTTTGATTCCCATCATAATCTGCTCCTACACTGGTTCGGAGGCTAAAATTCCAAAAAGTACAGGGCAAGAATGGTCATGCTGAAATGTGTGCATGGAATCTCAACAAGTCAAGTGCAGAGCTGGAGGGAGAGAGGAGCTGCCAGGATGGCAATGAAGTTGCCAGTGTCGGAGGATCAGTCAGTGGTGCAAAGAAAGATTGCTTCACCTGCTATGATCACACTGGACTGACAACTAGTAAAATATTAAAATTCCACAGAAAGTCAAGTCAGGCAAGAATGGTAAGAGAATCTGGAAACGGAAAAATGATAGAGGGGCCTTGTCTGAAGAGATAGTAGAATACATCAGAAAACCCAATTTTTAATAAAACAATAATTAAAACAGGGAAGTAGTAGCAAAAGGATTAGCAGGTAAATGAATAGAACAGATATGCTAATGTATGTAAAGAAGTACATTGATTTAATAGGCTATATTGATATATCATATGTTGCAAATCATAAAGGAATATGGAAGAAATACACATGAAATTAGGGGTTGAGAAAATAATCGTTTGTGAAGATAATTTCATTTAAATTCCCAATTCCACCATACGTTAAAAAGTAATTCCAGATCATTTAAGAGTTAAAAGTAGAACAGCAAATCATTAAAAGATAGACCTAATAAAGGGGCACCTGGGTGGCTCAGTTGTTAAGCATCTACCTTCAGCTCAGGTCATGATCCCAGGGTCCTGGGATTGGCCTGCACTGGGCTCCCTGCTCAGCATGAAGCCTGCTTCTCCCTCTTCCACTACCCCAGCCTGTGTTCCTTCTCTCACTGTGTCTCTCTCTGCCAAATAAATAAATAAAATCTTTAAAAAAAAAAAGACCTAATAGGTACAAATGTTTCAGAAATCACGGTGAAATACATTAAACTGAGTATTACAATATACCTTATTTCTAGATTAAACACCTATCATAAACAATAAAGAGAAATACATTAAACTGAGTATTACAATATACCTTATTTCTAGATTAAACACCTATCATAAACAATAAAAAACAAAGGGAACATGAGAAACGAGAATACTTGCAACAAATCTGACAGACAAAGAACTATGAAGGACGTTTACCAATCAGTCAGGAAACAGAATCCTCAACTGATCACTCATTCAATCAAGAAAAATACGTTAGGCTTCTACTGTGAGCCATGCCTCTGGTAGAAATTTCCCATTGCCTGTAAGAGGAGTGAGAGAGAGCTAGACAATACACAGGTATGCAGACAAAAAAACACTAATTATAAATTATAAAAATTACTGTAAATGAAACTAACAGGGTGTGGTAAGAGTAGGAAAGGGGGAAGAGGGTGCCAGGAAAAGTTTAATACTTATGATTAGTATGGAAGGTGGATGCAAACATTTGTACTAGACAAGCACTTGCAGTTGGGACTTTCGCAAAAATAGAAAATGTATATAAAATGATTAAGTACTACATATAGGTAAACGTACGTAACCATTCACAAAAACATACACATTTAATGAATATTGTGGTCTCATTCTGACCATCCATTCTCTTTCAACTAGATACTGTATTTCTAGTCCCAGGTAATGGTTGGAACCACCACCTTCTTCTGTATTCTCTGATGCTTCACTCTCCTCTTCTGCCAAGTCTGCAAATGTTTCCTTAAGTCCCAAACACTCCATGCTGGCTTGGCCACAGTCTTCTTCAGTCAGCTGAACTTGTCTCTCATTTTCTGGGGCAGTAAGCAGAATGGCTAGGGACAGTAATCCTGGTAATCTCTTAAATTCTGGCTCCATCATTTATAAGCTGAGTGACCTTCTACAAGTCACTTAGTGTCTCTGAGTCATAAATTCCTTATCTCTAAAACGGGGCTAATGTTACCTCCTTCCTTACAGATTCATTGTGAGAATTAAACGTGAGAACATCATAACGCCTGGGAAGTGCCCAGTGCACAGGGAAGGCCTAGGAAGCTAGACAGCTCTTACAATTTGCTTAGAGTTAAGTCATTGTGTTAGAAGTGCTTTGGGGGCACCTGGGTGGCTCAGTGGTTAAAGCCTCTGCCTTCAGCTCAGGTCATGATCTCAGGGTTCTGGGATCAAGCCCTGCATCGGGCTCTCTGCTCAGCGGGGAGCCTGCTTCCTCTTCTCTCTCTCTTTCTCTCTGCCTGCCTCTCTGCCTACTTGTGATCTCTGTCTGTCAAATAAATAAATAAAATCTTAATTTAAAAAAAGTGCTTTTAAAGTGACTGCAGTGTACTTTTTTTTTTTGTTATTGTTCTTTTTTTATTTATTTTCACACAACAGTCCCTGCAATACGTGTTTTTTACTAATACCAATTATACCAGCTCCCTAACAGGAAAACAGCAACTCTGTCTCAGGCTGGGGGAGGCTATTTATTTGGGAGACACTATGTTCACTGCAGAGTATCTGTCTCCCACGGTCTCCACCTCCATACACACAAAGGAAAAAAAAAAACCAAAAACCCAAACCCATTCTCTCTTTGGTACTGATTCTAGCGTCACTTTACAATTAAGGAATTTTTGGCGCCAACTGCTTGAAATCCCCCATCACTCTTTGTTTTTCCCAAGAGCACAGATTCAGCTATTTTCTGGATCAGTAAAAGTTTCAGAAACAGGACTGGCTGCGGTCAAGGGCTTGCCAGATGCTTTGAGACGTTCCCTGACAGAAGAAAGGAGGTAGTGAAGCCAGGTTTGCTTGGAGAGTGAAGAAAGAAATGAAATTCTCTCAGCTCTTTCCTGGGCAAACAAACCATTTGGTTTTGCCTTCTAGACCAAAAGCTCAGAAAGCTCAAATGAGTATAATGTTTCCACTACTTTTAACAGAGATGAAATTCCCTCCCTTTCATGAGTCTGATTACTGAAAGTGTTCAAGGGGCTCAGAACTCGTGCTCTCCCCTGCTATCGCTTCTCTTCAGCCAAGAGGCTGCAGGAGGTTTGTGGCTTCTCATTATCTCACACCTCATTTGACCTATATTACACAGAAGACTTTTTTTTTTTCTAAAAATTAAAGCTTATTCCTTTAGAAGCCCAGGCTTTTAAATAAACGAACTGGTTTTTTTGTTTTGTTTTGTTTTTTACCATTGCATTAGGGATTCAGGCAAACAGAAGGCAGAGTCCATGCCCAGAAATTGTAATCTAAGAATAATAATAATATAAATGAAGAGCTAATATCTACCAATGGCCCTAGTGCTTTATGCATACTGTCTTATTTTATCCTCACAATGGCCTCATGAGGCGACAACAATGATTAGCTTTTTTAAATAAATGACAAAAACTGAAATTTTTAAATTTTTATGAAATTTTTAAATAAGTGACAAAAACTGAAAAAAAATTGTTTTTCCAAGGTTGCATGGCTACTAAGAAATAAGAGCCTGGATCCCAAAACCCAGCTTTTGTAGGACTTGAAAGCCTGTGCTTTTGGCTAGTACTCTAAACCATTCCTTTCAGTTGGTTAAGAACACGTGAGGTAGAGTGGTGACTTTTACAGACTTAATATTTGTAGTCCGATTATTTGCAAGTAATCCTAAAGGCTCATGAAATCCAGTCACTTTTAATGTGTCACGGCATGGGTTAGCATGACGTGCTCCCCGCGGCTGGTTTCTGGGCCCTGGGGAGGGAGTGAGCCTGCTGTCCAGCAGGTACCTGGTTTCCCAGCAGTTTTCCTCACTCATCCTTCCATTTGTAGCAACTCTTGTAAAACGACAAGACTTGTATTTCTTCATTAACAGCATCAAAGAAAGCCAGTTGTATAATGAAAGACATACATTTTGTACTTGGTAGAAGAAGAAAGTTTGGAAAGGCGCACTTAAATTTTTCATTTAGATTTTACTGAATTTCACGGTTGAAACTCTCATCTGTAATGGCATTCCACCACAATGTATGGTGGTGACAGCAAAGATCTTAGGGCATATCCCTCAGGATTTTTGAGTGATATATAAAACAAAACATAACCAAGTAGTAGAGCACAATGAACACTTTGGAAGGCAGAAATACGGATGCACGGTGTAGCCGGCATAATATTACCAGTCAGGCTGGGTGTAGTCTATGTCACTACAGCGATATGGAGAAGACTGGAATTCACCTTCTGGAATAGAGAGGACACTGGTAGACCAACCTGGTCTTAGGAGGAAATGCTGGCATGCATAACATTGTCTTCAACTGGCTGATTTATTTATCCAACAAAACGTGTTGAGAGCCTATGACATGCCAGGCCACGGTTAGAGCAATGCATGTCTTCAGGCAGGAGAAACACTGGAAGCATGCATGCTTTATCCTTTGAATCAACTCAGTCCTTCATTCCAGGCTGATTTCCAAAAAGGGAAGTCAGGAGCAAAGCAAGTTAACTAGTTTGTGGTGATTACTCAAGTTATCCACACTCTGCTTGTGATCACGTATTTTTCTCATTAGATTTCCAATGAATTACTGATATCCAATTTGTTCATCCATGTTCCACCTCATTTCCGCCTCTTGTTCTAGATGGCTATACTTTGTTTCTTTCACCTCACCCTTTATAGTCTTTAAAGCCTTTGGCTGCCACTCACTCTCTGAGCCCTGCTCTCTCAGACCATTCATATTTAGATATATCCTACCCAGGTGCAACCTCTGGTGCTTAAAACTGTCATTGATCAAAAGGATAGGACTATTGAAGACACGTAGTTATGTGGTGCTTAGGAGAGCAGTCAGCTAGGCAAAATGTCCCAACAAAGGAAAGGGTGAACCAAGGACAGCGAGGCATGTGATAGCAGGAAAGACTATCAGCAAGCAAGAAGGTCCAAAACCTTGGTCTGGGGTTCAGAAAGTCATGGCAATTCCTCAGGAGAGTCCAGAGGAGAACATGGTGGTTCTACATGGAGTATCTCAGATCTCTGTTTGAACTGCAGTTCTTTTACCAGCTGTGTGTAACAGACTATGAAAATCATTTAGCCTCATGGAGCTTCATATTCCTTTTCTGTGCCATGAAAATACCTACCTTGCAAGGATTAAATAACATAATACATTTAAAGCATCAGCAAATGGTAAATAGTAAGTGGTAGTTTATAATAATTCTGCTGCTGCTGAGATTAGGAATGTTACACCAAGAGAATCTAAGTATAAGGGCTAGACTGGTGGTCCATTTGGTTGATTTAATGAAGAGTTGAATATGTATTTTGAGCACCTATTTTATGCCCGTCGTTGGATGCTAATTACTGAGCTACAGTAGTAGGACCAATACTGTCTTTTCTTTCATGGATTTTAAAGTCTATACGGCACTATCATCACCACCGGGACACAAAATGATAGTTTAGAACTAAAGCAGGTGCCCAGCGACAAGAAACGACCCAAAGTTTAAGCCAGACTAAAAGGAATGGTGACTTGGTTTTTGAGTTTTAGATTATGAGGCAAATATCATCACAATGTTCTTGCTTACATTTTGGACAAGCCCTGGACACTGGTGCAAGTCTGAGTCTACAGGTAGAGGTCAAGAGACCACAGGTGAATGGGAGGGAAGAGGAGGCTTGATGGAATGAGAGTAAGATGATTAGGGAGGCTATATCACATGCCTAATGTGTAGTAAATACTTGGTAAATATCAGGCTCCTTGTTATTATTATTATTATTATTATTAGTGTTATGAATAAAATCAGCACACTTCCTTGGGCTGACACAGTTGATTCTTCTCTGATGACTCACAGCATTTTGATGTCTGCAGTGGTCTTTGTACCTGACCGCTGGGCCATGGAGCCAGCAGGTATCCCTGCTGACTGAACTCCCGGAGCCGAGCTTCTGGTGATGCTGGAACTCTTGAGACTCTTTAGAAAGCGTATTTTCTCTCTTTCCTGCCAGGCTTTCCCCATCCCTCTCATTGTGTCAGTGTGCCTACCTTCACCAACTTCTTGGACCCCCTCCCTTTAAGATACTTTGACCTCGAAAAAGAGCCTAAGTCTCATGTCACAATTTTCTCTGAAATAAGAGTAACAAACATCAAGACCATCCTATAAGCAAAAATGGGCCAGCTTCAGCAGTACTGAGGAGGCTGTGGACTGCTTTTGAGATCAGAACTGTTCTGTGGGGATTGTGGTTTCCATTTCTTCAACTGTGACGAGAGAAAAATTACCAAGAGCCCACCAACTACTTCAGGGCATGGGAGACCATGTGATGCTATGCCTGTGAAGGTGCTGTACGAAGCACTCTGTGGAGCACTATAAAAACAGATGATACGATCCGTTTGCATATCTATTTTCTGGACACAAGGGATGACAGGATCAATAACCTACAGAGAGGTAAAGGAGGCATTCTGGAGTAGGATATTAAAGCTAGATTTAATGGTCAAATTCTATGCCCATTTTTTTAATGTTCATATTACTTAAAGACAAGATTACTGGTTACATTTTAAGAATTCTGGAATAAAGTTTATATTACGAGTGATTTTAGTTACTAATTCACCACCCAGGTTTTGGTCAAATGAAGTAATATTTGAATGAATATACACATTTGTATGTATCAGCAGGCAGATGATTTATAAGATAATTAAAATTTATCGAAGTGTTCAAACTATTGTTATAGACACTCTCGGTGACAAACTCTGGCATATTTTCTTATAATGGGAACTATTGAAATGTGCACCAGATAATTAAACTGTCTAGCATGAAAGTTAAATTTCCTATGGAAATTTGATTACTTTATGTCAATGCGGCTTGAAACTATTATTAAGAGATGGCTTATGTCATATGCTAATTTGCTTTATTACAGAGAGAATGAAAACTCAGCTAAATGCTGATTATTTCTATTTTTAAATACCCTCTAGGATTGACACCACAGTTGACATAAGCTTTTTTCTCAATTCCTTGAGCCATTTTTTTTTTTAACTGATACAAGTACAGGTTTTGTACATTTAAACCATGGTTCAGTTAATTGTGATGTAATATGGCATACACACACACATATATATATATATATATATATTTAGCACCCCAGATTAAGTTCAAAATTATAAAGTCAGTTTAATTGCATAAGAGCTTATTTCATTTGGAAATTAAAAATTTTGTATAGTCTCACATTCATTGCTTGCTACCTGACATTGACCAGTTTAACACCATTAAGAGTATTAGTATGCCATTAAACAGTATCTCACTAAATTTCCATTTTAGCACCTTATTTCAAAACTTGTGATCCACTAATTACGATTAAGCTTTGCTGCAATGACATTTTATTTCATTTGCATTACTAGGCATTAGCATAATTAATTCTTTTACCTTTCAAATCCTGGCTCACAGTAAGAAGGCACTGGAAATGTTGAATTTAGTTCTTAAAGTCTCTAGTCACAGAGGGAGTTCTTTCTCATGAATTAGTTATCAAACTCAGAGGCTCTTTAAGCAGTTGTGGTGACCTCAGGTCTAGGACAATGAATCCTGAACGAACAGGTCTATGTTCTTCCAGGAGGGTCCGTGTGAGTGTCGTCACTGAATATGAAATGAAAAAAGACCTAGTTGGCTAGTTACCAAATTTAAGATTTGGATTGCAGCTGCCCTGTTGTGAACTCACTTGTCAAATCATTGCCTGTATCCATTCAAGCCCAGTAATAATCAGATAGGGCAGAATGATTAAGTTTAAATGATCTACCAAAAGCCAATTAGTGTACTTATGATTTTATCATTTGGTTTGGAAGTTCACCTTCAATTTCACCTAACACAAACTCTTGTACCATTTAAGGAAGGCTATGATTTAAAGGGCAAGAACGATGTAAAGGCATTACTCAAGTTAGGAAGGTTACTAGTTGTTTTTTTGAGGTGGTCTGTCTTCCTAATGATCTTTATTGAATATGACTGCATTTTAATATTTATTAGTATCTGCTTTTGTTGAATTTTATCTCCTGAATTTTAAAGGAAAAATTCGGGCTCAGCCCAAACTTGCATACTCTAATCTCTCTGTACTCCTTAAGCCACAAATAACTGCCCTTTATAGGAGAGGTAGAAAGAGTGCATTGATTTATGCATTCAGTAATTTTTCTTCCCCACTGTGACAAACATATATAATTACATCATATTCTGAGAGCACAGAATAATTAATTACTAATATATTTAGTGCTAAAAAGAAATCAAATACAATAAGTTTTCTGGGTTTCCATCTGATTTACTGTATAAGTCCTGGAATTATGTCTTTCTGGAACTATTAACTGTCCTTATACAGTCATTCTGTTAACTTTTTTAGCCTCTGTTGGCATTATTTTCTTTGAAATGCTTGCCAAAAGATTTTAGGCTTTAAAATGGGAACAACCGGGCACCTGGGTGGCTCAGTGGGTTAAGCCGCTGCCTTCGGCTCAGGTCATGATCTCAGGGTCCTGGAACTGAGTCCCGAATCGGGCTCTCTGCTCAGCAGGGGCCCTGCTTCCCTTTCTCTCTCTCTGCCTGCCTCTCTGCTTACTTGTGACCTCTCTCTGTCAAAAAATAAAAAAAATCTTTAAAAAAAAAAAAATGGGAAGAACCTCCAAAGACCATCACTATGTTTTTTAAGTCAGTCATGGAGCACAGACCCAAAAAGAAAACAGGGACCTTGAGAGGTCTTTATTATTTCCAGAAAAAAAAAGGGGGGTGGGGAAATTGATAACTTTCTTTATAATACAGACCAGCACTCGAAATGCTAAATTCACAATGTTGATGATCCTCTCCCGTTTCTGTGTCCTGGAGAACCCTGTTATCCTACCTCTCGCCTGCCTTTCCAGATTACACAGGACATCAGAGCAGCCCATGACATCTCTAAGTACTCTAGCCCTCACACTTACCTCCTCTAAAGCACAGAAGTAATGGCATCTTGTCCTGTTTATTCAATTGCCTAAATATATCAGTTTCCTTTCATCTTGGAAGCCGTCTGCCCAAACGTGGACTTCTGCTAGTGCGCCAGCTGTGTCACCGCCACATGCCTGGGTAGGTCACTTTCTCTGCCCAGAACACTCTTTACCTCTCTTTTGGCACCACAGACTTCCAGACAGCTTCCCGCCAGTTACACACAGCTGACTTGCCTCACCCCTGAGTTGTATTAATCCCTCCCTTTTATCTGCTGCCCTTCCACACTCTGAGGATCCCCCAACCATTTATAACATTGCATAGTCATTACTCCTTCCCTCATCTCCTTCCCTGGATCATCTGGGGGCCAGATATATTGTATTTTAGAGTAAAATCCCGAGTAACAGTGCCCAGAAAAGAAGAAACACACGGCGAAGATTTGTTGCCTGAGTGAACAAACGCTGATGTGTAGTTTAGACAGAGAAGTCTGACCTTTAAGCTGAGATGTGGGTCTATTTTTGATGAGTCATTTACCTTCCTATTTGACTAATAGGGTTTCTCTCTAGAGGCAAGAGTAATTATTATCTGCTTTCCCATAAAATTTTCTTCCAGATGACACAAAGATTCTCTGATGTCAATCAGGAAAGTGACACCTGAATGCTGAGAAGATTGACAGAATTGCTCAACTGCACCGTGCCCGAGGCACTGTTTAGAAATACAACTGAATCATGACATGTGAAAACTCAGTGTCATTCATTTCCTTTACACTAAAGACGGCTGTGGGAAAATAAATTTATTGTGCTTTATAAATTATTCATAGTCAACTTTGTTTAAATGTTCCACACCGATGCATTTAAAACATAATTGAATATATGGAGGTATCCATGTTAAGGCAACCGTTCAGATGCTCATCTGTTATTTCAAGCGAAGTACCATAACAGCACCAGAGAAATAACTGTGGAATCCCAGTGGCCAACCAAGAATGGTATTCTAACAAAGCACATGGAAATGACAGTAAATAAAAAAGACTATGTTAAGAGAAAGAAGAGGACAGATAAAGGAAGATGATAGAAGTTTTATCAGGATATTGAGACTTAAAAAGAACACACCTATTATTATTATGCACAACTGAAAATATCTCAGCATTTAGCATAAAAAGCAAGTAATCAGGGTACTATTTACTTGAATTCAGAGACACAGATATACATGGCTCCGGAGGAAGTGGGGGCAGAAATCTTGGACAACAGAATTCAAGCACAATTCTTGCTGCTTTTTTATGCAAAATGAGAACAGTTCCCCAGATGGCTGATTCCTTCTCAACATTCAGGTCTCAGCTCAAATTTCTGGGCTTTTCTTTTCTTTTTTATGTTCAGTTAGCCAGCATATAGTACATCATTAGTTTCTGATGTAGTGTTCAACAATTCATTAGGTGCATGTAACACCCAGTGCTCATCATAAGACATGCCCTCCTTAATACCCGTTACCCCGTTACCCCATCCCTTCAGCCCCCTCCCTTCTGTGACCCTCAGTTTGTTTCCCCAGAGTCCAGAGTGTCTCATGGTTTGTCTCCCTCTCTGATTTCTTCCCAGTTTATTTCTGGAATTTCTATTTCACAATTAGCATCCTGCCTGATGAACCACCCACCATCAAACCCATCACCTTTATGGAATACATCATCATCTTCTTGAGCACTGGTCAGTAATGGAAATGAACTTACTTATTTGTTGATGGGTCTGTTCAACTCTCTCTCACCGTGAAGCTGAAAGTTTTTGGAGGGCTCAGATACTACATCCTCAAGGCCTAGAATACTATTTAATGGCATCTGTTGGTTGACTGACTCAAGGTATCTTCTATATTACAAATTAAAACTCATCTTTCCTCTAAAAACTTCCAAAAGCTCATTTTTTTTGACTGATAAGACATATCCCAGAAACCGTCCCTATAGAATTAGTTTGGGATGCTTGACCTATAGAAATTTGTCTTTCTTGGCCACCTCTGTCTCCATCCAAGCCCATCTGGTGTTCTCTTTGCCTCCATTTCCACCTTCATCCTTGTCTCTGTCTTGATCTCTATCTTGGTCTCTAAATTTCTCCAAATTTCTTTATCTCAACATGTTTCAATTAACAATAATCACGCCTCGGATAAACCTCATTGGCTACGATACTGCCACTGTGCAAAGCTTCTTTATCTCAACATGTACCTCCTTTGTGGCTGTATATCTAGTTTTCTCTCTTGTGTAAATACAGAGAAAGGGCTTTCTTTAAAAGGAGCATACTAATGCCAAGTGACTATATTTACTGAGCATTAGAAAGAACTATCATTGTATTCAAACAGCTGGCTGCTTTGCTCTTGCCCTAAAAAGATCATACACTATAGAGAGTATTTGAAAAAACTCATCATGGCATGGCTCTTTACTGCAAAACTGGATATCTGCGGATCAAATCATATTTCCTAAGATATTCTCATACAGTATTTTCTGATAGAATAGGGCTCATTCATTCAATACCTTAATATAATGCTTAGAGAGGCAAAATTTAATCCTTTGGTGTTTGACTTCATATTCACTTCCAGAGTATCTCATGTTTCTAGGCAATATATTTTAGTTATTTTTTTATATAGAAAACATTTGCTGAATTGCTGTATACGCCAGGCACTGTAACATATACTGGGAATGTAATGGGAATGAACAAAACAGACGGGTCCTCTGTCTTCACGGAGCTTAGAGTTTAGGGGAGAGGCAGATATTAATAAAATAGAACATTAATAAAATAAAGAATGATACTAGGTAACACTTATTGGATGAATGTTCACTGTGTGCCAGGTAGTGTTCTAAGTGTTTTATAATGATTAATTCATTCAATCCTTACAACAATTCTATGATGTAGGAACTACTAATGTGCCCATTTTACAGAGGATAAAACTAAGGTCACAAAACTAGTAAGAAGCCAAGATGGAATTAAAAATGAGTCTCTAGAAGCCATCCTTTTATAGACCACATTTCACTCTCTGGTGAGACTTGTTTGAAAAAAAAGAAAAATGAGAGGTGAGATTCATTCCAAGTAAATTTGTAATTATAACAGTAAGTTCTGGAACCTAAAGTAAAGGGTATAGAGAGTATATTCCAGAAAGACCTAGTAAGGGGAATCAGGCAAGATTTTCTTACAGAAAAGGTGTTAAAATTCAGATGGGAAGGATTTAATTAAGTTCTATTTCATTTCTCCCAACTTAGTTCTGCCCTACCTAATACTACTAGAACCTTCTTTTCAAAGGAATACAGAGGCTCCTCATTGACGATTTGGTAGTTAATTCATCCTTCTGACCTTTCCACTTCCTGCAAAATAATCAATCACTACTGTTGATTAACATAATGCAAAGTCAGAACAAATGAAAATGGTTCAGATGCCCGTAAAAATTCCCTGAGTGGCCATGGTCTGTCTCAGGATGAATGTGAATTCAGGATGAATGTGATGCCTGCAGTAATAACCCTAAGAAGTAAACAAGATTACCTATGGTTCTTTTGTGACCCATTCTAGCCACTTGTAGATAAAGCTATAGTTTGGAGAGGAATTATTTAAGAACAACATAATCAGATTATGCAATCAGGGAGCTGGAAGGACTGACATTATTGCATTTAATTCATGACACATTATAGAGTAAACCATTTCAGGGAAATGGAGCCTCTCCTTTTAATGCAGGTCATTAGGAAAACACTCCTCACTGTCCATGTGGCGGAACACTACAACGTGCTGCCAGAGGAGGTCATCATAGGTTCTTTTTAAGCAACAGCTCATTCAATTCCCAGAGAGGCCAGGAAGCGTCAATTTGTTCTTTGGACACAGATTTCATTCTTCACCCCAACACTTAACTAAAAATGTAGAACGCTGCACACAGGGAGATCAAGAGAAAGAACAAGAATGAATGTGTTGCCAAATGATCAAATTTTATAGTCTCTCACGTCCAAGAGGATTGATCGCCTTTTTTTGTTTTTGTTTTTGTTGTTCACTTGCAGATGAAACTTAACAGATTTCAGGGAAGAAATCATAGACTTATAATGAGGTGGTGAGACTAAGTCAGCCAATGAGAAGCAAAATATATCTCAACAGCAATTATTCAACAACTACTGAAATTTGCAAAAGATGCCAGTATCTCCCAAGAGAGCAAACAATCATGATGTTGAAATGTCAACTGTGGAAATAGTATGTTAAAAGTGCAGAGCAAAATTTCCCAACAGTATATTTTGTCTTATGGAGTGTAGCATCATGCACAATAGTCCATAAGTAGCCCCAGGGCTGTAGCTACCTCAGCAGAAATCTCTACTTCTCTATCTACGGTAATAGTTAATGAACTGAACTGGGGATACACTGGCTGGCTTAATTTATTATCACCAATAATTATTTATGTCTAATAAGGTTAAACAATAGCATTTAATACAAATCCCATATACACCCACTTGATCGGTCTTCTTTATGGCTAGTTTATTGTTTGATCCTGCGTATCTTTGACACAGCAGGAAGGCCTCCCTTTTGGTTGCCCTTGTGATGCCTTCTGTGTTTTAAAATATTCCAGGTGGGGCGCCTGGGTGGCTCAGTGGGTTAAAGCCTCTGCCCTTGGCTCAGATCATTATCCCAGAGTCCTGTGATCGAGCCCCACATCAGCAGGGAGCCTGATTCCTCCTCTCTCTCTCTCTCTCTGCCTGCCTCTGTGCCTACTTGTGATCTCTGTCAAATAAATAAATAAAATCTTAAAAAAATAAAATAAAATAAAGTATTCCAGGTTGGTAGCTCCTCATATAAGATATGGATATAGATGGGGCTCATAGTATTTTAAGCATAGACTCATTATTAATACACATTTCTCTCTAGTTTAAGTAAGCACTGTTTTTGTTTCGTTTTAGATTTTTACAATTGCTCCCGGTACTAATAGAAACATTTTGAACACTGCATAATATGCCTACAGTTTTAAGATAATATCAGTGCAACTGTTTTCATTCTTAACTCTGGCAGACAATCTATCCTAAGGATTTGGGATTAGTAGACAGTGAACTTTTACTCCCTTCTTGGAAAGCTAGGTACCTCCAGGAAGGGTAATGTTCTGCTATTCTTCACATGTAATGTTTCTGCACAGAAGGACAGTGGAAGGGAGCATGAAGTCAGAAGCAGATCACTTCTCTTTTGATAGTTCTTTGGCAAGACTTTCCCCTTAAAGTTAACCCGTTGTATCTTCCTGAGTATCAGGTGAAGAAAAGAGGGAGTTCATCAATGCAAAGGTTAGAGTGGGGTGGTGCTTAGACGTACTCATTATGTAACAGAATTAGATAAAAAGGGAATGAGAACAAATCTACCATTTGGATGAAGGGTATAAAATGAGTTAGCTGAGGAGGGTAAAATACTTCATATTCTAAAGGATCCTGAAGCCATGTCACTGGTAAAGTGCTAAGAGTATTCAATAGATCACAAAGTGACAAATGCAACCACATTTGAGGACTTGAGTAGCTAATTTCATGATTTTCAGGGATTTAACATTACTTGTTATGGGCAATGGGTTTTTCCAGTGGTGGGGGAGACTAGCATCATGTATCTTCTAAATATCTTTTCCAACAAGACAATGTGGTTTTTGAGATGACCTTACAGATAGAACCAATTAAAGTGTATTTTGCTCCACTGACACTGGGGAACTATGTGCTAGTAATGCTAAGCCACGGTGTGTGAAAAGAATGCTTTGTATGAAAGAAGAGATGAGGTACTGTGAGTTATACCCACAATGAGCTCAAGGTCATGGACATTAACATGGCCTAGGAATTACCTATATGATACCTACCATGATAGGGTTCCATTTATATAATTATAATTAATAATGAACAAGTCATTTTGATTTAGAGATCAAGAATTATCTCATGCATTTCTATGGCTAGCCTGACATTTTTATACCAGATGACTGGGCATCCAGCTCGAAAATTGTAAGGTCTACACTAATGTCTCCCAGATGTTTATTAAAAGTCCTCAAAGTAACTTTGCAGACTTTCACATAAAATTTTGCAGTAAATCCCCAACATATGAATATGTCAGAGGACATATTTTATGAATCCCGTATAATAGTCAAAAGCTCAGGATTAAAATTGTAACTGTTGTAAATGTTTTCATAAACCTTTGAAAAAGATTCAAAATGACCATAACACACAAGCAATTCCAAAATGCTCCAATGACCTTGGCAATGGACCTTCTCTTTTAACTGCATGTTCCGATTTTCCCAGCCATAACCTTTATTTCCATTCTCTAAGTACTTTTTTCTCTTTTGAAACTGATTTTTCCTGAGACGATGGGGTGCTTAAAATTTCTAGAAGTTGGACATGAATAAGGGCAGCTAATGACAAAAATGTTAATATGTACTCAAGGTCAAATAGGTCTCAGAAAATTCAAACAAATATTTTCCAGAAAGAAATAAGATTATTTATCCATCTCTGCATCTTCAGAATGATAATAATGTTTTAAGATGCCAAACGGTAATTTAAAGGCAGTTTTGAAGAATACATCATTTATTGAAATAGATTTTGCAAGATTTCTGCTTATGAGATCTTTAGTGGAGTACCCCTGTTTTTGTTGAGGCAGCAGAGCCTGGGGATTAAAGTCTCAAGAGAGGAGTCAGGACCTTTGGGTTTTGAAGTTGGGTTTTGAAGTAGCAGCTCATACATTCACTACAAAGCTTTCCAAAACGGACTCTGTGAATCCACAGTGATTTAGAGGATAGAGCACTGCACTTAAAATCAGCAAATTTCATTTTAATACTTGCTTGGTAAAATAGTCTACCTGAGGCTCAGTTTCTTTATAACTTCGTTTGGAATTTGGGGGAGTAACACCTTCCTCCTAGAGTTGTTGGAGGTAGTTATGTATACGTAGCTTATGTGAACTGAAGTTACTTTGTAAATTGTAAGATCCTCATCAAAGGAGAGTGATTGCTTTATTATACACATACGAAAAAGGCCCATGCCCTGTACCCGAAACCTAAAGGGAATTAGACACTCTACCCTAAATTCACACTGGACTTACTCCTCTTTTGGTTATGACAGAGTCTGTTAGAAAATACAGAAATGGTGTTTCTATACTCTCTCAGTATGATGGTGTAAAGAAAGAGCCTTTCAGAAAGTGTTATTTGGATATCCCAAACCTAAATTTATTCTATATACAATCTTTCTATTATTCCTCTGAACTGTTTTTCATGGAAGTCCTTTGTTTTAGAGAATTCTGAGTGAATCCCAGTATTTGGGAGGCCAGAAGAAGAGCTATAACGAGATCTGAAGTACTGGCGGTATCAGCCCAGTTTTTAAAAACTGGGTAAGTATTTATAGGTAAATGATAACTGGCAGCCTGGGAAAAGCAGGGGTGGGTGGGTGGAAACTAGGGAACTAACACAGTTAAGGATCTAAATCTCAACTATCAAAACATCCTGAGTAACAGATAATAGTGATATTGCATTCCAACCACATTCCCTATGTCAGAGAATTCGCTTATGTCTCTGAGTCTCAAACAGAAATACCAATTAAGATAAACATTCACTTATTGTTGCATGGAGAATGCCAAAGTATGTGCAAATATTAGTAATCTTTTGCAGACATTAGTGGATATATTTATGTTTGAAGGTGACGGATGTCCTATGTCTATTCTCAAGAGCAGCAATTTATTATCTAAAGAGAGATCTCTACTAGTTTAGAGATCTGGAATAGGTTAATTCTTTCCAATTTCTACCCTATTCCACAGATCCATATTATAAGCTAGAGATTTCTATTTATGGCAAAAATGTATAATCAGTTTACCCAAGTTGCTTTTCTAATGGAGAGGTTACTTAGAACGGTCAACCTCTGGTGATGAGCTACCCAAGGGAGGAATTTTGCCAAACAATTACAGTGACATTACAAAGCATAAAGTCAATTGGCAACCAGGCGTTGTTCCAGGCGATCTGAAAGACAAAGTACATGGCCAAAGCAAATAATTCACATTAATATATTTTCCTAAACTTCGTATTGTCTGATTCAACTATCTGTTTAGTTCAGATGAATTGGAAAACTGCCCAGTCTCCACTGCTCTCAGCAGTTAGGCACAAATGCCTAACATAATAAGTTAAATGTTGTGAAATAATAATTTTATTGAGAATAAAACAAAATCAAACAATGGTGAGCAAACAGACATTAATTACTCACAAACACATCTCAGAGTTAGAAGAAATCATAGCATCAATGCCGGACACGATAGAAGGCAGAGCTACATAGAGACTCTGGAGCCACGAAGAGTGAACGTGACTCCTAGCTACCTCTTTTTGTAGTTGAGTGACCTTGAGCAAGTAACTCCTAATCTCTTCACCAATAATATATAGGTAAAAAATATTAACCTGAGAAGATTTAGTAAGAATTAAATATGAAAATGCATTGTGCCTAGCACATAGTCATAGTGCAATGAGTGCTAGCAATCTACACTACTATTTCTTTGATACTTAGAGTGACTCACTGTGTGGATATGGCTGTTGTCTCTTGGCTCTTCTCTTCTCTGCTTTAGGATGCAAGCGCTAGTACTATAGTACATGTCACATTCTGCTTTGCCAGGAGGATCCTGGTAGGCTCTGCCAACAGAGGCAACCAGACGGAAGCTGCAAGGTGGGAGGAAGAGTAGGGACTTGCTTCTTGTCTTCTCTTCACTTCTGGTGGGTTTTGTGTCTGCTTCCAGTTCCTATAAGCATCACCCAGCAGTGGGTTTGCATCCCTTCAGCGGTTCCTTCCCAGGGCAGATTAAATCTAAGGCAGCCTTTCTAACACTTGCAGAACCACTTTATCCTACAACTTCAGAGATACCAACACCAACTAGCCAGTTTACGGTCTGGATCTGAGACCCTCAGGATCCCTCCTCAGAACTCAGCTACCAGCAGAATAGCACTACTTTTCTCAAATACTTGAGTTTCAGCTCCACAAGCTCTTCTTCTAAGCTTCAAAATGTCAACATTTGCAGCCTCTTCCTTTTGTCCTCAGCTCCAGGAAAGTAACTGCTTCCAGGATTTGCTCTCTTCATACCAGGAAATTTTCTTCTTACACTTCCAGCTACTTAACAACTTTGTACCATTATCTTAAGATGTCATTGTTTAAATAATTGGTGTGGTTTCTAGGTCCTCAGCAGCCTTCACGGATACACTCAATATCTATGACAGTTTATTTAATCACTTGGGCAGCTTTGAAAGATCTTGGTTTTGAGCTAAACTTGCCTCCAAGTGACCAGCATCCACACAGAATGACATTCTTCCTGAATGTCACTAGCTTGTCCAGTATTGGCATGTTTCAGACCAGGTTACTGCTATGAAGTCAGAGAACTAGGTGGAAGAAGAAATGAGGTAGACAAGGCAGCCAGTGGGAAATGGCATGAAGGCATGGACAGAAATGAAATGATTGAATCTCTGTTCAAGCTAAACCCACAGTGATGGATAACCATTCTAGAACTTACTCATAAAATTCCAATAAAATGTACAAACTGATCTGATGCAACATTCCTCAACTTTCTACTAAACTATCAAATGAGACATAAAAATACATAAACTCACAACTCTAAAAAGTCCTATTAACAATCAGGGATGTTGCACAAACTGCAAACTGGCATAATGAGAAAAAATACAAAATTAATATTGTATCTGAAAATAACAGTAGCTAATATTTCTTGAACATTTCCTATGTATCGGGTCTTTCTTAACAGTTTCTATAGGTTATTTCATTTATTCTTTTTAAAAATTCAGTGGAACAGGGGCGCCTGGGTGGCTCAGTGGGTTAAGCCGCTGCCTTCGGCTCGGGTCATGATCTCGGGGTCCTGGGATCGAGTCCCGCATCGGGCACTCTGCTCAGCAGGGAGCCTGCTTCCTCCTCTCTCTCTCTGCCTGCCTCTCTGCCTGCTTGTGATCTCTCTCTGTCAAGTAAATAGATAAAATCTTTAAAAAAAAAAAAAAAAAAAAAAAAAAAATTTAAAAATTTAAAAAAAAAAAAATTTAAAAATTCAGTGGAACAGATCCTATTATCCCTGTCTCATAGACAAGGAAACTGAAGCATAGACAGGGTAAGTGATTTGCCTAGTTGCACTTAGCTAATGTAAGTTGTAGGGTGGGACTCAAGTCAGGTAACCTGGGTCCTCTAGCTCTTAGTTCCTATACTGACAATAGTATCTTTCCTTCTACCCCTTAGTTCAATGAAAGAGTCACCATGGCTCCTCTCCTGTATGGATCCTCCTTCTTGAGGTAGTTAGAATGACATTCAATCATTTCCTTCCTCTGCTTAGTATTTTTTATTCCTGAATCTAATAGAATGCATCTCCAAGGGAAGAGTGAATGGGAGAGGTTTAATTCCCAAAAGAAAAGCACCACAGAAAGTAGCAGAATCAGAAATCATCCTGATAGACATGTAAACCAAGAACTGTGTGTCTGTGTGTTTGTGTGTGTGTGTGTGCATGTATATATGTTGTGCGGTGTCGTAGTGGTATGGTGGTGGTGTTCTTTTCAGATAAGTGATTCAGATAAGAGGTTCAGATAGATAAGTGATTCTCAACCAAATGGGTTGGGTTGGTTGAGACACCTGGGAATTTTTTTTTTTTTTTTTTTTCCCATTTCCACATTCCCCTTGAGCCAGGAGAACTAGGATGGAGCCTGAGTGTGAATTTTGTAAAGGCTCCCTAGGTCGAGGAATTGATTAAGAGCCACTGGTTCATATCATCAAAAAGCAACTCAGCAGAGTAGAAGTAGATTTCAGCTTGGTTCAGCAGAGTCATACCACAGGCTTGATGGCTGCTGAAGACTGGGAGCTGGCTTAGGTGATAGACACAGCAACTTTGTGTCCACCTGTTTTTATTAGATGGAGATTTAGCCAGAACATAAGTGGATTCAAAATAAGTCAATTAGCAATCTAAGCAACCAGTCTGTTGGCAAACAAGATAGAGATAGATTTCTAATTGTTCCATAATAAGAACTCCCCTCACCCAAGAAAAGGACAAAACAACATGGGCCCTAGGTGAATGCTGAAGAACAGGCAAAGAAAAGGAAAATTAGTAATTTTAGAAGCCAAAGAAAAACCCGAAAAACAAACACCACAAAGCCCCTGATATTTAATCAATAGCAGGATAATATGACTTTTCTGAAACACAAGTAATTCCCAAGAGAACATGTTGAGATGAATAACAGGATGGAAGGAAAAAGAACAGTGTTATATGGAAAGAAACTTGGAAATGAAAAATCCAGTAACAGATTTCAAATATGCTTTGGAGGCATAAAAGGCATAATAGATATTGCAAAGGACTGAATAAGTGATATGGAAGACACAATATAGAAAATCTTTCAGGATACAGAACAAAAGCATCAAGAACTGTAAATAATGAAAAAGAATGGCAGGGAAGTTATGTGTCTCAGTTTGTGCTCACACAGTTCCTGTTTCATGCCTATTGTCCTATGTAATTATTAACCCCTTTCACTTTCAAAATTGCCCTCGTTTGGATATAAACTCTTTGGTCACCTGAATATGGGGGAATGAACCTAAGAATTATGGTTTATCTAAGAAGGGAACCATAACCACAGGACCAGAAGGACTGATCGAAGACATCTCTGAAGAAAAATGTTCTCTTCAAACAAACAAACATACTAACAAAAACCTCAATTTCATGGATTTAGTTCATCCTTGGCATAATCTCAATAGAGATGAATTGCACTTAAACATATCTGGCAGTGTTTTAATTAAAAAAACTATCAAGCGCTTAGGAGTAAAGAAAAGGGAAAAAAGTAACCTTCCAAAGGATAATTATAAATATCATGGATTTCTCATTTCTGCTACATTAAATGCTCAAAGTGAATTTATTTGGGAATTTTATGCCTTGTTAATCTGTCTTTTATTTGTAAGAAAAATGACAAAGACATGTAAAATACCTAACGGTATAGAAAATATGCCATTCATATGCCCCAACTAAACAGCATTTATTTTCTTCTTCCAGGAATTGATGCTAAGGAAATAATCTATAAGGTAGACAAAAAGTATATGAACAAAGATCTTCATTGTAGAAAATGTTATGACAAAAATTGTAAAAAGCTTATCCCAAAGCTTAGAATACAGAATTAATAAAATAATAGTGACAATGGGTTTCCCATGACATGGGGAAACACTAGCAATGCCACATTAAATGAAAGTCTGATAGAGGAGCACCTGGGCGGCTCAAGGGAGTTGAGCCTTTGCCTTCAGCTCAGGTCATGATCTCAGGGTACTGGGATCGAGGCCTGCATTGGGCTCTCCACTCGGTAGGAAGCCTGCTTCCCCCTCTCTCTACCTGCCTCTCTGCCTACTTGTGAAATCTGTCAAATAAATACATAAAATCTTAAAAAAAAAAAAAAAAGAAAGACTGATAGAAACTCTCCACAGTTAAAGAAAAAGTTTTATGTAAAAACACTAGGAGAAATATCTCCGCAAATTAACAGTGAGTATTTCTAGACAGGATTAAGGGAATTTTTCAAGGTTTTCAAATTTCCCGATTTTATAATTAGAAGAGGGTCAACAAGACAGATATGATTTGTTTGAGGTTTGTGCAGATGTAAGATTGATGACCTAATGCGAGTGAGAACAAAGCAGAATTCAAAACTTCATTTCAGAAGTGCATTCATTCATTCCTTAAATAAGAATTTAAGTGAATATAATGTGCAAAGGACTTTTAATAGGTCCTTGGATTGTAATGGCAAGTAAAACAGAAAACACTGACCTCACACAGACAAAAATGTATACAAGAGAATAAAAGTTGGAAGGAAATAGATGTGAAGGTGATATAACTCTTAGTCTTACAAAAAAAAAAAAAAAAAAGATTTATTTATTCGAGAGAGAAAGGGAGCAGAGGGGCAAAAGGAGAGGGAGAGAAGCAGACTCCCAATGAACATGGAGCCCCATGTGGGATTCAAGCTCACAACCCTGAGATGATGACCTGAGCCAAAATCAAGAATCAGATGCTTAACCAACTAACCCACCCAGATGCCCCGAAATTATTAGTCTTTAAAACTGTAAATACATTTTTTAACATCACCATTAGATTGTTGTTACATAAAAGTATTTAAAAATTGTTATTTTTTTAAAGTCAATGAATAACAAAGTGCTATAAAGTGAGGACAACATTCCTACACCAGAGTATTATCAGCCTGCTTTTCCAGAATTATCCAGAATTCTTCAAAACATTTGTTTAGCAACTTCCTTTACACAGGATTTAGAAACACTGAACTCATGGTAGAGAAAGGAAATCCAATGATGAGATTCAAGGACATTTCTGTATTCTGAAATGACATTCTTAAGAGGGACTCAAATCACTTTGTCATCACTACCTTGCTAATGATCTCATTATAGAAGTATTATCAGCTTTCCTGAAAACAAAAACAAGAATATCAAGGGAATTCGCCAGCTTTTTGCCATGAGCTTACTTTTTCTTCAGTGCCTGTTGAATTTTAATGTGAGGGAAGAGAGGCTCAAGGAAAGGGGGAATAAGAGAAGCAGCATATATATATATATATATATATATATTTTTAAATTGAGTACTTGCTGTATGTCAGATGATGTTGCTAAACCACGTGATATAGTATAATCAATACTTCAACACCACGAGTAGTTATCATTATCTCATTATCTCTAGTCTATGAGTAACATTTCTAAGAGTCCATTTATAAGCACACCTGGAATTGATTACACTCATTATCTTCTAGTGCCTTTTTTCCTGTTGTTCCCTTTCTTTCAAATGAGGGTGGCCGCCTATCCTTTACAATACATACTTACTTGAGCTCTTTCCCACTGCTCCTTAAAGCTACGGTACTTAGGGTGACAGGCCTAAGTCTGTGATCAGGTCAGGTGATCAGACATCTCTGATTGCTTGGCCAGTCACTGAGGCATTTCTGGTTAATACTTGTCTATGACAAATGCCTTGACACTTCTCAGTCCAGACGTGTCACACTGGTGACCTTACAGCCCTAGCGAGCCTGCAGATTGCATTTTAAAATGCAAGTTACTTATTTAATTCAATGGGAGGAATCCTTTCACAGTGTGTGTGTGTGTGTGTGTATCAAATCATCATGTTGTATGCTTTCAATACCTTACAGTCTCATTTGTCAATTACACCTCAATAAAGCGCCCCCCCCCCCAAAAGTGAGTTCATTGTCAACATTTAAGGAAATGTTTACATTAAAAAAAAAAAAAAATCCCCAGCCTGGCTTCCTTTGGAAATTCAAAGTATCTGGCAATACCCCCATGGGTGGACAGCTAGTTGCAGCTAAGTGGTGGCTGGCTGCCTCCTTTAGAAAGGTCAGGCACTCTCCAGTTGTCTACAGTTTTTACTACTCCCTACTGCATTATCTGGGACCGTTTTTCACATTTCCATTACCTTCCTGGCCCCTAGAAGGCATCTGAGCTTGAAGCCTCTGCCCCAGGTCATTTATCTCAAACTGTACTGTGCATATATGAATCATCTGGGGGAGTTTCTTTAAAAAAAAAAAAAAGATATCTGAAGAGCTATAGCATATAATTTAGTGGAACTCAGTGAGTTCGAAAGGATCTGCACTTTAAACATTACCTTAGGCTTTTTTTTTCCCCCAAGGTGATGCCTTGTCACAGTTTGAAAATCACACTAGGGGAGACTTTAGGGTGTGATCCCAAAATATGATATTCTCGATCACCTTTGGACATAATCACCTGTGAGGCTGTTTGCTTTTAGACAGATTTTGGTGCTCCAATCTCAGGGGTTCTGATTTGATAAGTTTGGGAATCATATTTTGAATAGTTACCTGTGTATTACTAACACAGAGATGGCCACTGCTCCAGAGGTCGGAAAGCCTAAGGAATTATACTTAATGGAAGAAAAGGAGCCAGGAATAGAACTGGTTAGTCTTGGCTGGATCTGAACACTTGTCTGATTTTCTGATTATTTTGTTTGACAAGGGATGACAGGATAAAATACAATTCCAGGCTTTTTCTCTTCTTAAGTGGTGATTATTCCAGTAACTTTACTTCTCATCCACTCTGATTTTCCTTAATTTTACATGTTGAGAATCTTTGGCTATACAATATAGCAAAATTGGCTGAGTTGGGGATTAAGATTCGGGAAAGCAGTGGCTTAAAGATCTGAGAACAATGTCACTTTTCTGTCACTTGTGGTCTCCAGGAAATTGAAAACTGATTTGTGGACAATGAAGGATGTACAAAAATCTTAAGAGGGTAGTAGAAACAGGTTTTCTACTTCTTGAAAAATCAATTTCTTCAAGGCCTGACTCTACCAGCTTTGTTCTACCTAACAGTAAATTCTGGGTGGTCGTGAACTCTATCTGCCACAGTGAATGAGGATCCTTTATCACAAGGTGGTACACCTTCTCAGATTCATATGACCCCACCTGAGCAGTCAGTGGCTTTTCCACTGGCGTTATGCTTAGTTCTGTTCCACGGGAAGGGATGGAAGTGGCCATTCGTTCAGTTGAAACAAGAGTCACTGAGCATCTACCATAATCCATGCACCATGCTAGAAGCTTGGGGTTTAATTTAGCGGAGGAGAGAGACACACACATAAATAAATAATTAATACTCCTGTCCGATAGATCTAGTAAAGAAGAATGTACAAGTAGAAAGGTCACAAAGAAGTGGAAGTGGTGGACTGCGGCAGACAGAACGGGCACAGGTGCTATCTGCGCAAAGGTCTGAAGGCCAAACAGGAGTTTCAGGCAGACATGAGGGGGAAGAGCATTCTAGGCAGTGAGAACAGCCCATGCCAAGGCTTGGAACAGCACTGTGCGTTGAGGCATTGCTGAGCAGAGTGCAAGGGCTGAGGGATAGTATCAGGATGAAATGAGAAGAGTTAAGCAAAGCTCAGATAATGGACAGTCCTGACTGCCGCACCAGGCTACTCAGAATTCAGTCTACAGGTTAGAAGCTGGCAGAGGGGAGGTGGTTCATGAGAGAATCTTACGTTGATCAGGGACTTGACATTAAATAACACTGAATCGCACCGTAAGAAAGTTAATCCCTTTTCAATTAGTGTTTAATCCTTCTGCTAAATCTAGGAGAAAGCCTCCGTTTGGTGTCGCTATGCCTTTTAACACTTCCCTCTCACCTCGAAATGTTCCCGTTTCAAAGAGCTCAGGAAAAGCTACCATGCTAGAATGATTTCGTTTTCACGGTGTACTTATTTTATGGCGTACCTTTTTCCTATTTACAGCAAGGGGGATTGGTTCTTCACTGATGTCACCATAAAAAGGTTGTGTTTTTTTTTTTTTTAAATGAATTTATTTAAGTAAAACAGTAATTTTAAAAATCAGTAGCGAGGGGGCGCCTGGGTGGCTCAGTGGGTTAAGCCACTGCCTTTGGCTCAGGTCATGATCTCAGGGTCCTGGGATCGAGTCCCGCATCGGGCTCTCTGCTCAGCAGGGAGCCTGCTTCCTCCTCTCTCTCTCTCTCTGCCTGCCTCTCTGCCTACTTGTGATCTCTCTCTGTCAAATAAATAAATAAAATCTTTTAAAAAATAAATAAATAAATAAAAATCAGTAGCGATAGGTGATGCTGAGATACCACCAAAGTTACAAAGGCAGTACACACGGGCCTGAACCGGGCAATGACTCTGCTGCCATTTTAGGGGAGGGGAAGGATTGAGGTGGTCAGTGACTGCTTCTCTTTCTGACAGCAGCTTGGAGACTGGCAGGGAAGAGCCATGGACAGAGACAGAGAAGTCGGCTAGGACAGTCAGGTAGTGGAGGCATAGATGGTGTGGCCAAGGTTAAATCTGCTGGTTTATTCCTGATCTCTCCCTGTGTTGCTCTGCACAAAGGGGATCCTCAGGGTTCTCCTGGCCTGGGGTGGTGGTGGTGGTGAACCCAGAAGTAATTCTGAAATGTGGAAATTGAAAGATTTTTAAGTGGCTGCTACCCAGCTAGTGTTAATTAAAGGCGGACTTGGAATGAAGGTGAGAATGAGATTTGATTATTTTCCAGGATCCTAGTCCATTACAAAATATTATTTAGAAATAGACAAAATCTTAATTCTGAACTAAGGTGTTTTTTATGGATATTAGTGGGCAATATGAGCTTCCATATTTGATTTCCAAAGTGTCTCTCATTCTAACCTGCATTAGATAGCTACCTGGCTATAGCTTTCCTATCCTGTCAGCTCTTCAAAGCCCCTTCCTCTCCTCTTTAGGCCTAGGATGGAGTACTGGACTCTAGGGGAATTCAGGAGAAGCACTTTTCTGGAAACATGAAACTGCCCTGTTCTCCCTTCCTCCCCTCCCAGCTGCTGCTGACCATTTTGGAGTTATAGTCTGAGCACTCTGGTTCAGGAGGACAGGACACGGGTGGGCTAGTCCCACCGCCAAATCAGTACTGGGGAAGGTAAGTCCTGGATTTCCAAAAGTGGAACGAGAAGTGTTTACCTGGATCAAGAAAAATGCTTCTCATCTGTTTTTCTTTCCTTTTAAAGATTTGTTTATTTATTTTAGAGAAAGGGGATCTCAAGCAGACTCCCCACTGAGCAGGGAGCCGGATGCTGGGCTTGACCTCACCACCCTGAGATCACGACCTGAGCCAAAATCAAGAGTAGGATGCTGAACCTGCTGAGCCACCAGGCACCCCTCATTTGTTTTTTAAACATGAATTTACAAAGTGTTTGTTTTTTTTTTTTAAGATTTTATTTATTTGACAGAGATCACAAGTAAGCAGAGAGGCAGGCAGAGGAGAGAGAGAGAGAGGAGGAAGCAGACTCCCGGCTAAGCAGAGAGCCCGATGTGGGGCTCAATGCCAGGACCCTGAGACCATGCTCTGAGCCGAAAGCAGAGGCTTTAACCCACTGAGTCTCCCAGGTACCCCTACAAAGTGTTTTTATGGATATTATCTTCCTGGAACCCATATCGATTCTTTAAAACAGCACAGTAAGTCCTCCACCAATACCTGCTTAATGAGCAACTATTTATAATTTGTAACAGAAAAAACGGAGACTCAGAGAGGTTTTCCATGACTATACAGATGACTCTGGAATTATAAGCGAAAGCTAGGTTTTCTTCTGGTTTTCCTTCTCACTCTATATCCCCTTGTTCTGAAACCGAAAGAGCCTGTAACAGATAGTGTTCAGTGTCTACAGAACTAATACCAGAATTCTGTCACATCATGGGCTAACCAGCATTTTGTGGCCTGGCCTGCGGTCTTAACAGCCACAGATAATATTGTTTCAATGGAAAAATCAATTTTGAATAGGAGCTTAATTCATCAGCAAATCAGGAGAACTCGGGTATATATCTGTCTTTCTATATAGATATATAATAGAGAAATGCTTTTTAATATAATAACTTACATTTATTGATTTTTTTTTTTAATCAAACACACACACATTTCTATTCCTAGAGATCTTATGCTTTCTGGACACCTGTATCTCAGAAGAATGTCATGAACTGGAAAGAGTTATTTGCACATGTTCGTGAAAGGTCGTGAGAACCAGTTTCTGTAAGTTTGCTAATTATTAACCTGTGTTTCTCTAGCTTCAGGAGAGGCATGTCACAATCTTGAGAGTGGGGGATGGAAGGCTTTTTTGAAATATAATCAGAAAACTTGGAGAATCTGATAAATTCTCTTAAGCATGGTTTACCCTGCTCCAATTCTGGAAACTACTCCCGTAGTGAATTATTGTTATTTAACATGTGTTTCATCCCTCAGGAGTACTGGGGCATGGAAAACAAATGGTAATACTGCCACAGTAAAATGGCTTTTGAGCAGGGAGGTGGTATGAAGCTTAGTGCATTATACTTGCTAAGTATTTGTTGAATAAAAAATGAAGAACGAATAAATGAATGAAAGTTGCTTTGCTTTCAGAAGATTCATCTAGCAGCAGGGTGCAGAGTGGTTTGCAGGAAAGAAAGGAGAGCTATAGAGGCTATTCAAGAGTATTGGCGGAAGGAGCTAATGCTGTGTGAAAAGAAGGAAGGAAGAAGACAGAGGAAGTATACTAAGGAAGCCAACAGAACCTAATGAAAAGAGAGAGGTCCAAGATGGCATGAGAATTCTTGTTACAGGTGCGAGGGGATGCCACCTTAGGGTATCTTTACATATTTTGAATTTAAGGTGAGAATGAGATATAACAGGGAATTCCAGTTAGAAATTCCTGGTATTGCCATACACAAGGAACAAATTCAGGAGTCTACACCTTGGAAAATAGCCCTATGTCAGAGTACGCTAGATCTTGTTATTGTCTCACTATTCGTGCCTTCTTTGAAGATGTGTCCACTGATAAATGTTATAATGGCTAGTACCTTGGGATAGTCTATTTATTCATTTATTCAGTAAATATTTATTGCTATGCTCATTCCTACCTCAAGGGTTTTGTACTTTTGTTCTCTCTGCTCCTAATACTCTTCCCTTAGAAATCTGCATGATTCACATCTTCATTCTCTGCTTGGGTGTCACCTCTTCAGACAGGCCTTAGTGACTAATCTTAGTCATTCTCTAATCCTTGACCCTGCTTTATTTTTCTACATTGCACTTGCCTCTACTTAAAAATATTATATTTATGTTTGCATATCTTATTGTCTATTTCCCCTACTGGAATGTAAATTCTTTGAGAGGAGGAGTTTTGCTGTTTTATTTACTGCTGTATTCTAAAGCTTCTACTGAACACTTAACTCAGAAATCTGGCCTTTGCTGATTGGACTAAGGGAGGGCGTAGAGCAGGAGAAGGATGGGGAAGCAATCCATATAGTCTGAGCCCATTAGATAACTGCAGAATGAGAGTTAAGAGATATAAAACACACAGATGATTAGAGCTGGAAGTCCTACCAGGTTCAGGCTACAACCTGTCCCGGTACATCAGAACCCCATCCATGCAGAAGTTATGGCACAGAGAGGGAGAAGCTGGTATCGGGAGAGAAGGATGGAGCCGCTGTGAAGAGAGGAGCCCAGAAAGAGCTTTTGGGCCCCAGAGGAAGGGAAGGGAGTAGTTGCCCCAGCACTTTCCAGCAGCGCGGGCCAGCTGTACCTCCTGCAACTCAGCTCCTGGTCCGGTTCCTGTAGTTTCCAGCACAAACCCCTCACTTTGAGCTCCACGGAGTGAGTTTCTGTTCCTTACAACTGCATGCCCTCTGACAGCAACAGAATGTCCAACCGAACTTTCAATGAGTATAGAAAACATTGTGTATTTGTGCTGTCAAATACAGTAGCCACTACCCACATATGGCCACTGAGCAGTCAGAGCACCTGAGACACTGACTTCTACATTTTACATCATTTTAATTAAAAACAGTATTCATATAGGGCAGGAAGCTGTCATATTGGACAGCACAGCTCTATGATTATTACCACAAAGGGTCAAAGACAAAAAGCACAATCAGTACAAGATAATGAAAGAGCTGGGGGAAAAAAAAAAAATCCAAACCCAAAACAACCATGATGATGTCCCAGAACTCAAGCAGAGCATATTGCATAGCACCAAAAATTAAGGAATGTTAAGGAGGATGAGTCTGGTAAAGTCCAATTGGTTAAAGTGTTACGGATTTTTCTGTGCGAAATACCTGGATTCAAGCAATAGGGGTTAAACAAATTAAATACTCTATTCAAAGGCAAATTTTCTAGCTACTAAAATAATGGAAGAAAGATTAACGACATGAGAAGATGTTTATAATATAAAAGTTAAAAATCATAAAATAGCATGGTTCCCAATTTTATAATATATACATATGCCTAGATCTCTAGGTTTTGGGTTCATGGGTGATTTTTATTTTATCCTTTGGCATTTTTTAAATTATTGGAATTATCCACAAAGAACATACATTTCTAATAATTATAAATAAAGGAGCAAAGGATATGCTTAACACAATAAAATGGCTACATCTTTTCAAGCTGCATTATAAACTAAAGTGATAGTAAATATTACAATAATTAGCCACTCTGCCTTGCTGAAGTTAGTCAAAGTCATTCTCATTTGCCTCTCCTCCTTTTGAGGCACACATTTTCAGATATCTTTAAGGTTTATAACTGCAATTATAGATATGGTGGCCAAACAGCAGTCTGCTGGGTCTTCTTAGAGCCAGAGGAAGGTCTGTTCTGTGATGGATTAACCTAGATTTCCCACAGTAAAACATGGGACACGTTTAAAAGCTGTTTGGAACCCTCCTGCTTTGTCAGGCTGGATTTCTAGGATGCTTTAACTTAAAGCGGTCTTTTAGGGACCACTAGATGGCTCTCTGTGCCTCCCACTGGGTGAAGATACACTGGATTAACTCAGGCATGGATTTATCATTCATTTTCAGGTATACACTGAAGCATTTCCTTATGTGTGAAACACTGTATGAGGTGACTCAAATTAATTCCTTATACAGCATCAAAACAAGAACAGCTCTCCATCTGAACCTATTAAATTCACAACATACACAAGCAAATTCTTTGTTTAATGGAATCCCTGTTTAAGTACCTCTGGCTGCGACTGAACAAACAGAATTCTGCAATCTGCCAGACTGTGATTCTGTTAGATGAAGACATGCTGGGCATCTCACTTTGATTATGGAAATAAAACATTTTTCATTTTAATTTTTAATTTTATTATTTTTAAAAAACATTTTTTATTTTTAATCTGGAGAGTATTAACCCAACTTTTGTTTGACTTGGCTTTGAGTTGAGGTTTTCAATACAAAAAATACCAATAGGTTATATGCAGGTTTTGCAGCCATCAAGGTCTTTAACACGAAAAGTTCTGCTAATGACCACCCCTAGCTGAGAAGAGAGTAGTGACAACACATTTCCAAGCCACTCTTAGGAATAGTACTGAAAGATCCAGACTGAGGCATTGTTTGGAACTATACAGACACAGCCATTGGCAGAATGTTGGAAATATAAAGCTATATTGCAAATACAAAGGAAAACACCACTTTTTAATACAGAAATACCATCAACTCAGAGTGCCCAAGTTTCCAAAAGCCCTGCCAACTCTGAGTTTTTAGAAAATTAAAAAAAAAAAAGATTTTCCTCTCTCCTGTCCTTTGATGTCAACACCTAGGTGGACTGACAGTAGGGCTTTCTTAAATTGTACCCTGTGGTTTCCAAAAATTTTTAACCATTAACTTTGAGAAAATAAAATATATCAAAATGTTACTCAAGGTTATCTGTGGACACCCATGGGGAGTAGTCCATACCAAAGGCATGTAAAAAGTCCGTCAAAGTTGTATGCATCAAACAGTTTTGGTATAGTCAGCATTTAGTAAAACACAGTTTGCCTTATGGGTATCCATTTTCTGTAAACCTCGGTATATAATAGTGCTATTGTCTCTAAATTTTTGAGCTAACATATGCCACAAGTCATTTACATTAGTACAGATAAGGCCTGTATGAAACAGCAGAAACTTTTGAACCTTCAATCCATGTCAAATTAGTTTGCCCGAACAGCCTCATTTCCCCCAAGAAGTCTAAAAGGTCAGCTGGCTCATGGTTCTACTGTTCCTTAAGTTTAATTCCTGGGAGCCTCCTGTGAGAAATTAGCATAGTAGATAAAGCAAGAATAATGAGTTCCTCATACCAATGAATAGAAATAAAACATTATTTTTTTTTTACCCCTGATCCAAAGAGCCAGTCATTCACGACCAATACAAAAGAGCAACTAGTTGAAACCGGACCTCAAAGTTCACTTTTTTGCTAACGGAGTTTACATACACCTAAGCTGAGGGTGCGATTCAGTAAAATGGAACTCTAAGTGTGGTTTCAAAACAGCAGTTTTCTTTGTTTTTCTAAGGGTTGGGGCAAGGGAATTGGATCTCCCAAGCTTGAATACAGTGTGCATCTTGAAAATGTATATAGAGGGGTGCCTGGGTGCCTCAGGCAGTTGAGCATCGGACCCTTGGTTTTGACTCAGATCATGATCTCAGGGCCAGCTCCGTGCTCAGCAGATGCCTACTTGAGATTCTCTCCCTTTTCCTCTGCACCCCACCCCTTCCCTACACCCGCTCAAACCCTCCCTTTCTCTCTCTCTGGAATAAATAAATAAATCTTTTTTAAAAAATTAAGAAAAAATGCATATAGAAATACTCTGGAGAGCAACCCGGAATATGTGAGTTCTTACTCTGATAATTTCAGTTTTTATTAATCTTGCCATGTCAACACTTTACATCAAAAGAATGAGCATTATCATAATAAGAACAGAGTGCTCCAGGTGCTGTGCTTAGAACTTTGCATACATGGTGTCATCCTTACCACAACCTTAGGAGATAGTCATATTTTATGGATCAAGAAATTAGACATATTTCCCAAGGGAAGAGGTCTAGAGAGTTGTAAAGCTAAGAGTCAAACCTAAGTCTGTGCCTCGCAAAAGCCTCTTCTCTTCATTCCAGCTTTGTATTTCTTTTATTTATGTTACTCTTGTCTCATTTGCAAAGCAAAGGTAATAAATACTAATTGTCTTGCTCACCTCAGAAAGTAATTGTGAGGATAAAATGAAAAACAGATGTGAAAGGACTCTGATAAATCTAAACATACTCTACGATTTATTTTTTCCTAAAATTTGTATTTTCATATTGAAGTATCAAAAGCATTGGTGAGGAAATGTAAAGGTGACTTTTTTTTTCCTCTTAAAAATATTTTTTAAATATTTTATTTATTTATTTGAGAGGAAGAGAGAAAGAGAAATCACAAGTAGGCAGAGGCAGGCAGAGAGTGAGAGGGAAGCAGGCTTCCCGCCGACCAGGGAGCCTGATGCTGGGCTTGATCCCAGGACCCCGAGATCATGACCCAGGCCAAAGGCAGACAGACACTTAACCATCTGAGCCACCCAGGCGCCCCACCTCTCTTAATATTTTTAATCACAAAGGCAATACATACTTTTTTTTTTTTAATAGAAGTGTGAAAAAAAATAAATAGAAGTGTGGAGAGGGAAAAAATGGACTTCTATTTCCATTTTTATAAATAAAATTCTGGACTCATAGTTTCCAGGATCAAGGTCATACTTTATACAAATTATATAAATCTTATTTCTATCTCTGTATCAACATATTTTCATTTGAATGGGTATATAGAACTCCACTGTAAAGATATATCATGATTCATTTAAGTCAATTCCCATTACTGGTTATTTAGCATGAAATACGCTTTTAACAATCAAACTTGAAGTAGAGTCTCTCTTTTATGCTCTTTTCTGAGTTAATTCAAAGGCGGTGATGGATCCAGTCTGTTCTTGGATTGTAGGCTAACAAATTCAACTGAATTTAGAAGGAGCTATTAATCTGTTTTTCTTCTTGGTGACTTCTATTTTCCTAGAATGCATAGCTCCTCATGTACTCTGTATGTTGTATATATTGTTTTCTACCTCACAAGACTGCTAGAAGGATTCTGTGAGCACATTTTTGAAGACCTGAAAAGCATAAATGCTACAAAAAATATTTATGATTGAGTTTTTTCCTAAATCTGTGACTCAAATGAAAAACAATGGGGCATAATTCAGCCTGGCTGAAAAAATAAGTCATCCTGTTTCTTTACCACTTGAATCCTTAAAGGCTCATCTCTACAGGAGACCATCCCTGGCCAGCCAGATACTAGACTTTCAGTGTCAGTATTTACCCTGACTGACACAATACAAGGCCAGGTCTGTATGGTCAGCCTGCTCCCTCAATGCAGGAGATCCCAGTGTCCCCTGAGAGTGACTGAATCTTATACACTCAGAAGGAGAACTGAAAATCTAGCTGAGGTGTTAGGTTGGGTTAAGGGAAGGGAGAAAGTGAGAGCAGGGACAGGCAGCTGGCGTATTCCTAGTTCACCTTTTCCCCATTGCTCTTTTCTCCCACTATCCCATAAAGAAAAGATCTGAGAGAGACTAATGAATAGCTTAATGATTCCCATTAGTTTGTTATTCATGCATTCACTGAAAAAGCAATGTGGCAGATGCTGAGACGTTCTTTCTTCCTTCTTGCCTAGTTTTATAGATTCAGCATCACATTTCCGGTGTCGTACACTTCCTCTACTTTTCTGTGTATGTGAGTGGCAGTAGCTAGAGTTGGCAGAACAAGAGACAATGAGAGTCTCATCTCTACATTTAGTGATATCAACAAAATGAACAATATCTTGCTATGAGAGCCCCCCGCCCCCTGTAGTTGCCTAGGACAATGGTTCTCAGAGTAGCTGGTTTGCAAACTTATTATCTGTGCAAGATGAGATTAAGGAGCTTCCCCCAGCCCCTAAAGATTATTTACTTATTTGACAAAGAGAGAGAGAGACAGAAAGCGAGAGAGGGAACATAAGCAGGGGGAGTAGAAGAGCAGGCTTCCTGCAGAGCTGGGAAGGAGCTTTTGCTCAGTATGAACCAACACCCTGCTTTTTTCATCAAGAAAAACTTCCGTGAAAATAATATCAGAAGAGCCAAATGGAGAGGCCATATTCTCAATGAACACTCTATTATTGTTAAGTTTGCTTACAGGAAAAACTTCTAACCAAGGTAAGAGACCAAGATTTCTGAAAAACCTTGGGCATCTTACTGTGGCTTCGATGGCAATACCTAAGGGTCTAGAAACTGTTAGATGTGTCATAGGTGGAAATTTGCCCTCTGTATAGAAATAGTACCTACGGCACGTCTTCTATTTTGGGGCAAATGTGCAACATATTTAGAAGTCTAGTTCTTCTTTTTTTTTTTTCCTTTTTTGATGGAGGGTTAAATCTACTTTTTTTTTTCCCCTGAAGAGAAGAAAATGAGGGACTGGAGGGTAAGGTAGAGGATGAAGACATGATACACTGTAAATCACATCCCAATTTGGTAACTACTAATGAGAATTAGTGAAAAATTAATTGGATGATTCTTATTGGACCAACACTTGTCTACCAGTTGTTTGGCTAACACTATAAATTTTCCCAAAAGTACTTCATTTTTTTATCTGATTCACAAAACAACTCTGTCAGATTGGTAAGTACCTTCTTTTGACAGATAAGCACAGATGTTCAGAGATGGAGGCACTTGCCCAAGATTACATGGCCAGTAAGAGGCAGAGGAAGGCTGAGAACCTTTTGACTGTTACTTGATGTGCCTCCCATTATATTGTGCCCTTTTAACCAGCGTGACTGGAATTTGACTGGAGGTATTCATGAAATAAAGTCTAACAGCACAAAATCCACGGTGGATCCTGCAACACCCAAAGATAAAGTATTAAGGAATTAACAATGAAACTGGTCTTCAGATGATGCAGATACTTAGTTCAGTTGATTCGATCATAAATTAACTCCAAGATGGAATAGTCAAAGAAGATTAAGACCAAATATTCTCTAAGATTACACTGTGGCAGGCACAAGAAAAGTGGGTGAGACAGATTAATTGCCCAGTGAATGTATCTGCTAACCTCTTCTGATTTGGGGAAAAAAATTTTTTTTTTTTTAGATTTTTTAATTTATTTTATTTGACAGACAGAGATCACAAGTAGGCAGAGAGGCAGGCAGAGAGAGAGAGAGAGAGGGGGAAGCAGGCTCCCTGCCAAGCAGAGAGCCCGATGCAGGACTCGATCCCAGGACCCTGAGATTATGACCTGAGCCGAAGGCAGCGGCTTAACCCACTGAGCCACCCAGGCGCCCCTGGGGAAAAAAATTAAGTATTATAAAAACAAAACAAAAAAATCCCCAAATTAAAAAAAAAAAAAAAACTTACAAATTAATCCCATCTCTGTACCTCAAGAGGAGACTGTAAAAGATCACTTCTAAGAAAAGTTTTGTATCACTTGACATTTAATTTGAAATCATTTATCTTCAGGTCAGCAACAATTAGGTGCTACTATCAGCCATTCATCATGAATTAACAGAAGAATATATTTCCCCCAGAGGACAGAAAGCAGTGTTTTGTACGGAGCAAGTCAAGGAAAACCAATACAGTTGAGAGTAGATCTTTTAAAAATAAATGTCCTTTACTTGTCCCCTAACGACGGACCTAAGACATTAGTCCCCACTTATCCGTGGGGGACACATTCCAAGACCCACAGTGAATGCCTGAAATCATGAATAGTACCTATACTATAAATACTGTGTTTTTCCTATACACACATACGATGAAGTTTAATTTATAAATTAGGGACAGTAAGAGATTAACAACAATAATAACCAAATAAAACAATATAACAATCTATTGTAATAAAAATTATGTGAATATGGTCCGTTTACCAAAATATCTTATTGACAGCACTCACCTTCCTCTGGTGAAAATACCTATGTGATAAAATGAAGTGAGGAGAAAGCCAAGCGCATTCTGATCCGGCGGGAAGCTACTGCCGACCTTTGACGCTACCAGAAGCTACTACTGACCTTTGACCCTACGTCAGGGGAGGAGAAATCATCTACTTCCGGGACCACGATTGCGGGCGAAAGCTTGGCTAAAGCGGCACTACCAGCTTCCCCAACTTTCTGAACCTCCACATTATTCCACTTTGCTTTCATAAGAACGAAAATCCCCTTCTGAACTTTTCCCATTAGGGAAAGCAGGTGCTAATGTAAGTCTTTCCTCAACGTGAATTGGTATTACACAAACTTTCGGAAAGCGGAGAATACGCTTTACTTTTTGCTACTTCGGCTTATGAAAGATTTTATAGGACTGCTTTACTTTCAGATAGTGGGGGGAACCTGTTCCTTAGTGGGATTGCTGTTGTGGTCCCTGTATCAGAAGTGGCACTGGGCTAATAAACAGCCAAACTAATAAATAGGCTCGGGTATTTAGTACTGTGTTGTCAGAGAAAAGAGACCATCTAAGAACACTGTGTTTCCATGGGAATAAACATATTAATTAGCATATACGGCTCATGAGTTTGGCGAACTGTGGTTGATACGTTCAACTGAAGTTAAAAACAGTAATACACATTTTTTAAAAAAACCAACAGAACAAAAAAAATGTAATACAGTCACTTTTTGTTTTTTATTTTTTAAAATATTTATTTATTTGAAAAAAAGGGAGAGAGGAGGGGGAGAGAGAGAGAGAGAGTGTGTGTGTGTGTGTGTGTGTGTGTGCGCGCGCGCATGCATGAGTAGCAGGAGGGGTAGAGGGAGATGGAGAAGTAGAGAAGCAGACTCCCCGGTGAGCGGGGAGCCCAAGTGTGACTCAACCTCAGGACCCTAAGATCAAGACCTGAGCCGGAATCAAGAGTTCACTGCTCAACCAACTGTGCCACCCAGGGAGGGGCCCTGAGTCCGTTTTTGATCACCTGGGTTTGGATCTAAGCTAATTATATTACTCCATTAACTCTGCTTAAGGGCACCAATATGGAATTAACTTGAAATGCACATTTTAGAAAGAAACCTGTATCTGTCACTAACTGAGCAGGTAAATTTCAAGGAGTTAACTTTGGAGAAACTATACAAAATCCCTAGAAGAGAAGGTAGTATGAGATGGAAGAGAAAGAACAATTATAAGAACTTAATATAACTTAAATGTAACTGGATCCATATGCAGCATCATTACTTGAAGGTCGTGGGAACAGAATTTAGAAGTAAGAAATTATCATTTTAATAGAATGAGTTAGCCTCAAGTGGAGGTTTGAGTGTAAAGTCAAGTCAGAATTTTTTAGATGGAAAGGTGCTTTGATCCTCTCCTATGTGGTAATGTTGAATGAACTTTTATTATGTATGATTTCTGAATTTTTTATTATATATGATTTCTGAAAGTGGGTAGTTTACTACCTTACAAACTGATGGCCTTATGTCTTTGTTTCCAATAAATAGCTTAGTGAAATAAAACTATAATGCTTTCCTCAGGGTTTTGATCATTTCATTCGTATCTCTTTCCATTCACAAGCTATGGCAGAACACTATCAAAACCACTATTTAATAATTAAAAGTTTCAGATGAAGGAAATAAATCGCCCAAAAGAAAGTGAGAGAAAACACTGTTGTTACTACTGCCCCAAGCAATTTTGATTTTTCTGAATAAGAGATACAATTTTATTTCACTTCTTTGTGTGGACAAGTCCACTTTCCTCTGGAATCCCTTTTTCAGGCACTGACCCAATCAATGTATTAGGTCACTGGGCTGTAGAATCCAATGAGAACAGTGGCTAAATTAAACCACTTTTATTTAATGTATAAAATGGCTCTGACATTCTTTTATATTTTGAAAGGTTTTTTTTTTTTTTTTTTTTTTTTAAATCACATCAGGGTATGGGAGAAAGGTCTGCTTTTTAGCAGACACAAGGGAAAGATCAGTTATTATTTTTGCTGAAAGCAGATTATGGTCATATCCTAAAATTATATATTATGGTGACTTGACATTGAGTTGGACATTCTTAATATACAACCTTACAGAATGACATGTAAATGATATACTAAAAGGAAAAAGTTTGATATGTTGGAATTTAAAATACAAAGATAAATGAGAGACCATGTCAGTTGGGCAAACAAGAACTGAGTTAATATAATAATCTCTCCCTTTCAAGATGTGTGTCATGAAAATAACAGTCACAACAGTGATTTAAAATACATTTCTGAATTGAAGTACAGAAGTAGATGTGCTTGGCGGCGTGTTCATTTTATTGGCAACTTGTAAGGGTTGTCGCCGGAAGACTGTTCCCACAGTGGTCGTAAAGCTGTGAAGTTGTCTGATTCTAGACGCTGCTTCACGGTTTCTCTGGTCCCCTAGTTGTAATGTGTTGGATACTGCACAAATCCATCATGGAACACAATTTCCTTTCTAAGGCACACTAATTTGGGGGAAATTCTTGCTATTTAAGACCTGCCAAACAATCTACAAATGGAAAGGAGTCTGGAGACTGTGAACACTATTGGCAACTTATGAAGTATTAGGTAATAGAGAAGCAATGATGAGAAGCACGTGATGCTGACTCTTGCATTTTGTTCAATCTGATTCTGCATATATATTAATAATGATGCACCCTATGGATGCAATTTCATGTTTATAACACTTTGACCATTGGCAGCATTGTGCACCTGTGTTTTCCCTGCCTTCCCATCTGCTGCCTACAGTCATTCAGATTCAGGTGACGGAAATGTTTTAGATAAAAGTTAATTAGCCTGCACTCTGCAGATCAAATCTCTATAGTTCAGCATTAAATTGCAATCTTCTGGGCAACTGCTGAAAGTAGAGGGTGTCCAGCCTTCCTAAGATTCAAAGTGTAAGATTCATTTTTCTAGAAAAAGAAATCGTTGGTACTCTCGCGATATTTTATGCATAGATTCTATCAAACTTTTCACTTGGATTTGGCCTTACTCATTTTAGCTTTGATCTATGTATATATATCAAAAGTGGAAGAAAAGAGATTAGATTTTTTTTTTCCTGCTAAAGGGATAGCGAAATGATATGTAGAGTTAGAAATTCTCCAGTGTCTGGACTCTTACTAGTACACTGACCAAAACTTTCCTTAGTTCCTCAATCTTTACCATGGGGCCAACACAGATTACCTATTTGTGTCATACATATTTGTGCCAGGCTTAATGAAGCCTGATATTTTGATTTAAAAAATGCACAAAATGCATTAAACTCCCATTGTTGAGAGGATCCCGCCCTCTCTTTAAATATGTACATTATTGTCAATAGTAAGTTCACAAATAGCTTATTTTATTGAAAATACATTCAATTTTTTAACCTATATAAACAAAAGCATTGGATTCTTCTGTTTTTAGTCCTAAATCATTGAGACAGAAATGGGCTGAACACAGCTACTGCATACAGCCAGTCTCTGAGCCCACATCACGCAGATAGTAGGTAGGGACCAAAAAAAAACCCAACCCCAAATGAGTCCTCCCATCGATTTTTTCGCTACCAGATATTAATTCTAATGCATGTCAATGCCCAAGGGTAATTAACCGCCCTTCTTTACCTATGGCTTCCGTACTATTGCAGATTCCCTGTTTACTCATAGGAATTCAGAGGGATTTTTTTCTCCGTACACCACCGCCCAAGCCTCAGGCACACCTTCTAAAGAAGTCAGAGCAGATGCAGCTCTTCTTGCCTCATGCTCACTTCCTCTCGGGAGTTAAAGACTCTAGCTTCGTCAGGAATCTCACATCCCCATCCCCCGAGCTCATCTTTAGGAAATCGATTGCTCTCCACGCTCCTGAACTTTGACTTCTACTTCCCTCCAGCATCCACTAGGTTTTCCCAGCTCGTCACAACATGAGGGTTTTTTTTTTTTTTCCGCTTATTTCCCCCCACTTCCTTTCTTTATCTGCTACCCCTACCTCTTATTTCTGTCCGCACTTACACTGTCTTATTTAACTTTTACTGAGGCTCTTCAAACAACCATCCATGGACATGGTCCGATCCTTAAACAGTAATCAAAGTTGTAAAGCCCCAAGTCTCTCCAGACTTCAGCCTTCCTCTTTCTCCCCTCCTCCCCTCCATAAAGGTCCCGGCCCCCAAGCGGCGCCCCACTCTTCTCACCTGACTCTCCCGCGGAAACTCGTGGCGCACGATGCTGATCACCGGAATGTGGAGGACGGAGCTGACCAAGTCGAGCTCCATCATCTCACCCTGGCTCTGGGGGAAGGCGAGCAGCGCCGACACCCCTTGCACCACCACGGTGTGGCACACGCTCTGCAGAAAGGAGAAAGGGTCACTGCTCCACGGCGAGCTTGGGGAGGAGAAGGGCAGGAGCGGCAGATCGCCCAGGCCCGCCTCGATGGCCATCACGACTTCCAAAGACAGGTTGTAGGGCAGCAGACCTTCCACGCGGTTCAGGTTGTCCACGGCGAAGAGGAGGGCGTCCCGAGGCCACAGGGTCTCGGCCCCGGCGCCCTCTCCGGGCTTCCGGGCGCGCGGCGGGCCCCGGCCATGCAGGGCGCTCCCCAACCAACGTGCGCCCGGCGAGGGCGCCGGGGGTCGCCAAGTCCCTGGTTCGGGCTCATCCCTCTGGGCGCCCGCCCGGCTGCCGTCCGGAGCGCGGCTGGCGACGCGGGGGGCCGTGGTCCAGGGCTGCAAGTGCACCGCGCCCACCCTCACCGCGTGCCCGATGCGCTTGAGGATCTGGCAGGGCTGCGGGTGCGAGGAGGAGCCGGGCACCCCGGCCAGCACCAGAGCGCAGGGCGGCGGCAGCAGCAGACAGACCCTGCTCAGCAGCCACCACAAACTCAATCTCCTCATTACTGAGACCCGCAGGGAGAAAGCGCGCCCCCTCCTGCGCCTGGCTCGCCCCCCCCCCTCCAGCCGCTGCCTAAGGTCTCCGCCCCCAGGTCCCGCGGGCAGCTCACTCTACGCTGCGGAGCGCTCCCAGGAGCCGAAGCGGTCTCCGGGCCATCCAAGTTGGAGCCTAGCGCACCCGGGTCCCTCCGCCTCGCATCCTCCGCCCGCCCGGTCCCTGCGCGGAGGCGTGCAGGCGGGCGGGCCGGCGCCGGTCACCCGCGGCTTGGGCGCCGGTTCCCTGCTCTCCCCATCTGCAGGGCGGCTGGGGCACTGCGTCCGGTCCCGCGGCTGGGCTGGAAAGCCACCGGAGTTCCTAGGGGGGCAACGCGACCCAGGAGGCAACGCGCTCACTTGGATTCTTTTCTTTTCCTTTCGTGCCCAGGCGAGACCCACTTATTTCCTTGGGGTCGCGCAGGAGGCAGCGTTCACGCCCAGAGTGCGAAAAAGAAGCCAAATTCTCCTTGCTCCACCGTCCGCCACCCTCTGGCGGGCCCCCCCGGCACTGGCTTCATCTTTCTTCCTGTCTCGCTACTTCCTCTTTTCCTTGCTTCGCTCCTCTTTCCGCCCAGTCGCCGCCGCCGCCTGCTTCCTCGGAGGAGCGACGCGACTGGCCAGCGAAGGGTGGTTCTGCTCGGAGCGCAAAGTTCTCCCCGCCTCAGCCGGCGCCTCCCTGTTGCTGAGCCCTGGCGCCAGCCTGTCGCTTGGCTGCGCTAAACGCCCACTGATGGTGAGATTCCCGGGTGGCGCTTCCCGCGCCCCTGGAAAGTCGGCTCCCCAAAGGCGCCGGGGCTTGGTTTGCGAAATTCCGGGAGACCCGCGAGGGCGAGGGCGAGGGCGAGGACGCTGAGCCGCAGAGAATTCCGAATGCGGATGTACCTGAGGAATCTGAAATCCAGTGCTTCGCCGGGCTGGGTTCTAAGAAACTGGGGACTTGAACGAGTAACGAGCTTCTTTTCCATGTGGCGCTTTAAAGGTTTTTCTCGCTAAGGGCACCAAAGCCAGAGTCACTTACACATTTCATCTCGGCTTCCTTCTCTCGGGCACGTGGGCCTTTGCGGTTTTTAAGGATTCCTCATGTCTTTAGATTATCGGAAGTAGATAAGTGAATTTGAAGCAATTATTTGACCAAGAAATTAAAGACCTTCAAAATACTTTGGAGTTTCAAGCACGGTCAACAGCAGTTTCTAGTTTAGACCGAGAGCCCTCCAGATCACTATTTCTAGTAAGTTCTTTCATTTGTATGGTAATGCAGTGAAGTCAGTGGTTTAGGATTTGGTCTCTTCCTCCAGGACCTGAATCTGAAATTAGAAGCCAAAGAGAGGGTTAAGGGCAGGCCTGTGGTTTCCACGCGTGCAATAGATTTATTTTATACCTTGGTATCCTTTAGAAGGAGATTAGAGACACATCCTTGGGGTAAGCAAGACTGGGGACCTGCTGTTCTGAATTTCAGTACCACTTCAAGAGAACCGTGACCTTGGCGATTTATTTCACCTGACCTTGCCCTGCTGTTTGGAGCAGCTAAATTGTTATGCAAATACAGCTAGCTTTTAACTCTGGAGGGCTGTTTTGATTCATGAGCTAAAGTTTCCATCATGCTTTAAATCTTTGGGATGAAGAAGCTCTCTAAATAAAATTCCCAAGAAGGTTGCAAAGTGAATGCTGTTTTCCTCAAAACAGACCTTTAAAGGCATCTCAGAACAAAACTTTTCTGACAACCAGAATAGCTGCTGCAAGCCTGGGGTGCCAGAAAAGAAAAGGAGTGAAAATCATAATAAAGGATAAACCGCAAGGGAAGGGGTCCCTCCTGAGACCCTAGAGAGCACACCAAGCATGGATGCTGGAAATTCTTGCAGGCTTCAGAGGATTCCACTTATTGGGGACTGAATAAGAAAAGTATAGAATTTCGTGGTCCTTGCATTGCAGGAAAACTGGGAATCTGTTAATTGTATAATAAGAAGATATGCTTCTGTGTGTGTGTGTGTGTCTGTGTGCATTAAGGAGTGTAACATTCCAGACGATGACTGTGCCCTAGAGTGGTTATCTTAGTACTTGGCATTACATACATGTTCAAATCAGGTTCTCAATAAAATAGATGGTGACAAAGAATAGATGGGTCTGTGGGTTAATTTGATCCTACATTCTTTAGGCCTCTCAAGTCCATGACCACCTTGAGGGACCAGCTGAACTGCCTGTTCACAGGAGGGGATGATGCCCAAGGTTCTAAGGATCGTGCTCCACCAGCTCATGGTAAAACCGTAGCTAACTCTTGCAAATACTGAGTGTTCACAGTGCCGAACAGCCCTTCCTTCCTGTACTTCATCTTTTGTTTCTTTCCTGGGTTTTTTGATGATGATCTACTGTCTCCCTTTCCATTTTCTTTTGCTGATAGGTTCTGTTTATCCATATCACTGTCATCTGAGTGTCTCTGACATGATCCTTTTCTCTTATCTCCCTTTCTCTTTTCCCTTCCTTCTTCTCTTCCTTTTCCATGTTTCAATGGACATAATGCTGAGAGCTCTTTTAGATTCAGTCATCAGTTCAACAACCATTTATTAAGCTCCTATTCTATGCCAGGCATTGCCACAGAACTGTCCTGGGGATAGATAAATTCCAGATCAGAGAAGTTGAGAGTTTTTCCCTCCACAAACCACATATTTAATGAGTGAACAAAATGCTGACATTGAGCTTACATTCCAGTGGGAGAGAAAGACAATAAAGCATACAAAGAAGTAAATGTAGGAGATATTAGTTGATGCTAAGAAAAAAAGTAGATCAGCAAAGGGGAAGCATTAGGAGAGTAGGTTGATTTTAGATAGCAGAGCCAGCGTAAACTGAGAAAACTTTTCAATAAAGAGTTAAACAGAGGTGAGGGGGTAATTATATAAACATTCAAGATAAGAATTTCCAAGTAGAGGAAACAGCAAGTGCAAAGGCCCTGAGGCAGGGTGTTTCTGGCATATTTGAGGAATAGTGAGGGGTGCAAGGGTACGTGGGTGGCTCAGTAGGTTAAGTGTCTGCCTTTTGCTCAGGTCATAATCTCAGGGTCCTGGGATTGAGCCTCTTTTAGGGCTCTCTGCTCAGTGGCAAATCTGCTTCTCCCCCTCCCCTCTCACTCTGTGATCTCTCTCGCTCTCAATCTCTCTCAAATAAATAAATAAAAATCTTAAAATAAAATAGTGAGGGGTCGAGGGTTGCTGGAGCAAAATGCTCTAGGGTAAGTGCAGTGACAGGTCAAGCCAGAGAAGCAATGAGGAGATGACAGATTATATAAGCCAATGAAGAATTTTGGTTTCTACTCTGAAGGGAATGAGAAGGTATGGGGGCAGGTGTTAAGCAGAAGAGTGACGGGATTTATGTTTTGACAGGACTACTCTAGCTGCTCTATTGATAATAGATGAAAGGTAGGCAAGGGTAGGAGTCAGGAGACCAGATATGAGGCTGTTGGCAATAATCCATGGGAGAGAGGACATTTATGTCAAATCATAAAACCACTTTATCAGATTAGTGTTAATTATTCCCATTCTATAGGCTAGGATATTATATTTGAGAAAAGTTGAGTTATTTGCCCAAAGTCATTGCATAGTGAGTGGCAGCATGAATTTGAGATTCTAAGTTCATCCCAGCTGCATTCTTGGTAGCAAGAATCAGCCAAATCTCAAAATTGGCTCACCCAGAGAAGATGAAGCTCTTTTTATTACCAAATTCTAAATGAGAACTACTGATCTAAGAACCCATGTTGGAGAGTCAAATAAACAAAAACAAATCCAAATGCTCACAATTTAAAATGTGCCTTTGTGCACATCTGTGCTTTCTGGTACCAGTAACCAGTAAACTAAAAGCTGAGATATTCTGGAGGTAGCCCAGGAAAGGCTGCCACGAAGGATGCTGTGGGAGTCAGAAACTTGGATTCTATTTTCAGCACCGTTTCCCTATGGGTGCAACATTTAACCTCCCGAAGCACAGATTCCTTCTTTGTACTGGGGTTGTGGTGACAGCTCTTGGCAGTTGTCTACACGGCAGTGTGTGGACTCCTGTGAACCCTTTTCAAGTTCCATGGGAGTGGGAGGCTTTCTGTAGGCCTTTCGGTTCAGTCACATATTTATAAAGGCTTGGGAAATTACCTTCTTTCTTCCTTTTTTGCCTGACGGATTTCAAGTTCTACCCATATTTAGCTTTGTTTGTGTAGATGGGCAAGAATATTAAATGCCATGTTCCTATCTCCGGGTCAGCCTTTTATGCGATATTAGCGATGGAGGTGGTTGTTGTTGCTGTTTTTATCAATATTCAGATGAAAAAAAATGCTCACCTCTGCCTAATAATTCCCTAAGCCCAAATTGTGCCCTCTCCCACATCAATTCTTGTCTCTATTGCCAGAGACCCTGTTGTTATGGGAATCCTCCTGGGTAAAAACAAGCAAACAAAACAAAGAAACAAACAAAGAAAAAACAGAAACAGAATCATAATCATAAATATAGAGAACAAAGTGGTGGTTGTCACAAGGCAGGAGATTGGAGGGGCGATGAGTGAAGTAGGTGAAGGGGACGAAGAGGCACAAACTTCCAGTTACAAAATAAATAAGTCACGGAGATGAAAAGTACAGCATAGGGAATATAGTCAATAATACCATAATAACATTGTGTGGTGACAGATGGTAATTACCCTTGTGGTGAACACTGTGTAACATATAGAATTGTGGAATCATCGTGTTGTGCTCCTTAAGCTAATAGAACATTGTATATTAACTATACTTAAATAATAAACATTTTAAAAAATCTGTGGAGTTGGTAGAGAAGCAGTGGTAGCAGAATTTGAGGATAAAATGAATCACAGAAAAATCAGGTCAATTTTGAGGAGCAGACCCTAAGGGCCAATCTATCTAAAGCCTAATGATCCTTTTTTATTCCCCCAATTAAAAAAAAGCCTATATTCTCTTGATACCTTGTAACACTGTTCTGATGGTCTACTTATTAGGCATTAATTTTGTCACTAGTCATTCTCTTCAAAAAATACAAGTAACTTTTGTGATTATGGGATTATTTGGATAAATTATTTAATCCTGATTATTATAAAATGAATATCCTGTTGGGAATTTCTTTTTGATGGGGGAAGGCATTCATTTTGCCTTATAAGGGGATTTAGGGACGTAAGAAAGGACTAGGTAGAATTTCACCAAAGGAATTTTAGGCAACCCAAGGGACTGGAATAAGGGAAAAGGAGCATTGGGAGCTTGGAAAATGGTGCAAAGAAAGGGAAGCAAAAAAAAAATGAGATGTCTTATCTATTTCAAATAATGCTCAGTCTTTGCTGTGACACTGGAATATATAAAGGGAAATATTTCCTACTTTGCACCATATGATCTACACCCAGGAAACCAAATTCAGGCCAAGACTATTACCTATCAACAAATTAGGAACTACCAATACTTGTTTGCCTTTCAGCTCTGAGAAAGAACACTGTGGTGTCCTGGGTCTAGTTATTGTCAGGGGAGTATGTTATCAGTTGTGTCAAGTGCGTGGCCTTTTCAACATCTACCAGGATTATTGGCTGAGTGTTTGGATTTCCTAATTCTTCTCCTAAACCACACACTACAGGAAACTCAGATAGGACTTAGAAAGGCAGTCTCTCTCTCTCTTGCTCTCTTTTTTTTCCCCTTTGGTAATCATCATTCCAATTTAGTGTTTATCCAAATGAGTTTTGGAATAAAACTTGGCCCATCACAGACCACAACATTTTTAAAGGACTTTTTTTGGTGCCCAGTTTGTAGCACAAATTTTAGAGCTGTAGCCAAAGAATTGGGAACTTTTGCAAAGGCTATTTGCCTTCATGGTTCTCATGCCTTACATCCAGAAAAGCATTTTTTTTTTTTTTAAAGAAAAACAATTTTTGTTTCTTAAGAAGGAGGTTCTAAGGAAGGGATTTTTTTTTTCATTAGAAGACAAGAAATATGAAATCTTTTTTTTTTTTTAAAGATTTTATTTATTTATTTGGCAGAGAGAGATCACAAGCAGGTAGAGAGGCAGGCAGAGAGAGAGGAGGAAGCAGGCTCCCTGCTGAGCAGAGAGCCCGATGTGGGGCTCAATCCCAGGACTCTGAGATCATGACCTGAGTTGAAGGCAGCGGCTTAACCCACTGAGCCACCCAGGCACCACAAGAAATATGAAATCTTTATCATTCTAGAGCTTATTATCTTGAATGACTTCTACGTGTGGGACAGTTTACATGCATGATCTTTTAATTTTATGATTCGATAGACTGTGTTATCCTTATTTTAGAGATGATGAAACTCATGCTTGGTGAGGTTGAGTCATTTGCTAAGAATGGGGAAGAAAAACAGATTTGATCCTCTGAATCCAAAGTCCAAACTCTTTTCATTTCCACTTCTGAGTTTGAATGGAAGCATGATGGTCAAGCCTGACTGGCACTAGAACCACTAATGTACAGGGATAAACATAATCATAAAGTTACTTGATTACCACTGTCAGAGTATGTAAATACCAACTCTAGACATTTTAATACAGTTTTTGAAAGATTTTATTTATTTGACAGAGACACAACAAGAGAGGGAACATAGGTAGGGGAAGGGGAGAGGAAGTAGCAGGCTTCCTGCCAAGCAGGGAGCCCAATGTAGGGCTCAATCCCAGAACCCTGGGATCATGACCCAAGCCCAAGGCAGAAGCTCAATGACTGAGCCACCAGGTACCCGAAGACTTCTATCTTGATCAAAATATTGAAGAGTTTGGGTGATATAAGCTAGATCACTCAAAGATGGGTTTGGATATATATGCCATATTTTCATGTGTGAACTTCTGCTGAGCAGAGTTTTCCTCCATGCCATTTCTAGGTGCTACCATTGATGCAGACAGGAAAAAATAAATAAACTCATGATTATGCTGAAGGAGAACCTTCTGAGAACTGCACCTCTCTTTGAAATAAGGGTTAGTTATCTAGAAGTTGTTACCAAAATAGAAATGACCTCTTCCAGAATTTGAAATCCCCTCAAAAATACACTGTCCCTTTTCTTTTGGTATGCCATCACTGGGTTAGAAAAATCATTTGGAGGTGCCTGGGTGGCTCAGTGGGTTAAGCACCTGTCTCTTGATTTCAACTCAAGTCATGATCTCAGGATCATGGGATCGAGCCTTGCATGAGGCACTGTGCTCAACGGGGAGTCTGCTTGAGGATTCTCTCCCTCCTCTACTGCCCCTCCCACCAACTCACGTGCACACATGTGCCTTCTCTCTCTCTCTCTCAAGTAAATACATAATGCTTAAAAAAAAAAATTCAGTTGGCCCCTACCTCCAATAGTACTATCACTGCAGGGAAAGTAAACTGAACAAGACTGAGGCAGAGCAGCAATGATTAGCTTGTGATCACGTGGAACTCTACAAAGAACTCAATGGGAAAACATTTCATCCATCAAGAATGCTCGTCTAATGTTTAAGATGAGGCAGGTTGAAAACGGTAAGTACTATAGTCCGGAATGGGATGACACCTCTCTGAAGACCTTTATGCTTTCCCGTAGAATTTTTTTCATTCTCTCTCATGTGAAAGAGAGTAGATATATTAATATATTTATCTAGTTTTAAATCAGTAATGAATAGCTGATGCCTGAGGCAGAGAGTCAATAAATGATAGCTCACAGTTCCACAGCTTAAGGCAGGCACAGAACTACACCCTCATTTCTCCTATAGCCATCAAAGTGGGGAGACCACATCTACTACGATGACTGCATCTTGTGGAGCTGGTGGCGTGGAGGCTGGTGTTTCTTCTCTGATGTGCTCAGGCAAAAAGACCCCTGTTTAGTTCTGACATTTGATGCTGTTAAGGTAAGGGCTGAACTTTTCTGATAATGAAAACACTTGCAGCCCATTTGTTTCTATTGACCATATCTGTCTTAATCCTCATTCCTATTTTTTAACTGGGAGATACAGAGTTTCCTCCCATCTTGGGAGGAAGTTCTTCCTCTGGTTGGCGGCACAGTCATGTTTCTGTGGAGTTTCGAAATGGTCTTCAGCAAAAGCAATCTTCTTTTCCATTGTACTAGCTATTCAATCTTCCTCTTTAAGCCTCCCTACTAGCTCCCTGCTGCTTTCTAAATCAAGCTGTGATTTTCCTGGTTTATCAGCCTCTCTATCATGAGGTTTAAATTTTCTATTATGGATTTTTTTTTTAAACTGGTATCTTCCCCCGTCCCAAAATACATAATCTTCATTCCAGAAGTGAGTGGCTAGGAACCTCTTCCTGGCAGGATCCACAGTTCGTCGTGCGGGCATCTGTGTGTGTGTGGGTGGGGTGGCTAGGGGAGATTTCCTATTGTTTGTTTGCTTTGGCATCCACAGTTTTCAAGTGACTACAATGTCTGTAGGTTACCTGGGCATTATTTCATTCTGATTCTGCTCATACCAGTGAGTCTTCTTTGCTTCCTAGTTGAGGGATATGGCTTAATGAAATGAAACTAGCCAACACAATCTTTGACTATTTTTCACCAGATCAGAAAAATATGGTAGAGTATGAGTGTAGCAGAAAAGGCTTTAGTTTTGTATTTGCATATGATATGATGTAAAATGTAATATATGTATAACAAAAATATAATTTAGCAATATGTATAAGTTAAATCCATCTCAATTCTGCATTCCCCTGTAGTAGTACTATGATCTCATGCTAGGGTAGCATGTATTTACCTAGTCTTTGACTTGGGGCTTGACTAAATCACTGCTTTGATCAATGGGATTTTCAGTGGGCATGATGTAAATGAAGGCTTGCAAGGTGCTTGCACAGTTGAGCTTGTTCTCTCTCTCTCTCTCTCTCTTTCTTTCTTTCTAGCTTCTTTTCTTGAGTTCCTACCTTTCACCCACTGAAGAACGTTCTTTGAATGGCTGCTGGTTCAAGGACCATGAGAGGTTTGTAAAACAGACCTGGACCCAACTGCAGGTGGTAGCTGAGTCCAACTGACCTCAGCTTTGATCAGCTGAGCCCCAGTAAACTATATTCTGGTGAGTGACAAATAAATCTTGTATTTTATGTTGCTAAGGTTTCCTTGGTATCCATTTTGCAGCAAAGTGATTGAGACACATGTATAAATCTGTGGGAAAAAATTTAATTAGATGTATCTTGTTCACTTTTAGGAGAAATATTCCGAAGATAAGGCAGAGATTTACGGGTTAAGAAAAAAAACCTCAAATGTCTCCATAGTATATTCCGGAAAACTTTATATTCAGTCTAAGCACTTACATTTACTTCTATGTCCTTGCATAGTGAAGATTCACACTCTTTGCGTGACCCAACACAATAAAGACCTTCAACCATCTTGAAATTGAATATACTCAGCATGTACTTATGAAAAAAACATTCCATGTATTCACACAGTGCCTGGTATAAATGGTATAAAGGTTAAAATGCTCACATCCTGTCACAAAGTCATCTTAAAATAGCAAATAATTTACTTGTGTTTTTCAAATAGCATGAAGAGATCTACATACATACTATTACATAAATAGTAATATTTTAAAATTTTCATCTTTCCCATTCATTTTCTTTCTAGACTGAAAGTGCTTTCACATTTCTTTTATCCTAAATTGTCCCTAAAATCTGCCAGCCTATCCTTGTTTGAAGATTTCCTCAGTATTAGCCTGTTTTCTCCCAGTCTTTTCTCAGCCTCTAGCTTTTTTCCTGGTTCTGCATAACAAAACTGGGGGCATCATGTTGCCTGATTTCAAGCTTTACTACAAAGCTGTGATCACCAAGACAGCATGGTACTGGCACAAAAATAGACACATAAAGCAGTGGAACAGAGTGAAGAGCCCAGACATGGACCCTCAACTCTATGGTCAAATAATCTTCCATAAACAGGAAAAAGTATCCAGTGGAATAAAGACAGTCTCTTCAGTAAATGGTGCTTGAAAAATTGGACAGCTATGTGTAGAAGAATGAAACTTGACCATTCTCTTACACCAAACACAAAGATAAACTCAAAATGGATAAAAGACCTCAACATGAGGCAGGAATCTATCAAATCCTAAAGGAGAACATAGGCAGTAACCTCTTCAACATCAGCCACAGCAACTTCTTTCAAGACATGTCTTCAAAGGCAAAGGAAACAAAAGCGAAAATGAACTTTTGGGACTTCATCAAGATCAAAAGCTTCTGCACAGCAAAGGAAACAGTCAACAAAACAGAGGCAACCCACAGAATGGGAGAAGATATTCGCAAATGACACTACAGACCAAGGGCTGATATCCAAGATCTATAAAGAACTCCTCAAACTCAACACACACAAAACAGATAACCAAGTCAAAAAATGGGCAGAAAACATGAACAGACACTTCTCCAAAGAAGACATACAAAATGGCTAGCAGACACATGAAAAAATGTTCATCATCATCAGCTATCAGGGAGAGTGAAATCAAAACCACATTAAGATACCACCTTACATGAGTTAGAATGGCCAAAATCAACAAGACAGTAAACAACAAGTGTTGGAGAGGATGTGGAGAAAGGGGAACCTTCTTACACTGTTAGTGGGAATGCAAGTTGGTACAGCCACTTTGGAAAACAGTGTGGAGATTCCTTACGAAATTAAAAATAGAGCTCCCCTATGACCCTGCAAATGTACCACTGGGTGTTTCCCCCAAAGATACAGATGTAGTGAAAAGAAGGGCCACCTGTACCCCAATGTTCATAGCAGCAACGGCCACAGTCACCAAACTGTGGAAAAAGAACTAAGATGCCCTTCAACAGATGAGTGGATAAAGAAGATATAGTCCATATATACAATGGAATATTATGCCTCCATCAGAAAGGATAAATATCCAACTTTTGTATCAACATGGACAGGACTGGAGGAGATTATGCTGAGTGAAATAAGTCAAGTGGAAAGAGTCAGTTATCATATGGTTTCACTTACTTGTGGAGCAGAAGGAATAACATGGAGGACATTGGGAGATGGAGAGGAGAAATGAGTTGGGGGAAATTGGGTGGGAGATAAACCATGGGAAACTATAGACTCTGAAATACAAACTGAAGGTTTTGAAGGGGGGTTGGGGGGTAGGGTCAGCCTGGTGGTAGGTATTATGGAGGGCAATGGAGCACTGGGAATGGTGCATAAACAATGAATTTTGGAACACTGAAAAAAAATAAAATTTAATTTAAAAAAGAAAAAAACAAAAAATAAAAGAACTAGGCTCAATCCAGTTGTCAGGTGACTGAGGGCCTCAAGGCAGAATCTTCCTCAGTTTCCAGAGTTAAATAAAGGCTGTGAATACTCATAACTTAGTAACTATTGACACATCACATGTTATGGCTCTCTGTTAGGGACATGTTAGTGTAGAATGCAGAAACAAATGAAAAGTTCCGTGCTTTGGGATCTCACTAACTTTGGAGAATTTTGTCATTCTAACAAAGCATTAAGAAGATATGATGAAAAAAAAGAAGATATGATGAATAAAGCTTGAAATGGAAGATACTTCTGAATTGCAATCGGGTTCTTTGTAAGGATACCAAACATAAAGGAATCAACAGAAGAATGACAGATAAAAGAAAATACAACATATGCCAGAAATCATAATGTGGGGCTAATAGGATAAAATAAAACCTAAATATATATATAACCATATATATGTGTGTGTGTATATATACACACACACATATATACAAAGACATATAAACATATATTTTGTTTTTGTCATAGTAACCATAGGGGTTTCCAAATTTTATTATCTTCAACTATATGGCAACTTGGGTTATACAAAATGTCACTTCTGCATAACTGAAGTTTAATTTAGCTTTCAAATATACATTTCTGAGGGTGAAAAACTTAAATTGGCCAATTTAAGGATAATTGATTATCAAGAAGGAAAAATATATCAAAATATAATTCTTGTCCATAGGTGTCAAAGCAGTGGGGGATGCTATTATTAAGTGACTGCTCCTTGGAAGCTTGCATATCAACACTGAGAAAACTCACTCTTTACCTAATATACTTCAGTGAGATTAAAGAGCCACATGTAATTACATAGGAAAATTAAAATACCGAGATGGAAGTACTTACACTGTTGATGCTCTGAAAGAGTAGGAATATTTCTATGCTGATTATAAAATTAAGCTATCGACATCTATGGAAGGGTGCACAATTGTTCATCCTTTCTGATAAAATGATCTCCTTCATAGAAATTAATACCAGAAAACAAAGAAGAGAAAAAGAACAAAAGGAAGAAAGAAAGAAAAACCAAGAAGTAGAGGTAGAAAGATATTTTGCAGCACAGCTGAAACATTATGGAAATCTGCAAAACAACAAAAATAATTAACAAACAATGGGGCCATGATTAAATTTTTTATGACATGTTAATTCTACATTATTTCATTCAGACAGTAAAAATGATGAATAGGGAACTTTTAGTATTTGGTAAATTACCTATAAATATGGGAAAAAAAAGTATGGACTACATACAATTTGATTTCAATTCTGTCTTTAAAGTCTTCATTTACACATTGGAGATGATAAAAAAATATTAGTAGAAAATAATGGTTATCATGTTTTTCAAATTAGCAGCACCTCTTTTGCACACTTCAATGTAAAAAAGTGATATGCAAATTAAAGTTATAAGTAATTTAGCAAGTAATTACCCAGTTACCTTTCATATTTGAAACATTTAGGAGCCAGGAAATAAGCAAGTACATTTCTGAGGAGCCAAAAAACAAAACCCAAAAAACATTGCAGTGTCTATGCTCTGAATTTCACACATTTTATTTATAGAGAAACACTTCCAGTTTTTACTTGGAGCATTCTAATGAGCCTGAGTCCCATACCAGTGCAGATTTGAAGAGATAATCAGAAGAGAGGGATCAAACCTCAGGAAATTAATGATAGTAATAAGATCTATACAAAACTTCATACTATTGATAAAATAGTATGCATTATTTCAATTGATTTATACAAAAACTTTCAGACACTATTTTTTCATTTTGTGTCACTTTTATAGAAGAGGACATTGAGAACTCAGCGGTTAAGTGACCGACCAAGAGCACGTAACTTAAACTCAGATGTCCTAAATTCAAATTCCTAAATCTCTTTACCTTCAATGAATCCTCTGTCTTATAATAGTGAAAAGTGACATCTGATTGTTTGCCAGCTTGGACTGTCAACATAGTAGGTTCCTGATCAGTCAGACTGAAGTCTGCCTCCTGATTTATCTCTTTTGTGACCATTCTAAATGCTGGTTTCTTCATTTATAAAATGGGGAAAGCACATATAGGGCTTTTGTGATGATGAAATGAAAAGATGCAGGCGAGAAGCTTGGCAGAGTATCTAGTTAGTAGTATGGAAAATTTTAAATGCTTACAGTAAACATGTACTTAAAGTTCGGACACTCTACAGAATAAACTGACTAGACAGACTACTCTCTGTTCCTTTAGGATTTGACATTATTTTAAGGTGAAATATCTTCAGTGGTCATATAATTGTACAGATGTTGGTTTCTTTTCTTGTAGAAAATCTTTACAAATTCTGAATCTTCCCCCTTCTCTTAACCTCCATGGCGTTCATTCTAATTGTGGAATACAAAATTAGGAACACTGAGCGTTTTTCATATACAGGTGCCAATTTTCATTCTAGAATATCTTAATGAATGGAATTATGTAGAATTCTACTTGGTGCTCCTTTGTATCATGGATTTTAGAAGACAAGGCCCTGAATAAATGGACATTAAAAGCTTCCATCATGAACCTCATGAACAAAGACTTCTGTGATCTATAGAAATCTGAGTCAAATGATACTCCTTTGAAGTGAGCTTGAAGCATCATGTTATCTTTTCTCATGTTGTCTTTTAGGCTTAAGGATTAGTTAATATTTTTTAAAGTCCTTTCAGCCAGATGAATTGATATATTCTAGATTCTCTTGAGCCCATGAAAGTACTGCTTGGAGAAACATCTTTGGTGCTGATAATTTTACAACAGTCAGACATGCAGACACACACACACACACACACACACACACCATATAGCATTGACATTTATAGTCTTAAATGCATTGTTTGCATTTCTTTCATGTCTTTGTTTTAATAAGTGAACCTTTGAACCAAGGAAAATAGGTTCGATTGTACAAGGAGATATTGAGATCCACCCTTCCTGCAATTATATATATATATATATATATATATATATGTATATATACATATATATATATGAACTTAACTCTTTTGTACCTCCCCCAAATTGTTCATGATACCAAATAAATGTGCAATAATAGGAGGCAGACTTTCCTACTTCCAGCAGATTAGGTACTAGCTGTATTAACCATATTTTACTTGCTATTTAGCAATCAGAAGAATCAGAAGAATAGATGTATCACATGTATGGGGGTATGCATGGTAGGGGCCACTAGAGGTTTCAGCTTTGGCCCTCCCTCCCACCCTCTTCCTCTGGTCTGAAAGAGTATAAAAGTGATTCATAGAGAAAAAAAAAGTAGAAAACATTGAAACAAAAGTCTTCACCCATAAACAGACAAGACAAAAAAGCACCTGATAGAAGCTGCTGGGAGCAGAACCTCTTTAAATCTCTTTAAAATGCCAATCCTTATATACATATGAGTTTACAATTATGGCCAAATAGACTCAGCCACAGCTGGGAACAAATCTTAGGTTGAAATGTTCTAATACGTATTTCTTTGTGTTAAAGTGGCATAAGTGTTGGGATGTGATGAGAAGTGTTACTGGTGGTTTTGGAAAATTCATAAAGAGAAAGTTAAGCCAAGTGGTGTATAGCATGGAAAGAATGGGTCAGTCATCAAGCCTAAGATCCAACATCTGAGTAGAAAAGAAGGTGCAAATTTTGATGGAGTAAACTTTCTGAATTCCTGAGTTATCACAATGGCACATAGCAAGTACTCAATATTAGCTATTATCACTGACAAAACATAAACTCTATATACCATAAAAAACCACTACCACCACCACCACCACAAGTATGAAAAATACAGGGCTTCAGTATATAGGTAAACTGTATTACTTAACTCCAAAGTCTTTGAAAGTCTTTTTACATTTCAATAGAGTGTAACAGAAGGCATAGATCAATTTATTCTCCCTCTTAACTGGATTTAACCACCACTAAACCTGTACATTCAGATTGCATTAGTTATTTCCTTTTAATTGAAGCATTGCACATAATAAATTAGACTTCACATTATGCACTTGTCTTTTATTTTACTTGTTACAACAAAATTTGCTAAAGCATTTGCTGGAAATAAAGTTGAAGATTTTCTCTTCTATCTTAGTTGTATTAACATAAAATTATCGATGAGCAACTCTTTTAGAAATAATTTATAGAAAAATCTTGTTTCCTTTTAAGAACCATAATATTCCCTCCTTTCTAGAAATAAGAAATATAATTGGTCCTAATTACCCCTTTTACTGTCTTTACCAGAAAGTTCAGTACCAACTTGGAGATTCAGGTAAAACAAGTATAATGACATTTTTTTGGTTTGTTTTTGCTTTTTTTATTTTAATTTTTTGATTTTGTGTTTTACATGCATTTATATCCCACTATTGCATTTCTTGGTTTTTGTTTGCCAGTTGTCTCAAATTCTTTGTGTGAAATAATAGATCAAAATCCAACCATCCAATCAAGCCCACCATGTTCTGTGTATTCGGTTTGAATTAAGAGAGAAGAGTGCAAATGACACATAATGCATTTATCTAAATTTATTAAATTTGATAAGGGGAATACTCAACCCAACTGCAAACAAAGAACTTCTAGATGTCAGCCTCTTATAAATGAAAGGACTTCAGCAGTCACCTACTTAATAGCTTTCATCTCAGTTTTTGCATTCTTCTTGACATCAGATTTTCTAAAGATTTTTTTTTGGTGTTTTAATTTTTATTTGCTTATTTTTAGTAAGTTTTCATTTTAAGCCCAGTGTAGTCAACATACACTGATATATTAGTTTCAGGTGTACAATATAGTAATTCAACAATTTCATACATCACCCAGTGCTCATCACGACAAATGTACTCCTTAATCCCCATCACCTATTTCCCCCAACCTTCCACCCATCTCCCCTCTAGTAAGCAGCAGTTTGTTTTCTACAGGTAAGAGTTGTTTCTTGGTTTGCTTCTGAAGATTTTTTTAAAGCTTAGTGTATAATTCTTCCACGTTAAAATCTTGTGATTAACATGCATTTTTTAAAAACACACTCATTTAAATTAAGGTAAAAATGCTCAATCATGATAATGTACATTGCAGCACATCAAATAATTTTAACTAAAAGAAAACATATTTTGATCTCTTTTATTTTCCTTATAATTTATATATTCATAAATATCCTAAGGTTCATTCAAACCACTTGTTCTGAATTACTTCTCTGCATCTTAATGCTGGGAGGTAAGAGTTATGTGCTATTTAAAAACAACATCTAAGCTGTGTCTTTGTAAACTTTTCTAGGATCCGGAAAAAAAAAAAAAAGCTAAAGCAATTTATTTTGTCATTATTCAAATTGGGGCTTGAGCTTAAAATGTAGTATATTTAAAAACTTAGAAACTGGGTAAACAGTTAATCCCCAACACAGGGGCCTCTTTACCTTTAGCTATAAAATAATAAAAGCTGAAAAGAATACAGTCAGTTAACTACATCCCACCTCCCTGACACCTTGTCAATTTGCACATAATATGGAAAGATGGTTTAGTAGCTCTGGAAAAACTAACTGAGGAAACTGGGAACATCTGAATCATAAAAGGAGCTGCCAGTGAAAATAAAACCGCCAGTTATGGCTGCTTCTGTGGAGGAATGGGCAGTCATCACAGCTGGGGCTGCTGGACTATGTTGACAGAAGAGGTTTCTCTAAGTTGCCGAGGTAGAATTCTGAACTTTGGATCCTCTACTTTCCAGATTCAATGAGCCTCACTTCCTTCTAAGAGACGCTGAGTGACGTGTAGATGGTTGTGACCCTTCCTTTCTCTGACAAGGAAAGGGAAAAAAGCTTCAGTTATTTATTTTGGGTAAACTTCAAGTACTCCTTCTATGGGGGAGAGCTTCTGTGGATGCTTAGAGAAGTCATCTTGAGATGTGAGAACCCTGTCTTAGTCCGATAGGCTGCTAGAACCAAACACCACAGACTGGGTGGTTTGTATACAACAGAAATTTATTTCTCATGGTTCTGGAGGCTGGAAGTTTGCCATCAGAGTGCCTCCTGGTTAGGTGAGAGCCCTCTTCTGGGCGGCAGATTTTTCCTTGTATCTTTACATGGTGGAAGAGTCTAAGGAACCCCATGGGGTTTCATTTATAAGGACACCAATCCCATTCGTGAGAGCTCTACCCTCTTGACCTAATCACCTCCCAAAAGTTTTTCCTCCTAATACCATCACCTTTGGGAGTTAGGATTTTAACATATGAATTTGGGGGGAGCTGGTGCACACACATTCAACCATAACAAACTCTCTGCAAAATGTTACTTGTGTCCCTCAAATTTTAATTTATACCACTACCAAAAATAGGCTGAGGGATGCCCCCATATGGAAGACCATGGGCATTTCTTCATGGGCAAATGCCTGCCGCATTTCCTCTGAGGATTGCAGTCTTGGAACGACAGCATGTGTTTGCTCTTCTCTTTCTCTTATGTTTCTGCTTTGTTAGTATCACTCCAGCGTATCACATGTTCTGTTAGCCAATTAGTGTAAAATTACTTTATTGTCCTATGAGCAAGTGTTTGGATATAAATAAAATTCACAGGCTTTTTATTTTTCAGAATAATGTCAATCCAAGATCACTCAAAAGTTAATATTCCAGGCAGACTTGACCAATTGTTAGGTGAAACACCCTCACTTACTGGAGTATGGCAAGTGAACCTCAGAATTCTTTTGCAAGAATCAGGAGTGAAATATTGTGTTATTAGGCTCAGGCATTGAAGATTCATGAACAATTTTTTTTTCCTGGTTAAATTTGTGAACTTATACATAACTCTTTGCACAATCTATCAAGGTTGGAGACTGTTGGGCCCAGGTCAGGAAAGCTCAACCCAGCCAATACAGAGAATATAAATTTGCAGGTTCATTTGGGCTCTATCAAGGAGTAATCTGAGATGGAAACTCTGTTTTTACAGTACAATTTAGGGAAGTTGCAAGATTATCACCAACTCTGTATTAGTAACTTGAGTTTTTAAGATATAAATGTAAGAGTCAATATTTGTGCCTAAGTCAAATTAAGATTATTTTGAGGATGGTGTTCCTATGTAGGCATCAAAATTAAGAGATGAATGTCAGGACATTTTAAATTGGATTCGATTTTATATTTCCTTGGAAAGTCTAGTTTTGACACTTTTAATGTTTTTATTATAATTGATAAATTGACTCCAACCTTGTTAAGTAATTTCATAGACCTTTATTATCAGTTTGTCAGTGAAAAAGTCAATGACAAATTCAATATGGAAATAGGTGGGTAGAGAAGGGTGTGTATCAGGAAAAGCATTTGGGTAGGAATGTAACAAAGAAAGAAAGAAAGAAAGAGGATTCCAGAAAGAATGTGCCCATGATGGGAGAGAACTGCTCTCCCAGGTCTGTCAGAGATCTGGGAGTCAATTCTCTTTGAGAAACCAAGCTCTCGTAGAGCATCCTGATTCTTCAGGAAGCTGTGAGACACTGTGTAGTCTTTTTACTGTCTTAGGCCAGTTCTTCTGGAAACAGACTCTCCCATGAAGATTTGAATGCAAGAAATTTATTGGAGAATGTGCTTGGGAACAGCACCATAGAGGGTGAGGGAAGCAAGATTGTGCAGAGGGAGGAGGTGATGTAGTTGGAGTAGAAATCTCAGCAGACCCCACAGGAAGCCTCTGGAGAGGGCTGGTCTCTCAGGGTTGTTCCAAATTTAGACAAGGTGACAGGACTTTTGCTCCCACTCCCCCATCATTGTCTCATCAACCAGATATTGGAAGAAAACTGCCTCGAAAGGGTGTGAATCTAGGTGCATTTATCTGAGGGCCATTCCCAAAGACTTGGGACTTGGTCATGAGTTGTCAACCATCAATATTTCTGGTAGCTGGGATAATGAAGTCTTTGTTTTGATGGGGGATTAGGGAAGCCTGACCACAGCATTCCCTGTGGTTACTATGCCCTCTTGAATGCAGAGCATGCAATTATTATATTGTTATTTTTATTATTAATGATCAGACCTTATTGAGACTTATTTATGTATTGGACACTGTGCCTAATGCTTTTTGAGGCTGGCCACCTTAAGCGTGGCCACACTGTGACAGCACAGGCTACAGACACAGCATTTGGAGTTGAAATGATCCAGTAAAATGCCAGGTTGGCTTCCTGCTTCTTGGCCGCAAAACCAGAATAAGTTGCTTAAATTTATAGATGTCATCTTGCAGGGGGTCTGGGAATGTTAAATGAACTTCACTGTATGAAGCATTTAGAACAGTGCCAGTCCTATAATTATACTTAAGAAAGGTTAGTTATAATTTTTTATCTCACCCATTTTATAGAGGAAGAAACTGAGGCTTAGAGTGGTTGGGTAAATGCCTGGGCCCATGAACTCAGGCAATTGGACTGCTGAGTCCATTCTCTTATCCTCACTCAACATTTTGTGTAATAAAGTGCTCAGCACATGTGATAGGTAGAGGTCCCAGAAATCTAACAGATTGCCTTCTGCATGAGAGGGTCAAACCGAGTGAAGGTTAACACCATAAAATAATATGGGTTCTTCTTTTTTTTTCTAGTTAGATGGGTTCTTCTGACATTGCAGCAAAATTCTAATTTTAAAGAGAACACAATCATTTATTTGTCTCCTCATTCATTACCCAACAACATTTTTTTGAGTTGGACCATTATTCCACCTATCCCCATTCTGGGATAAAGTGATTAGGAGGACAATCATCATTCCTGCCCTTGGGGACTTGCAGTCAAATAAGAAAAGCGTGTTAAATATTACAAAAGAGAAGCATAAACTATGTGAAGATGAGAGGAAAAGTGAGCTTCAGATTTAGCCAATACTTAAGCAGGAACTGCCACTCTTATCACCTACATGAATCATTTGTGATGAAGCTATTTCCCCCTGACCCTTGATGTGGCCTTACATCACAGTTGTGGCAGCACATTACATGTGTTCAAAAGGAAAAAAAAAAAGTGAGAAGTTAGTAGTACAGGTGAGCCTTTCATTCAATGGCTATATGCCCCGGAGAGAGCACGAAATGGGAAACATTACTTCGCTATTCAGTCAGTTGGCTTCAGTTTCCATTTACTTCTCCCCCACCGCCACCACCCCCCCATTTACTTATAAAAAGAACACTTTATTGAGCTGGGCATGATTCTTATGTTAAAGACACTTGCTTTTCAAAAACATGGCCTCTAAACATTAACTATTTCATCTGTGCTCAATTGAAGGAACAACAATCTGTTCTAGTCCTAGAGGAAAAATTTCTGGTGTTGCATGAATGGGTCCCCATTGTGGTCTAGAATATGTCCACATATGGTACTCGATCTGTGATTAAAGGGATTTTTAGTGGTTGCTTTGATTAAATATGATTCTTGCCTTATCCTTATATACTGACTTTAGAACTTATCCCTGAATAAGAAGGGACTTTATATAGTATTGCCTTTAAGAAAGTGGACCCTGGAGCCAGGTGAATTTGGGTTCAAATCATGGTTCCTATATACCTAACTGTGTGATATTGCAGAGTCTGATTAACTTTTCCTCCTCTGTAAAATGGGATAATTCTACAACATAGGATTATTATGAGAATTAAATGAAATGAAATTTTTAGATGAAACACTTAGCACAATGGTTTATTGAGCAATAATGGTCTAGTAAGAAAAATCATTGTCAAACGTAGAGTTCTTGAGAGTCAGAGTTGGCACAACAGCTGGAAGTTACTTTGTGCTGATATGTGTATTAGGAGCCAATAAAAGATGGAAGGAAGTAGTATATAAAACAGTGATTAAGTTTAATTTTGGAGTTAATGCTGATCTTGAACCCCACTTACTATGTTTACAAGCACTGTAGCTTTGGGCAAGTTATTTGACTTCTCCAAGCTGTTCATCTGTAAAATGATGTAACTAATTCTTAACTCACAGGGTTGTTGTGAGGATTTAATGAAATGATCCATATAATGCACTTAGCTGAGTTCTTGGCACATGGTATGCATTCCAAAGTGTCAGCTATTATTATTATTATGGAGAAATTTCACACATATTAGATTTTTAATCCCCACAGTTATTTATTTTACAAATATAAGAAAGGAAGCTCAGTGATTTGTCTAGCTGGTAAGTGGTGATACTTATCTCAATCACGGCCTTTTCCACAACCTGCTTCCCTCCTCAAGCTCTCCCTCCCACTACCCCCTCATACTTCACCCTCCCCTCTCAAACAAAATATGGGCAAGACGCTGTTGTAATTTATGCTGTGCATATAATTTTATAATAGCATGTGTGATACTCAAAATTAATACTATCACTAAAATTCCTCACTGAAAAATCTCTGCAAAATTTCACTAACATACAAATATGTCAAACAGTCAATGGTCCTAATACCAGAATGAGTCTCCAGAAATAGAGGATATGTTAACCTTAAATATTCAGAATCTTAAAAAGAAAATGAAAGATACCTTTCTGCAAATACAAAGCAGAGACTAAGATCTTGAAGAGAAGGCATGGAAGTAAAGTCTTCATTGCAGTTGTCTTAGTTTAGGAAGAATTCACCATGATTTTAACTTTGGGGTTTAGGAAAGCAAATATAATCTCTTGTTCTCTCATTTATGTTGTTTTTGTTTGTTTGTTTGTTTGTTTTTGTTTTGCTAGTACAGAAGCCTCTTTACACCTTTAAAATCCATTTTAATGTTGGGGTGCCTGGGTGGCTCAGTGGGATAAGCCTCTGCCTTCGGCTCAGGTCATGGTCTCAGGGTCCTGGGATCGAGCCCCGCATCGGACTCTCTGCTCAGCAGGGAGCCTGTTTCCCTTCCTCTCTCTCTCTCTGCCTGCTTCTCTGTGATCTCTATCTGTCAAATAAATAAATAAAATATTTAAAAAAAATCCATTTTAATGTTCAAATTTATCAATGGGGAGTAGAGTTAATGTTGGAAGCACATTGGTTAGATACCTATATACAGTCGGTCTATGTCTTTGAATCCTGGACTGCAGTGTGATGAGCAGATCCTTAGTGTCATATTCAGAGTTCTTAGAATCCTGAATTCAGAGTACTTGCTGCATATCACGTCCATGGCACAAAGCAGCTATACACACACTCGAGATCATGGTCGTTTTAGTCTAGTCAATCTAGATCATGGTAATTGTCCATTTGATTTCAGTATTGAATCTTTTTGTCCTTTGTGTGTAAGCCTGCCTAATACCCAGTGACTCATAAAAGTGAGTCATACAGTTCAAGCAAGAGTGATGCAATTGTCTCACTTCCTGTTCTTTGATTCCTGACTGTTCTCATTCTGACTCAACTTCTGTCCTGTTTCTGGGACTGGGCTGAGTCCCTCCCGCTCTTCACATTGTGTCTGAGGAGCTCCTAACATTCATGTTGCCCTCGAAGATTTTGACTTGGATGTTTTACTAGTACCCTCTGCTTTGAATGTTTTCTGGTAGGATTTCCTGCCCTAGTTGGCTTTCCTGCCCCTCACACACTCACCTACTTGCACTCCAGGAAGAGAAATAGAACCAAAACAACTGGTTGGCAACAACAGATAGGTTTCTCAGATACCTGTTCTTCTCTTGGGAGATTTCACAATTATTGTTCATCATACCATTCCCCATTCACATAATGAGAAATTATCACTACATATATATCACTATATATATATATATATATATATATATATATATATATATATGGAGAATTTATATCCATATATATACATATATTTGAAGTAATTCTTGTGTTGCTCTTTATATCACCATTTTCCACATACATTCTATTCATCCATACATGTAAAACGAGGTACAATGAGTTATTTACACAACATTCCTACTGGAAATTGTAATAATAATTAATATCAGTATAGCAATTACTCTAGGCCAGGCACTATTCCAAGCACTATATATATATATGTATACATATATATATATATATATATATATATACATATACACACATACATCAAACTCATTTAATCCCCAAAACAACTCTATCAGGTAGGTAAGAGTATCTCCATTTTACAGATGAGGTGACTAAGCAGCAGAGGAGTTAAGTAAGCTGTCAAAAGTTTTCTGAAATACTATTAAGTGAAACTTACACAGCATTCCGAATCCTAGAATTCATATTATCTTATGGTAGTACATTAAATCTATTCAATTACTACTCAGTCATTGTTGTGGTTTACAATATTCAGTAATAATGGAGGATATATTTGTCTACAGTGTTTCTCATTTTCCCATTGAAGTACCATCCTTCCCCTCAAAGTCCAATTCTTTGAGTTGTCTTATAAGGCGAAATGCAATCCTAACAGAAGATGTATAGTAAGTAATAACAGAATTCAGAAGAAGAAATACAAATGCCCCATAAACATATGTAAGGATACTCAACCTTACTAAAAATCAAGAAAATGCAAAAAAAATAGTAAGATATTTTCACCTAACACATTGGCAAATTTTAATCTCGATAATCATGAGAGTATAGGGAACTGGGAAGTCCTATTTATGCTCTGCTGTTGGATGTATAAATTGGTATAACTTTTTGGATGGTCAAATTTGGCAGCAGCTCATAAGTATTTAAATATATATAATCATCAAGGCAGCAATCCCACTTTCAGGTATCTATCTTAGGGAAGTATTCAGATGTGGATATAATAAGTAGAAGTATGTTTACCACAGCATTATTTGTAAGAACAAAATCCATCAATTGGCAATTAGTTGAATAAACTGCGGTGCTCACATTCATAGAATACCGAGTCTGTAGCAGTTCCAAAGAATCAGGTAGCTATATATACATGTACTGACATTTGAAAAACTCCAGGATATATTTTTAGGCAAAAAAGAAACTTACCTTTTATTTCTTTCTTTGAAGATTCTACTTATTTATTTGAGAGAGAGAGTGTAGAAGCAGGGGTGGGGCAGAGAGAGAGGGAGAAGTACACTCTCTGCTGAGCAGGGAGCCTGATACAGGACTCCATCCCATGACCCTGAGATCGTGACCTGAGCTGAAGGCAGACATCCAATCTAGTGAGCTACTCAGGTGCCCCAGAAGAAACTTTCAGGAAAATAAATAAAGGCACCGATTAACCTAAAAAGGAAATACAAAATTACATATCTATATGAACATGTGTGCCATATGCTTTAAACCAAATAGAGTAGCAGCTGTCTTGGGGAAAGCATCTGGGAAGTAGTGACACTATTGTTTAAAGTTTTTATACATATAAATACAAAAACATTCATGGCTTTCTGTGTGTGTAAATTTAAAAAATCAAATAAATGTATAATATGTCCTTTTATAGAGAATTTGTGTCTTTCATGCTATCCCTCCCTGTTTTATTTGCTTTTTAAAAGAGGACTGCAGACGAGGGCTGTTCTTTGATCCTTTTCTATCTGCTGAGAAAAGGCTATTCTATCATCAAGGCAGATTAACATCAAAGGCTTCCTGGTGATTGTACATTACCCTCAAGGCAAGTAGACTTAAATGATAGGGGGATGATACCATAAGGAGCCCTACAATCCCAGGATTTAGAACAATCAAATTCTCAGTGTTAGTCAAACATTATATGGAGTTACGAAATACAGTGTAGTATGTTTTGAATTTTTGGGAAAAGCAGTACAATAGATATTCTACCATTAATTTGGGTAATGGACCCTGAGCTTATTATTTAATTGACTGGACTGTTACGTTAAATGCTTCCAAATAAATTAAACAGAAGTGTTTACTCATAGGGCATCTTCCCAAATGTGAAGATCCTTTTGTTGTAAAAGATTTTTTTTCTTTAAATTGGTATAAGAGCAGGTACCTAATAAAGATATTCTTTGTACTTTTCAGAATTAGTAATTTGAGAACAAGTAGGTAGACAATATTTTCACATCCTTATTCTGTATGATATTTAAAATAACCCAAAGTGTTTAAAACCAGTTCATTCACAGTACTTGTTTTTCTATCTATAGTCATTGAACTTTGTTTTCTTTCTCATTTAGATTTATAAGATTTGGCCCAACACCCAAGTCTCTGGGTGCACATGTTAACACGATTTGGAGGCAATAGAGTGCTTAGAAACCATAGTGATTTGTGTTGTTAAGACAGATTTTTAAAGTAATAACAACTCTTGAACTTAAGTTCCACTCTGGCAAAAGCTTGATTAAAAAGAAAGCATTTGCACTTTGAAAATCAACTTATTATTTGTGCTGTAAGGATAATGAAAAGAAGCACTCAGCATAACCAACCAACAATCTCCCACATTTAATGGAATGCAGTGAGAGTGAAGCCACAGTTATGGAGTGTATCACGTTCCTAGAAATTTAAACACAAAAAATAGCCATTGTTCTCACAAACTGTACCTGGTTTGATCATTCCCTCTTTGTTCTATTGTTTCTATCATGTGTTTACAGGATCATTTTCAAAGACAATCAAGGAAATAAAAATGATTTTGAAGCCCCCACTAGGAGACAACTAATTTTAGACCGGATTCAATTATAACGGGAGTCAAATAATTTGCTCTATGTACATAGTTTATGTTGCAGCTTTTTAAATATATTATGAAAAGCCTCTAAAGGCTTGGCTTGATTATTCATTATAGTGGTGTGTATTTGTAGTCCAGAGACAATAAAAATGAAAAAAAATAATAGCAGCTAAAATTTATTGAGTGCTTACCATGTGCCTATTTACTTTCACACATATTTCGGCAACTGACTTTTTGATAATGGCTTCTCTAACCTAAGAAAGACTCTCTTCCTGGGAATTCCTCCTCTAAGTTTCAGACTAGACTATATCCTTTTCCTGGATGGGTCCCAGAAGGTTGAACTTGTTACAGTGCACTCATCCTTCAGCGAACACTCCCGTTATCTACTGGGAGGCACAATGGTAGCAGTTACACATGGTCACGGCCTTGTGAATAGTTTCTTAGATGCTGGATACTAAGTTGGACATACAAAGCTATTGTATGCTTATCACTGCTTGTAGGTACAGATTTTTAGTTGTCTGTCTTTTGGGTTGGATAATAAAATCCTTGGGTTCAGAGACCACTCTATGTTGCCCAGTGTTGCATATCAGATTCCTAGCATAGTGACCGGCTCAGAAAATATTTGGTGAGTTAATGGTCTAGTGGAGAAAATAGAGATATAAACATATAATAAATGGTATAGGAACAAGAAGGAGAAATGATGCTGAAAGATGATATTCGAAGATCATAGGTATTATCCTTTCCCCTTCAGTATGGTAGCCATAGGGTAGACTTCTATTGTTGTATCTTTAATGTGATGATGATAAAAATATTTTAGGTATGATAATACCAGAACCACAGTTCTTGTGACTTTTAACTTTTTTAGGTGATTTAAAGACCCACATCTCATATTATAATCATAATATCTCTTTGAAAGAGGTAAAGGTGGCCTTGCCATCATTTGTAAATGAGAGAATTGAGGTAAACAAGTTTTAACAACTAATACAGTTTTTTCTGAGCAGCCATGCTATGAATCCAATCTGGGCTAAATAGATAATACTTTGGCAGCAATGTTGTTTCATTTTTATTTTGTTTATTTTTTTCCAGCTTTATTTAGATACAATTGACATATAACATTATGTAAGTTTAAGACATCCAATGTCTTAATACAATGTGTTGATTTAATAAATTTATATATTGTGAAATGATTACCACAGTAGGAAAAGTGAATACCTTTTTTTACTTCACATAATTACCATTTCTTTTTTTGGTGGTGAGAAAGTTTAAGATCTACTGTCTCAGGTACTTTTGAGTATATAATGCAGTATTGTTAACTGTAGTTACAATGCAGTACATTGTATTTGCAGAACTTAGCCATCTTAACTGTAAGTTTATGCCTTTCGACCAACATCTTCCCTCTCCCCCAGCCTCTAGTAACTTCCATTCTATTCTGTTTCTGAGTTTGGCTTTTTTACATTCTACATATAAGTGAGGTAGTGCAGCATTTATTTTTCTGTGTCCGACTTACTTCACTTAGCATAATGCCCTCAGGGTCTATCTTTGTTGTCCCACATGGAAGGACTTTTTTTCCTGCTCATGACTGAATAATATTCTACTATGTATGTATGTATACAGAATTTCTATATACGTATATCTCACACATTTTCTTCATCCATTCAGCTGTAAATGGACACTTAGGTTATTTATTTATCTTGGCTATTGTGAATAATGTTTCAACGAACATCTCTTTGATGTTCAGGTATCTCTTTTGAGATCCTGATTTCATTTCCTTTGGATATATGCAGAAAATGGGATAGCTGAGTCATAGGGTAGCTCTATTTTTATTTTTTGAGAAATCTCCATACTATTTTCCCTAGTGATTATACCAATTTACATTCCTACCAGTAGAGCATAAGGGTTCCTTTTTCTCCACATCCTGGCCAACTTTTGTTTTCTCCTATATTTTTGATGAGGATTATTCTGACAGGTATGAGGTGATAATTTTGACTCCTTATGTGATATATGATTTGCAAATATTTTCTCCCATTCTGTAGGTTACCTTTCCATTTTGTTGACTCTTTCTTGTGTTGTGTAGAAGCTTCCTGGTTTGATGCAGTCTAACTTATTTATTTATTTATTTATTTATGCGTTTATTGCTGGTGCTTTGGGTGTCATATTTTAAAAATCATTGATTGCCAAGACCAAGGCCAAGGATCTTTCCCTCTCTAGTATTCTAGAAGTTTTCATGTTTTAGGACCTATGTTTAAGTCCTTACTCCATTTTGAGTTCGTTTTTGGGAGTGACGTAAAATAAAGGTGCACTTTCATTCTGCATGTGATTATCCAGTTTCCTGAACGTTAGTTATTGAAGAAACTATCCTTTTCCCACTGAGTATTCTTGGCTTCCTTGTTAAATATTAGTTGATTGTACATGAGAAGGCTGACTTCTCGACTCCTGATTTTGTTCCATTGGCCTGTATGTCTACTTTCATGATGGCACAATATTATTTTTGATTACCATGGCCCTGCAGTATTGTTTGAAAGCAAGAAGGGCAGCATTGTTTTTTTTTTATATCAGTCTCTATGTCCTCTGGACACAGCTGATGGGATTAAGGGATGATGCCGATCCAAGTTCAAGTAATCAGTAAGCTGGGCTGATGCAATAAGACAAATTGACTCTATCAGATTCTATCTCTGGAGAAAACTGAGAAAACGTGGCAGAATCATATAGAATGAAAGTTACAAGGAAGGAGCCATGGGTAATCGACACAAAGGTGGTGGCAAAGCTGGTAGAGAAGCCAGGAGACATAGGCGGGGGAGAGTAGCTATGTTATATAAATGGGAAAGCATTTGAGGGAAGAGGCATAGAGTCCGTAGAGCTACCAAGGACCCAACACAAGTCTCTAGTTTCTACTGTTCCTGAGGCCTGGATGTCCAGGTTCTAAAATCCACTCCTATTGCCTGCAGGCACTTGGGTGAACTGTTGTGTTTTGTTTTGTTTTGCAACCCTCAAGTATAGTACAAGAATCCTCAACCATGGTGCAAGGATTTAATGATTAGCGCAGGGTCACTGCCAACACCAGCCTCACCTCAGGCCCAGCAGAACTGGGAAAACTGGTGGAAGTCCTCAGTGTAAGTCTCCAAGGAGTAAAAATAACAGGTGAGCCATTACTCAGATTGGGATATAACGTTGAACTTGTGACCATGGGCATGCCAGCTGTGAGGTCATACCACCGGTCAGTGGACCAGTGAGTCTCTGTTCTGGGGCTTCCTTGTTCTTCCAAGCTAAGAACAACAGTGGCTTTGGAACCTCAGGCAATACTGAGATGGCTGCAGAGATCAACATGGATCCAGCTGTATCTCTCCTGTCTCACCTCATCCTCTGCCCTTAGTCATTATACTTTCCAGCTTTATTGGCCTTTTTCAGTTTCTCATGTGTTGCCCTCCCCCCACCCCAAGACCTCACTTTCTCCTCATCATTAGTGTGTACTCATTCCTCAGGTACTGGGTTAAATGTCCCTTCCTTTGAATACCTTCCTTTACTAACAATTCCAGAATACTTTATCTAGTTTATCTCAGAAAAATTTATAGTTTTACCTCAGAGCCCTTAACAAAATTTTTAATCTTTATTTGCATATTTATATGTTAAATATATGTTTTACAACTAGACCTTACATTTCCCAAGGGCAGGGCCTATGTTTGCCATAGTAAGGTCTATATCCTTAACACCTAACCCTACTGGTACAGAATTAACCTGTAATGATATCTGATGAATGAGTAAATAAATACATGGGAATTAAAGTGATATAGGAATAGAGAGTTGAACAGTCCATTATCGTTATGGTCACCTAATGATAATTTTCTTCTTACTGTAAAACTGTATTGCATTTTTAGTGATTTTAATCTTTCTGAATGCCTTTTTTTTAAAGCTCATAATCAAGGAAATGTCTTTTCTTGGGTGAATTTTCTCAGTGACTGACATCTACTACATGATACTATTAATGATGTACTTAGTTGCCTTTTATTTATTTTTTAGTAAGAGTTTATTTATTTATTTGAGAGAGAGGGAGAGAGAGAGAGGGTGAGCCCAAGCCCGGGGAGCGGCAGGCAAGGGAAAAGGAAAAGCAGGTTCCCTCCAGGACAGAGAGCCCCATTCAGGGCTTAATCTCAGGACCCTGAGATCATGAGCTGAGCTGAAGGTAGCTGCTTAACTGACCAAGCCACCACCCAGGCATCCCAACGGTTGCTTTTAAAATAATTTTTCAAAATCTTCCTATAACATGCAATGTCATTTGTAATTGATATGGCCCTTCCCTTGAAAAATTCTGCATTTCCTGATTTCAGCTGGAAAGCTGAGTATCATGAGCAGGAGTGACTCAGAAGTTTTTCTCCTTTTAGAATGTGAGTTTAATCCTGATAGTCTGGTTTATGCTGGCCCTGTAGAATTCAACATGTCAAGAGCAATTTCATCTGTTTTCCATATCAGATTCTATAGTAAATTCACAGTTGGATCTAGCAGAAGGGAAGGCAGGGATGTCAAAGAAACAGATGTTGGCATTGTAAAAGCAGATGCTCTATGCTTAATTCTACATGCCAAAAAAATTCTATTATTAAAATTCAACATCTGTCTTTTTAGAGGAATTACTCACTCTCAAGCAGGTTGAAACTAAGTCCCAGTATTCAATTACAGGAATTTTTTTCTCTCACTCAGAGTGTCATACATTTGAAAATCAAGTCAATAAACCAGATGCAAACCTCTTCCAATAGTAGAAGGCCTTTACAGTGGAGCATGTAAGTAGCACCAGACACGAACCTTTTCTTATGCGAATTGCATCTGATTTCTGTCTCCTGAACACTCCCTGCTCCCTTGAAGAACCTGGCAATGATAGGGATGCTAGTATGAGACTACCCATTAGAAGGAAGCATGAAAAGGCAGCTTTGGTTTTTGAGGAACTGAAGTCTGAGCCCAGGAGTGTTTCTGGGGAGAGTTTTGATCAGTAATGAAGGGAGAACTATCTAAGCTTGTGCTTTGAAATCCTGCATCCTTGATAAGGTCAAAGATACGGAGCTAGCTGCCCTAGGAACCTAATTAAAGCCCTGCCTCTCTGAGAGAAATTAAACATTGGCAGGAAGGAATGTACCAGCTGCTGTCAGGAAGCCATTTCTTCAAGGACAGCCGCACCTTGACAGCACTTTAAAAGTGTTTTCCTCATCTGTTCTACGAACTCCTAAAAAAATCAGTCCTTTCATCTCTGATTTGACAGCTGGCCCTGAACAACTTCGTGAGTGTGCCGCTTTTTTCCATGTAGGCAACTGTGTTCATGCAAAGGCCTTCTCATTTGTGGCATCTCAAAGTTGCACTGATTGGACAATGAGGCAACGGAGGGCCCATTCATTAGGAAAAAACGTGAAAGGGAAGCATTATATTAATCAAGGAACCTTGGGTTCTACTGCAACACCTTTCTAAATTAGACGTGCAGAGTTTCAGGGCAGCTTTTCACTTGGTTTTTACAGGAGAGGTTGCAGCATCACTTTAACCTCACTGAAACTAGCTAGCAGAAGGGCACTTAGGCACTCAACATGTGTTGAGTTGTTTTCAGATAGTCTGAAGGCTTGGGGGAAAGGGTGTAATTCCTTCTAAATTTCCATAATATTTCCTAACGTGGGTTCTTGAGAGTCTACTGCGATTCCCATCAGGAAACTTCAGGAGGAAATTGCTTTTCATCTGAGCCCAGGAGTGTTTGGCATCTAGGTGTGGATGCCTGTAAGAAGGATTAGGGTTTGACAATGGCTAGAGGATGAGAAAATCCCTAGGGGAGTATTCTGGGGACAAAAGAGAAAAATCAAAACTTGTTAGGAAATAGGAAAAAAATGTATTTCTTCTGCAAGAAACCATCAAATGTATACTTCACTTCTTGCTGAATGAAGACTGAATTTGAAAGTTGAGCCACATGAACTTTATAAATATGCAAGATTCTGATGTCCTTGAAAGAAATCCACATGGTTATGATTATAGTGGGGAAGGAGACTTCTCTCTCAGGAGCATGGGGAGGGTTTAATAAGCTATCAGGAGCTGTCCAGGGTAGGGTCTGTTCCATAGTGCTGAGATCAACATTAGAAGCAACAAACAAAAACCAAACATAAAAATGTTTATTATCTTAGCCATCTCTTCTAGCACTTGATATTTTAAAGCTCTTCTTTTTTTAAATATTTTATTTATTTATTTGACAGAGAGAGATCACAAGTAGGCAGAGAGGCAGGCAGAGAGAGAGGAGGAAGCAGGCTCCCTGCTGAGCAGAGAGGCTGATGCGGGACTCGATCCCAGGACCCTGAGATCATGACCTGAGCTGAAGGCAGCGGCTTAACCCACTGAGCCACCCAGGCGCCCCTTAAAGCTCTTCTTTATGTAACTTTATGTACTGAATTTAGGATAAGATATGCTCTAGAATGTTGGCTTTATATAAAAATGTCTATGACCTCCTTAAAAGTGCAACTGATTCTTTCATCCACCTTCAACTTGGGGAGCTGGAGTAAATTGAGATGGAGTGACAGCAGCAACATTTTCTCTAGCATATAAAGAGAAATAACACAGACACCAGAAACATACATATTCTCTGATCCTTCCAAAGGACTGTAGACTCTAACAATGTGCTCTGATTCCCTCAGATGCAATCGGATTTCTGGAGGAAAAGTGCTCAGATCTTCCTTAGTAAATGACAGGAGGCTTCAGAGAGGTGCCAGTATTTTGGCTGAGATCTAAAGGATGAGCAAAAGTTTGCTGAAGTTGTAAAATAAAGAAGTGTGGGCAAGCATGGTGTGCTCAGGAACCTACAAATTCTGCTCCTACCTTTGTTCTTTATAATCCACTCTTTACCCAGCAGCCAAAGTGCTCCTTTTAAAACAAAAATCTGTTATACCACTCCCCTGCTATACCCTCTTTTGCCTTCATAATGCCAAATCCCTTATTTCTCCCAGTCCACTCTTTCCCTGCCAGTGGCTCTTCAAACACACCGACCTTCTTTCTGTTTCTTGAACCTGAGGACCTCCTTTCTCTTCAGTTTTTACCCTTGTTCCCTTTCCTAGGAAGTTCTCTCCAGATTTTCAAAGGTTTTCTTCTTGGTACTCAAGTTTTTTCTGACCACTTTTCCTACCTAGTTACTCCACAACACTTTTCTGATTCATTTTATTCCTTTTTTGAATGTATTAATTTTACTATCTATTATCTCAATAAAGAGAATATGATAAGCACCATGAGAATAGGGACATCATCTTGCCTTATTATATTTCTTGTTGTTAAAACAAAATTGTCATACATGGGTTTGTACTCCACAAATGCTTAGCAAATGGCTGAATAAAAATAATGAAGAAACCGATTTTTTGTAAAGTTGAAAAATAGTGAGAGTGTTGGAAAAATAAAGCTTGAGAGATAGACAGATACTAGGTAATTAGGGCGATATGCTGTGTTAGGGACTTTAAACTTTATTCTGAAAGAGCAGAAGGCATTGGATAATTTTGAGGAGGACAGCAAGTAGGTTGTAGCTGGAGGAGACGGAGCAAGGGAATGAGAAGAAGGTGAAAGAAGTGTAATTTCCTAAGGCTGCCATAACAGAGTATCACAAAGTTGTTTGAAGGGTGGCTTAAAACAACAAACATGTGTTCTCTTGTGGTGCTGGAGGCTAGAAGTCTGGATTATAGGGGTTGGCAGGTTGGTTCATTCTGGAGCTTCTGTCGGTTGCCTGAAATTCTTGACATTCCTTGGTTTGTAGATACATCACTCCAGTCTCTGCCTCCCATGTCTTTCTCTCTTCCTGGCCCTACCCCAGCCCTTGTGTGTCTCTATCTCTGATTCTCTTCCTATGAGGACATCAGTCACTGATTAGCCACCGCCCCCCCTCCCCAATCCAGTCTGATCTTGTCCTAATTAATATCTGCAAAGACTATTTCCAAATAAGATGTGGAACCTCAGATTCTGAGGTTCCAGGTAGACAATGAATTTGGGGGGATTACTGTATAATCCAATATGAGAAATAACAAGGAGCAAAATCATTTAGGTCTCTGTAGGCTATAGTAATAGTTATGTATCTGACTTTTTCTCTGAGGAAGATGGGAAGCCATAGGAAGGTTTTGAGCCAAGGAGGGACATGATCCAACTTTAAACTTTGAAAGGATTGCTCTGGTTGCTGCATTCAGAATGGACTGTAGGGGGAAGGGGTGAGCGGGGTAGTGTGGGGAACTAGCTGGGAAACCACTGCCTCCTACTATTACTAAAATAATTAAGGTGCCAGAAGATGATATTTTGGATTTGAGTAGGACCAAGGGAATGGAAAGAGATTATATTCTGGATGTTTTAAAGGTAGAGACAACAGGATATGTAGATGGACTGGAGGTGGCATTGGAGATAAAGACAGAGAGGGGTAAAGATTATTTAAGATTTTTGACCTCAGCCACTGAAAAAAGAAGTTGCCATCAACCAAAATGAGAAAGGCCACGGGCAGGACAGGTTAACGAGAAATATTGAATGATTCATTTTTAAAATATAATTTCAGATATCAATTAAATATGGAAGTAAAAATGTCATACAGTAACTGGCTATATAAGCCTCAGTGCAATGAAGATGGAGTGGAGGCACGAGACTAAGAGTCATTGATACATACACGGTATTTAAATCTGTAGGATTAGATGAGCTCCAATGGAAAAAGTGAGGATAGAAAAGAGACTCAAAAACTGAATCTTGGGGACGCCTGGGTGGCTCAGTTGGTTGGACGACTGCCTTCGGCTCAGGTCATGATCCCGGAGTCCTGGGATCGAGTCCCGCATCGGGCTCCCAGCTCCATGGGGAGTCTGCTTCTCTCTCTGACCTTCTCCTTGCTCATGCTCTTTCTCACTATCTCTCTCTCTCAAATAAATAAATAAAATCTTAAAAAAAAATGAATCTTGGGCCACTTCACTGTTATCAGAGATTGGAAAGAAAGCAAGTAGGAGCAGGTGGTGAGAGAATGTGAAAATCAGGTGAGTGAAGGGTCTTGTTATCCAAATGAAGTGTTTCAAGGGGAGAGGGAATGATCAACTCTGTCAAATGCTGAGAGGAACATAGGGAGCCCAAACATTGAACACTGAATTTAGCAATGCGGAGGTTATTAGTGATCTTAATAAATGCACATTTAGTGGAGTGGTGGAACGGAATGCCAGATAAGAAAGCTGTGAAAAAACAGGAGAGGGATGGAATAAAATGGAGAATTTGGTTTGAGGTGTTGCGGTAGAGAAATGGTTATCAATTGAGGCAATTCTTCTGAGGGGGAATTTGGTAATGTCTGGAGATATTTTCAATTGTCAGAACTGGGGCCAGGGACACTACTGGCAACCAGGTGACAGAGGACAAGAGTGCTCCAAATGTCTTACAATGCACAGGACAGCCTTCACCAGTGCATCCAGACCATTCTCCATGCTTCTTCACTAAAAGTTGGCTTTGAAACTATTGCTAGCTCTCTCTAACACCCTCTCTATCTTTATGAGGCAGTCATCTAAACCCCTCTAGGGCATTACCCTTACTTTTTTTTTAAAAGATTTTATTTATTTATTTGACAGACAGAGATCACAAGTAGGCAGAGAAGCAGGCAGAGAGAGAGGAGGAAGCAGGCTCCCTGCTGAGCAGAGAGGCTGATGCGGGGCTCGATCCTAGGACCCTGGGATCATGACCTGAGCTGAAGGCAGAGGCTTTAACCTGCTGAGCAACCCAGGCACCCCAACCCTTCCTTTTTAGAAAATTTTAACTCTTGGTTCACTGTCACTCAGTCCAACAATTCCCATAATTGGTACTGATTTCAATATCCATATAGAAAATCCTTCCAATGTTCTTGGCCTCTCAATTCCTTGAATTTCAATAAAAGAAAAGAAATAACTAATACTGTAAGGCCCTGCACGCTAGGGCCCGTGGGCCAAATTGAGGCTGCCCCTTTCATATGGCCTATGAACTAAGAACAATTTTAATATTTTAGGAGGCTGAAAAATAAGGAAGTATATTATTTTGTGACAGTGAAAATTATATGAAATTCAAATTCCAGCAACCATCAGCAAAGTTTTATTAGTGTACACCATTTGTTTATATGTTATTTATTAGTGTGCACCTTTTGTTTATATGTTGTCTATAACTGCCTTAAAAGGCACAGCTGAGATGGTGAGACAAACACAGTATGGTCCCAAAAGCCTGAAGTATTTACTATTTGGTCTTTTATGAAAAAAAAAAAAATTATAAACCTCAGCTGTAACAGGTTTACCCAATACAGGGAGTTAAAAGGTAAAATGGCTAAGAAAGGAATAGTTCCTTTGTAATTCATGAGCACGGGTGTTTATTTTTTCCAAGTTATTTCCTTTTTAATTTGAATATAGTTGATATGCAATGTTACATTAGTTTCAGGTATACAACACAGTGATTTAACTTCTCTCTACACTATGTTCTGCCATCGTTAAGCGTAACTACCATCTGTCACTGTACAATGCTATTACAATATCATTGACTCTATTCCCTATCCTGTGCCTTATATTCCCGGGACTTAATTCAGTCCATAACTGGAAGCCTGTATCTCCCCCTCCTCTTCACCGATTTTGCCCATTTCACCCCCCCCCCCCATTCCCTTGGGCAACCATCAATTAGTTCTCTGTATTTCTAGGTCTTGTTCTGTTTTTTTTTTTGTTGTTGTTGTTTATTTGTTTATTCTTGGTTTTATTTGCTTTGTTTTTTGATTCCACATATGAGTGAAAGCATACAGTATTTGTCTTTCTTACTCTGACTTGTTTCCCTAAACATAGTACCCTCCAGGTCCACCCATGTTGCAAACAGCAAGATCGCATCCTTTTTCTTTTCTTTTTTTTTTTATGGCTGCACCAAGTTATTTCTTGTTCAGACACTCCTCAGATTCTCTTTGGCACTGATGATAAATACTTGCATGGTACAAATCACATTATGTTTAATGCTCTGCTCTCCTTGGTCTGTGTTACAGGATTACCTTTGCCATATGGCAGCCATCAGAGTCCTGAAATCTCTAACTATGTTGCTTCCACTATTTTCATTTGTCATTTTTTTAAAAATAGAAAATGTCCAACTTCCATAGTCTGTAGGAGTTTTCCATTTACTCCGTAAAAGCATGTTCCATGAGGAGGAAATAAAGCCTACAGCTGATATGCATTAAAGCAACTTGCTTTATTTCTGGGAGTTAAAACCATTTTGTCAAATAACTTAAAATAACCTTGCTCCTTTGGCAGAAATTGGACTTCCAGCAGCTGATGGTAAAACTGTTATCTGGAGGAGGGAATAATCTGTACATTTATTGTACAACATTCACAATCATCAGCCCTGTTGCAAATGTGCCCAAAATCATTTTCCATACTATATTTTTAAATCTTTCACTCAGCCTATTGAGCTTTCTAAGTTAATCTGTATGGAGAAACTTAAATTAGAGAAATTAAATAACCTCTCCACCCCCCCCCCCCCCACTTATTTTGACTTCCCATTAAACAATAACAGCAGTAATTTAATAAGCTACTTCTGGCACAGAGAACAGGGCCAGGAGGGATTCTGAACCACGGATCTTTTCTGAGGACTCCACATTTTCCTGCACTTTGACTTAGGATCACGTGAGAGAATCTGGCTGGAAGAGGTTCGTTTCTGGGCTGAGTTAGAAATAATTAAGCAGTGGACCAAAGAGAGCATATGAAGAAGGAGCCAAGGGCAGGATGAATTTGCAGGAAGGAGAGTAACACTGCAGATGCAAGGCAAGAGAGGTAAATAAAGGCATTTTGGGGACAGAGAAAAAAAAATAACCGTATGGCTTTTCATAGGAAGGAGTTTAGGTAAAAGCTTGTGAGGGGTGAATATTCTGAGTCTAATTTAAAGGAGATTTATTCCCATTAGTAAACACACCATTTAGGGAAATGCTATAACAAAGAGCGAATTCTAATGAGATCTCTGGCAAAAGACTCTCCTGGAACAACTGGAGAGGAAGGAGGGAGCACAGGGATTCTTCTGGCAAAAGTCCCAATAAGGATTTCCACTCACTGTAACTATCTTTTCCATTTCTATCTTTCTTTCTTTTTTAGATTATTTATTTATTTATTTGACAGAGAGAGAGAGAGACAGCAAGCGAGGGAACATAAGTAGGGGGAGTGGGAGAGGGTGAAGCAGACTCCCCACTGAGCAGGGAGCCAGATGTGGGCCTCAGTCCCAGGATCCTGGGATCATCACCTGAGCTGAAGGCAGACGCTTAATGACAGAGCCACCCAGGTGCCCCTCTTTTCCATTTCTTTATGTAAATTCGTTAGCTTCATCTAGACCAGTGGTTCATAATTCTGATTGTGTAGCAACACTCACATCACCTATGGAACTGATAAATAAATGAATAAACACACACACACACACACACACACACACACCCATATGCCAACATCTACCCCAGGCCACTCAGGTCCAAAGTTTTGGTTGGGGAGAGGTCCAGGCAATATTGCCATATTAAAAATTTCTCTAGATAATTCTAATGTGCATCTAGGGTTGAGAACCACTGGTCTAAGCAAGACCTTTTTGATCTCAGTACTATTCATTTTGGGCTCATAATTCTTTGTCGCGGGGGCTGTCCTGTGCATCTCAGGATGTTTAGCAGCATCCCTGGCTTGTATCTACTAGGTACCCAAAAGCACTTTTCTGCCCAACAAGTTGTGGCAACTAAAAATTTCTCTAAGCATTGGTAGATTCCCCTGGGGGAAAAATTGTCTCCAATTGAGAGTCACTGATCTAGACCAAATAAAACCAGGAACAATCAGATAGATGTTCTGAGCTGCCTTCCAGTTCCTTTGTGGAAGAGATGATACCTTAAATAAAATAAATGAATAAATCCAGTTACATTGAAAATTGGTGCGGCCACCATGGAAAACAGTATGGAGGTTCTTCAAAAACAAAAAATAGATCTATATATGATCCAGCAATTCCATTTTGGCTATATTATACAAAGGAGATGAATCAAGATCTAGAAGAGATATGTGCACTCTTATGCTCATTGTGGCACATTCACAACAGCCAAGACATGGAAACAACCTAAGTATCCACGAGTGGATGAATGGATAAAGGAAATGTGGTATCTGTATGGTGGAATATTATTCTGTCACAAGAAAGAAAAAAAATCCTGCCATTATGGCAACAACATGAATGGACTTTGAGGGCATTTTGCTAAGTGAAATAAGTTAAAGAAATACAAAGACCATATGATTTCACTTATATGTGATATCTAAGAAAAGCTAAACTCACAGAAACAGAGAGTAAAATAGTGGTTTCCAGTGGTTGGTGGAGGGGGGAAATGTGGAGATGTTGTTTGAAGGGTACAAACTTCCAGTTATAAGATGAATAATTTCTGGGGATCTAATATACAGCATGGTGACTATAGTTAATAATACTATATTACATACTTGAAAGTTGCAGAGTAGATCTTAAATGTTCTCAGCACATCCCACACACAACACACACACACACACACACACACAAATGGCAATTATGTGAAGTGATAGAAATGTTAACTAACCATATTGTGGTAATCATTTTGCAATATATAAGTGTATCAAATCAATGCATTGTATGCTTTAAATTTATATAATGTTATATGTCAATTATACCTCAACAAAGATGGAAAAAATTTTTGAATATTCAGATATATTAAATAGTATGAGTAATATGGGCTCTGTATTTTCTCATATTTTTACATTAATCTGTACACACAAATATGGCTCCTTGACTTAAAGATATCCCTTTAGGCTTGACTTATTTGAGATAACAAAGTAGCTTGGGGTACATACCCCAAGTGTGCATTTGGGAAAAAATTAATATTAAAATTAACATCGTGCATTTTATTTATAGTGTTATACATGTGTCTGATATTATACAGAACAAGAATGTCTAGTTATCTAGCCCACGAATCAAGTAATCAACTCTGATATATGTTAAAAAGAAAGTGCAGCAGAGATTGACTAATATGTGGATAGAAGACGGAATTTCACACTCTACAAGGGTTTTAGGAATCAAAATGGGACGTCATGATAATGATGAAGATATATGTCAAATACTGGCTTAAACCCTTAATACATTTTATCTTTTTAAAACATTTATGGGGTGCCTGGGTGGCTCAGTCAGTTAGGTGTCTGCTTTTGGCTCAGGTCATGATCCTGGGGTCCTGGGATTGAGTCCCGCATCAGGCTTCTCGCTCAGCAGGGAGCCTGCTTCTCCCTTGTCCTCTGCCTGCTGCTCCCCCTGCTTGTGCTCTCTGTCTCTTAAATAAATAAAAATCTTTTGGGAAAATAAATAAAACATTCACAAGTAATCCTATGAAGATTAATATCATCTCTTGGTAAGAACTATGTCTGTATTCACAACTAGTTTGCTCTGCTTGCAAGGTGCTGTGGTATAATGAATGGGAAGGAAATCTTTTAAGCTAAAAAGACTTGGATTTGATTCTCAACTACACCAATTGCTAACTGTTGATCCTTGGGTTGGTTATTCATTCTGAGCCTTATTTTTAAAAAAGTCTCAAATAAAAAGAAACATTTAAAAAGGTTCATATAAAAGGAAATATTTGAGCCTCTGTTTCCTTATTTTTGAGATAAAACATCATGGCTACTATGTGTGAGAATTAGAAATCATGCAGTAAAGTTGTGTAAATGTGTGGCACGTGTTGACATAAAATACCACATTAGTTTTCTTTCCCTTTTCGTCGTTTTTACTAAGTACTGATGGTTCTGGGGGCATTTTCCTCATTTAGTCTTTACAACAGTTGGCAGGATTAACAATTACTACTTTATTTTACACTCAAGAAAACCAAGGCTTAGAGGAATTTAATAACTTGTCTGAAGATGAGTGCTAAAATACAGAGTCAGAATTTGAACACAGGGAAACACCAAAGTGAGAGAACTTGAGTTAGAAAACTCTTTGCCTATTAAGTTGTATTCCTAAGTCCCCTTTAAACAGGCATTTGGATACTTATTGTTTGGATGTTGTGCTGCTGATCACGACAAGATACTATGCAGAGAAAAATGGAAATATATATGGGAATTAAAGACATTTCAAAATTAGATCCTTTAATCAGTTATAGATGTAAATTATTACCAGAACTGAGTTTTTCATAGTCTCTTTTTTTTACTTCGTTTGTAGTTTAGTCAGTGGAAATCCTCTAGATCTATATTCTTTTTTGTTTTGTTTTGTTTTTAAGATTTATTTATTTTAGGGGGAGAGAGAGAGAGAGCGAATAAACATGTGAATGGGGAGGAGGGGCAGAGGGAGAAGATGTAGAGAATCTCCAGCAGACTTTCTGCTGAGTGTGGAGCCTGATGAGGGGCTGGATCCCACAACCCCGAGATGAAACTAAGATCTGGACGCTCAGCTGACTGAGTGTCCCAAGTGCCCCAGATCCACAGTCTTATAACTTTTTTCTGGGTAAGGGTGGGAAGAACTCAATTTCTCCCCATTTTTCATTTCCATAAAATTTTTTGCTAGCTCTCAAAGGAGAGAATAAGTATAAAATCACAGCAATTAAGAACAGAATCCATGCCCAATTGAAGTCCTACTTTTTCTTAATTTTTGCAAAAGATAGACTTAATTCAGGTGGGAGCCTAAGTTTCAGATCAGTGATCCAATTAATCAAAGTCCTGAGAATAAGTCAAGATGCTGTGTAAAGACAGTGACTCCCAAATAGATAATCATATCTCACCCCGATTAGAGTTTATTAATTGGGTATCATAAAACAAAAGGCAAGATAGCTAAAGAGTGTCACAAAAATCCCCCCAAAACCCTACATGACAACAATTTGTCAGAAACTACAAAGAAGCAAGTAGATTAAAAAATATAAAGAGAAAAGATAAAAAATGCTGGGTTTTTATAGATTGTTTTATCAGCTAATATCAAGAAAACTGATAAGCTGGTGCAGTATTTCTTTTCAGTGATCTGGAGAATCCATTCAATTACCATAGAACTTCTCTGTACCTCCTTCACTTGGTCTAGCTATAATGATTACCGCTGCACCTGGGTATGCTCAGTATTCTCACTTTTACTAGCAGTTTAACTTTCAGTGTAAGCTCAGGTGTTTGTTTTTGGTTTGAGACATTCTGAGCTGATATATTCTGCCTGCCCATTTTGAAAATAATACCATGGAAAATAATTGAAATAGATTCAATTAGTGATAGCAACTAGAGTTTATGTGGTGGTATATCTCTTAAAAATAATGACAGTAATTTCAATATGTTTTTAAAAAGAAAATTTCTATATATCTGTGTATATTTCTCTTTTTTCAGAAGGAGAACATCACAAGAATTAATTATAATTACCTTTGGGAAGAACCAAAGAGGTAGGGGTGAAAGCATGAGAAGAACAGAGGAGAAATACTAAATTTTTTAAAAAATTAAAGAGAGAGATAGAGAGTGTAAGTAGGAGCAGGGGGAGGGGCAGAAGGAGAGAGAATCTTCAGGCAGACTCCCACTAAACTTGGAGCCCAGTGTGGGGCTCAATCCCAGGACCTGAGATCATGACTTGAGTTGAAATCTAGAGCCAGATGCTCAAGTGACTGAGCCACCCAGGTGCCCCTGCTTAATTTTTAAAACCTTTTCTTTATTGCTTGAATATTTTGCCTACATATCTGGATTAGTTTTGTTTTTTTTTTTAAGGACAAAATTATGGTGACCTCTTTTTCTTTAAAAATTTCTGTATTAAAATAACTATTAAATATTGATATTATTTTACGATTAAGCATAGGCTTAAAAAATCTTACATTTGCATGTGACAAAATCTGTCTGAATTTAGATAAATTCATAGAATGTCTTAAGTTTAATTTTTTGTATGATGTATCTATGGAAACAATAGAATATTTTATAATAACTATTATATCAACTGGAGAAACATCTGATGACTTATCTGGCACAATGATTGCACACCTGGCCTTTGCCCCTTTGTCCTAATCTTGTTCTTTTGCAGTTAACTGACAGCTTAATTAAATCATTCTTACTATCTTATATTTTGTGGCAGGACTTTAAGCTCAAGTATGTCACACTGGAACCCATGCTTTTGTAAGATACTGTCTATCTGTGGAAATGACTTTCTGATATTAACAGAAAACATTAAGAGATAGTTTTATCAATTCTTTTGCAAAGTCTTTGGGTCTATGAAACAAGGATTTTTTCACAGTTGCTTAGAAGTGATCTGGTAGTGACATATGATGGTTAAGAGTTTGGGCTCTGGGGTTAGACACACCTTGGCTCTGTTCTCTACTTACCACTTGGGAGCTATTTAACCTTGAACAATATATTTAACCTCTCTGGACCTGAGATTCTTCATCTATAAAATGCTGATAATATTACCTTACTTTATAGTGTTGAACTGAAATTAAATGGACAATTAATTTAAAGTACTTAGTGCTCAATTATTATTGCTGTTAATATTTTCATTGTTCCACACTTTCCTCATATTTATGAAAACTTACTTCATACAATGAGAATTGCTTAAAAGTGCCTAAAAATCTAAATGGCTGAAAACTCTAATGCTAATAATAATAATAACAGTAGCTAACATTCATTGAATTCTTTCCAAACACTCTTCTTTCATTATCTTATTAAATTTCCCATAACACAAGACTTCTTCTGGCTGAGATGGACTGGCAAGGACATGACTTACCCTTCTCTCTGAAAGAATTAAAAAATACCACAGCATATGAACAGGTCTCAAGACATTGTACATGAAGCAAAGGAGGAGAGATATCTCTGAGAGATGGGAAACAACTGAAGTGAGCTCTACAATTTTCTACTTTACTGACTTGAGAACATTTCCATGTCATGATATAGGGAGGGGGAAATCTAGGTCTACCTCAGGAGAACTTTTTTTTTTTTTTAAGATTTATTTATTTATTTATTTGAGAGTGAGAGAGACAGCAAGTGCAAGTGGGGGGAGGGGCAGAGGGAGAGAATCTCAAGCAGACTACCTGCTAAGTGCAGAGCCCAAGGCAGGGCTTGATGTGGGGTTGATGTCATGACCCATGAAATCCTGACCTGAGCCAAAACCAAGTCTGATGATGCTTAAGCAACAGAGCCACCCAGGTGCCCCTACCCCCAGGAAACTTCTTGAGTCCAGAAGACAAAGTTAAGAGTCTAGAGAGATCAAGGTAGCTGGAATTCATGGGACAGAGTATTAGAGAGGAGGCGAAGGCACAGAGAACTCTGGAGATCTTCAGAGATTCGCCCATGGGTATTTAGCAGTTATGCAATTAACATATGCATATGAAGAAACCACTGAGCACAGGAGAAAGAAAAATCTGAATGGATTGGAGGGAATAGTAGCTGGCTATCACACAGGGCCAGAAATAGTGCTTGTTCCCATTAGCCTGACTGTAAACCTCATAATTCATGAGCATTGGAAAACATTCAGAAAGGTCTTCCCCAGTAGTGGGGAATCATTAACTCTAGGCTAAATGCTGCTCTGGTTCTCCTCAACAAATGTTAAAAGCAAGATGGAGAAAGAACAAACTGTGCATTCTGGAACAAAATTTAAGAGTATTTATTGACATAAAAAAGAAATTTTGGATCTGCTATGGTGAGTACTGTGAAGTGTGTAAACCTGGTGATTCACAGACCTGTACCCTTGGGGCTAATAGTACATTATATGTTAATAAGAAATAAGAAATTAAAAAAAGAAAAAGAAAAAGAAAAAGTGTGTAAAAGAAAATGGAAGAAAAAAGCATAAAAAAGAAATCTAGGGGGCGCCCTGGGTGGCTCAGTCAGTTAAGTGACTGCCTTCAGCTCAGGTCATGATTCTAGAGTCCTGGGATCGAGTCCTGCATTAGGCTCCTTCCTCAGCAGCGAGTCTGCTTCTCCCTCTGATCCTCCCCCTCTCATGTGTGCTCTCTCTCTCTAATAAATAAATAAAAATTTATTTTTATAAATTTTTATTTATTAAAAAAAAGAAATCTAGCACCAGATGAGATAAAATTCACAAAGTCTGGCATCCAATAACAAATTATCAGTCACATAACAAGAAAGTAAAATTCATAAAAAGGAGAAAAAACCCTGTATTAAAACTGTCTAGGAACTGACCTAGGTATTAGAATTAGCAGATCTTGACATTGGTACAGTTATTGTAACTGTACTTTATATGTTCAGAAACTAAAGGAAGGATTGAATATGTTAATCAGAGACATTAAATATATTTTTAAAGATCCAAGTTGAACTTCTATTGATGGAAACTACAATGACTGAGATGAAAAGTATCCTGGATAGGGTTAATGACATATTGGACACAGCAAATAAAAAGATTAGTGAATTTTAAGACATAGAAGTACAAAACTTCTAAAATGAAACACAGAGGGGAAAAGGAATAAATAATAATAATAATAAACTGAGTGCATTAGTGAGCTGCGTGATTACTTTGAGTGACCTATGATGTGTGCAATTAGAGTTCCTAAAAAGGGAGAAGCAGAAAAATATTTGAAAAAAACAAAAGGTGAAGAATTTCCAATTGGATGATACCAAAGATGCAAGAAGCTCAATGAACTTCAAGCATAAGAAATATGAATTATACCAAAATACATCATAAATAAATTTCTCAAAACCAGTGACAGAGAAAAATCTTAAGAGCTGCCAGAGAACAAGATACATTATGTACTGAGGAACACAAATAAGGATTTTGGGAGATTTCACATTAAAATAATACAAATGAGAAGACAGTGGAGTAACATCTTAAAAAAAAAAAAAAACAACCAGCAACCCTCTCAACCTAGAATTCTATACCCAGTATAAATCTCATTCATAAATAAAAAAGACTATTGTACTACTATGAAAGGAGCCTTTTAGGTAGAAGCAAAATAATATCAATGTAAGTATGGAGCTAAATAAGGAATATTTTAAACAGTCTAGTTAGAGGCAGAAATTGTCAGGAAAAAAAGCAAAACTCAACTATATGTTACCTACATTAAATTTTAATCCATTAAATTTATTAAAAGTAAGAGGATGGAAAATAAGAGACACACTAACAATAATCACAAGGAAACTGAAGTGACTATATTAATGTCAAGTCAAAGTAAATTTTAGAGCAAGATTTTTACAATACTGCTATGAGGGAGGGTAGTGTATTAGGGTTCTCCAGATAAACAGTACCAATAGGATGTGAAATCTATCTATCTATCTATCTATCTATCTATCATCACCTTAAGAGAGATTCGTACTTATTAATTGGCTGACAAGAATGTGAGGGCTCCAACTCCAAAATTTGCTGGCAGGCTGGTAAGCCGAAGACCCAGGGGAAAAAATGGTGCTGTGGTCTTGAGAGTGAAGGTAGTCAGGAGGCTGAATTTCTTCCATCTTGGGGGATCTGTCTTTTCTTTTAAGGCTTTCAACTGATTGGATGGGGTCCACCTATATTATGAAGGGTAATGTGCTTGACTCAAAGCTTAAATGTTAATCATTTCTTAAAAATTTTTCCCAGCAATATCTCAACTGGTAAATGAACAAACTACTGGATACCACAACCTAGCCAAGTTGACACATAATATTAACCATCACATGTAGGTTGTATTTCTAGCCTAATTTTTTAAACTGAAGTATAATTAACATACAGTGTTATACTAGCTTCCAGTGTACAACAATTGATTCAATAATTCTATACATTACACAGTACTCATCATGGTAAGCGTGGTTGTCATCTGTCACCAAACATTATTATAATCTTATTGACTATATTCCCTAGCAATCCAAGTGTCCTATGATAGATGAGCAGATAAAGAATATAAAGAAAAATTATATATGCTTGATGTGTATAACATGATGATTTGATAGATATAGACATTGAAATTATTACTACAGTCAAGCCCATTAATGTATCTTCTCACATAGGTACCTTTTTTTTTTCTTTTCTTGGTGCTGAGAGCATCTGGAATATATATGTGGTATATATACACAGTGGAATATTAATCAACCATAAAAAAATGAGATCTTGCCATTTGTGACGACATGGATGAACCTAGAGGGTATTGTGCTAGGTGAAACAAGTTAGTCAAAAAAAGGCAAATACCGTATGACTTCATGTGGAATTTAGCCTCATTTTATTGATGAAAAAAGCTACAGCTTTAAGATGAGATAACTTGCTCATGGACACATGGCTAATAAGCAGCAGAATAGATTCAACTCAGGAAGGCTGCCCCTAGAAAGCATATTCTTAATCAATATGCTAAACTGATAAATGTTAATATTACAATATGGAATTATCTCCTCCTTGGACACAAACTCTATTTGGCACCATTGTTGAATCTCTATAGATTACACAGGTGAGGGCTCACTGGTATTTCTTAGATTAAATTTGTTAAGTGGGATCAGATTCTTCTACTATAAAGTTTATTTCCAGATTATCCTGTATTTTAGCCCATCGATGAATGAAGCATAAAGGTGAACTCATGTTGAAAAATGTGAGATATTACAAAAAATATCTTACATTCATTATGTGTCTATTATGAACAAGTACATTTTACATGTATCGTATTATTCAATCTTAGAACATAACTTTATTTCCATTACAACACCAAATGTTATGAGTAAATGGTTCATTTAGGAAAAGTATTCCTTTCTACATATTGTACTGAAAGATTTCTCTTGTGTATTTAATTTCATTCATAGAAATTATATACGCTTGATGTGTACAACATGATGATTTGATAGATATAAACATACTGAAATGATTACTACAGCCAAGCCTATTAATGTATCTTCTCACATAGGTACCTTTTTTTTCTTTTCTTGGTGCTGAGAGCATCTGGAATCTACTCTCTTAGCAAATTTCCAGTATTCAATGTAACATTATTAACTATAGTCAATATGTGGTACATTAAATCTCTAGGTTACACTAGATTGTATTCTTCCTACATAACTGCAACTCTGTACCCTTTCAACAGCATGTCCTTATTTCTCCCACCTCCCCACCTCTAGTTACCACCATTCAATTCTCTGCTTTTATATATTTCACTTCTTTAAGATTTCATGTATGTGGGACGCCTGGGTGGCTCAGTTGGTTGGACAACTGCCTTCGGCTCAGGTCACGATCCTGGAGTCCCGGGATGGAGTCCCGCATCAGGCTCCCAGCTCCATGGGGAGTCTGCTTCTCCCTCTGACCTTCTCCTCGTTCATGCTCTCTCTCACTGTCTCTCTCTCAAGTAAATAAATAAAATCTTTAAAAAAAAAAAAAGATTTCACGTATGTGAGATCATTCTATTATTTTCTTTTTGTGTCTGGTTTATTTCATTTAGCATAATATCCTTCATGTTCATCCATGTTGCTGTAAATGGGAGGATCTCTTTTCTTTTTTAGAAGGCTGAATAATATTCTAACATATTATATTAGAATATATAATATTATATATAATATAATTTTATATAGAATATTCTCTCTCTCTATAATTCTCTATATAATATAATGCATAATTTCTTCATCCTTTTATCTGTTGATGGATACTTCCTTGTGCGTTCTGTTTGATTTTCTTTGTGTTTATTTGAACAGTAAAATAATGAAATATTTTCAACCTTACTTCATGCAAATTTGAACTACAAGAATGTCATTTTGTTTTTCTCTCAACCACAGTTGTGCAGGTTTTCAAATGTGTGTGTGTGCAGAGCTCAACCAGTTTATTCTATCTTTATATATTTTATTGTGTTGAGCCCCAAATAGTTAAACAGCAAGATTCCTGAGTTAATTCATGCAAAAAAATGTTTAATAGCAAGTTATACAGGAAGAATAGTTGTGACCTTATCTCTTAATGTATTACCCATTTTCAGTTCAGAGCCAAATTTGAAGATCTTTTTCCTGCCAAAAAGAAGTGGGATACCCCCCTGCCCATCACACAGTAGAGCAGAATACTGATTCTGCAGAACATAGGCAGCTAGCCAGAGAATAAAGAGAAAAGGACCTATTCAGCTATGCAAGAGAAAACAGAAATAATTCCTGTGGAGAAAAGTAATTGGTTGCAGAAATTTATTAGAAGGTATAGGGAAGTTTATGAGAATTCTCATACTTAAAGTTAGCAGATAGAGAATGAGGCTGAAGATTTTCTGCAATTAACAATGGGTATCTGATGCAAGGAAGCAATCATCCCATTCCAGATTCAGTTGGGTCAGTAACGGGGTAAGGCCAGAATCAGCCAAAAGTGAATGAAGGAGCAAAATCCAGTGTAAGCTAGAACAGACAATGTTGTCTTAGTCACAGCAGATTAAGAGTTTTTCTAGTTCATTAGGTAAAATGTACAAGTTAACCTTCATGTATTTAATCATTCACCAAATATTTTTTGAGTACCTACTCTGTGCCAACCCTAGACATCATGCTGGAGAGAAATGGAACAAAATTGATATAGTCTTTGCTCTTTTGCAGATTATAGTCCAATGAAGGGGGCAGATTAAGGAAATAATCAAGATATAATATGAAATCACACTGAAAAGTCCTCCCGTCATAGGACATTCAGTCCTGCTAGCCCGTCTGCCTGAAAACATGTTCTCTCTTTCACCCTTTTCGAGTGGCTGCTCTTACTTCCAAATAAAGCCCTCCCTGATCACCCTGTTCCTATTACAGATGCCACCTAATGGCCTTCACTGGCACTCCCAATCCCTTTGCCCTACACCTTTTTCTCCATAGAATTTATCATCTCTTAACATACTAATTTACACATTTATTTATTTATTTATTTATTTATTTAATTTTTATTTTTTTTTCTCAATCAATGGCAAGCTTTTATTTAAAAAATAGAAATATATCCTCTCATTTGAATATTTCCAAAGAATCAAACTCATCTGGGGCAGACCACATGGTGGCTATCCAGAGGCACTGAAAAGGGAGGCATTTGGTCACCATGATCCAGCAATTAAGTCTTTGCACAGGGTTAGGTTTTAAGTTCTTCTTGCTGCTCTTGGTCAGTCAGCAACTGTGATTTGGGTTCAGAAGCCATCCAAGGAGAGCGAGGGTTGAGCCCTCCTTAACTCATACCCAGATGGAACACCTTCCTCAGAAAAGCTGGTCCTCCCCAGTAGCCCCTCAGCATCATATTCCAATACAGGAAAGGCATCAGGTCGGCCTTCATTTATTTATTTTTTAAAAAAGATTTTATTTATTTATTTGACAGAGAGATCACAAGTAGGCAGAGAGGCAGGCAGAGAGAGAGGAGGAAGCAGGCTCCCCGCTGAGCAAAGAGCCCGATGCGGGACTCGATCCCAGGACCCTGAGATCATGACCTGAGCCAAAGGCAGTGGCTTAACCCACTGAGCCACCCAGGCGCCCTAATTTACACATTTATTGATACTGTCTCTCTATGGCTAGAATATAAATTTCTTAAAAGCAGGGACCTCTGTTTGTTTTATTTATATCCCAAGTGCCTAGAACAGTATCTGCCACATAGGGGGTGCTCAGTATTAACTAAGTAAATAAATGAGACTGTGAGCATCTATCAAAACAGTGGTTAGTGTGGTTGTAAGTTGCTATAATGGACTTAAATCCATGTTAAATGTATATTGTTTTCATGTAATTGACTCAGATTTTTCTGCTTTCTCAAATAATTCATGAAGTCCCAAGATTTACTGAAAGGAAAGAAAGAAAACAAGAAGGTGGCAAGTCCTCTTGATCTTCATTTCAATTCTGATACTCCGATTGAGCCAACCAGGAGAGCGACATGCTTGCAGAATGTTGCCTTAACATGGCTTATTTTTACCTGATCTATTCGTATGCACACTTAGCATTATAAACCTAGACATGTGTGACATGGATTAGCCTGCGTTGTTTTCATGATGTATCACAGTAATTCCTTGGCTTCTGATTTCTGTTCTTTGCCTTTAAACATGTATCATTTTATTGCAGTGTTTACTAACTTGATCCTCTCCACGATTATTTTCACAAAACTGTAATTTACATAACATTTCCATGGTTTACAGAGAAGAATAGTTGAGATGATAATCGTCCCGGAGAATCCAGGTAACATGGCTACAATCCCTGCAAGGGATTTCCAGCATACAGTGAGGCATTGATTATGTGCCAGCGTCTGGAGATTTAAAAATGAGGGGACATAGAGGCTCTTCAAGGAGTTGCTTGGCTCTATTAGCCTTGGAATTGAGTCATTAGAGATGGTTCACTGCAGCCTAAATTCTGGGCCAATCATGCGTAAGTGTTGTCATAATTTAAGGAGCCTGGTGGAGCTAAAATTTTCTTGTTAATGGTGTCCCCCCCCCCATCTTTTTCTAGTGACCCCCTCAGGACTTAGCAGAATTCTCTGTAGAAACTAAATTTTTGTGTAACTAGCTATCTTTATTTACATATCTGGGGGTTCATGGTGATGGGTTTCATTAGAACCTCTGTCCTCCACCCTCAGATAATTAATAAGGAAGTCTTCTAGTCTTAGATGCAAATAGAGTTGTCACTGTTCCGAGAAGCTTTTTACATTCGGTGGTTCAGCATAGTTGGGGCACCTGGGGGTGCACAGTACTACAGGAATAAAAGACAAGGCTGGCATGGTGACAAGGGGCCAGATCAGACGGGAAGGTTAGTCTACATTGGGAAATCTGAACTTCATCCTGAGGGCAGAAGGGTTCCATTGAAGTGTTTTATTTATTTTTAAATCAGGGTAATGGTATCAGATTGGCACATGTGGAGAATCACTACAGATGCAGTATGAAGAGAGGACTGGCAGAATGGCAGGGTGAGCTCTGGGACAATGTATTTGAGTGATGATGGAGATCTGGAATTAGACAAATGGCAATGGAAAGGAAGTACCAAAATGACCTTGAGGTGGGGTGAGCAGAGGATCTGGAGAGGGAACAAAAAGAGAGGAAACCCATATTTCTGGCTTACCTACTTATGTGGCACTCTGAGGACAAGCACCTCGTTTGGGAAAGAGAGGATGAATTCATCTGTGGACAGACTGAGTTTTGCTGCCTGTGGGCCACCGCAAACATTACCGGTTGAACTGAGGCTCAAGAGAGATGCTAGAATGGAGGCAAAGATCTGGCATTTATTAGCATGTAGGTGTAAATTAGCACTGTAATTGTAAATAAGATTTACCAGGGAGAAGCTGTGGAATGAGGAGAAAAGAGAGAGGACACTGTGGCTTATGACTACAGGGATATTCAGAGAATAAGATCCTGTACATGACACCAAGATGGAGATGCCAGAGAGGAAGAGGAAATCCACATTCAAGTGATGAACCCACGGTAGCTTCCATCATCTGTGTGGATCCTGAAGCTCCCCAGGGCAAGAGCAGAGGGGGATGAAGACAGTTACTGCTGAGGTCTTTAATGATCAGGTGACAGTAGATGACGTGACAGATGGTGACTAGGAGGTGAGAGTGTGACTGGGTAACAGGATGTCACATCTTTCACAGTGATAAAAACAGAATTTGGGATGGGAGAGAATGAGAAACCTTCCTTTGAGAAGGTTGCAGCAAAAACAAGGTTTTGAGAGGAGTGCTACAGACTGGATGTTTGTGTTTTCCCTGGAATTTAAATGCTGAAACCTAATCCCCAGTGTGACTATGTTAGGAGGTAGGGCCTTGGGGCTGTGATTGAGGCTCCAGCCTCATGAGCGCAATCAGGCCCAGTATAAAGGACACACCAGAGGGCTCCCTTACTTCTAACACACAGCAAGACACCATCTATGAATTAGAAAGCCGGTCCTTACCCAAGAACTGTGAACCCTTCGATCTTGGATTTAGCCTCCAAAATGGTGAGAAATAGATTTCTGTTGTTTACAAGCCATCCAGTCTGTAGTACTCAAGCAGCCTGAAATGGCTGAAACAAGTTTAACTTATGACACGAGAGGGATGAAGGAAACAGTGAAAAGCCTGCGGATATAGAGGGATTTTATAACTCAGCTGAGGATTCTAGAGGGCACAGTGGAAAAGTTTGGGACAGAGAGGGGCAATGGTGGCTGTGTTAGGGGAAAGCAGAACAGAGTATTATGGGCTGATGATATGGTTAAAGATAGCAAATAAAAAGGTTTTCCTTGGGTGCTCAGAAAGACAGCAGAGATTTGAGGTGGGTAGGCTGTTAGGTTTCTTAGAAGTCATCTTTGGCCAAAAGATGGCCTCAGTTTTTGATGGATGAATAGATCTTGAAGCAGAATAAATGATCCAAGGTCTGAATTGATGACAAGTGCTATGTGAGTGACCTAATTTTCTGCAGAGTGGCCAAGCGTATTGGGCTCTATGTGCTGAACTTTGTTCTGTATGAAACAGTCTTTACTCCCATTTTCAGATCACAATTTGAGACCTGAAGCCTCTTTTGTCCCCAAGTCTTGGTTATATTCCTCCCTTTATTTTTTATTTTTTAAAAGATTTTACTTATTTATTTGACAGAGAGAGATCACAAGTAGGCAGAGAGGTAGGCAGAGGGGGAGGGGAAAGTAGGCTTTCCCTGCGGAAGAGAGCCCGATGTGGGGCTTGATCCCAGGACTCTGAGATCATGACCTGAGCTGAACAGAGGCTTAACCCACTGAGCCACCCAGGTGCCCCTATATTCCTCCTTTTAAATGCTCCTATACATTATATAATTTCCTGATCGTACTGCTAGCTAAAGTACAGTATTGCCATTTTATACAGCTAGATCCATATTAGGCTATACTCTTTAAAGGGCAAGAAATTTCTGATCTACTGTATTTCCAGAAGCTTAGCTGGGTGAGTGAAATATTTACCTACACGCACAGATACAATGTATGGGTAGGGCTGGTCTATCCTGGGGGTTTTTTACCTTCTGTCTGGGTAATGGTATGTACTTAATTCAGGGGAGGTGCTCTGTTTTAGGATGGAGCTTTTCTGCCTTCAGTGTACGGGGAGATGTGACAACAGAGGGCTTGTCATCGGCTCACCTGATTACAGCCAAAAGAGGGCAGCAGAGAGTCACAGACCAGAGGTGATTTAACGTGGTGCTTAGAAGGGTGTGAGAGAGCACAAAATCAGGAGAGTTTGGGATGCCAGGGTTAAGGTGGTGCTCTTTACAGAAGTTAGAACAACTAGGGGAGATTTAGTAGCGAGAGAGCTGGCAAATTCCCAGGTCTAAAGAGGATATGTGAAAAGACTCAACACTTTTTTGAGTGGCAATAGTGAGGTATTTCCTTCTTGGCCAAAAGGTAATTTGTAATAATTGTGTTTTTACTGCTAAGAACATTCTTTGAAACTCAGACCAGACTCTCTCTGGAAGTGAGGCCCGTCAGTCCTAGGAAGGAGTGAAGGGATGGAGAGTCTCCGCTGAGAGAAGGGAAGCCATGGATGTCCAAGAGAGATGCTTCAAGTAGATGCTCTTAGAGGCAGATCAAGTCCATCTGTTCTGAATGGTCCAGAGGGAGGAAAACTGGGACTAATGAGTAGGAATGAAAGGGAGACTGATTTCCATTTTAGCCTTCTCGCATGCCACTCTTCCTCATTGTCTGCCAGGCCAGAGCTACGCTGGCGGCTCTGTTTCAGTTCCTTAAGCACACCCCAGATGTTTCGGGCCATCTCACTACCAACACAGCTGTATTTTCATCATCCCTAAAATCTTGACTTAACTTTTATTTCCAAGAAAGTCCCTCTCTGACTATCCTCTGCTCTTCTCTATCACAGCATCGTGCTCCCTCCCTGTTGAACCCATTATTACTTATCAGTACGCATTCATTAATTCCTCTCTTGCTTATTGTCTGTCTTCACCTGAGGGGTGAGGGCCGTGAGTGTTTGACTCCCACATTGTGTAACCAGCACCTCCAATAATACCCAACTGTTGGGCAGTAGTTTAATGAACATTGGGTGGACATACACTGAATAGGTTGCCTTTGGAGGGAGGCAGTTGCCCATCACGGAAAGTAGAAATGAATTGGACATACTGTTGGCCGAGATGTTGTACACAGGAGTCCAGGATCAGATGGATTTTTATAAAAAATGACATTCGAAGTTCCTTTCTGTCATTCTATTCTATTATTCCAAGAAATGAAGAGTGTAAAATTAATGATTCTAAAATGAATGCAATAATGAGCCCATTGCTCATCAATATGAAAAGGAAAGAAAATAAATGTAGCTGATTAGAGAGTAATGTAAAGATCTTGCCAAACAATTAATAAAAATGTAATTCATAAGAAATCTGGACCTTCAGGAAGTCAGAATGGGATAAGTTCCTAGGGAAATATTTAGGAACTAACACAAAGACCAATCTATTGTAACTACTCACCTATTTTCTTTATGTCTTTAATAACTAACACAGTATAGGGCATATGGTAAATGAATAGGAAATATTTGCTGAATAAATAAATAAGGGAACTTTCAGAAACCAGACCACAGTACCCTTTCATAAAGCTGTACAATCTGTATCAGATCATTCCTTATTTGGTATGATTTGCCCATTTACACCTAAACACCTTCCAACAGGTAATATACAAATGACATATCATTAAATAACTAAAAAATGATGCTTCCATGAAGATAGTCACGTTCCTCACTGCGGAGTGTTGATGTAGGACAAAATTATGACTAAAAATACTTCCAGTCTTCTGAAATTGCCTGTGAGGTGCTGTTATGTTTTTGTCAAAATTGACATTTAAAAATAAATGCAATAACAACTAATTCTCATTAAGGTAGTAGACATGATTTGGATAATTAAATTTTCTTCAAGGTTTTTTTTAGCACACTTACATCTCTGAATATCAAATATTAATACTGATTAAACATATACTTATTTTCAGATTAACTATTGTGGTGGACAGACTTTAAGGTAGCCTCCATGACCTCCAACTTTTGGTGTTCATATACTTGTGGGATCCATTCCCCTTGAGTGTGGGTGAAATCTGTGACTTGCTTCTAACTGATAGAATAGGACAAATGTTATGGGATGTCTCTCCTGTGATTGCTACAGTATATGAGATGCCATCTTCCTGGGAGACTTGCTCTAGGGCCTATTAGTACCAAACTACTTAATAAACAGTAATGTTTGGTGTTTCTTTAGACTCAGGGGGTGACATTTTTTCATAAGACACTAAGGATGTTGTGAATTGAGAAAATTTGGAAACTTCATACAGAATGCTTAGATAGCAGCCCTTCACAATGACCCTCTAGGATTTGTATCTCTAATAACATACTTCATAAACAAACAAATTAAGCTCTGGCCATTTGAAAATTATTAGGTTTGTTGTTGACTAAGTGCCTGGGAATACTATTAAAAATATCACCACTGGTAGCAAAAAGCCAAAGTAGACAAATGAGACTACATCAAATTTAAAAACTTTTGTGCATCAGAGGACATATCAACAGAGTGAAAAAGCAACCCACAGAATGGGAGAAAATATTTTCATATTATATATCTGATAAGAAGTTAATATCCCAAAACACTAAGAACTCTTATACCATAAAAGCAAAAAAAAAAAAAAAAATCAGATAACCTGAGTATAAGTACATATTTTCTAGGAAATTAGGTTGAAAATTACTTGTCTGTTTTCCAGCTATAGATTTTGAGACTAGAACTCAACTGTCAGTAAATAATAAGATCATTGAACCCGAAGGCAAAATGCAAACTTTCTCTAATGGTAAGAATTAAATTCAACCTTATCTTGTGTAAAGATGACTAAAGAGAAAAATATGAATCTATGAATGAATAAAGCAGAACAAAAACAAAGGGAACAACATCCTGAAGACTCAGACAAAAGGTATACTTCTGAAAATTTGTACTGTGGGATACAGATGATTGGTGTTTCCAGTATGATGCAAGAATATATGGCCAAGAAAAAAGGAAGTCATAAATGGTAAATATGTTTAGATAAAAATAGAGATTGAGGAAATAAGGAATTTTTTTATATAGTATTTAAAACTCATGCATTACTTAAAAACAAAACAAACTAAAATGGATTATTGGCCAAAACAAGCAAGATGAACAATATGAAGAAATCATATCAGTCATGGGTGGGCAAAACTGAGACACTCTATGTGAAGGCAGATGTGAAGAAAGAGTTAACAGCGATGAGATTCAATGAGTGGAGAGGAGTGGAAACAAAGTTCAAATTGGAATATGTAAATTATTCAGATAAACATCAACATATCCAACTTTCATATTTGAAGATATGAACCATGTAGCTTTCTGCTCACTTTTTACCCAGTGCCCCTGCAGAATTCAAATAATTATTTGTTGAAGAAAATGGAATAACTTAAGCAAACTAGTTATTTGAAAATTATTAAAGAAAGGCATTTCTCATTTAATAGACAACTAGCAAACTTTGTGTACCACAGAGAGTATGTTTTCTTTTTAAAATTCCATAGAACATGTGCAAACCTTTCCTTAAATTAGGCTATAAAAGCATCAGTTAATTCTCCAAACCAGGAAATGAAAGGTCATGTTCTTTGAATAAAATGGACTAAAATGTAAAATTAGTCCGTTAATATACCCCCATGGAAACTCAAACCTATCTATGTGGGAATTGGAAAAAAACAAAAAGACATTCTCAATAAGCATTGGACCAGAATTGAAGTCAAGTGATGCCTGAAGACTACTTATGGTAAGAATAGTTGCAGAGGTTCATGGGTTAAAAAAAAAATAAACATTTTATCTTCTGACAAAGTTGATAAATGTAATTAAAAAAAAAAAAAGAATAGTTGCAGAGAAATTCTTTAAGTGACATTCAAAGCTATAATGATATAAAAAGTATGGTATTGGCCTGAGGATAATCAGATAGGTCAATGGATCCAAATGAACCTAGGTACAGACCACAGAATATGTAGCTCAATTGCGACACTACCTACCTAGAGATAACATCAGACCCCACAGGTTAAGGATTCAGTCCCACAAGTCTCCCCTCCTCCCACATTCACTTTAGATGCCAGCTGCAAGCCTAGATTGTTACACAGCCACTGTATGTCTGACCCACTGGCTATAAATCAAAAGTTTCCATGACCCCTTCCGTGGGTTTGATTCATTTAATAGAGAGGCTCACAGAACTCAGAGAAATATTTGACTTACTGGATCACCAGTTTATTACAAAACTATCGCTCAGGAACACCCAGGTGGAAGAGATGCATAGGGCAAGGTATGGGGAAAATATGTGCAGCTCTGGAAGAGCACCATTCTTTCCAAATCTTCATGTGTTCACCAACCCAGACGTTCTCTGAACTCAGTCCTTTTGGATATTTATGGAGGTGTCTTACATAGGCATGACTGATCACTGGCCATTAATGACTGATCCACCTGGTTGGGTCCCTTGGCAGCTCGCCTCCAGCCTAGGTGCTTTCCAAAAGTCACTTCAGTAATACAACAAAAGACATCTTTATCACTCTAATCACTTGGGAAATTCCAACAGTTTTGGAGTTTTGTGCTAGAGACAGAGATGAAGACCAAATATATATTTCCATTAAAAATCACAGTATTACAATAGGCATTTATTTGTGGCACAGGAATGGGGGGGAATATTAGATCTTTAATACTGTACAGATTGCAGAGAATTCCCAGTCTTTAGTGTAATTTCTCAACTATAAAATTTTAAGTGCAGTTCTCATCAATTCTTTATTTAACCCCTTAGCTCTTTTAATTAGAAAGTGAGGAGTTTAATTTTCCTGTGATATAAGCTTTGAAACATTCTGGCTGAAGCTACCTTTGGCCCAAAATAGTTTCTGTCTCTTCTCTTGTGGTTTAACAGGACCACATGGGCTGTGCTAGCTTTTGATCGAATGACAATGGCCTCTAGGTTGAGAACTGGAAAATGGTTTGCATCTGATGCAAAAGATATTGGCTTCATATTCCTTCCAATTTTATGTTATTAAATATCACCCTCAGCCTTAGAAATACTGGAATTTAACTTAAATTATGCATGTGTTAAAAATGACTCTTAAATTAAGTTATTAAATTTAAATTATTCACTATGTATAAACTACGTATGTCCCTTAACTGCTAATGTGGTGAACATCTCTCAGTAAATATACTAAATGAAAGTATTAAGAAAGCAAATAAATGAAATTCATATAAAATTCAGAAAGCAAGGTGTGTTGATTTCCTAGGTTCATGATGTTGTGATGTCCACTGGGGATTGTGGCTACTAAGCTTAGGAGAGCCAATTAGAGATATGGTCCAGTGGTTGACTTATCACTTTCCAGGGTCTAGTCTTCAGCTTTGCAAGGCCAGAAATTTGATCTTATCACAACTCTGAGACAATTAGACCCTAGGAAATTGCTTCATTTCAATAAAGACAGAGAGAGATGTATAAACCAGAATATCAATTTACTCACTTGTAATGAAAAATATAACTGTAGCTAGGATTGAATTATTCTTGTTAGCAGATCAGCATTTTTTTCCCCTGTAGGCAATAGACAGAGGCTACAACATTTAATCAGAAGTCTCATTTGATGAAAATAGATTTGTTTAATTTTAGGGAATGCCTCTCCTAAATTAAGGAGAGACTAAATTAAGACTATAAGGATAGTTTTACCCCTTAAAGGATGGATACCTATTGAATCTACCGGCCTAAAATCTCCAACCCTGAGTAAGCAATCACTGTGTTTTATAACTAGTTCCTTTATTTCTGTAGACTATCATGTCTACTTTCTATATTCCATATTTTATATATATATATAAGTACACATTATATATATATATATATATATATATATATATATACACACACACACACACATATGTATTTATATATATTTTAAAGATTTTGTTTGACAGAAAGAGAGAGCAAGCATAAATGGGGAGGTGGCAGCAGAGGGATAGGGAGAAGTAGACGCCCCACTGAGCAGGGAACCCTAATTTGGGGCTTGATCCCAGGACCCTGGGATGATAACCTGAGCCAAAGGCAGATGTTCAACTGACTGAGCCACCCAGGCAATCCTCCATATTATATTTTTTAAACTTTGATGTTCCATACTCTAACACTAGATATATTTGTACAGGCTCACTTCAACACAGGTCACAACTGTATAATGATTGCCTAAGTAAATGTTTTGAACTTAATCTTATGAGATAGTCCACTATATAGTTTACATAAGCTTGCTACAAAAACAAATTATGTTCTCTATACCAAACCAGATTCTGAAATGTGGTTGTATCTACTAGTTTTAGGTTGACTTGCACATCACTGTGTGAGTTTTCCATTCTGACTTTAAGTTTCCTTGCAACAATTTCTGGAAGTCCTTGGTGCGTGTTGTGCTCCCAGGGCTGCTGAGGCCCATGAAGGAAGTGTGGCACTTCTGGGCATGTCTATCAGTGTGGGAACTGTAGTTACCCCTACCTGATCTCCTTGGCTCAGATTCCTGCCCTGAGAAAGCAATCTTCTGTCTGCTGCATGCATTAGCCTTCATTGCCCGCAGCACTGTGCTCCATTGCTACAAGAGCTATGGCTGATAAGCTGCATTGTTGCAGAAGCAGGAACAAAAATCATGAGGTTAAATAGATTGTGATCACGGTCAACACCAAAATAAGAAACTTCTGGGTCAAGTCAGACCTCGAGAAAATGGGTCACCAGAGGTGAAGAGAATTAGGTGACAACCGAAAGAGTTTGCCTTAGAAAAGAGGATTTTTTTTTTAAAGATTTTATTTGTTTGATGCAGAGAGAAAGCAGGGGGAATGGTAGAGGGAGAGGGAGAAGCAGGGTCCCTACTGAGCAGGGAGCCTGATGTGGGGCTTGATCCCAGAATCCTGGGATCATGACTTGAGCCGAATTCAGACGCTTAATCAACTGAGCCACCCTGGCTCCCTAATAAGAGGATTTTGAAAGTGAACAGAGAAAAGAGAAGAGAAGACAGAATGGAAGTTTCAGTTATCACTGTAGGAAGCTAGAGCAGATCTGATGTTAGCTCAAGGATGCCAGTAGAAGTGAATCAGGAAAAGGTCCTCTCTCCTTCCTGGCAGAGGCAGCCCCTCCCCAGGGCACGTGACTTAAAGAGATCCAGGGCTGGATTCTTTTTTTTTTTTTCATCACATCCCACAGCCGAGTACATTTATGCAGGGCACAAATTACACAACCGTTAAAGAACTAATGACATTTAATAAGAATATTGAAAAATGATGTAATTAAGGGAAACTGGATGTTCTCAAGAATTTAGACTTTTTTGGCGCTTATCACTAAGTTATTTGTCTAGTAGCAAGAAATTCTTCCAAGGTGCCAGTTTAAAAAAAAAAAAAAGAAAGAAAAGAAGGGAAGTGGATTTTTAAAGATTTTTATGTATTTATTTATTTGAGAGCGAGAGTGAGAACAGGGGGAGAGGCAGAGGGAGAAGAAGAGAATCTCATACAGATTCTGTGCTGACTGAGCACAGAGTCTGATGCAGGGCTTGATCTCATGAACCTGAGATCGTGACCTGAATGGAAATCAAGATTCAGATGCTTAATCAACCGAGCCACCCAGGTACCCCAGGAAGTGGGTTTTTAATGTCACAAGTAGATTAGATTAGTGCTGGTTTTCTAGTTTATGTTATATTAATCTAGTAGTTCCCACTCCTAAGTGAATCAGACTAGGAGGACTTACTCAGAGAATACCATCTTATAACATTTCAAGCTCTATTTAAGCTCTATTTTCATAACTGTGATTTCCTCTCTCTTTCACCTTGGAGTATGCTTATCAACTACATCCAAGAAACTATGATCACACGAAGTCAGCAATGCCTGATCTCAGTGCAATAGTATTCCTAGACAATATTGCTTTTCCATGATTAAATTAATTGTTTTCCCCTGAAAACCAATTGGAATGGAGCTTCTGCATTATTTCTTCCTAGCTTGCAGTTCCCTATAAAATGGAGTTCTTTGGATCTAATCCTACAAAGAAATAGGATAAATGTCCTAGGAAAATACAACAAACTTCTTGATTCTGTCAGTTCCTTAACATTTCCTAGGATGTATGTCTGTATATTTTGTATATATATGCATCTGTATACATATGCATATGGTGTAAACATGTATGCATGTATATATGCATATGTATGTACATATGCCATATTTGCTGTATAGATTCCAGAAATTTAAAAATATGAAGCTTCTCACCTCTCTATAGGTTGTTGGTGCTTTAGAGGGAATGAGTATCACTCTTTGCAAATTCAAACTGTGAACACTTTCATTTGAGATGAAATCCAGAGTCAGCTTTTGGCAGTGTGTGCTAAAGGTGTGAAACAATGGGGGAATCCCTGGAGGGAACATGGCAATGTAAGGATTTTAATATAGATGCATGAAAATAATAGAGTCATAAACCTTGGCAGAAAAACAACTACTTCACTTTTCTCGCAAACTGATTTTCTGGACTCATCTCAAATCAATTTCTGAAATTGCCACGGTCATTTCTAGGCTGCCCGAGCTCCCTTGTACATCCCCTTCTCCCAACTTTTCTCCAGCTAAATCCCACTTTTCAGATTTGGACTGTATCTCCCTTTTTTTCTTTGCAGTTGGTTTATCATCAGCTGGTTTATCCTGGGCATGTGCTCCCCCAGGATACGGCTGTGAAGTGGAATGATCTCCCTCGCCTTCCCAGTAATCCTCTCCACTCAACTGACTTTCCTGTCACACACCCAGATGGCAACTAGACATGGCTGATTTTAATGCCTTAGCTGGTGATTGTCCAGAAAAAGAGAAAGTAAAAAAGCAACACATGGGAAGAAGATATAAGATATAAAAGTACCTATAGGCCTAGTCCTTCATCCAGAGATAGCACCTGGTGGGCTAGAATGCACGGACACCTGATACCTTATTTCCAAGCATTGGGCAACTCACAGCACATTGCCTTCCTACTACCAGATGCAATGATTTATTATTTTTCAAACTCTCCCCTGGACGTCAACAAAAACAATGATGATGAGAACAAAAACGTAAGGATGGAAGCCATTATTATTTTTTTTTTGACGCAATCAAATGAGTTTTACTGTTGATAAATTGGTATCTTACTTCATTAGACTTAGGCAGTAATAGACATGCTTTTCCTGTACTGATTTATTCTTGCCTCTTCCTTTTCTTCCTACTTCTGAAAATTGACTTCAGGAATAGTGACTTTCATTTCTATTCAAAATAAAAGTTTGGTTGAAACAACCCAAACTTCTGGGTCTGAAATTCTGGGAAACATCTTTTAAGATCCACAAGCCTAAGTGCTGATTTTGTGATTTCCTTCTTGATCCCGTTTTCTATCTCCTCAATGCATTTTAAAAATATGATATAATGATATAAGGTTGAGCTCTAAGGTGCTTTTTTCTTAGGACTGAGCTACTTGAATTCTACAGCCAACATTGAAATAAAATACTGAACATTTTCCTCCCTCTTGATCAGGTTATCAAAGTTCATTCTACTAGGCTTGTACTAATCTATATTACTCAATAACAATTTATGAAAGTACAACTTTTGTTACATAATCTTAAGTAATAAAATATCTTTTGAAGGGTATTTTAATATTTCATTATTAATAAGGTTCCCCTTTTTCTTTATAAGAATTGTGACTTTATAAAAAATGACAATCATTGGGGTGCCTGGGTGGCTCAGTGGGTTAAAGCCTCTGCCTTCGGCTCAGGTCATGATCTCGGGGTCCTGGGATCGAGCCCCGAATCGGGCTCTTTGCTTAGCAGGGAGCCTGCTTCCTCCTCTCTCTCTGCCTTGCCTCTTTGCCTACTTGTGATCTCTGTCTGTCAAATAAATAAACAAAATCTTTAAAAAAAAATGACAATCATTATATAACAGTATTTGAAGTATAAAATGTCCTTTTTCTATTGCTTTCTTCCAAGAAATTAAAATAAATGC